>NW_024870773.1:4620000-5220000 GCF_019054845.1 Dipodomys spectabilis
ATTCTATTTTTTATCTCTCCTGGTGTATAATAGACATCCTTTTACCTCACCATCTTTATTTCCTTTGGGTCTTGATCAAGCCCTACCCCTTTCATGGAAGTTTTTCCATGAATTTCAATCCTTCTTCCTTTGTAACAAAGCATCCAGCAATGCCGAGCATCTCCCATACATGCGAATTCTAGGTCAGGACTGTCTTGGGTTTTCATAACCATCTTGCAGTGTTAGTAGTATGATTCTCATCTTGAGAAGGAACCGAAGTGAACATAAATTCATTCCCTTGTCCATGGTCTGCAGACCCTGGAAAAGCGGACCCTCAAGCCCAGATTTCTCCTCCTGATCCCAAGTCCTTCCCATGTCCCGCACTGGGCTTTCTTACCCAGCAAATAGCTCTGATTTCTGTGTCCCTGTGCTTTAGCACGGGCGCTAGAGGTTCAGAGATGAACCTTAGAGACAGAAGACAACTTGCCATTAGTGCAAAGAAGATCAAAGATTTCAACTGAACCAACCCAAGAGTGAAGCAGAACTCCAGGCTCTCTTGCCATAAAAACATAAGGGGGAAGGCATCGTACCATTGTTTTCAAAACCCATTATCATTAGGAGAAACAATGAATAACCCTCTTATTAGCCAAATTTATTCTTCATTTGTGTGCTGATGTAGGGGCTAGAACTCTGGGCCTGGATACTATCCCTTAGCTTTTTCTAGTCAAGGTTGCTGCTCTGCCATGTGAGCCTTATCTCCATTTTTTTTGTGTGGCTTATTGAAGATAAGCATTTTTGTCTAACTTTGAACCAAGATCCTCAGATCTCAGCCTCCTAAGTAGCTAAGAGTACTGATTGAGCCACTGCTGCCCAACTCTAATTTATTCTTTTTTAAATTTAATTTAATTTTATTGAAGGGTGATATCAGAGAGGTCATAGTTACTTAAGTAATGAGTACATTTCTTGTTCAATATTATTACCTCCTTCATTATTTTCTCCCGCTTTCCCTCTCCCCATTCCTCTTCTCTTTACAATTTATTCTTTTTTTTTTTATTGTAAAGATACTATACAGAGGGTTACAGTTACATGAGTGAGGTAATGAGTACACTTTCTCTTGAATATTGTTACCCCCAATTTATTCTTTTTTAATATATTTTTATTGTAAAGATACTGTACAGAGGGGTTACAGTTACATGAGTAAGGTAATGAGTACATTTTCTATCGAGCATTGTTACCCCTCTTTGGGTTTCCCCTACCATCCCTTCCCTCCCACCTCCCCAACTCCTCCCCCTGCCAGAGTTGTTTTCAACATAGTGTCTTGTACATCTCATTGTTACAATGGATCAACCTGTATCCTTATTTCAGCTTTTTGTTATTTCCCTTCCCCTCCCCAAACTATAAAAATGTATATACAAGATGCAGGTCACCAGAATCAAATACAGTGAAAACGAGGGTTATATCATGGGGGAAGAACATACACAAGAAACAAAAAAAAAAAAATCACATAGTACATTATAAGTACATTAAAAACAACAGCAACAAAGATAAAACTACTTGTGTCCCTATCTTGGGGTTCATTTCACTTAACATCATCTTATCTGGTAATATGTACATAGATTTTCTGCTTGTACAGTTATTGCAGATAAGGGAAACCATGGGACCTATGTTTCTTTGGACCTGGCTTACTTCACTTAATATAATTTTTTCCAAGTCTTTCCATTTCCTAACAAATGGGACAGTCTCATTCTTTCTGATGGAGGCATAGAATTCCATTGTATGTATGTATGTGCGTGTGTGTGTGTGTGTGTGTGTGTGTGTGTGTGTGTATCACATTTTCTTGATCCATTCATCTACTGAGGGGCATCTGGGTTGGTTCCATATCTTCGCTATGGTGAATAATGCTGCGATAAACATAATTGTGCTGGTAGCTTTTTATGGCCTTGTTTTTGATCATTTGGGTAAATGCCCAAAAGTGGGATTGCTGGGTCATAGGGGAGCTCTATGTGGAGTCTTTTAAGGAACCTCCATACTACTTTCCAAACTGGTTGAACAAGTTTACACTCCCACCAACAATGCAGCAGGGTTCTCTTTTAGCCACATCCCCTCCAGCATCTGTTGTTATTAGATTTCTTGATTACAGCCATTCTAACTGGGGTGAGGTGGAATCTCAGTATTGTTTTGATTTGCATTTCTTTTATGGCTAGTGAAGTTGAGCATTTCTTCATGTGTCTATTGGCCATTCTTATTTCCTCTTCAGAGAAGTTTCTCTTTAAGTCTTTAGCTCACTTATTTATCAGGCAGTTGTTTCTTGGAGGATTTGTTGTTGGAGGATTTAATTTTTTGGGTTCTAAGTATATTTTAGATATGAGACCCTTGTCTGTTGTATGGCTAGTGAAGATCTTCTCCCAATCCGTGGGCTTTCTATTGATCTTGCTAGCTATGTCCTTTGCCATGCAGAAGCTCTGCAATTTCATGCAATCTCATTTGTCCAACGTTTCTTTGATTTGTTGTGTTTCTGAGTCTCTATTAAGAAAATTTCGGCCTGTGCCAAGGAGACCTAGGGTTTCTCCTATTCCATCCTGTAATGCTTTCAAAGTGTCTGCTTTGACTCCGAGGTCTTTGATCCATTTGGAGTTGATTCTGGTGCAGGGTGATATATAAGGATCTAACTTTAGTTTTCTACAGGTGTTTAACCAATTTTTCCAGCACCATTTACTGAAGAGGCTGTCTTTCTTCCATTCTATTTTTTTAGTTCCCTTATTGAAGATTAGGTGGCTATAAGTCTCTGTGTTCATTTCTGGGTCTTCAGTTCTCTTCCATTGGTCCTGAGGTCTGTTCTTGTGCCAGTACCAAGCTGTTTTAATTACTATGGCTTTGTAGTAGAGTTTGAAATTTGGTATTGATATTCCTCCAGGACTCTTTTTCTGCTAAAGATTGTTTTTGCTATTCGGGTCTTTTGGGGTAGCTTCTTCTATTTCATTGAAGAATGAGGTTGGAATATTGATAGGTATCGCATTGAATTTGTAGATAGCCTTTGGCAGTATTGCCATTTCAGTGATGTTAATCTTCCCAATCCAGGAGCATGGGAGGTTTTTCCACTTCCTTAGTTCTGCTTTAATTTCCTTTTTCAGGTTTTTAAAGTTTTTCATCATAGAGGTCCTTCACTTCTTTAGTTAATTCCTAGGTATTTTATTCTTTGTGGAGCTGTTACAAAAAGAATTCCTTTCCTTGCTCTTCTTATTATTGGCATAGAGAAAAGCCATTTTTAGGGTTAATTTTATACCCTGCTACTTTGCCAAAGTTTTGAATCAGCTCGAGTAATTTGGGAGTAGAGTCCATGGGGTTCTTTAAGTTTCTGGTTTGGGGTTTGTATTTTTTTTTTTTTTTTGCCTGTCCTGGGGCTTGAACTCAGGGCCTGGGTGTCATCTCTGATATATATATATATATATATATATATATATATATATACACATATATATATTTATTTATTTATTTATTTTTTGGGTCCGGTCGTGGGGCCTGAACTCTGGGCCTGGGCGCTGTCCCTCACTCTTCAACTCAAGGCTAGCTAGCACTCTACCACTTGAGCCACAGCGCCACTTCTGGCTTTTTTTCTTTTTGCTTATGTGGTGCTGAGGAATCGAACCTAGGGCCTCAGGCATGCAAGGCGAGCGCTCTACCACTGAGCCACCTCCCCAGCCCCCATGGGTTCTTTAAATACAAGATCATGTCATCTGTAAAGAAGGAGAATTTTACTCCATCTTTCCCTATTTGGATCCCTTTTATGTCTGCATCTTGTCTTATTGCTCTAGCTAGGCATTCTAATACTAAATTGAAGAGAAGTGGAGAGAGTAGACATCCTTGTCTCATTCCTGAATTTAGAGGAAATGGCTTTAGCTTCTCGCCATTAAGTATAATGCTGGCTGTAGGCTTGTTATACACAGCCTTTATTATATTGAGGAATGTTCCATGGATTCCTAGTTTTCCCAGAGCCTTCATCATAAAAGGATGTTAGATCTTGTCAAATGCTTTTTCTGCATCTACTGATATAATCATGTGGTTCTTATTGGTCTTGTTGATATGATGAATTATATTAATTGATTTGCATATACTGAATCAGTTTTGCATCCCTGAAATGAATCCTGTTTGATTGTGGTGTATGATTTTTTTTGATGAGTTGTTGAAGTCGATTGGCCAAAATTTTGTTGAAAGTTTTGCATTGATGTTCATCAAAGAAATGGTTCTATAGTTCTCTTTTTGATGAGTCCCTGCCTGGTTTTGGGATGAGGCTTATGATGGCTTCCTAGAAAGAGTTTGGTAGTGAACGTTTACTCCTCCAATTTATTCTTAATCGTATGTATCTTGGTCATCATTCTGCTGGGCTACTATAGCAAAATGCAAAAGAACTGCATGAATTAAATCAGCTGTTTAATACTGACAGTTTAAGAGGCTAAGAAGGCCCATAACTTAGTCAGGGCCAATTAAGTTCATGGTGAGGGCTGGCTGTCTTTTCTCGCCTGTGTCCTCACAAGGTGAGAGGAGATTTCACTCCCTCTCTCTCACTTTATAAAAAGCCACTAAGCTGAAGACAAGAGCCCCACCCTCATGACTTTATCTAGTATTAATTGCTCTCTCAGGCCCCATCTCCAACGAGTTACATTGGGGGTTAGGCTTTCAACACATGACTTTTTTAAGAGGAACACAATTCAATTCATAGCAATACACTTCTCTTATCTAATCCACTTTTGTGTGTATGCCTGTCTCAGGGCTCCGATGCTGTCCCTGAGCTTTCTTGCTCAAGGCTAGCACTCTAACACTTGAGCCACAGCTTTACTTCTGCCTTTTGCTGATTAATTAGAGATAAGATTTCACAGACTTTCCTGACTGGGCTTGCTTTGAGCCTCAACCCTCAGCTATCAGCCTCCTCAGTAACTAGGATTACAGGTGTGAGCCACTGTACCCAGCTTCTACTTCTTAGAGTAGGATCTTCTACTGAAAAACCAAGCCTCATTTGGGCTGTAAGCTCACATCCCTCTAAATCCCTAAAATACTGGCAAAAACCACGTCTTCTCAGATAAAACTATTGTAGTGAATTCATAGGTGTTAGTTCTACTTTAAATGTTATGTAGAGACTTAAGGTTTAGCATATCAGGGTGCACATTGTGTATAATGAGGTCCGTTGGCCCCTGGAGCATGTTGTGTTACTTGGAATGGAAGCTGCTCAGCCAAGCAGAGTCAGCAGACAAGTGCTTGTACGTTGCCAAGCTTTGCAGACGGGAATCTCCAAATGGAGAAGCCTCTGCCTGGCCTTGGGTACCAAGTTTGTGATGTTGACATAAGAAAACGAATTTTCAAAGTAGGAACCAAGAAAGTTATTAATAAAGCAAATCAAAGGAAAGAGAGGAAGATCACACATGGCCCAGACAGAGATGCAGGCTCATGTAATAACAAGTACAATTAATGGTTGTTTGTTTGTTTGTTTCTGATGAAAAAGGATGTGGAAGCTTCAGCTGGAATTCACCTTAGGCTAAGCCCTCCCCTCTGAGCAGACACCTGGTATAAATAATCATTGCAGTGGCACTGTTGGATCAGTGGGCCCAGAGATTTCAAGGTTGGTCTGCTTGTTAACATGGGTAATTGCAACATAGTATTCTGAGAGTCCCTTAAAACAAAGTGTGGGTCTTCCTGAAGCTCCTTCAACACAGATGTCCAGCCTTGAGATAAACTATTTTCTTTATACGAACTTTTTTATGCTACCAACGTGGTTTCCAGACCCTCCCTCTCCCCAGGATAATTGTCTTTCTTTTCTTAAAACTAAAGTTCCCAAAGTGTGCTAATTATTTGGGCAAAAGGACAAGGTTAGAGGCAGAGAGCTATTCTTGACCTTTTTTTTTTCTTTTTACTAAATGTAGTTCATGAGAGAATGAAAGAATGAACGGAAATAGTTCTATGAGCTTTTAATCAAGCTATTCATTAATACGGTGTTTTTCTCTAAATTCGTGGCTTTTGTTTCTTTGTGTGTCATTTTTTTCCCTGCTTTAGTCTGTCCCCAGTTTATCCATACTGTTGTCATTTGGAGACCAGAGAACCCCACAGGTGTCAGGGCACAGTGGCACACACCTGTAATCTCAGCACTTAGGAGAACTAAAGCATCATTGGAGGCCAGCTTGGGCTACACAGAGAGACTCTGTCTCAAAAACACAAAAGAAAAGAAAGAAAGGAAGAAAGGAAGAAAGAAAGAAAGAAAGAAAGAAAGAAAGAAAGAAAGAAAGAAAGAAAGAAAGAAAGAAAGAAAGAAAGAAAGAAAGAAAGGAAGGAAGGAAGGAAGGAAGGAAGGAAGGAAGGAAGGAAGGAAGCAAGCAAGCAAGCAAGAGAGAGAGAGAGGGAGGGAGGGAGGGAGGGAGGGAGGGAGAAAAGGAAGGAAAAAAGAAAAGAACTTGAGAGGGGCATAAGAAGTTAAATTAATTTTGCATAGAAATTTAACTTAATTAAGGCAAACAACTTTTAAATTATATATAAAATCTTGCTCCATGGTAATTGCCTGAGTAAGAAAAGATGGGACTGTCCTTTTAGAATCAAATGTGAAATATACACTATGTCTTTTTTAATTTGGAGGAGGAGTTATCTATAGATTAGCCAATGTATAAATGAAATGAAAACACTGAAGCTTGTGCTTTAAAAAAAATTAGTCCAAAAGTTAAAATTCGCACCCTCGGTTATCCAGAAATATTCTCTTAAGATCACTTACAAATGACCCTGTTTTAAGGGTAATTTTCCACCAAAGATATTCTTTCTCTTGTTCAGGTTTTTCCTTCCACGTGGAGTTTTGAAAAAGTAGCCACCAAGTCTAAAGTTGCCTTGTTCATACAAGAGCAAATCCAAACAGTCACTGGGTGCTGGTGACTCATACATATAATCTTAGCTACTCAGGAGGCTGAGATCTAAGGATCATGCTTTGAAGCCAGCCCAAGCAGCAAAGTCCATGGGACTCATCACCAGTTAACCACCTGAAACCTAGAAGTAGAGCTATGGCTCAAGTGGCAGGGTGCTAGCCTTGAGCAAAAAAGCTCAGGGATAGTGCCTTGGCCCTAAGTTTAAGCCCCACAACTGACCATACCTAAACAGCCCATGAGAGTTTCCTAGGAAGTGTTACAAGATGGTAGCCAGGCACTCTCAGGACATACAGAAAACAAAAACAAACATACACACACACACACACACACACACTTGGAAGTATGAATGGCATAAGTACAAATCAAAGTCAGTTCATCATATACCAATGAGCTCAACAGGAAGTCCAATAATTTCAGGGTGTGGATTTATGCCCATATTCAACACTTAATAAATGGGAAAAGGTCACAGGTCCAAGGATGCCCTCTAGTTGTGAAAGTGCTCCACGCCCTGCCCCCTGTCCTTCACTACCTCCACAATCCATCTTCAAAGTTCTTAACAAAGGGAAACTATGTTACTTATGGTAACAGATACACTGAGCCATCAGCACCCAGTATCATCTTAATACAAGCCATCTGTTCAGTTTGTGTTGCTGGACTTCTGCTCTAAAAACACACTATAACAAACACAGAAAAATGAGGGTTAGATGCAGATCAAACATATGAGGCTCTAATATCAATAAAATCAAAGAAGTGGACATGTGTTCCCAGGCTTGCTCGTTCTGATAGAGTTAGGAGCCACACTGGCTGGAGTCAGGCTGTATCTTCCCTTTCAGGAATCGGAAGTGTGCCTCTTTGTGAAGGTAGTTGAATGATTAAATGGCGGCAGCCAACTGGGCCTAGACATAGTACGTATTCTGTTCTTGTTGTTTTTATTTACACTCCTGGTAGAGCTAATTTTGCCACTCTCGTAACGTATCACACAGTCTAGGCACACTAGAAGTTGATGGCTAAAACGGCCCTCACTAAATGAGCTACAGTAGCAACAGCTAAATAAAGCAAACAGAGACAAATAGTGTGTACTCAGGCAAGTTCCTTCAGTGTTTTGTGTTTTGTGCTGGCCTGCAGTGGGAGAGAACAATACCCACCTTACTATGGAGATTAAATGGAGGGGATTTATTTATGTAAAGCATTTGGTGCTTGGGTACTTGGGTGATGTCTGTCTTCAACTGAGCTGTCATTTTTCATTAAAAGATGAAGGCTTCACACTGTGATCCTCAGATCTGGACCTGTCGGGAGGGATAAAGGCACTGTGGCTGACTTAGAATGCCCACTAGGTGGTGCTAGATAGGGAAGCCTCACCAGAAACCTCATCTTCATTGGGACTTTATACCTGAAGTTCTTAAATATTTCTGTCCTAAGCTGCTTTCTAAGTAAGAGTGTCACTTGGCCAAAAGTTATTGAGTGCGTGCTATATTCTGTGTATACAGAAGTGAACAATACACAGTGTCTGTCAGTCTTGATCGTAATTTCCATGTGCGACATACTGATATCCAGGGCCCTAGAGTTCTTTCTGGTGGAGAAATCCGACAGTGGTTGGAATTCAGATTTGAAGCTCTCAGCAGTGGTGTCAGAATGGAGATTTTGCTACAGAGACATCACCCCCAGGTTGTAGTTAGTTCATCATGTGAGTGGAAAAGTTGGCCAGGACAGAGCTTGCAGTGGGAGGAACTTCAAGATGGGAAACAGAACTATTCCCTCTTGTCACTTACTTTTTTTATACCCTTTGTCTTGTACATAAGTTTATCTGATTTGGGGCCCTCCCCAAATAAGGAAAAGGGGGAGCATAGAAATAGTGGGACAAAGAGTGAACCAATTCATCAATGAGACTCACTAGCTACTACGTTGGAAATGAACCTTACAACTTGGGAGGAAGCGGGGCTGGAAGGGGAAATCTGGGAGAAAATGAGGGAGAGTATGACACTGTTCAAAAAAGAAATACCTGATTTATGTAACTGTCATCCCTCTTGCATCACCTTTACAATAAAACTAATTTTAAAAAAAGAAACAAGAAAAATCCTATGCAGTGCAGACATGCTGGCATGAAAAAGAAAAATCTCTCAGAGGATGGAAGGGAAGGGCAGGGAAGCACCAACCGAGGCAGATTAGGTTGGCATCAAAGAAAGCAGGACTACCCAGGGGTACAGCAGGAGTGGCACTGAGAAACCAAAACTCTTGCTAGATTGGGAACAGAAAGACACCCACTGACAGATAAAGATAGAGTGGTGAACTCAGAGCCTGGCCACTGTCCTTGAGCTTTTTTGCTCAAGACTAGCACTTTACCACGTGAGCCACAGCTCTACTTCCAGCTTTTTGCTGCTCAGTTGGAAATAAGAGTCCTGCCCAGACTGGCTTTGAACCTTAATCCTCAGATCTTAGCTTCCTGAGTAGCTAGAATTACAGGTGTTAGACATTGGTGCCTGACTCCATATGTCTCCCCCCACCCCTGTTTTTTTAGGTTGGTTGTGGGACTTGAACTCAGGACGTGGGCCCTGTCCCTGAGCTTTTTCATTCAAGGCTAGTACTCTGCCACTTGAGCCACAGCACCACTTCTGGTTTTCAGGTGGTTAATTGGAGATAAGAGTCTCATAGACTTTCCTGCCCTGGCTGGCTTTGAACTGCGATCCCGAGATCTCAGCCTCTTGAGTAGTTTAGGATTACAGGCCTGAGCCACTTGTGTCCAGCTTTCAAGATGCTTTTTATGACTCAACAGAGGCTGTTTTATTGGGGGAATGGGGCACTGAGGATTGGGCTTGGGGATTCCTAATTGCTATGTAGGTTCTCCAGCATGGGAGCCATGTCCTTCTGCTTTTGTTTTTTCCAAACAGAGTCTCATGCTTTTGCCACCCGATTCTCTGCCCCCCCTCCTCTCTGTGTTTTCTTGAGTAGGTGCCATTCCAAGTTTGCACCATCATACCCAATCCCACCTAAGGCTGCTTCTTTGAAAAGTGGGAATGGGAAAAGTGGGGGCTTGGGAGGATTACTAGAGAAGAACTGAAGGTAAAGGAAAAACCTGGTTGGGATGGGGAGATTGTTATTTATCTGTTTGCTTTGGGAGAAAGCCATTGGGTATCATTGATAGTTGTAGGTCACAGAGTTAAGGCATTAGTACAATTGAGAAAGACTGACATTCCCTACACCTGTCACTTTACCCTTTGTCTCATACAAGCTGTGTGTCCCAGATGATTTCCTAACATCTCTGACCCACAGACTCCTCAGATACAAAACTGTATTCCTACAAATCTGTACAGATGAAAATGGTGAACCATACAGGTTTCTTTCTGTTCTCAAAATATTGTCTTTCCCCATAGCTAAGATATGCCACCAATCTAGATGCTCCTCAGTAGACAAATGGATCAAGAAAATGTTTTAAACATACAGACACAATGGAATTCTATGCCTCCATCAGAAAGAATGACATTGCCCCCATTTGTTAGGAAATGGAAAGACTTGGAAAAAAATTATATTAAGTGAAGTAATCCAGGCCCAAAGAAACACAGGTCCCATGGTTTCCCTTATTTGCAATAACTAGTGTATGTCTAGAACAAGCAGAAAAGGTCAAAAGCTATGTATGTATGAACATATAAGATGATGCTAAGTGAAATGAACCCCAAAATAGGGGTGGTTTTATCTTTGTTGCTGTTGTTTTTAATGTACTTATAATGTACTATGTGATTTTTATGTTTCTTTTGTATGTTCTTCCCCCATGGTATAACCCCTGTTTTCACTGTATTTGATTCTGGTGTTCTGCATCTTGTATATACATTTTTCTAATTTGGGGAGGGGAAGGGAAATAACAAAAAGCTGAAATAAGGATACAGGTTGATCCATTGTAACAATGAGATGTACAAGACACTATGTTGAAAATGAACTTTACAACTCTGGGGGGGAGAGGGAAGAGTTGGGGAAGTGGGAGGGAAGGAATGGTAGGAGAAACACAAAGGAGGAGGTAACAATGCTTGGTAGGAAATGGACTCATTACCTTACTCATGTAACTGTAACGCCTCTGTACAGTATCTTTACAATAAAAAATACACAAACAATAAGAGATGAGTGCTGGCTGTATTTTTGCCTCCTCAAATCCCCCTGCCCCTCATTATCACCAAAGATGGTGAGCTGGCTGAGAAGAGGGCTTTCCTGTGTCTCTGCCCCCACTGGAGTACTGCTTTTTTTTCCCCTGACTTTCTAACACTAGCCCTCTGCCAATGATGTGCTGCTTACATTCAATTTGTTCAAACACTCAGTGATTTTAATTAACGGATTGCTGTTCCAAGAACCAACATCAAATACTCTTGTGATCTTTCATGGTGAAGCAAAAACCACTGGGAAGAGGGGACAGGAAATAACCCTGCCCCCAACTCCTGCTGGCTACAGGGTGCTGGGGCCAGAAACACCCCATAAACCATGGGGGCAGTCATTTATTAGGAATCGTGTCATTGAAATGGAGGTTGCTATGATACAGAGTGGCCTCCAGCTGTGCCCAGACTACTGGAGGAGAGGGGAGGGACATTGTGTTCCAGTACTCAAAGATGAAACTAAACATCAGGTTGAATCCTAGTGGGGAGATACAGCACAACAATGGAAAGGTAGCTAGGAGTACATTTAAAAGGTGATTGAGAAGCGGGGTCAATTTTTAACCTAGTGGGATGCATGTGGCTAAAATACAGGAGCCAGAGAAATAAATCCAAAGCTGAAGTGAAATGCCTGAACTGCTTTGTCCTATACAAGCAGACTGAAAACTGAGAAGCTCAATAGGAAAGACTACATCACTCAGCTCCTCAGTCCTTGGTAACTGCAGGCAAACACAGCAACAAACCTGAAAGGAAATTCCATCCAAGATGGAATAAACGCGATCTTGGCTTTTCTAACACATAGGTGGAGTGGAAGGCATTGGAATTCTTTTAGCCTGATGTCATCTGTCTGAAGGAGATGATGGCTGCACATTCCAATCCCAGGGATAT
The DNA here is from genome assembly GCF_019054845.1 of Dipodomys spectabilis. Taxonomy (NCBI): domain Eukaryota; kingdom Metazoa; phylum Chordata; class Mammalia; order Rodentia; family Heteromyidae; genus Dipodomys; species Dipodomys spectabilis. Next base: position 4,631,891 of record NW_024870773.1, read on the forward strand.
GAATTCTGATCAAGCCCATCGTGGGTGGTTTTTGCTTCTAAGCTGGTCTGGAAGTCCCATCTACCTAATGAGCTGGTCCTTAGTCTGCAGATGAGCTTCTTCTTCCTGGTTGGATTAACAAATACACACAAGTAAGTTTTCCTTTCTCGCCTGGTACCTGTCACCTTGGATGGATATAAAATATGGGGCTAGATGCCCACTTGAAGTGGATTGGGGTCCCGGTAGCTCCCTACCCCCTCTGCCTTCCTTCCTCCTGCATAACTGCAGGTAAGCTGCCCATCAACTTCAGGTTTGTCATCTATCAAACTGAATATGTAGTTATAATAATGCCTACTGTCTCCTAATGCTGCCTGATAGACTGTTGAAAGCTTAGTAGTTTAAAGAACAAATGTGGATCTATTACATAGCCCTGAGGTGAGGCAAAGCAGCAGCTGGGCTGGGAAGTTCTGGCTCAAGACTGCTCATGAGCTGAAAGGCACCACTCATGAGGCAAAAGGCAAGGTGTAGGTGGGGCTTGAGGACAATGCAAGACTTACCTGGGGACCAGAACCTGCTTTCAGGATGGCACAGCACACTCACCAGGCTGTAAACAGGAATCCTTGGTTCCTCAGCTCACAACTCTTTTCCACATCACTCTCATGATCACGCAGGGACACCAGTTTCTTCCTGCACAATGAGTGATACAAAAGAGAGCAAGAAAGAAGCCAACATACATTTTTGTAGTAAGGCCTTCACAATGGCCTGCCATCAGTCAGCCATATTCTATCAGCCTCACAGACTAAATCCATGAGGACACTGACTGGCCAGCCCATCCCAAAAGATGTGAGCATGGATTGGGGGGGGGAGGGGAGGAGCGAGGAGAAGCCTTTATTATTACACCATTGAAACACAACACAGAGAAAACTGATGGATGCATAGATATGCCAGGCCCAAATAAAGACAGCGCACACACACTCCCAACAAATATTTATAGAGCATCTGCTACATGCCAGGCATTGTTCCAATTCCCTGGATTCTATTAATCAACAAAACCAAAATGTCTGCCCTCCCACAGGCAAAGTACAGGGGGAGTTCACATAGGCAGCTACAACTGGCATGGCAAAGCAGGTGGATTGTGTGACATGCCAGAAGACGTTAGGGCTGGGATCAAAATAGGCAAGGAAAGAAGGAAGGGTAGGTGAGGAGGGGCAGAGGCAGGAAAGGGATTAACTGTGGAGCCTGTGGGAAGAAGGGTGGCTGGAGGCTTTTCCAGAAACAAACAGAACAAAATATAGGTTTTATCTTGGATCCAACACTAGTCAATAGACAAAGGCCCTTCAAAGCGAGGAAGCCTGGCTCATTAGACAGCAGTAGTGGGTACAATGATTCCAGAAGAATATGTACCAGGGAATAAATGCAAAATCAAGAAAAATCCTATTCTTTCCTATACTTCTTATGGCTTGGAGAGATCAGCCATGAACCAGCAGCCATCTGCACCATTGGCTACTGGGAGCCACTTTCCTAGGCGAGTGACTCGCTAACTCCTAGCATGTCAGATGGACCACCGAGACCCTCACCTTGTCAGCAGCAAAGCCCACTGAAACCCCATGGCCAGAAGGTCCCCAGAGGAGCCCACTGCCCAGGAGCCGAATGGCTTCATTCCACTTTGTATTATGAATTGAGTGAGCCTCTGGGAAGGCATCAGATGGGATGGCTAAAACCTCAAGCTGTGTACCTCTAATAAAAGAGTGAGGGGAGCCAAAGGAGAGAGTGGACCATTTATCTTTAACCCTCTGAACAAAGTCTCTGTGAAGAGACAGACCCGCATCAACATTCTTCAGAAAGCAAAGCATTCCCTTAGAAAGTTCTGCCCTCTCTTCCCCTCTCCATGGCTCCCTTTCCTCTCAATTCCTGCTTGGAAAACCTAATGTCTGCAATACCGCAATCAGCCACTAGATGGTTGTCAAGGAAAAGGAAGATCTAATTCTCACATGGACTAGTGGAAAACAGCAGAAACTAATGAAGGTTGAGTTAATTACAAAAAGTGTCAGATATATGGTATTCATAAGCTACTTTGTTAAATGGTGACTCCTTTACATAACTACTTAAAATAATAATAAAAAGGGAAAGGAAATAAACAAAACTATCTTGAAACAGAATTCTTGCATGTAATTCTTGCTTTTTTTTTTCTGGTCCTGGGGCTTGAACTCTGGGTCTGGACACTCTACCTGAGCTTCTTTTGCTCAAAGTGAGCACTCTACCACTTGAGTCACAGAACCACTTCCAGCTTTTTTAAGTAGTTTATTGGAGATAAGAGCCTTATAGACTTTCCTGCCTAGTCTGGCTTCAAACCACAATCCTCAGTTCTCAGCCTCCTGAGTAGCTAGGATTACAGGTATGAGTGACTGGTACATGGCTATAAGTAATATTATCTGTTTATCATATATATAGTGTATAGATGCCATATATATGTATACATATATGTATATTGTGTGTCTCTATATATATACCGTGTATATATACATGGTGTGTGTGTGTGTGTGTGGTCCAAGGATATGAGACATACTCTTTATCTCACTTCAGCCCAAAAAATGCAAACCATCCTATGTTCTGTATGATTTCTAAATACACCACTGAACATGCATGTAGGTAGCAAACCTATATAAGTCACCATCTCAGAACAACTCCATTTTCCAATAAAATAAGAAGAAGGTAAAGCTTTTGCACCTGGTTATAATACACTGAAATTGCTATTGTATTTTAGTTGCAATCAAGGGTAGATGTGTATGTGTGTGTGTGTGTGTGTGTGTGTGTGTGTGTTTGCAACTTTACTAAAAATTGTGGACAATTTTGTAAAGTCACATTGTTAACACTAAGATCACTAAAATTACACAAGTCAATGAATGAATACACCACGCCTAGATCAGGACAGGTAGAAGCTGGGTTTCAAGTATCTCTTGGCACAAAGACAGAAGCTCACTGCTCCATTACATCACAGTCAGTGCACATGGTGCAAATTTAAAGGCAAATCTTAGCCAGGCACAGGTGACTCATGCTTGTGATCCTAGCTCTCAGAAAGGCTGAGATCTGAGGATTGAGGCAGGGCATGAGACTCTTATGTCTGATTAAACACCAAAAAGCTGGAAGTAGCTCAAATGGTAGAGTCAAGGAAGGATGTCTAGGCCCTGAGTTCAAGCCCCAGCACTAGCACTAAAACATTAAGATTTAAAAAAATAAAAAAAGCAAATCTTTGCAGTTTCATTTCAGAATAGTACACTGAGAATAAAAACCACTATATTTATGATCTGAAAGGGTAGGGTAGCCCAGCTGCTGCACACCCTAACCTCCCAGCCAAACAGCCCTTAGAGAGGCCCCATGTCTCCTGCTAACATCCTGTCAGCTTGAGAAGCAGCCCTTCCCTGGGCAACTGCAGAGGCTGCCCTTGGGGTCTTGTTGCAGTTGCTTCAGATCGTGATTCTTGCAGACAACTGGCTTGGAGTGAACCCCAGATGTGACTAGCTGCCCTTCGACTCCCCTGGGGAATCCCCTAGCATTCCCCGATCATGTCAACACCTCCGGCTGTCGGACCTGCCAGCAGCCAATCCTCTTCCTTCTGGAAGCCTGACACCAACAGAAGGGCATTGGGGAAGTCAAGGGCAAAGTTCTGGGTGGTGAGTAGTGAGATGCAGTCCCAGCTCAGACCACTTCCGCATTGCTCCTTTCTCTTCCCCTTCCCACCGGGTTTGTCAGATGTAGCAAATAAATCTGCAGTGTTGGGCGCATTCTTCTGTTGAACCGAGCAATATTTAGGGGGCAGGGGAAGGTTTCTATCTGAAAAAGCAAACTTAGCTAAGATCCTCTAATTTCTTTTGCACACCTGGAAGTGACAGGTAAGTGGAAAAAGAGGCGTGGCAGGAAAATTGGTGGAGGGTGAGTCACCTGCCCCAGGTGCTAAATGCAGGAAGAACTGTCCAAGGAAGGCTGGCAGCTCTTCTCATTTCCAAGACAAGATGATTCTCAACCTTTCCCCAAACCCTTTACCTTCTGAGTCAGAAAAACACAAGGATTTCTTTATACCCAGAACCTGCAGCCACTTGTGTGTGTGTGTGTGTGTGTGTGTGTGTGTGTGTGTGTGTGTGTGTGTGTGCCTGGGGTGGAGGTGGGGAGTACTGAAAGGAATCCTTTACATCCATCCCAGGGGACCACATGGAGGCAAGCAGACACAGGAGAAAGATTATTACAAGGTTTATTAGAGGGGCCATATTTCCCAGGAGAGAGAGTATATGCCATCCATCCCTATCCAGGTAGCAGGAGGGTCTGGGGGCTGGAAGTGAGTTAGGTGTGTGGTCAGGTGAGTCTGGGCAGAGAGAGGGAATGGCCAGCTGTATGGCTGGAACTCTAGAGCTGGGAGGAGCTCAGGTCTGGGTGGATCTGAGGTCCAAAGGTGGGTATAATGCTAACAGTTACCAGTATTGGGGCTTGAACTCAGGACCTCATGCTCTTACTTGGCTTTTTCCACTCAAGAATGACATTCTACTGCCTGAACCACACCTCCACTTCAGGTAAATTGGCTGGTAAATTGGGAATAAAAAGTCTTGGGAACTTTCCTGGGAACCATGATCCTCGGATTTTAGCCTCATAAATTGCTGGGATTATAGACACTGGAACCAGGAGAATATCTTCTTATTTTAGATAGTGGGGAGAAATACAAGCCCCCATGAGACCAAGAGAATCGTTGCATTGTGCCTCCCTTTGGTGCACCATGTGCATCCGAGGGGCTTAGAGATCAGGTACTGGGCCAATTCACCTGGCAGGTGAGCAAAACCAAGGCCACAGGGGCTAAGCAACAGGCTCCCAGGGCCTAGAACTGCATTATTTCTATGCTGTTACATGAATTAAAATAGCAGGGCAGCCTCTAAACTTTTTGAGCAACTCTTAAGTCATCCAGGAAAACTAAGGAGTTAAGTGCATCACAAAGAACTAATTCTCTATTGAGCAATAATATGTCATAATAAGCTTTCAACAGATCTTGTTGCCTTAATGGTGGGATCCTATGCTTTTAAGGCTGGCTGTGAGAATAGACACAGCTTTTTATCCCATATTTTCTTTCTTTCTTTTTTTTTTGCTGGTCATGGGGCCTGAACTCTGGGCCTGGGCGCTGTCCCTCAGCTCTTCAGCTCAAGGCTAGTGCTCTACCACTTGAGCCACAGCACCACTTCCAGCTTTTTCTGTTTATGTGGTGCTGAGGAATTGAACCCAGGGCCTCATGTACACAAGGCAAGCACTCTACCACTGAGCCACCTTCCCAGCCCTATCCCATATTTTCTTTAAGTCAAAGGCTTTGTCTTCCGAATGAGCTGTTCGTGTAAGGCATATTTGACTCGATATGTAGACCCTTGCTATTAACAGTTACAGCCTCCTCAACTTTGATCCAGATTCTGGAAGGACTGCTCCTCTTCAGTAGCTAATTTATGACCTTGCACGTCTCAGAACTCAGGTAAAGGTCTCAACGGAGGTGCTGGATAAATTTACCTCTTTGGGCACAGACAATCTGTTAATTCAACCTTTCTCAGTATCTCTGACCTTCACCCATAGTTGCCAGGTGCATCTCTACTCCAGCAGTGACCATCCCAAATGCCTTCAGACATTACCAATCACTCTCAGCCCCTGGAAACTCATGGATCTGAGAGAAGCACAAGACTAAAATCTCATCACCCCTTTGGCTGAGTTATGCCTGAATATGTCCTTCTAACTGCCAGATAGTCATTCCATTGAGCTTCATCAGCAAATGTTACAGTAATGTCCTTACCACAGACCCTTACCCAAGTATTCCAGCTGTCAGGACTAACTCCCCAACTTGACCTAGGAAAATAGTACCCGTGTATTTCACTGGAAGTCTCTGTGAACACACATCTAAAACTTTCAGTCTGGCCAACTCTAGGAGCTCTAAGGCACAGCCCTAATTCTGGGTGTCCTAACATGTCAGATCTTTCCATTTGCCCCAATACACCAAACACAAAGAATAGTAACACTGAAGAACAGAGAACAGAGGTTTATCAGGTAGTATGGGCACCTCAGGAAGAGGCAGAGGAAGCATTTCCATCCATGTTCAAGGTGCAGACTTCAGCATTAACTTTAAACAGAGGGAGAACTGGGGTAGGGATTGAGACCTGCGTGATTAATAAGCACTCCAGGCGAAGGTACACTCCATTATTATCCTTGCAGGATGGCCAGGTGGTACCTCATTACAATAAGGAAGGTCTTATGCTCTCCAAAGTGGAGCAGTTTCACACTTGTCCCAGAATGTTATCCATGAGTCCCATGTTTCTCAGATCTCATGCTTGGCTGCAGAGAGAAGAGCTCAGAGCAGAGATGGATACAAAGATATGGATATCAAGATTTCAGTTGCCTTTGGATACTAACAGGCCTAAGTTAGGACCAGTGCTTTTCCAGCAAAAGCAGCTTCTATGTAAGTTCCTGTCAGAAATCATCCATTCCCATTCTTGGGCCATAAAAGCAATACAAGGTATGCATGGCATGCCAGTAGAAACTAGCTGTCTGACTTCCTCTGTGTTGGCCATTTCCCTAGCCCCCAACACCTGGCTCCACAAGTTATCTACTTGACAATTGCTCAATTCTTTGAGTCACTCTCTAGATAATCCTTCTATAGCTTCCCTAGAAGATCCTGATCTCCAGCAGTTCCTCTTGGCTCAGTGTCCCTTTCAGCTCTGCTGAGCAACTCCCCTGCTCCAGCCCTGCTTCCCAGAAAAGCAGAGGTAAGCTGGGATTCACACAGAATTTTGGAGACTAACAAAAGTTCATAGGTCCACCCTGGAGTTTCCATTTCTGACATCAGATCAACAGAGCCACTTAGCTTCAGAAAGGCCAGTAGGGTTTGGGGAATGGGCACAGCTCCAAGAGGAAAAAGGGAGTGGAGAGGAAATTTTTTTGTTGCTGTTATTGTTCTGTTTTGTTGTTTGTAAAGACTCAGTGGTGTGAGCAGTAATCCCTGGGAACCAAGCCACCAGGCCTGGGGTCACGGAAGCAGTTCTGGTTAATGGCTAGTGAAAGAAAAAGTGAACAAGCAAAGGTTTCAGGGAAAGTCCAGAGTGAGTGGAGAGTAAATTCATTTGGCACAAAGTCTGTCCTGGGCTCTGTTTCTTTCTTCTTGGATGTCAGTGGGAAACCACACATTTGTAGAATCAAGCTTGGAGGCTGGGCTGTGGCAGAAATGCAGTACAAACACTGGATGAGAGAGAGAGAGAGAGAGAGAGAGAGAGAGAGTTGCTGTTTAGGAAATGTTTTTGCAAAACACAGAGAGAGAGAGAGATGAAGTCTCTGTCACTATTTAGAAAATGTGTTCGCAAAGGGTGACATTGTCCAGAAAGAAATGTAATCATTACCTAACATAAAACTGTAACCCCTCTGTACATCACCTTTATAGTAACAATTTTTAAAGCTGGAGTTTTTTTTTTTTAAAGAAAATATATTTGCAAAGCTGGTGAACTCAGTTGTTGTGAGACACAGAAGGTCTTTCTGACCCTCACCAATCATCCTTTCATATAAGTAACTAGCTATTAAAAGAGATCTCAAACTAAGACATATGACAAGTAAGTCCTGGAAGTTAGCTAATAAGTAATTACTTATCAGATAGGCAAAGGGCCAGATTGCCTGAACACTCACTTGCCTTGCTTTATTAGTGTGCTTCATCATAAGCCCCAGGACTAAGCAGATTGGCTCAATTTCTGGATACCTTAGGGGTCAGTGGCAAAGTAGAGGAGCTGCTGACCTCTGCAGTTACCACCATACACCTCAGACATGCATCTATGTCATGGCCAGGGAAGATCCTGCTGCATTTGCCTGTCTATTCTTTGCAGTAGGAGTTGGTCATGCTTGTGATTTTCATGGACTCAAAGAACGATGAAATACATGTGGTACAAAAACAAAAATTACCAGCTGAGATGCATTGGCCTATCAGGAAAGTCCATGAGACACTTTCCTCCAATAGACTACTCAGAAAGAGCCGGAATTGGTGCTGTGGCTCAAGTTGTAGAGTGTTAGCCTTGAGCACAAAGAGGCTCAGGAACAGTGCCCAGGCCCTGAATTCAAGCCCCTGGACTAGCAAAAACAAAACAATAAAAACAATAAGTACCCATAAGTCTTAAGGGTGACTGATGTCTAGTCTCAAGCCTAACACTGCAATGAAGACTCCAAGGGGCAGCTTGCCCTTTTATTTTTTCCTGGCTGCATAGATATCCCATATTTGTCTCCATGCTGTCTTAAAATAAACTCAGTCTTCTGCCTTGTTCATTCTGCTTGGAGCACACTGGATGCCATCTGCTCTTCCCTCAGGCTCCTGCTGGGACATCTACTTTCCAACCCCATCTCCTGGTAACTCCAGGCTCATTTTGTGTGTGTGTGTGTGTGTGTGTGTGTGTGTGTGTGTGTGTGTGTGTGTGTGTATGTGTGTGTGTGTGTGTGTGTGTGTGTGTGCATGCGCACACCAGTACTGGGCTTAACTCAGAGCTAGGATGCTGTCCCCATGTTTTTGTGCTCAGAGGTAGCAGCTTACCACTTGAGCCACAGATCTACTTCTGACTTTTGGTAGTTAATTGAAGATAAGAGTGCCACAGACTTTCCTGCCTGGGCTGACCTTGAACTGCAATCTTGACATCTCAGCCTCCTGAGTTGCTAAGATTATAGGCGTGAAGTGAACAAATCCACATGATGGCAGGGCAGGAGTGGAGGCAATATTTTAGGTATTGAGATGCAGGTCTCCATACTTAAAACAGCAGGCTTGGAAAAGAGGCTTGCACAGCAAAAGAGACACAAAATGAAGCTACCTAGTGAAAAACCATCAAATCACTAAAGGAGAAAAACAGCTGTAGGGAGCCTTTCCATTCTCTGATAGTGTGATGACCTCTGGAACTCAAATACACTTGGGGTTCATTTGATTGATCCTGCAGAATACCGTAGCTGATATTTTCTGAAATACCCACTCAACACTTATTCCTGAGTCCATGAAAGCCATAGGGAAAGTGGGGAGTGGGCTCAGTGGAAAGTGAATGATTGGATAGACCCCAGATAGGTGTCCAAACCAATATAGAAGGTGAGAATATTAAGAAACAAGGAGCTGATTTTTTTTGGGGGGGGGGTCCAGTCGTGGGGCCTGAACTCTGGGCCTGGGCACTGTCCTTCAGCTCTTCAGCTCAAGGCTAGCACTCTACCACTTGAGCCACAGCGCCACTTCTGGCTTTTTGCTTATGTGGTGCTGAGGAATCGAACCCAGGGCCTCATGCGTGCAAGGCAAGCGCTCTACCACTGAGCCACCTTCCCAGCCCCAGGAGTTGATTTTTTTTAAAGAGCCTGGGCCTAGTGATTTTCCAATACACCTCTACACTGCATATTTCAGAAATATGTTGGTATTTGCTGACATATTTCTTTGTCTCAGTGAGAAAAGAGGTCAAACAGACATGCATGCCCACACTCAGGAGAGCCGAGTGCTATTGGGGCAACTACAGTAGGTCTAGCCCCGTGTGCGCCAAATAGTCATCCCTCAATGATAGCTGTTGAAATCAAAATTAAACACTGCATCTTCTCCCAGCTCTGCCTCCAGCGAACAGTCCCTGTTGGGCCTCTTAGCAAAGCTGGCATTCCCTAGAAACCAATCCTTGATGCTTCCATTCATAAATCACCCCCAGAGGCCACTGAGGCCTGGGAGAGCAGGTTCATGGAGCATGCTCAGTTCTCCGGCCTTACTTTCTGCCCCCTTCCAATCTTCTTCATCTCGAAACTGGCCCCAAAGAGCATAGAAATAAGGCCTGAAAAGTTTTCAGAGTGAAAAAAAATAAAATAAAATAAAACTAGGTTAGTTATAGAATGGAACCCAAAATAGTATCAGACTCATCATGAGCCAAATTAGAAATCAGATTACGGAACAAAGTCATCCAAATTCTAAAGAAAGAAAATGTATAGGGAGCAAGTCAACCTGTGAAACTTTACCAGAATGGAATTTGTTTCTCCATTATCTCAGAGTTAATTCTGGGTCAATAAAAGGTCCTCAACCATCAGCTTGTCTGTAATGGCTTGCTTCGTTTTTTTTTTTTTTTTTGGAAGATCTCTGCTTACTCAGCACAGAGAGATTCCACCCAGTGAAACCAGAGCCTCCAGGGCTCCTCTTACTTAAGTAGTTTGTTTTCATGTTTAGGGAAGACCCCCCTCGACACATTATTCCGCTATCTCTCTTTGGCAGCCACAGTGACATTGTAATAATTCATCCTTGCGTAACTCTGGATTTAGAAAAGTTACTGAAGGCCAATGCTATTTGCATGAACTTTCTGCACCGACTTCTTTAGTCTTAACTTCCTTCTTAAATTAGATGAAGGAAGTTTAGGAAAACCACATTTCCATATCTGTGCATGGGGGACTGCGAGAGGAAAATAAAGATCTGAAGGAGGAACCTCTGGTGAAAGCTTGCAATTCTAGCTACTCAGGAAGTTGAGATCTGGAAATGTGCAGTTCAAAGCCACCCATAGCACGAAAGTCTGTAAGACTATCTCCAATTAACCAGCAAAAGACTGGACTAGAGGTATAGCTCAAAAGGCTGAGCACTAGCTGTGAGCAAGGCTCTCCGTTAAAGCCTGTGTGTTAGCACAAATACATAAACATAGAGGGAAGATGTCAAATAAAGGCAGGGCCGTGTGCAGAAAGGGGAGCATATGCCCAGAGGGCCATTGGACAGCCTTCATCATCTCCCCCAAACCTTCCCTGGATAGTGAATAATTTTGTCCATGGGTCCAAAGCTGCTTATCTAGTACTGAACCATTTAATTACAGGCCTGTGATACCTGTATGACCTTTTTTTTTTTCAGTGTAATTAAAGTCTTTGCCACATTCAAATCTTCATAAAACTATCACCTTAGCTACAGCCCTTTAGTTCCATATATATATATATATATATATATATATATATATATATATATATATATAATGATGCTACATAGGTAGCATGACTTAGTTCATAGATGTTGACCATACAAGCCCAAATTCAACTCTTGGCTGTGATACTTCTACTTGAGAACCTTTGAATAGGTTACCTAAGTCCCAAGAGACCCAGTAAATTCATCTTTAAATTGATCATAGTAATACTACCTGCCTCACGGAGTGAGAAGCATTCAGGGATTGATAGTAACGATCTTGCAGTGGTTTTGTTGTTGTTGTTGTTTGTTGTTGTTTTTTGTTGGTTGTGGGGGTTGAACTCTGGGCCTGGGTGCTGTCCCTCAGTTCTTCAGCTCAAGGCGAGCTGGGTTTTAAGCTGTGATTTGCAAGGTGGGAAGAAGGCATCTACCTGAGCCAGGACAGAAGGACTACCAGCAGCACAGTGTGTCTGTGTGGCTGCAGCCAGGGCTGTGGGTCCCTGTGGAGATCCTAACTCTGTTTTATGGGCCAGGACATAGCCCAAGGTCTGCCCAGGTGACAGAGGCTTAGCAAATATCTCACTGAAAAAAGCTGTCAGAATGGAAGCAAATGAACAAGAAGCAAAGGAGGGCTCTCTTGGGCAAAGGCTTCCTTAAAGCAATTAGATATCCATGTATATTATAGTTGAAAGACGCAAATGATTCACACCTGTTTTTTTTCCTACTTCCCCAATGCTAGTTTTTGTCAAGAAGTTATTGTTACTTCTTTTTCCACTCCTCATTTTATTATGCTTTGGAAAGCATTTACTGCTAAATGCTGATGGCTCATGTCTGTAATCCTAACTACTCAAGGAGGCTGAGATCTGAGAATCAAGATTCAAAGCCAGCTCAGGCAGGAATGTCCTTGAGACTCTTCAATTAATCAACAAAAAGCTAGAAAGCTGTGGTTCAAGTGGCAGAGTACTTACTTTGAGCAAAAAAGCTCAGGGACAGTGCCCAGGTCTTGAGTTCAAGATAGATACACACACAAACAAAAGCATTTATTAAAAACACTGCAAGAGCTGGGAAGGTGGCTCAGTGGTAGAGTGCTTGCCTTGCATTCATGCTACCCTGGTTTGATTCCTCAGCACCACATATGCAGAAAAAGCTAGATGTGGCACTGTGGCTCAAGTGGTAGAGTGCTCTTACAATTATGATTGATATCACAGCTTATAAAGCAGCTATTTTTAGTCCTCCTTAAAAGCTTCTTGAAAGTAAACTGATTCATTTTTGACTTCCCAGAACCTACACAGAAGGTGTTTATGAGTTGGTCGCCCCGTTTAGTCTGTAATGCATTTTGTATGATTATTAAACATGTTCAATGAATTGTGCTCTTACTCCTGTGTTTGTTTTTATAAGTATGAATAACGAAATGCCAGAAGGAAATTCCGATTTTGAGATGTTTTGGGTACATAAGAACAAAAAGTGATTTCCTTTAGCCCAGTAAATGATTGAAGCTGGCCGTGATGGTGCTTGCCTTAATCCTGGAAGAAGTGCTTACATGCAGGTTTTTTCTGAGTCCATGAATTTACTGAAAGTGAGATAAAAGCTAGGCACCCTGCTCCCTACTTGGCACCTGTGTTCTTTGATCTGAGCCATTATCTCCTGCAGACACTTTGCCGTCACCTTGGGCTCAAGGAAGAACAGGAATCACCAATAAGGGATCACTGTTGCAAAGGAAAAGAGCCACCAAAGCTCAGGACAGACCACCAGCCAGCAACAGTGATTAATTTGTTCCTACTTTTCTCCAATGATAAAGAGATAACAAGTTCTCCTGGAATCTCTCCAGTAACAAACACTGAGACAGTAATTAACCTTCTGTTGATAACAGGCCAGACCCACCTCAGCGCTCCCAGGAATCCTCAGGAGGCTGGGAGCAGGTCCAGAATACCTGCACTTCTACCTTCTGTCAGAAGGTGGCAGTGTGAGCACTTGAGCTTCCTCTTCATCAGCTCAAAAAACAAAAACAAGTTAAACCTGACTCCAACCTCAGGCTCTAAGAGTGCGTGCCTTGAGTATGTGTGAATGAAAAAGCCATGATAAACATCATCACAGCACGTAAGATGGAAACAAGACCAGAAGAATTTGTAGGACAAGCACCCAGCGCCTTTCATAGCAATAAAAAGATGAAATGAGAGAAAGGGAGAAAGAGAGGAGTAGAAGGAAAAGAAAAAGAGGAAGAGGTAAAAAAGGAAAGAACCTACAGATTAAAAGGAATTTAAGAACTTATTGACCTTGTCTAGATCACGATTTAAAGGAAAGATTTAAATGTATAAGAAAATAAATGCATAAGAAAAAGATATGCATATGAATTTAGGACATTTGCTGACCTTCAGTAAATTCGGTATTACAGATAATTTGTTAAATGATAATATGGTAAAGTTTTTAAAAGGCTGCTTTTTTGAAATACATTCAGATGAAATGATAGACTGTGGATTGGAAAGGAGGTGTGAGGGAGATAGGTCGGCTGTGGCCTATGGTATTCTAAATACGGACATCTATTATTACATTGGGGGTATAGTAACTGTGACAGGGCATAACAGAGCTACAATATTGAGTCTGGAGTGTGTGTGTGTGTGTGTGTATACTAAGGTAATAAGACTTGGGATCCGAACACTGTCCCTTAGCTTTTTTGCTCAAGGCTGGCACTCTACCATGTGAGCCACAACTTCACTTCCAGCTTTTTGCTTGCCTGTTAGAGATATGAATATCTCACGATTTGTCTGCCTAGGTTAGCTTTCAACCTTGATCCTCAGATCTCTGACTCCTGATATCTAGCTTCCAATACCTGGCTAAAATATTGTATTCTTGATCTATGTGTTGGTTCAATAGAATTTTAAATCTATGAAAATGTAAAGTGATCAAATGATGAATTATGAACTCTTCTGTCCCTGTTTACTTTTTTGGAGGGAGTAGGTTGCGGGGCTTGAACTCTGGGCTTGGGTGCTGTCCCTGCGCTCTTCAGCTCAAGGTGAGCTCTACTGCTTGAGCCACAGTGCCATTTTGGGTTTTCTAGTGGTTTATTGGAGATAAGAGTCTCATGGACTTTCCTGCCCGGGCTGGCTTTGAACCGCAATCCTCAGATTTCAGACTCCTGAGTAGCTAGGATTACTGGTGTGAGCCATCAGCATCTGATTTCCCTGTATACTTTTATGTCCTTATTCAAGAAAATGTTCATGTATATAAATTGGCCATGTGAATAGCTGAGTAATGGCTGTGCAGGAATTTGACATATACTTAATGCTGTGCTTATTTCTGTGGCAAATTTCTATTACAAATTAAAACTTATAGTAAGTCATCAAGAATGTGAAAATAAGATTCAATATAAGCTTTAATCTTGAAAAATCAAACTGGCAAATACAAAGCAAGTGTATCTGCCATATCCTAAGTGCTAAAGTCTTAGAACAAACACACACTGAATAAAATAAGGGAATAAAATTCTAACACTTAGAATAAAATAAGGGAATGGTAAGTAGTTATATAATCACTTTTGCTGCTATGTTGATTTTCACAGCAAATCTATACAGCAGCCCAGGTTTTTATCCATTAGAGAGCTTTGTCTGTTTCACCCAGAGCATCTGCAGTGGTTCAATAGTAAACACACACTTTGGAACAACTTATCATGTCATCCTGCTGACTTTCCTCTCTGTGCGTGCCCTGTCCCAGATCTGTCAGGGCCTCATTTATGGATATTAATGCAGATGCTACAGAACAGCTTCCTGGACACTTTCAACATGTGAGTGAAACCCCATCTCTTTTGCAAGATTTGAAATTCATTTTGTAATTATTTTTCCCGTTGGGTGTTGCCACCTGCTGCTTTTTGCATGTGCTACCAGAGAAAGGGGGCCAAAGAAACAGTGGGAAGGAGGAGGAACCAATGCCACAGCTTCATTTTTTTAAAAGCCATCATAATGTACAATATATGATGTGTGTGTGTGAGTGTGTGAGTGTGTTGGTACCGCAACATGGCTCAAGTGATAGAGCATCAGCCAGAGTCAAAAAGCCAAGCAAGAGTGGCAGGCCCTGAATTCAAGCCCTGAGTTCTGCACAAAAACAGAAAAATAAAAGCTTGTCTAAAAGTTAGATCCTATTCAGGACCTGAGAATGTAGTCCAATGTAGTTTGTAGAGTACATGATGAACAACAGTAGGTTCTGGGTCAGTTCCTAGCACCATAATGAAATGAAACAATAATGGAATAAGACAGATAGATGGATGGATAGACAGACAGACAGACAGCTAGTAGATAGATAGATAGATAGATAGATAGATAGATAGATAGATAGATAGATAGATAGATAGAATGAAATGAAATATATAAGGCTTTTCAGATAGAAATTGGAAATTTTTCCAATAAGGGACCTATTTGAGTGGTGAAATTTAAAGAGTAATTGATAAGCAAGTGGCTTATAGAGACTAAGTTTTTCTTATATTTCTGATCCCCCCCATTATCATCCCTTGTCATACAGACAACACAGTTTGATAGATATAAATATAAATCTTTTCTATGGCTACTGACTATTATTATGATTTGAAGATTATATAACCTAGGAGAAAAATTAAATAAAATATTAAGAAACCTAAAGAAGTGTAATTAAGTAAGTAAGTAAGAAAGTAAATCCTAATTAAAGAGTATCTTTAAGAAATCAGAAAGAGGAAATAATAGGCCTGAATGTAGAAGAGTGTCCACGGAGCAAAAGAAATTTCAACATTCTGGTATTACCCTAAGTAGAAAGGAACATGTACGAAGTTAAAGTATCAAAAGTAGAAGTAGTTGTAAAAGAAACTAAAAAGAGGGGTCTGGGAATATGGCTTAGTGGTAGAGTGCTTGACTAGCAAGCATGAAGCCCTGGGTTCTATTCCTCAGTACTACATAAACAGAAAAGGCTGGAAATGGTGTTGTGGCTCAAGTGGTAGAGTACTAGCCTTGAACAAAAAAGAAGCTCAGGACAATGCCCTGGCCCTGAGTTCAAGCCCCAGGACTGGCAAAGGAAGAAGGAGAAGGAGGAAGAGGAGGAGACAGAAGAGAAAAACAAGAAGTGTTGGAATAACCAGAAACAAACAATATGTGAGTGACTGAAGGAATTATTTTCATTCAATTTTCTAATGAATTATGAACTAATAAGTTCATAATACATGAAAAGAGAATTGCAGAGCCGAGTGCTGGTGGCTCACGCCTGTAATCCTAGCTACTTAGGAGGCTGAGATCAGAGGATCACAGTTCAAAGCCAGCCTGGTAGGAAAGTCCACGAGACACTTATCTCCATTTAACCACCAGAAAACTGGAAGTGGTGCTGTGGCTCAAGTTTTAGAGCACTAGCCTTGAGCTGAAGAATTGAGGGACAGTGCCAAAGCCCTGAGTTTCAGCCCCACAACCAACAGAGAGAGAGAGAGAGAGAATGAAAGAGAATCGCAGAGCTTCTCTATTGATCTTTAGAGAATTCTGAGTGGGTGAAAACTTCGTGCTGATTCTTTTACTGATTTGTTCTACCTTACCATAACTACCTAACAAAATACTGTGCGTGATTCTAAGGGAGGTGCCACTTGGCTGTACTCACCTGGAACGCTTCACAAGATCAGAGTCATCTGATCAATTGCTTGGGTGGCTGATCCAAGATGGCACCATGTCTGGTGGTGAGTGTTGGCCTCCACTCTACATAGGGTCTCTCATTCATAAGAGCTCCAGCCCAGACTTCTTTATACAGAGAGCACCAAACCAGGAGAAATGACACTCAAATACAAAAATGCTTTGGGACCTGTACTGGTAGTGTACTTGTTATTAACCAAAGCAAATCTCTGTTTCAAGCAAAACAAAGCAACCTCCCTCCTCCTCCCCCACTCTCTCTCTTTTGTTTGGGCTGTGGTGGTCAGTTCTGGGGCTTGAACTCAGAGCCTGGGTGCTATCCATTAGCTTTTTTTGTTCAAGGCTGTTGCTTATCACTTGAGCCACAGTTCCACTTCTGGCTTTTTGGAGATACAAGTATCACAGACTTTCCTGTCCAGGCTGACTTTGAACCATGATCCTCAGATCTCAGCCTCCTGAGAAATGAGGTTACAGGCATGAGCCATTGGCAAGGCTATTATGTTTTTGTTTGTTTGTTTTGTGCCAGTGCTAGGGCTCAAACTCAGGGCCTGGGCATTGTTCCTTAGTTTTCACATTCAAGGCTGGTGCTCCACCTGAGCCACAGCTCCACTCCACATCCTCTATCTCTTGAAGTAAGAAATAGAAAAGTCCCTTTGCAGTGAGGCATACACAGGAGAAGAGAAAGAATGTGTCATGTTTCCTACCAGCCCTTGGATGGGTTTCCTCACTCCAATTATCTGTTAGAAGAACACCCATGGGGGTGGAGAAGGAGGGGCTACATGAAAACAGGTTTGGAAAAAAGATGCACCACTCTTCCCCATCCTGTTGGTTAGAAGTCCTTCACGCAGCTCCCAAGTTAAGCCTTAATGCTCCTATCCCAAGTCGTTCACTGCTTCCTCACCTCTCAGAGTCCAATCTTCTCTCCTTTCTTTACTTCATGAGCTCAGTCTTGATGATCGAACCCTAATATCACTTTCCCTGGGAAACCATCACCATCTTACAAAGGGGCCTGCTCTTGTACTTACCTTCACTAAAGCACAGTAAGGACTGATGGTTTTTATTGATCTGCTTTTCTAAGAAGACAGCAAGATCCTCCACAGTGAATAGACAACTATATCTGCCTTCCTATGGGAAATGTATAGCTTTTTGTCTAGATATGGTACAGAACTGTTGCATGGTAAGTACAGATGTGATTTCCTAACTAGGCCACCAGAAAACCATAAAGTCTTACCCGCTCTGCAGCAGACACATCCAGTGGTACTCAGGATGGTCTAAGCCACACCGCAGGGAAAGGACTGAAAATTCTCATTTCTGAGTACCATGGCAGAGGAGTACTGGCCACATCCCTCCGTTCCCCATACAAGTTCACATTCATTCATATCTGAGTGCTGTGGATTTGATGAGGCTCCCCCGAGGTCCACACCCTGGCAGCTTGGTGGCCAGTGCGGCAGGGTGAATTATTGAGTACTGGGGCTCATGCTTGTGACTTTTCTCATCACTGAGACAAACATACAACAGAACCAATTTAATGGAGGAATGATTTATTTTGGCTTATTGTTTCAGAACTGTCAGTAAATCAGGGCAAGGGAGGTATACTGAAGAAGAGCAGTTCACATCACGGTGGTCAGGAAGCAGAGTGGGATGCAGAGAGAATCCAGAGACCGATAGAGCCCTCCAAACAATGCCCGCAATGACTACTTCCTCCAACTAGGCCCCCACCTCCTCAAGCTTCTGCAACCTCCCAAAATAGAGCCATGAGTTTGAGACCCACCATTCCAAACAGGACCCTGCGAGGGACATTTCATATTCAAACCCTCACAGGGCCCTTGCCCTTGGAAGGGATTCCTACATTCATGAATATGCGCAGAGGAAGGTCAAATCTCTTTGAGTGTTCTTAGTATTCCTAGTGTCCATCCAATAACTGAAATTGTCTTTTTCCCTCTCCAGTTTTACTTCCTAAGGAATAAAGCCTGGGAAAGTCTGACCATTTACAGTGGACCCTGTTGCCCACACAGTTTGAGTGCATCCAACTCGTGTTATTGCCAATGGTGGCAGGTCCCACAGCCCAGCACTATTCTTGCAAGTTGGCAGCGGCAATGGTCCTATGCATATTCCTGGCAGCCTGAAGGTCTTTGGAGGCTGCTGATTGGTGTGCTGCTTTCCATGGGTCCTCATTTGGCATAGAAGAAGGCTCTCTTTGTGGTCTTTTGCTAAGTGTCCATGGTAACCACAGTCATGTGGTCATCACAGTAGCTAACAATCGTTGAGCTGTGTTTTAATTATTAACCGTTTAATCTGTTTTAATCATTTTGTAAACATTAATTCATTCAGTCCTCACTATAACATGAAAGAAATTAATTTCTTATTGCACCCCTGGATGTTGTTTCTTGTAAGGTGCTTAGATGTTTTAAGGGGATCCAAGTTAATTATTATTCATCTATATAACTAATTATAATTATTTATTCATTTAAATAACTAATAAGTAATGAACTGAAGACTATACACTTGTTAGGTAGGTATTCTACAATTGAGCCATGAATCCAGCCATTTTGTACACTGGTTACATTCCAGGTAGAGCTCACTTTCTGCCAGAACATGGCCTGGCCCACATGTGCCTATTTTAGATCCCCATCGTAACTGATTTGATCCACATCATTATGCCCAGTCTCTTTCCACTGAGATGGAGTCTCACAGTTGGTTTTCTCCCCAAGCCAGCCTGGAACCATGATCTCCTGATCTCAACCTCCTATCTAGCTAGGATCACAGGTACAGGCCATTGAACCCAGCTATCTCAAGTTTACTTTTTGATGACACTACGTACATCATCAGTTTTCCCATATGGATAAGGTCTTCAGGTCTCTGTTTTGAGAGGCTATACGTCACTGACCATCATTGCCTAGATGTGTGAATGATAGTGTTCTAGTTTTTTCATCTTTTCTGACATTTTCTACAAAGAGAGACCTACCCTCGTTAACTATTTTGTTAAACAGAAATATAAGAGTATATTTGATGAATGAAGTAATTCTTAATTTATCAATGTTTAATATTAAAATAGCTATACACTTTGTAATATATGAACTAAGATATTTAAATGTATAACCTATACAATAAACTATTTGAATATATAGTAATATAACGTATAATATTTTCAGTGCCAGTTATTGGGGTTTGAACTCAGAGCTTGGGTGTTACCCCTCAGCTTTTTAACTTAAGACTGGTGCTCTTCCACTTGAACCACAGCTCTACTTCCTGCTTTTTACTAGAGACAAGAATCTCACAGACTTTTCTACCTGGGCTGACTTTTAACTGCAGTCCTCAGATCTCAGCCTCCTGAGTAGCTAGGATTATAAGTGTGAGCTAACAGTGCCCAACTAGATAGTCTTTATTTTTTAATGCAGTCTTAGACTGATAGAAAGGTCTAGAAGATTGTGCAGAGAGGTCCTTTATGCCCTAAGCCTGGTTTCATTCCATTATAAAAACACTGTACATTAACATAGCATGTGAATGATAATTCATGAACCAATATGATTACATATGATTAGTAAACCCAAATTGATATGCTTTTATGATGATGCTATCTTATTGTTATTATTCGTATGGTATGTATAGAGAGCGACATTAGTGAAAAAGGAAATTAGATTGGCACTAGTTATATCTGAACTGGGTGTCTTTTTGCTTTACATGACTTTCCAAAACCACTTTTTAAATGACTCCCAGTGTGGGCATGGGTTTTTGTACATCACCTGGTTGGTTTCTTGGGCTGATTTACATATGATGAGCCCCCTTGCCTACCACAGAGTCTTGGTACCACCTATGATCCAACAGCATGAGGGAGCAGGGCTGCTGCCCGAAGGTACTTCATCCAGCTGGCAGCATTCTTGTTGGCCTCAAGTTCCCACCCGTAGCAGTCAGACCTGCCAAGCAGGCTCTGGGATTAAAATCTGCGTCTGCCTAACCCACAGGGTTGAACACACTGAGGCCTACTGATTCTCCATCTCAGTCTGAATGGAGGTGGTGGCTTCACCTCCACACTCAGAAGAAGCTAGCTAGCAGGCCTTCACATGAAAGGACTATTACAGAGACTGGTTTGCAAAGGCAGGCTTGCTCCTGCAGGGGTCGTTATGTTCTGGTCCTAACAGCCAGCAGGTCCTGTTTTCTGCCTGTTCTAACAGGGTAACCAATTCAGCAAAGCTCTTGAAACTGGGAAGGAACTGGGTGGTCTTGCTCAGGACCTCCCCGTAGGAGTTCATGATAGAAGCTATGTTCTCATACCTTTCATGAAAAGTCTTCCAAAGAGGTGCCCAGCAAGCTCTTCCCAGGCAGGCAGAGGAGGAGCATCAAGCTCTGACTTCCAGCCTGCAGAGGGGTGCGGCAGTGAGGTCACTGGAGAAACTCCCGGGAGTTTTTAGACTTGGAGAAAAAGTTGTTGCACCTGAAACTTAGCTGTGCATTCTCTCTAGTATGTGATTTCAAAGTGTGAAAGGAAAAGACTGTGAAAGGGGAAGTGGCTGTTGCTCTTTGGGTCAGAAATGGAATGGATCAAGGCTGACGAATACTCTCCTCCGTCCTCCCACCTCTCAAACTAAAGATTGTGGAAAGACAGCTCAAGAAAAGCCGTCAGCATCTTCCTTCAATGTACAGCGAAGACCAAAGGCTCACCCCAAGCTGCACTCAATCTTAATGCTGGCTGACCAAAGGCAGTGATGACTCTGTAGGAGGAGCAAAGGTACTTCCCAAGTCAACTAAGTTCTTCTAGGCTTAGTCTAGATGCCATCTTCATGGACTCCGCTGTCACAAGAAACGGAGAAACACAGAAGGAATGATCACTGACACTGCATTGTCTTCTAACTGGGGCTGTTTACCCAGCTGCCAACAGGCGAAAAGGATGACTGATATCATGGGTAGACTCAGTGCCGAGCAAATAAGAGTATTCACGTGTCCATGGCACTTGCAAGGATGATGAGTACTGTCAGGGATGATAAAATAATCCCTCACATGACCCTTTTTGTATCCAAAAGGCAAATGAGCGGGGCTTAACATGTCACCCATTTGACTTTTGAGGGCTGTGGCAATGTCGAGTCCTGTTAAGAGTAGAAGAGACCAGAAGAGCTGTCATTTCAAAGGGAATTAGACTGCTCTCACTCAACAGAGAGCAGAGACCAATAGGAAGTGATGAATGGATAATTTTCTCCCTGTAAATTCTCTGGTAATTGGACTGCTATAGTCTGATGCCTTACACACACCCTAAACCCCATCCCCCTCAAAAGCCCATTTTTTGGAAGTTTGGCCCTAGGCAAATGTTATTAGGAGGTAAGTCTGATGGGAGTACTTTATGTCTTTGGGTGTGTGGCTGTGTAGGGAATTGTGGGATCCAGGCTCCTCTCTTTCTCTCTTTTGCTCCCTGGTATAACATGAGCAGTTCTGCTATACTATGCATTCCCTAGCATGCTGATAGAACATTGTTACAAGACCCAAAGCAATAGGGGCCAATGGATCATGGAATGAATCTTCCCCCAACCTGTGAGGTAAAATAAACCTTTTCCCTTTGTAAGTTGACTTTCTCTTGTTAGCATGACATACAGCGGACAGACACATAGACTTTCTGATGCCTGAAGAAGCAGAAGCAGGGATGTCTGTGGCTGGCTGAGTTCTACTAGAAGATAATGCACACCAGGATGACTCCCCTCCACTCCAGATAAAGACATGGTTGAGAATTCTACCTTGTGCCTTCCTGGACTTTGTGTATATGAAGAGAATCCTCAAAATTATCCTAGGGTACATCATCCCTCCCACTTTGTAGCTGAGGCTTGTGGATGATGAATGAAGCCCAGAGAGACTATTAATCTGCTCAGAGCTACCCAGCTTCTGTAATGCATGTATTTAAACCCTGACTGTTTGGTTGAAATCTCAGTAGGCTCTTCAGTTATATGTTGTCTATGCTGTCCACAGTGAGCATGGAGAACCAATAGGAGATGCCGAGAGCATCTGTCACAGAAAGCTCTGACACAGCCAATCCACTGGAACAAGCCAGAGCATGCTGGAAAGCAGTTCATACCAGCTTGATTTAGATACCCTGCTTAAACAGTCTAGAAGAATACTGAACAAACATCTTTGTGTTATAGGTAGAAATTCTGAGTTTCATGTGTCCTCTTAGGGGGCAGACAAGTCATATTCTGACAATTCTTCAAGGTGGGAGGGGAAACTCTCCAGGAAAGTTCTAGGCTTGCCCACCTTTATCATATTTTGCAAATGAATAACCTGTCATAGCGGAGAGAACCTGATACTGAGAGTCAGCACAGCTGGGTCTGCAGCTGTGTGACCACGGGCAAATTCCATATCCCTATGAGTTTCAGTTGCTCATCGGGAAAGCGAGGCGAAGGACACATACCTTCCTTTGACTGACACAAAGAAAGCAAGGGGCCTGGCAGGTCATTGGTGTTTACATGGGGTTGCTATATTCACAGGGATTGTGACTTACTTGCCCCTTACAGTGTCAGCCACACTGTGGATCCTCTGCTCCTGTTTAGAATAGTCTATAGAACTACTTACTGAGAGTGTAGGGTCTGGGAGCATGTGGCCTACAGCAAATCCCAGCCGTCTTGTTTCCATCTGTGTTCTGCTACTATAATAAAATACCCGAAACAATCAAGGGGATATTTTGGAGGTCCCAGTCTCTGGTTGGGCAGACCCACTGCTTTGGGCCTGTGCTGAGTGTGTCAGGATAGCAAGCGTGTGGCCCAGCAAAAGCCAGAAATCAAGGGGGAAAAGAGGAAGAAGAGGAAGAAAACCCCACAATCCCCTTCAAAGGCAGGCCACAAGAAAGCTGAGGAATCAGACTTTAAGATAGGGACTTGGAGGGAAGGTGGAGATGATTCCAGATCAATTTATAATAGCCACCATCTAGGTGCTCATCACAGGCATGTTTTAACTTCTCTCTGCCTTAGGTTTCTGTTAGAGGGGTTAACCTGTCTCCAACAGTAGAAGGTCAGATTATCTGCCATTCATAAAGGACTGAGGCTGTCACTCAAGGGTAGAGCACTGCCTGGCAAGTACAAGGCTCTGAGTTAAACCCAGGGCCACCAACAAGGGGCCAGGGAACTACTTACAATACAATGATACCAATGATACCATTAATTGTTATAAATACAAAGACAAATCTAGAGGCAAGCAAAACCACCCTCTTTCCTAACCATAAAACTAAATTTGTAGATACCATCACTAGAAACAAGACATTCTGGAAAAAGCCAAGTGAGAACATGAGGCCTGAGTTCCAGCTCCAGAACTCACACACACACACACACACACACACACACACACACACACACACACATGCCTTTGCTAGTCCACGGAAGGCCATGTTTTCCTGCAGGTCTTCAAACTCTTTGACAACTGTCATTTAAACTTTAACTCCTGGTGTTTATTTGTTGGTCTTTTTCTCCCCATAAAAGAACACATTCGTTTTCAATTCCTTCAACTCTTAAAGGTACTTACTGATCTGCACAGGGTGTGTTGCACCCCAGCTGCCTGGATCAGTCCTAACTCAGATTCTCCCAACTGTGGGGATGCTACCTTGGTCTCTATGCTTCCTTCAAGTTCCATGTCCTGCCAAACAGCCCTGATTTGTTATGCTTTTTTTTTTTTTGTAAGAAGCCAAACAAAGGTGTGTGACCAAACATAGAAGGAGCCCATACATTCGTTGTTATTGCGGCAATATTATTAAAGAATAAACGGCTCTGAAATGTGGGTGTTATATGGCCCAGCTAAGATACCTGCCTCACAACTCTCTTGTTTAAAATTTGCTCCAGGGCTGGAAATGCGCCTTAGTGGTAGAGTGCTTGCCTAGCACACATGAAGCCCTGGGTTCAATTCCTCAGTACCACATATACAGAAAAAGCTGGAAGTGGTGCTATAGCAGCTCAGGAACAGTGCCCAGGCTCTGAGTTCAATCCCTAGTACTGCCAAAACAAACTAATTAATTAATTAATCAAATCTACATCTTTGTGAAGTTTAACTCACCACTCTTGGGATTCTCCATCATTACTTCCAAGTGATAATCATAATGAAAAGAGATTGTCTATCAGTAAACTTCACAGAATAGCTAATGCCATTCTTTCGGGAAGTGTAATCTGTTCCAGATAATTAGTTATGCTTCCTGATCTCCCTGACACTGCTCTAAAGTGTGTATTGTCTTCATTTTGTAAATAAGGCAATTGAAGTAGAGAAGGATTAATTACTGGACAAAGGTTAGCCAGTCAAGAAACGCCAGAATGGGGCTGGTCCACTCCCATGTCCCATACACCTGTGCTCTTTCAATAAACCTTCATTGAGCTCTCATCCCAAGCCTTAGCTTGCCTGCTGGCCCAGAGGTTAGGATGCAATGCAGAGCACCCATGGAGCCCCAGCTCTATCTGCAGTGAACAAGCCCTCCAAATTCTGTCTTTCCTTCCTACTTCCTAGCAGTTCCCAAGTGACTGGGGAATGGAGTTGGGCATTCTCCTGACTCCTCTGATTCAAGAGCCCCAAGAATAGGTGGTCCCTTTCTGCTGTGCAAATGGCATGCAAGGTATGGCCACCTGCTGGGATGAATTCTACTCTGTCACCCTGTTTAGGGCCAAGAATAGGCATTTTCTGGGGAAAAAGAAAAGTAACTAGGACCTAAGTCTCAAGAGAAGTCCTGAGACTTTGAAGAAATAGGTGCATGTAAATAGAACAAAGAGGAAAAAAAAAGGAAGGAAAGCCAAAGTCTTAGGAAAATGGGCTTGCCAAGAACTTGTTACATAAAAGAGTCCTCCCCTTTTTAAGGGACAAATTCCAAGACCCCCCAAGTTAATGACTGAAATCACAAGTTGTATAGAACCCTATGTCTACTTAGCTACTCAAGAGACTGCAATCTGAGGATTGTAGTTCGAAGCCAGCCTGGCAGGACAGTTTGTGAGACTCTTATCTCCAATAGCCAGCAAAAAGCTGGATGTGGAAATGTGGCTCCAGTGGTAGAGTGCCAGCATTGAGTGAAAAAGCTAAGTGAGAGTGTCCAAGTCCTGAGCTTAAGCCTTAGTATTGGTGAAAGCATGTATGTACACACACACACACACACACACACACACAAACACATGTGTGCACTCAATGACTTTTTTCTTCTATTATCTTCTGCTTAATATTTTCAGACTTTGATGAGTCACTAAAATTGTGGCTAATGTGGAGCTACTGTATGCACATAATTGTTTATTTAAGTCTTTTTCTTGTACCCATACTAGGGGTAGCTAGCATTACAGGTGTGAGCCACTGGCACCCTGTTTAGGGCATTATTAATTCACACCCTCCCCAACCACTTATTAGTATTCCCAGGTCATGATTTGTTTTTGCAAGGGATACCCAAAAATATACTCTTCTTAAACCCCTAAGAGAAAAAATGGTTTCTGTCTGTCCTTCTGAATTCTTTGGTGAGGCTGCAAATGGGGCTGACATACGGCAGGTTATTAGGCCATAATCACTTTGACAAGTTAACATCTCTCCATGGACAAGAACATCACTCTTGCTCTTGACTCTGGCCCTACTCATCTGCCTGAGTTCTCCATTAGGGACCTCAGGACATTGAAGTCTTCTCCTAATTCCATTCTCTTTGCTAAAGAAAGTCTCAGACTTTCTATTAGCTGCACCTTCCTGGAGTTACCCTCTATTCTCTGGCCATTCCTTGTTCAGTATGCATTCTGTTCTATTTCATTTTTTCAAAGTCCACAACATGATTTTACAACCTATACCTGCATTGGGAGTACACCTGTGTTAAATGAATAAATGCCAGGTGTCAGTGGCTCATGCTTGTAATCCTAGCTACTCAAGAGGCTGAAATCTGAAGATTGTGGCTCAAAGCCAGCCCAGGATACAAAGTCTGTGAGACTCTTATCTCCAATTAAACACCAAAAAGCTGGAAGTAGAGCTGTGGTTCAAGTGGTAGAGCATGAAGCCTTGAGCACAAAAGCTCAGAGATAGTCCCCAGGCCCTGAGTTCAAGCCTAAGGACCAGAAAAAAAAGAAGAAAAAGAAATGAATAAATAACCAAGAGTAAAAACCACACACGCATAAACCATCATAAACCCAAAGGCCAAGAAGCAATTTTATCCACCTTATAAGTTGGGTCTTGGAGGAAGGGCTAGGGTTTTTTTTTGGTTTTGTTTTTTTTTTTTGTTTTACTTTATTGCGCTAAATAATGGGATGGAGGTACAGCTCCATGATACAGTATACGCTTAACATGTGAGAAACTCTATTTTTAATCCCTAGTACAGGAAGTAAGGAAGGGAGGGCAGAAGAAAGGGAAGGAAAGGAAAGAAGGGAGGGAGGAAGAGAGGAGGGAAAGAAGGGAGGAAGGGAGGAAGGAAGGAAGGAAGGAAGGAAGGAAGGAAGGAAGGAAGGAAGGAAGGAAGGAAGGAAGGAAGGAAGGACTTTGGTTTCCATTCTCTGTATCTTCCCATGACTTCACTTCTCAAAATACTAATTTTAAGTAGAAAGTCAAGCAGTTTGCTCTGTGAGACTCTTATCTCCAATTAAACACCAAAAAGCTGGAACTAGAGCTGTGGTTTAAGTAGTAGAGCATGCAGCCTTGAGCAAAAAAGCTCAGAATAAATAAGAGTAAAAACCACACATTGCACAAACCATCATAAACCCAAAGGCTAAGAAGCAATTTTACCTACCTAGCACAGAGCAAAGTCTAGAAAGCAAAGATTCATCTTATAGAAGTACTTTATGACATGCAAAACAGATTACAATTTCCAAGTAAAGCTGTCACGCATATTCATGTCCCCAGGCAGGTGAAAATGTTGTCAGATCACAAAGCAGAACTATGACACATGAATTTTCCAGTGGCTCTAGTTCCACAAAGCCTTTTGGAACACGTGTTGCATGGCTTATGGCTGAGGTAGAATCTCTGTCTCTCATCTTTTCAGTTCTTTTATACCCCATAGTGTTGTTAGACTAGAAAAATCTGGAGGATTCAGAAATGTGCCTGCATTTTGAGAACTGTTCACTAGAGGGCACCACTTTTTATCAAGACACTTAGAGAACTGTTTGTTCAATGTTCTCAGCTCATGTCTAATTTACAAAACACTATTGGAATTTGGGGTAGTCTTTTATTTGGTGGTTGGAATTATAATTATTTTTCAAATATAATCCTAGAATGAGCATCATTTATCCTTGAAGTGGATGCGAGAAAATCGTGGGAGCATGTCAGGTACAAAACATGAGTCACCCACATGAGCAGGACAAATAGCAGTTCTCCTTAACCCACAATGTAAAAATCTCTATGCAGTCCACTTTCATGTAGAGACTTCAAAGACTAAGATAAGAAGGATGCATGAAAACAACTGAATTCTAAACTCAGTAGGGAGTAAAACCATACAGTCGTCAGAATTCGTGAGATTTCCAGTGTTGAGTCCGTGCTTGTCCATGCCAAGAGAAGGCCAAAGTTTTAAGTGAGTCAGCATACAAAGTTCTATTGTTTTGGTGGTATTTCCTCATCTCAACACTACTTTTACCTAGTAGCGTTATCAAGTGCCTGAGGGCCAGCTCAAGGACAAGAATCTCTAGTAGTCAACCAGCCTTAGCCTCTTTGGTTAACTTCAGACACTTGAGAATAATATTCATCAAATAAGCAACCAGTCCAGGCTCATCTGCTCTCCAGATTACTTGCGTAAATGGAAACATTCCTATTTGAGTTATAAAGAGAAACAGCTAACATTTACTAAACACCAGCTTCATACCTGGCAGTGTGAGATGCTGAGCAGAGACCTTGCAGAAGGTACAGCCAAGATCACATCCATTCAATAGCAAATGAAGAAAAACTGATTCATGCAATGCACTCAAGGTCCCAGAGCGGAGATGCAGTAAAATGGATTCAAATACAGGTCTAATTAACTACTGCATCATAACATCTTGTACCAATAACTGTTCAATAAATATTTGGGTATCTATCATCCATCTATTTATCTGTCCTTTATTCATCATCTATCTATTGTATCTGTCTATCCATTTGCTTATCTGTCATCTGTCTGTATGTCTGTCAATTTTCTATTTCTTGCTGTGCTGGGGATGGAACCTAGGAACTCACATAGGCCAAGCAAGTATTCTACCACTGAGCTAGAATCATACCCAGCTCTAATAAGAAGTTTCAAAACTCTTCAGGGAGTTTTCCTGCAGCACCACACACAGGATTGCAGAGAGATGAATCTTGGGTGGTGGATGGGGGATTGGATCCTGGAACTAGTTTACAATCTGTCTCTTCCAAGGCCCCTGATGACAGCACTGTAATGACACCTGAAAGTATCTGATTTCATTGCTGGGGAATGGAGTAACAATGACTGCCCACAGAGTTCTACTCCACTCCCCCCCCCCCCACACACACACATGCATGGGATCCTTGGTCAGCCAGTGTGATACCAGGGTGATACCCCATGTACCAATTTGGACTAGAGTGACAGCAAGTCCCTGCACTATTTTAAAATCCCTCCTCTAGCTAATAGACAAAAGTAAGGGGCTATTGCCCCATTTATAAGAAAATGGAAAGACTTGGAAAAAATTATATTAAGCAAAGTAAGCCAGACCCAAAGAAACAGAGGTTACATAGTTCCCCTCATTTGTAATAATTAGAATGTGCCTATAAATCTACAAGTAAAACCAGTGGATGACAAAAGGCAAAAAAAAATTACACTTGGACATGATAAGTTAAACAGGACTCTAAACAATCACACAGAAAAACCAAAGGAGGATATTCTTAGGAGAGGATCACAAGGGCTCAATAGACATGTGCCTATGATCATATAAAATGATGCTTACAAAAATGAATTCCAAGAAATGGAAACAAGAGGTTTTGTATTTTACCTTTTGTGTTTATTTTTTCTGTTTTTCCCCTTTTTGTCGCTGCTTTTGATTTCTGTACCTTTTGTCTTTTATGTAAATATATCTGTTTTGGGCAAGATAAGGGGAAACACAGAAATGGTGGGACAAAGGTGAACAAATGCAGCAGTAATACTCACTGGACATTTGAAAATGAACTATACATCTTGTGGGGGTAGGGGATCAAGAGGGAAAAAAACTGGGAGAAAATGAGGGAAGAGATAACACTGTTCAAAAGGAAATATACTCATTACCTGATCTATGGAACTGTAACCCCTTTTTATATCACCTTTACAATACATTTTTAATATATTAATATTTTTTAAATCTCTCCTCTTGTTCCTCACTCCTATTGTTCAACATGTCTGCAAGACGGAAAGAGACATTATCCCTATATAATAATTCAACTATTATAGTTAACAGCTGTATGCCGAGCTGGTTTCATGGGGGTGTGTCACCCTGAAGACCTCAGTCCTTTAGTTAGAGTATTACTAATTTGGTCTTTGAACTGGTGTTTTGTAAAAGAAGTCCTGTGGGGTGATAGAACATGCATCAAGATTGAAGTGCCCAAGTACACATGGCCTGGCTTCTGAGACCAGCTTGTCTCTCAGTGCCCAGTCACCTGCACTGCCACCACCATGAGAGGCCAAGAACAATCAGGTTTTTGTTTGTTTGTTTGGTTGGTTGGTTGGTGTTTTTTGTTTTGTTTTGTTTTGTTTTTTTGTCAGTCATGGGGCCTGAACTCTGGGCCTGGGCTCTGTCCCTCAGCTCTTCAGCTCAAGGCTAGCACTCTACCACTTGAGGCACAGCGCCACTTCCGGCTTTTTTCTTTTTGCCTATGTGGTGCCGAGGAATCAAACCCAGGGCCTCAGGCATGAAAGGCAAGCGCTCTACCACTGAGCCACCTTCCTAGCCCCTTTTTGTGTTTTTTAAAACAGGTGTTCCTATAGACTGATAGCTGTGTATGACCCTTAATAACCATGACCATTTAAAAATATCCATCAGCAAATTACTATAAATACATAGAACTGTAAAGACAAGACATTACCTGAAGGGTCTGTTGACCAAGTTCCTTATTTGCTTTGGGGGAAGAGCCAGGGGCCAAGCAGACCCAGTCCTCCAGGGCCCAGAGATGAGCAGCCTCAGCTAAGAAAGCAGGAAGTTGCAGTGGGTGTGCACCAGTAGCTAGAGTCCTGTGACATTTGACAGATTCCCAGAATTTGGACACAGCTCTCAGAAAGAGCTGACCACAGCACAATGGCAGCTTGTACTCTGCCTGGCTTACCTGAAATGCTGTGCCCAGGAATCAGTGACGCACAAGCATTTCAGCAAGAATGACCAGCCAGCAAGCCACATGTCCAAGTCTTCTTTAAACACATCCTTAGATTCCGTTGGGAAAAAGTCATTGGCCAAGAACTGTGAGAAATAAAGAAAGAAAGCTTTTACTATGTCATATCCAACTTTACTCAAAATGTATTTCTTCCACCACATTAGGAGACATGAAGTTGCTTAGCCTGGAAAAGAGATGTTAAAACAATGATGTTGCCATCACGTGGGTTTCTAAAGATGTAATTGTTTTATTACTGTTGTTGTTGCTGTTGTTATTATTATTATTATTTTGAGACACATCTTACTGGGTAGCCTAGGCTAACATCAGATTCAAAATCCTCCTCCCTCAGCCTCCTGAGAGCTAGGAATACAGACTTTACCACCAGGCCCAAATACACAATTTCTTTTTTTTTTTTTTTTGGTCAGGTCGTGGGGCCTGAACTCTGGGCCTGAACTCTGGGCCTGGGTGCTGTCCCTCAGCTCTTCAGCTCAAGGCTAGCACTCTACCACTTGAGCCACAGTGCCACTTCCGGCTTTTTTCTTTTTGCTTATGTGGTGCTGTGGAATCAAACCCAGGGCCTTAGGCATACAAAGCAAGCGCTCTACCACTGAGCCACCTTCCCAGCTCCCACATTTCTTTTAAATGAGAAAATTGTTAATGAACTGGTCTCTATATTCACAAAGGGAAAACTGAGGGAAATCATTTAACACTTAGAGAATTAGTGCTGAGTGAACTTGGGGTGGAAGACTTATCCCTGACTAGAGAGACCAGGGGAAGACCCAGCAAGCATTATGATGAACCTATGATGCTTGCATAGCACTAAGTTAGATGCTAGAGAACTCACAGAAGAAACGGAAAACAGGGCTAGAGGAGATCTGAAATTCATAAGTGACATACAGCAAAGAGATTCTATTTAAAATTATTTATTTTGGGGCTGGGAAGGTGGCTCAGTGGTAGAGCTCTTGCCTTGCATGCAGGAGGCCCTGGGTTCGATTCCTTAGCACCACATAAGCAAAAAGAAAAGAGCCGGAAGTGGCACTGTGGCTCAAGTGGTAGGGCGCTAGCCTTGAGCTGAAGAGCTGAGGGACAGCGCCCAGGCCCCACGAATGGACCCCCAAAATATTATTTATTTAATGCACACGGAAGGGACCTTCATGCCAAAGGCAACGTCCAAGACTCTAAAGCAGACTATAAAATTAAATAAGTTCTGTTTCTACCAATATGGTAGACTAAAAATTCTGAGATTTTGTTATAAAATCTAAAATGTTTAAATAAAAGTCAATATCTTGAGTGATTAAGCCTATAAGAGACCAAGGAAGCTCCAATAAGGAGAAATCTTGTAGAAATATACATTCCAGGAGGGAAGCCAACAACAATACTGTGGCTGATCCAGACGTGTTTCCTAACCTCGGATGTTCTAGCTTTGTCAGACAGACGTGGAAAGGAAGCCTTGTGTACCATTTGAAGAATCAAAGCCATCAATACTCCTTCATCCTCAAACACAGACTCAGGAAAGACTGAACTAAGAGATCTAAAAACCTATCTCCCCAGAGAAATATGCCTATTTCTGCTTTGCACTCTGGAATTTTTCATCTTATAAATTATTATTATATATCCACACTCCTCTGTTATTAAAACACAGCTCAGAAATAGCCAAAAAATTAAAACAACCTAAGTTTCCATCAACGGATGAATGGATAAAGTGTGATATTCATATAAAATAGTATTTGTCCATAAAAAGATAAGATCTCAGGGCTGGGAAAGTGGCTCAGTGGTAGAGCACTTGCCTTGCATGCCTGAGGCCCTGGGTTCGATTCCTCAGCACCACATAAGCAAAAAGAAAAAAGCAGGAAGTGGCGCTGTGGCTCAAGTGGTAGAGCGCTAGCCTTGAGCTGAATTGCTGAGAGACAGCGCCCAGGCCCAGAGTTCAGGCCCCATGACCGGAACCCACCCCACCCTCCCAAAAAATAAGATCTTGCATCTGACACCCTGGATAGAAGGAATGGTGTTAAGTGAAACAAGCCAGGCACAGAGTAACAAGACCATACAACCCCAATCATGTGTGAAATCTGAAGAAGTTGATCTACTCTCATGAAGTGGGAGATGACCAGAGCTTAGAAGACCAGGGGACAAGGATGGGGGGAGGGAACTAAGCAAAAGATACTAATTCATTGTTCGATAGAAAATATACCTTTTGAACCCTCTGTACGGTATTTTCACAATAAAAAAAGAAAATATACCTTCTGTTGTGCTATTGCTCAATAGGGTGACCATTCAGAATAATAATAAGCTGAGCACTGATGGCTCATGCTCTCTAATCCTTACTACTTGGGAGGCTGAGATCTGAATGTCATGGTTTGAAATTAGTCCAGACAGACAAATTCAAGAGACCTGTATATCCAATTAACCCTGAAAAAGTTGTAAGTGGAGCTGTGACTCAAGTAGTAGAGTGCCAGCCTTGAGTGAAAAAGTCAAGCACTAGCTTGAATTCAAGCCCTGGTGCTGTCACAATAATAATAATAATAATAGATTCTATATTTCAAAATACTAGAAGAAAGATAAATTCTTTTATCACAAAGTAATAAGGAATATTTTAAGAGACTGCTATAACTTACTTTTTACATATTATTTATTTACATGAATAGAAATAACACATTGTACCTAATGAATATAGATACTTTTCTCAGGGCATTCATAGCTGCCAACTAATCGTTAAGCCAGTGGGTTTTACACTGCTTAGAACACCACAGAAAGAGTTCTAATTTAAAGTGAAGTTGTTTGATAATGTTTAACATTCTGGGAATAAAAACATGCAAACATTTTCTGGAAATATGTACACTCAAACCAATAAGTACCAAACAACCCCCATAGGCAAGTTCCAAAGAACAAGAACTCAAAGTAAAAAATAAAACACAAGGACACAAGACACCATGAGAAAGAATGGACATAAAGAAAACACAATAGAATCACATCTCAAAGTCCTTTATTGTAATTATCAGATAAAATATAATTATTATAATTAAAAACTGACGAATGAGCATTGGATTAGACACAATGACAGAGAAGATTAGTAAAATGGAAGGTTTTGCTAAGTAAGTTACTAAAAACATACCATACAAGAACCAAATATTTAAATGGAAAAGTAAAGGGGAGGCTATAATACATAGCAGAGAGGGTCTAACAGACAGTACTCTGAACTGGTTTCAGAACAGCAATCAGAAACAAAGTAGGGGACAGACAACATTGGAAAACAAGTCTGAGCATTCTGCGAGTTGGCAAAATGTGTTCAGCAAATCTCAAGCAGAATAAATCAAAATAAATTTTCATACAAACATTTAACTTGAAAATTTCAAAAGCTGAAAGATCTTCAAAATTTCTAGGAAGAAACCCAGATGATCTACAAAGGAATAAAAATGAATGGTTTACTTCATAACAACAAGAGTAGATATCAGAAAACTACAGGGTTAATGCCCTGAAACACTGAGTGGTAACCTAGAATTGCCCAACCAGAGAAATCACCTTTTAAGAAAAGGAGTAAAACAGAAATATTTCAAGAAAAGAAAAATTCAGATAATTATCACTAACAGAACCTCAAAACTCTATAATCTTCAAGAAAAAGGAAGTAATCACCAAGAAAAGGTCTGAGATGCAAGAAAGATGGGGGGTAAGTAGCATGGGGAAGTACACGGAGATAACTAATAATCACAGACCTATAAACCACAACAATGCTCAGAGTGAGAAGGTAGGAGGACCTGGAAGCAAGAGTACGTGAACGGTGAGTGCATCAATTAGTGGAAACCATACTAAGATAAAAATGTGTGAACAATAGATTTGCAAACTACTCCTGTGACTTCATCATGGGAAACCAGTAAAACAGACACAGAGAATAACCTATCAATGAAAGGAAAATACGCACAGAAAAAGGATTTCCTCAGTTAGTATGATTGAATGACAAAAGCACAATTTCATTTGATGTATTTATTTTGTTAGTTGTGGGACTTGAATGCAGGGCCTAAAAGCCATCCCTGAGCTTTTCTGCTCAAGGTTAGTCCTCTACCACTTTGAGGGACAACTCCGCTTCTGGTTTTCTGGTGGTTAATTGGAGATAAGAGTCTCAGGGACTTTCTTGCCTGGACTGTATTTGAACCACGATCCTCAGATCTCAGCCTCCTGAGAAGTTAGGATTATAGATGTGAGCCATCGGCACCCGGCTGGTAGCATTATTTGTAAAAGAGAAGGAAGAATTCAAATCAGGACAATAATTAGCTCCGGGAAATGAATGATGTTTCCTGATATTTAATTCCTCAATGATGGCAAGACATACATGCTCTTTATTTGTATTAATATTATTAAAATCTATAGAGTCACTGTAGATAGTGTCTTAAACTTTTAATCTGTTTGTACATTAATGTGTTCTCTGTTTCTGAGAAACACACCACAGCAAACCTCAGTAGTTTTAAAGTGGCATCGATTATAACCACTTTACTATCTGCAGATCGCCTGGGGCTCAGCTCCTCCAGGTAAAGCTAGACAGAGGCCAAGAAGTTGACTCTACTGATGAAGAGGCTCTGTGAAATCAGGTAAGGTAAGTTATGAACAAAGACAGTGGTGGAGCATTGGGATTGCTGATGCACCTAGGGCCAGGCATGTGGCTCTGGGGTATAGCATGTGCTTAGCATGCACAAGGCCCTGGCTTCTTCCCTTTTCCATTGCTAGTAGGAAGAAAGGAAGGAAGACAGAGACTGAAAGAAAAAAAGGGGGGAAAGAGAATGAAAGAAGAAAAGGAGAAAGGGAAAAGAAAGGATGAGAAGGGAAGGGAAGAAAAGCAATGAAGAAGGAAGAGAAGGGAAGATCTATCTTACACTGAAAATCCAATAACACGTGAGCATTCTGTCTACATATGTTCATCCCTAACACACACTCAAAAATATGGGAAAATTCCACGGGGAAAATCCATCCATGGACACAGCCTTAGTGACAGCCTATGACTTTCCACCATGAATCCATGTAAAATCACTTGGGGGAGTGCAGCCAGAGACAAATGGGCAGCCACTAGCCTAGCCGAGTGATGTCATCTCCTTAATGCTCCCTTCTCTTGATTTTCTTTTCTGGGGTTCATGCTCTTTTGTGGACATTAATAAGTAATGCAAAGATTCTCATTGTGTGCCTCTTCCCATTCATTCAGACATAATCTTTCTCTTCAGACACGCTTGTTCCAAAGCTTTCCAATAGCCAGAACTCAAGTTATTACCTAATCTCCCTGTTCCCTTACTCTGACACGTACTTAAGATGGCAGGTATCCGATCCAACCAGCCCTGTACTTATCATTTGCCAAAAAAGTATATGTATACATTTTCCTCAATACATGATTAACCCAAGTAAACCCATTTGAGGAGAGATTAGGAAAAAGACAACTTCCATATACAAATGGAAACCTGGACAAAGGAGTATTTTTCAACAGACAGAAACTCTTGCATTCAGTAAGTCATTAAGTGGTGCATGGTGCTTCTGTATGGTGACCTTGGTTCCCCTTCAGACAACTAATTGTCAGTCTATAAGCTACATCACTTCTAGAAACAACTAATGGGTGTGGCTTTCCATTGTAATGGCAAATTGCTACTGATCCTATATATTGAGTGATACTTTTGAAGGGTGCTACTGCCCTGGGTCTAACATATTCTCTACAGATGTCTCTTGGTGAAGGTCCTTACTCGGATATTCCAACTCTACTGCCCATTATGGTTATTGTACTTGGATTTTGAGGGTCACCATTGCAAAGAGGACCCTCAGTTTTAGAGCAGCACCTCATACCATTAGTGCTGGCCTGGAGAACACACCTGCTGAACCTCTCAGCAATCATGGTGCCCCTCTAACTTCACAGCCATTGCCACCATGGTAAGAGGAAACTCTAGAGATTTGAGAGTAATTGAAGCAGGGCACTCACTGGTGGCTCACGCCTATATTCCTAGCTACTCAGGAAGCTGTGAGACTTGAGGATTGAGGTTCAAAGCCAGTCTGGGCAGACAAATCTGAGAGACTCTACAATTAATCAGGGAAAATCTGGAAGCAGAAATATGGTTCAAGTAGTAGAGCACCAGCCATGAGCAAAAAGCTAAGTAAGAGTACGAGGTCCTGAGTTCAAGCCCCAGCATTAACACATTCTCTCTGTCTCTCTGTCTGCCTGTCTTTATCTCTGTCTCTGTCTCTGTCTCTCTCTGTCTCTATCTCTTTGTCTCTCTGTCACTCTGTCTCTCTGTCTCTGTCTCTGTCTGTTTCTCTCTCTCTCTCTCTCTCTCTCTCTCTCTCACACACACACACACACACACACACACACACACACACACAGACCAGACTAATTGTAACTGAGAATGCCAAGGAAGGCCTGTGTCATTTGCAATGAACCTAGAGAAAGAAGCAGAGAAAGAAGGGAAGAAAGTTATTGCCAAGAGTGAAGGGATCTTCAGCAAAAGCACAAGGAAATAATGAGGAGGACCTGCCGAAAATTCTGGCAATCCTGCTGATGCAGGATTCTGTCTTCCCTATGTCCTCCTCAGAACACCCTCTGCCCGTTTCAGATCTACTAGGTTCTCCAGTAAAATAGAAACAAGACAGCTTTTATTTACAAACATGGTTTTGATTTGCAGCTCTGCTTTCTACCAATTCTGTAATTTTGGTCTGTGTCACATTCTCTTCCTGGGGGTAGAAATATGGAGATACCACATTTACCCCTACAGCGTTACTTCAGGGTATGAGAAACGTGGGCAGATGTGCGCTCTCTCTCTCTCTCTCTCTCTCTCTCTCTCTCTCTCTCACACACACACACACACACACACACACACACTTTCTCTCTCTACAGATGTCTCTGGGTGAAGGTCCTTATTACTCGGATATTCCAACTCTACTGCCCATTATGGTTATTGTACACACACACTTTCTCTCTCTCCCTCTCCCTACTTTGACCACAGTCCTTTCAGAGGCTTGTTTGTATCTTTGAGACATTTGCTTTCAATTCCATATGGAACATAGATGTCTAGATTCCTTGAGCTCAGCCAAAAGGTGACCCCAGTCAACTAAGCCATGCCAGGCCGGACTATAAGAAAGTTGTTCTGCCTTTCTGAGCCTCTGTTTCCTCCACTTAAAAAGGCTGAAGTGATAGTTTCATCTCACTCTCCAGCAGAATGAAGGGGCAGAAGGGACCTGGTACCTCTAGCAGGAGAGAGGGCTGGGGGTCTGCATTTAGCATTCCCAGGGGAGAGGTCCTGACTAATGCAGTGTTCTGAGCACTCTGCAACATTCCTACTTAGTGACAAGGTGAGTCTGCTTTCTAGGCGTCCACCCTGTCGAGACCATCCTGAACTCCCTGCACTCCTGGCATTTTTCCTTAGTGTAAGTAAGCGAATCACCGTGTGGCTTAGGCTGCTCTCATCTCTAAGATGAATGACACCCGATTTGGGAGTGTACTTTTATCAAATGTCCCCTTTTAAGTTGTGATGTCACACAGTCTTCCAGATGGAGAATGTTTGGGGGAGGAAAGTTTTGACCTTTCCAGAAAAGTAGACAATAGCTTCTCCTCACTTTAGCCAGTCCTTTAGGTTATCACTTGGATGATCAGTGCTCATGATCGTTAGATGTGAAACTCTGCTTTCTGTTATGAGTCACTGGACTCTAGGATGGGCCCAGGGGAATACCCTGTCCACCAGAAAGCTTCGGTGGGGTAGGGGTGGGGGTGAGTCAGCCAACATCTACCCTGACAAGCTTGTGCACGGATAGTTCCTCCCACTTGTACCTAGGGACTTTTTCCTTTGTTTTTTTATTGTTTTGTTTTGTTTTTGTTTTGGGGGCTTTTTAAAAAAAAATGCAATGTGTATCAAATGGGATTTCAGACACTAATTTCCAGATTGTTGCATCTGGAGTAGCTTTGAAGGGATCTTCTATTTCCTTGTTGCTTTCAGGTTTATCTTATGGGAATTTCAAACACTTATGGATGACGGATGGGGCTGTTACTCAATGGTACAGCACATGCTTAGCATGAATGAGGCCCTGAGTTTAGTCCCCACCACCTCAAAAATATACATATGTAGGTATTTACATATACATATAGAGATAGATATATACATAAGATACATATAGGTAAGACACAGATAAGATAGATACATAAATAGATAGACAAATAGACTCATAGATAGACAGACAGACAGATAGATAGATAGATAGATAGATAGATAGATAGATAGATAGATAGATAGATAGATAGATGGATAGATGGATAGATAGATAGATAGATAATCTCAGAGAGAATAATACAACAAAACTCTGTGCCCTGACCACTCATGCACAATCTTATTTTGTTTATTCTCTCACCTACTTCCCCTCTCCTCTCTGCTCCAGGTGCTTTTTTGAAGTAAATCTCATACACCAAATCATTCCATCATAAACTCAGTGGAGTTTTAAAACACGTATTCCAATTAAACAGACAATATGCAAGCAAGTCAGCTTTACGACCATGAATAATTCATCGTGGTTACACACCTGTTCTCCCATCATCAGGGAGGCTGAGGCAGGAGGGCCTCAAGTTCAAGTCAGGCAACAGTGGCTCACACCTGTAATGTTAGCTACTCAGGAGGCTGGGACCTGAGGACCATGGTTCAAAGCAAGCCAGGGCAATGGTGTCCATAAGACTCTTATCCTCAGTAAACTACCTAAAAAACCTGGAAGTGGAACTGTAGTTCAAGTGGTAGAGCACTAGCCTTGAACAATAGAAGCTCAAGGATGGTGCTCAGGCCCTGAGTTAAAGGCTCAGGTAGGACCAGCAAAAAAAGAAAAAGAAAAAAAGAAAACGCAAATAAATAATTGAAATGAAATAAAGTAAACCCAATTGTTAATACTTCTCTCTCTCTCCCTCTCTCTCTCTCTTTATACTGGTCCTGGGGTTTGAATTCAAGGCCTGGGCACTGTCCCTGAACCTTTGTGCTAGGATTATAGGCATGAGTCACCAACACATGGCTTAGTACTTTTCTTTTACATACATGACTTGTCCTAAGTCGCCCAAGTAGTTAGTGACAGAGAAAAGTCCAAACTTAGGCAGTCTGGCTCCAACTGGAAGATAGACTGCCTACAGGCGGCACAATGAGAAATACTGGATGGGGAAAGTAACCAAACAACCACTAGCTTATGTAACATCAGGCTCAATAAACATTTATCATGCAACTGCTGTGCTTGAAATAATCATATTTTCAATGTACAAAGCCCCTTTAGGTTTTCTAACAGTCCTCTCAAGTTTTTATCATGTATACTTTATAAAGGAAGGAACTCAAGTTCTGAACAATTAACTAAATTTCATAAACTTTTGCTACTAAGAGGGAAAAGGTCAAACTGATTTCAGAATCAATGTGTCTTCAAAGTGTAACCTCTGTGTGTTGCTACTGGCAAAAGTGCTTACAAATGTGAAAAATCTTCATACAAATGCACATTATATGTCTCCCTGACTAATGAAAAGAAAAAGAAATAAATTGTTGGGCACTGGTGGCTCACAGCTATAATCCTAGCTACTTGGTAAGCTGAGATCTGAAGATTAAGGTTCAAACCCACCAAGGACAGAAAAGTCCATAAGACAAAAAGTCAAACATGAAGGTGTGGCTCAAGTGGTAGAGTGTAAGTCTTGAGTGGAAAAAACTAAGCAAGTTTAGATGGCCCTAAGTTCAAACTCTGGTACTAGCACAAAAAGAATAAAACCCAAACCATCCATTTTTGACAAGGACAGTAAATAGTGCATTAAAGCCTGAGCTCCCTACAAATTACTTGGGGATAGCATCAAGGCCATATTGTGATAACACATTCTAGTTCTGAGAAGACCCAGAAAGGACCTAGGGAAAATGAAATGTCTTAAACTAAAGGCTATTCATTATTCTTCTTAGCCATAGACACCCCACATCCAGCCCCTAGGAGGAAGGGGTCTGTGTGGATGTTTGAAATATAACACACAGTGAGACAGAGAGCAATGGATGAGAAGCAACCCTTCAGAGGAGAGAGAAAATGCAATAAAAGCATCACAAAAGGCCTCATGGGAAAAAGGTAATCTATAAAATTATAGTTCCTGAAATTTTGGTGAAAACGTTCACTGGCCGCGTATTCATTCTCTCATTATTCGGTGTGGCTCACACACAGCTCTGCAGAGGCGTAGAGAAGAGCAGGGTAGACAGTTCCTTCAGGCCATTTGGACTCATTCTGCAAACGCTTGCAAAACCATCTGTCCTTTTCTTTAAAGTTCACATTTTGAACTTAATCAAAATATTGTAGTTATCCTGTAAAAAAAAAAAAAAAAGCACTTTTCCTGCCTCCTGGAATTAATGTATGTGTTATTTTTTAAAATTTATCCACAGGGAAAATGTTTAAGCCTAGTGCCAGTGACTTGTGACAGTAATCCCAGCTACTCAGGAGGCTGAGATCTGAGGATAATGGTTTGAAGCCAACCCAGGTAGGAAAGTGTGAGAATCTTATCTCCAATTAGCCAGCAAAAAGTTGGAAGTCGAGTTGTGGCTCAAGTGGTAGAAGGCTAGTTTTGAACAGAAAAACTCAGAGCCCTGGCTCTGAGTTCAGACCCCAGGACTGGCACATGCGTGCACATGCGTGCACACACATGCACGCACGCACGCACACGCACACACACACACACACACACACACACACACACACACACACACACACACGGTAAATGCTCATTTTAGTTATGCTGATTAAGAAGAATAACCTTGACTTTTCTTTTGCATGAAGTACTTACAACGTATTTCTAAATAATCAAACACGAATGATGAGCTCATTTTAAAATAACTTAAGGCTTTCACTTGTGTCAGACTCCCTTACCCCACGTGATTATCATGTCCTCAAGTTATTTGTTTTAATATGGAACCTGGAGACTTTTTTCCCCCTCTTTCCTGTCCACTCCATGAAGAAGCATTTCAGTGTGTGTATATTTTGTTTACAAAGACACTTTAGTGTGCCACTAATGTCTTTGTTATGGCTGTGCAGGTGGTATGCTAGCAGACATTCTTAAGTTTTTTTTTCTTGATTAGAGTGCCCTAATTTGAGGGTCTTTTTTTTTTTTTTTGTTGGTCGTGGGACCTGAACTCTGGGCCTGGGCGCTGTCCCTCAGCTCTTCAGCTCAAGGCTAGCACTCTACCAGTTGAGCCACAGCGCCACTTCCAGCTTTTTTCTTTTTGCTTATGTGGTGTTAAGGAATCGCACCCAGGGCCTCAGGCATGCAAGGCAAGCGCTCTACCACTGAGCCACCTTCCCAGCCCAGTAATTTGAGGGTCTTAAATAAAACTTCATTTTTGTTCATCATAAAACTGTAAGGAGCTATAGAAGCTGTTCCCATTTGCTTAGACAAAAAGGTTTATTGCCA
Organism: Dipodomys spectabilis; assembly: GCF_019054845.1. Classification (NCBI taxonomy): domain Eukaryota; kingdom Metazoa; phylum Chordata; class Mammalia; order Rodentia; family Heteromyidae; genus Dipodomys; species Dipodomys spectabilis. Next base: position 4,674,018 of record NW_024870773.1, read on the forward strand.
AACATTTGATGTAATGTCAAGACACTTTACCATTTTAGTGGCAGATTTCTTTGGGAAAAAGAAAGCCTTGTGTTTTCTGGTTTCTTGAATAAAACATATTTCAGTGTTTATCTGATAGGTTTTGAATCATTTCATATGTGTACAAATACTTGGCAGGGTTTAATTAAATTGCGAATTGGCTGTAAAGTTGCTATTTTATGGAAATGCTCTAGCTTTATGTTTTCATTCCATCTGTAGATTTTTCCACCTTTGTGAAATATTTGGGTTTGTTTTTAAGGAAAAATAGATAAATAGCTGTGAATATCTCAAATCAACCCTACTAAACATGTTTACGAAAGCAGAAAAGTTACCGGTGACTGTTTATATTACTTACTTTTCTTCTATGCAAGACAGTAAGGACAGGTCAAGAAGGAATAATCCTTGTATAAAACAGGAGTCAGAGGCACTCACACATTTATCTGTTCTCCTTTTAGTGAATTAAAAAAAAATCAATAAGCTTGACACCCACGGTTCATTCCTATAATCCTACTCAGGGGATTGAGACCTGCTAAATTAAGGTTTGAAGCCAACCTGGGCAGACAAGTCCATGTAATTCTATCTCCAAGTAACCACCAAGAAGCTGGACTAGGGATTTCATTGAAGTGGTAGAGTACAAGCCATGAGCAAGAAAGACAAGTGACAGTGTAAGGCCCTGACACCAACACATATACACACAGGCGTACATTTTAACATAAAATAAACTTAGCTCTCTTTTGGTCTGTCATATTATGACTCAGAGAGAATGGTCAATTAAACTGTATGTGTCACATTTCCATACATTACAACCGCCTTTCAGTTTAAGATGGTAAGTAGGCTAAGTAGGTCTATGTATTAACCTCTCTACTTTCCTGAAAGAGTAAGCAGCTAAAGGATCAATGATCATTGGGAAAAACAAAAACCAAACAAATCTAATATTAAAAACAGAAGTCAGGGCGAATAAGCCAGGAATTAAAAGTGTAAATGAAAAAGAACAGAAAAGAAGTACCAAGACTAACATAGTTTTATTCAGAAACAGTATGACTTTTCTACTAAGTGAAAAGTATTTTAAAAAGCTTTCCCATGGGCTGGGAAGGTGGCCCAGTGGTAGAGCACTTGCCTTACATGCATGAGGCCCTGGGTTCGATTCCTCAGCACCACATATGCAAAAAGAAAAAAAGCCGGAAGTGGTGCTGTGGCTCAAGTGGTAGAGCGCTAGCCTTGAGCTGAAGAGCTGAGGGACAGCGCCCAGGCCCAGAGTTCAGGCCCCACGACCGGACCCAAAAAAAAAAAAGCTTTCCTGAGAACAATAATATGTTTTACATTTTGAATGCAACAGGATTTTTCTTAAAGAAATTCTGGAAGATTGAAATGAAAATGAATGAAATATCACAGAAATCATAAAGAAAAGAAAAGGAATATACTGGAGGTTAAAAAAAAATGGAGGTATGGCTCAAGTGGTACAATGCTAGCCTTGAACAAAAAACACAAAAAAAGAGTGCAAGGCCCTGAATTCAAGCCCCAATACTAGGGTACACTCACACACACATGCACACACACATATTATATATTACATATTATATCTGTGCATATATATAGTTTAATTTAAGATCCAAGAGAAGCCACCTAAGAAAAAAATAACACTAATGAAATGACACATTGGGCTAGGACGTTGGCTCAGTGGTAGAGCTCTTGCCTTGCATGCATGAGGCCCTGGGTTCGATTCCTCAGCACCTCCTAAGCAAAAAGAAAAAAGCCGGGAGTGGTGCTGTGGCTCAAGTGGTAGAGCACTAGCCTTGAGCTGAAGAGCTGAGGAACAGTGCCCAGGCCCAGAGTTCAGGCCCCATGACCGGACCCAAAAAAAAAAAAAAAGAAATGACACATATAAATTTCTGAAATACAAAAATGAGTTTTGAGAGGAGGAATCCCAGTACATTGGGAATAATGCTAAAACACATTACCAAGAAGTTTCACAACACTGAAATCAGAGATCAATCCTCTGGATGAATTAAAGTCATCAAGAACACTTTTAGACCATAGAAGAAAACAGAGTACCTGCAAAATTTTAGAAAACAGTTCTCTCTATATCTGTACTCAGCCAACTATGGATCAAGTGTAAGGATAGAATAAAGACACTTTCTAAGAAGCAACCAAAATTGCCTTGCATACATTCTTCCTGCTCCCTCACCCCAGCTTCTCACAGGTATGTGATCCAGAAACTCTCCTCCATTTCTGGAGTCCAGAAGTGGGAAGTCTCCTGAAAAACTTGTTTTCGTGATGATGAGCTGGGCATGTAATCTCAGCATTCAGGACACGGAGGTGGGAGGATCCGGAGGTAGAACCCAGCCAGGATTACAATTTTTTTTAATTATGAAGATGAAATCATTAGAATCCCTGTGTTTGATTTCACTGAGCAATATTAACACAGGTAGAAGAGAGGTAGGGGTAATTCGTGTTAAATATGTAAAGCATAAGTCCTATTTTTTAAAAAGGTAGGGTTGGAATAGGCTTGTAGCTCAACAGCAGAGCACTTGCCTAGCACATGCAAGGCCCTGGTTTCCATCTCCAGCAATAAACACACACACACACACACACACACACACACACACACACACACTCACACATACACACAAAGCATTGGTTAACTCCTAGAGGGGAGTCTAGGTAGGTACATAATTAACGTCCATAATAATAATGTAAAGATTATTACAATATTATTATATTATTATAGCATTATTATATAATTATATATGACATAATATATTATATGAGATATCTATGTCACATGTTATATATTGATATATATTATATTATTATAACTGAAATTGAAGTTTATCTTGGGAGAAGACAAAAGTCCTCTCACTCTAGGAATACAATGGCACAATGTGGAACTAAACATTCATGTTTCATATTCAGAAGTGGCAAATTTAAGCATGTCATTTAGTGATAAGGTGAACGTTACCCATAGAATAATGGGTAATAGTAGAAGGTAATCACCTCTGGATTGCAAAAACAAAACAAAAATGGAGGACAGAGAGGTATACAGAACTATTGTTTTCTGTTTAAAAATAACAATTCATTCCCTCAATTCTTTGTCTATGTAACCCATAGCTCATGTTTACACTCAAAAGATGGTAGAAAACAGGCTGCAGTGCCATCTTCTCAAGGCCACATCATAAATCTTTCTCTCCTCATCCCTGCCACCAAGACCAACCTAATTCTTAAGCTTACAGATATTTGAGCAACTAATATGAAATTGATGTTACTTGAATATGGCCCAATGAAGAAAAAAAGATGTAATATGAGACTAGATGGACATGAAAGTTTTGTCAATAACACTACCCTGGACTTGGTCTAGAAGCCCTGGGTAACCTTTGAAGGCTTTTTCTTGGAAAAGTGTCTTGAATTTCAGAATGGAGGAAGTACTGGGGGTTGAACTCAAGACCTCACTTCACCACTTGAGAAAGGCCCTCTATCCTTTCATTTTCAATTTGTCTTTCTGCAATAAGCTCTCACTTTTTTTTCCCTAGACCTGGCCTTGGATTGCAATCCTCCTGCCTCCAAAACCTTTGTAACTGGGATTCCAGGCACGGCAGGTCAGTTGTCTGGGATGTCGATGCTCAAAAAGAGCACTGTCTAGGAAGCTGAGAAAGAGTTAAGAAAGACAAGAGAGCAGGGATCCGAAGAAGGGGTTACTTTGGTGATGGCCAGCTCTGGGAATTACTAGTAAAGCATATTATGAAATGCATATAAGCTGCCAAACAATTGAGAGAAGACAAGCAGGCACCTGATCTCTATGACCATGAGTTTGAATGGTCTGCAGGTCATCTCGGTGAGGATATCAAGTGGGCAGTTAGACTTTCAGACTGTAGGCTTAGGGGGAAGGTCTGGTCTACACATTCAAATGTAAGAACTATTAATGCCTGAAAAGCCTAAGGGAGGGGCAAGTAAGACTTGAGCTTGGGAAGAGAGCTCAAGTGCCGGGGGAATGCAAGGCTTGAATGGGAGAATGCTTGTCTATTAAGCATACGCACCTGGGGTCAGGCCCTGATCCTCAGAGGAGGGAAGAAGAAGAGGAGAAGAAAACTTACAGTGCAAACACCTTGATCCAGGCCCTGTTGAGACCCCCAGAGTTTAAGGTAGCCCAAAGAGACACTGAAGAGCTGGTGAGATAGACTAGAACAGGTAGGTAGAGGGTATAGGAGAAGCCATTTAAAGAACCACAGCACCCACCCTGGCTTGACAGGATTCAGATATTCAAGTGGAAATGTTTCAGAACCTGGAGTTGGACACATTGGGAGATGAGCCTCTAGAACAGATGACTCTTAAAACAAAACTGAAGGCAGGTTCCACAGACTGAGGGGAGGGATCACTAAATACAGAGACAGAAGACAGAGTCTTCCCAAGAAACAAACACATTAACACCATGTGATGCTGATCACAAAGCTGGAAGGAGGGAAGAGATAAAGGGAGAGCCGCAGAGAGAGGGCTGGAAAGCAGAAAAGAGAATAGGGTGGGGATGGGAATGCCATCAAGACAAATAAGAAATTTGCTAACTTCAGGGGAGTTTTGAACCTTCTTTTGCCAGGCTGAAAATCCATTATTGCCAATGGGTTTATAAGAAATGGTTTGATGTGTGAAGACTAGATAGCATGATTTTCTTGGCTTTCTGTCATCTTTTCAGGCAAACAGATGCTAATTTTCATGTGGCTTAACCTTAGCTGCTGTGAACTGTCACTTCTGGGTTGCTCCTGCTGCCAACAGGTAGCTGCAGCATATGCTGTGAAAACCAGGCTCTGGCAGGACTTCTTGTCACCCTCTGTGACTGAGGTCTTTCCAACGCCGAAACCACTTCCTAAGTATGAGAAATGAGCTGGTTTTCTCCTTAGATAAAATGCACACAAGAAACACAAGCCCCCTTGAAAAGGGAAATGGTGATGTCAAGTTGGAACGGTAATTCTCGAAGTCTGAGAAGAGTAATCTTGTTGCTAACATGCTTTTTTTTTTCAAGAAATGGTAAGTTGTATTTGATTGTGAATTTGAAACGGTAGCAATGCATACAAAAGATTAAATACCATTTCCATGAAAAATTATATTTGCATACTTTGTTTTGAGCATTCGCCACCTCTTAACTTTTCATGTTTATCTGTTTTTGTGGGTCTCACTATTCTTTTCTTTAATACATTTTTACTGTAAAAATACTGTACAGAAGGGTTACAGTTACATGAGTAAGGTAATGAGTACATTTCCTATCAAGCATTGTTACCTCCTCCTTTGTTTTCCCCTACCCTCCCTTCCCTCCCCACCTCCACATCTACACTCCCCCTTTTCCTCCCCCACCTAAATTATAAAGTTGGTTTTTCATCATAGTGTCTTGTACATCTCATTGTTCCAATGGGTCAACCTGTATCCCTATTTAAGCATTTTGTTTTTTCCCCTCCCCTCCCCAAGCTAGAGAAGTGTATATACAAGATGCAGGGCACCAACATCAAATACAGTGAAAACAGGGGTTATACCATGGGGGAGGAAGATATGCTGACATGCTTTTTATCCATTGATGTTATTCTACATTCTAAAATAATAGAACAATGTTTTAAAAAATAAATAAACATGATGGGTACCAGTGGCTCATGCCTGTAATCCTAGTAACTCTGGAGGCTGAGATCTGAGGTTCGAAGCCAATCGTAGCAGGAAAGCCTGTAAGGCTCTTATCTCCAACTAACCATCAAATACCAAAAATTGGAGCTTTATGGATCATGAGATAGAGCTCCAGCCTTGAGCAAAATAGCTAAGGGCAGTGCCCAGAGTCTTGACTTCAAGCCCCAGTACTGATACACATGCAAAACAGAAACAGGGCTGGGAAGGTGGCTCAGTGGTAAAGCATTTGCCTTGCATGCCTGAGGTCCTGGGTTCGATTCCTCAGCACCACATAAGCAAAAAGAAAAAGCTGGAAGTGGTGCTATGGCTCAAGTGGTAGAGTGCTAGCCTTGAGCTGAAGAGCTGAGAGACAGTACCCAGGCCCAGAGTTCAGGCCCCATGACCGGACCCCCCCCCCAAAAAAAAACCTACCATGTCACAAAATTATTGTGCTTTTTTAATGTAGGAAAAAATCCACTATGCAATAGTCTACAGAAGTTTAGGTCTTTGAAAGTTTCTATCAGTCTATTCTGTATATATTCTGCCTGTTGCGCTGATTGCTATAGAGACAAAATAAACTAATTCTTCATGCTAGTGAAGATCCGTTCACAATTGTTAAAGTAGGGCATCAGAAAAATCACAGAATCGTGGTTTTGACTAAATAGATAATAGTTGACTATGGTCTCCTGCAGCACTGAGAGGAAATGCTTCTTTTCTTTTTCCTGTCCTCAAACAACTCTTGTTAAATAATGTGTTAGAAAAGAAGAAGACAACTTATGGGAACGTAATGTTTTTCTTTTCAGCCTATTTCTTCATTTGCACTATTGCATTTTGGTGGCTTGAAACTTTAGAGTAAGAGAATGTATGAATCCCAACCAAAGTTCAGCTCTCCAAGAAAATATTCATGCCTTGCCAGAGTCCTTGGTGGCAAGCAATAAAAATCAACTCCAAGGCTGGGAAGGTGGCTCAGTGGTAGAGCACTTGCCTTGCATGCATGAGGCCCTGGGTTCGATTCCTCAGCACCACATAAGCAAAAAGAAAAAAGCCGGAAATAGCACTGTGGCTCAAGTGGTAGAGTGCTAGCCTTGAGCTGAAGAGCTGAGGGACAGCGCTCAGGCCCAGAGTTCAGGCCCCATGACCAGACCCAAAAAAAAAAATCAACTCCAGTAAAATTAGGCATATAGTAATTTGTTAGAAATACATTGAATGACACAGAGCATCTAAAAACAGGTAGCTGCCAAAGTAGGGTGAGCAGATTGGCATTCTGATGGGCTCTGTTGGTTGGAATGCAGACATGGCCTTACAGGTGCTGGTCAGCTTCACATTTTGACTGGTGGGTTTCTGCCACTCACCCATGTTGTCACCATGAAAAATGTCTTACTGCACTGAATCTCTGCTTCTCTATCTGAAGTATTATAGTTCATGATAGGAACATCCCATTGTCCTAATTTGGGGCAATCAGCCACTCCCTTGACTCCAGGGAGAGGGGAGACAGATTATAGAGAGTTCAAATCCTAATACTGGTAGAAAAGGAAATAATTTGAATGAAGCCCTCCTATTCTTCCATTTTAAACTATAACATAGACTTCAATTCCTTTTGCATCATATTATAGTAAAACTAGGACTAGACTACTGGTTTCCAGAACCAGAAAGTTTGGTTTCGACTCTTCATATCCTGGATCTTTTAGACCAGTAATGTACCATCTTGGAAAAAAAATGACTATGCAGTTCTGAATTCACAGACTTTTACTGAATCCTTTGTAAAGTTTCTTTCTTATATGAAATTCACCTTGAAGCATATTTGCAATCCACTCTTCAGAATTTTATAGCCGTAAGACTAGAAATGATGCTAAGCTGTTCTAAATACTGTACCACCAAAAAGTTATAAAGGGAACTCGGTAGTTTTAAATGGCTGTTTGTTCTAAACAGCTAAGTATATATGCAGCATGGCCTAAGTCACACTATCTTAGATTAGGTGTTAATACAAAGACTTAGGTGTTAATGTTATCACCTTTTGAGATTGGCAAAGAGAACGTGAGAATGTGTGGGAAGGAAGTGGTTAGGGCAGGCACTTGGAACACACTCAAAACAGTGGTCAGTGCAGGGCGGGGAAAATTTCTCTCTCTGGCCAACAGTACCACACGCTACAGTGATTCCCCGTACACTCATTCTGAAGGCACAGTGGCTTGGCCTCTAGCCAGGACCCAGTTGTAGTCCTTGACTAACCAAATAATTTCTATTAGGTGGCCATAGAACTGCTGTCACCTTCTCTGCAGAAAGCAGCAGTCTCCACTTGACTGCAGAGTTCAACTACTTCAGATACCTTTATATGTTCCTTCGCTAACCAAAGGAAATCATTCCTGAAGTGCATCAGTGTCTTAGAAGGATTTGTTTTCCATAGTACTGAAGGCTGAAAAGCGCAAGATCAAGATGCTGGCAGACTGGGCATCGCTGGCCCTGCTTCCTCATTCCATCTTGCTGTGTTTCCACTTGACAAAGGGACTACCTTGCTGTCTTTTTATATAAAAGGGAACTAATTCTGTGCATGAGGGCACCACTCTTACGACGTAATCATTTTCCAGACTCCATCTTTTGTTTTGTTTTGTTGTTGTTTTAGGGGTTTTTGTTTTGTTTTGTTTTGTTTTTAGTCTGTCATGGGGCTTGAACTCTGTGCCTGGATACTGGCTCAGATCTTTAGCTCTAGGCAAGAGCTCTACCATTTAAGCCACAGCACCACTTCCAGTTTTCTGGTGGTTAATTGGAGATAAGAGTCTCACAGACTTTTCTGCCTGGGCTGGCTTTGAACCAAGATCCTCAGATGTCGGCCTCCTAAGTGGCTAGTATTATAGGTGTGAGCCCCCAGCACCCGCCAGACTCCATCTTTTGATGTCATATTCAGGATTAAGTTTTAACATACACATTTATAGTACGAATAAACCATTTGGATGTATGGAAACTCCAGTTCAGTATTTGGGGAAGGATAGCTTTTTCTATAAAGAAAAGAAATGCATAGAACTCTAGATAGAAATAAGTGGGAGCCCCGGATCCTATAATGTGCCTGGAAGTTGTTTTTAATCAATTCATTTTAGTATTAGTGAAGGTCTGAGAGAGAGGGGAAAAAAAACTTACAGATGGTAAGTTCAGCAGATGCAATGTTCTGTTAGGAGCTGATAAGGATAACCTACACTCCATTCATCCTAGTGAATATTCTTCCATACAGTGTCTGCATGTTCCTTATCCTGTATTTGTTCCTGTCAGGTAGGCATTGCCTTTACTCCAGTTTTCATTCAAACTGTAAGCATTCTTGGGAACTATGTCCTACTCACACCTGGTACTTTGCTATGAGTAAGCAGCTAAGTGGTACCAAGAAACAAGACTATTTAGTGGAGATGGAGATAAGATAGGATGGGGGAGGGTAGTGTCTCAAAGGGGAAAATCCTTGTTCTCCATCAGACTTGCCTGGGAAGTGTTCATATACTTAAAATACACACTATATTCCTACCACAAGGGAAAAACATCTCTGACCCCTGGTGTTTTATCTGAATCCTTAAAGTATCTTCCAAAGAGGACCTAGATGTGGAAAAATAAAGCAACTATGACCTGGGTTTGGGGGGAGGGGGGAGAATCTGACAAGAAAACTGATAAAGAGTACCTCTCATAGGAGATCAGTAAAGATGATTTTCCCTTCTTTTTTCCTAGTGCCTTACTGTCTTTATTATATAAGTGTGTCCTGGTTTAATTATATTACCTTAAAATGCAGGCTTCAGCCAAGTGTCAGTGGCTTACACCTGTAATTCTTGCCACTTGGAAGGCTCAGATCTGAGGATTACAGTTCAAAGCCAGTCCAGGTAGAAAAGTCTCTGAGATTCTTATAGCCAATTAACCACCAAAAAACCAGAAGTGGAGCTGTGCCTCAAGTGGTAGAGTACTAGCCTTGAGGGAAAAAAAAACCCCTCTGAGTTCAAGCCCCATATCTGGTACACACACACACACACACACACACACACACACACACACACACACACACACAGAGTGTAGGTTTCATGTCTAAAATGACTAGAAATTTCAAGTACGGTTCCGAATAGATCTTTTTTAAAAATTTTATTTTATTGTAAAGATGCTGTACAGAGGGGTTACAGTTACATGAGTAAGGTAATGAGTACATTTCTTGTTGAGCATTGTTACCCCCTACTTTGTTTTTCTCCTAATATCCCTTCCCTCCCCTACCTCCCCTACTCTTCCCCCCCTCAATGTTGTAAAGTTCATCTCCAATATAGTGCCTTGTGAGTCTCATTGCTGAAATGGGTCATCCTGTGTCCTATTTCAGCATTCTGTTATTCCCCTTCCCCTCCCCAAATTAGATAAATGTATATACAAGATGCAAAGTACCAAAATCAAATACAGTGACAAACAGGGGATATACCATAGCGGGAAGAACATACAAAAGAAACAAAAAAAATCACATACTACATTAAAAAATAACAACAACAAAGAAAGACCCCTGTGTCCATACCTTGGGGTTCATTTCACTTAGCATCCGAAGATGCAGTGCCTGACAAATATAATCTTGGCTGAGTCCAGCTTCTTTGTTTAATTTGCAGGTGGGTAATTAAGGAGGCCAGAGAAATAGTGAGGCTTTCACAATCACTCATGTTATAGAGAAGGCACTGGGACAGAGCTCAGACTGTATATGATTTACCAGCATGTGAAGCTATCTCACGAATAAATACCCTGACTGGCCAATGTTGATTGTGTAAACAATGCCATCACAGCCCCTTACTTTCACATGGTACTCCGTAATTTCAAAAGAAACAGACTTTTCCTTTTATGATTTATAAGTGATTCTGGTATATGTGGAATAACATTGCTAACTTCACTGATCTCAGTAAGCAACAGTCCCCATGAATTGATTTTGCTTGGGTTCTCAAGACACTAATCTTCTTTTTCTGTATACTAGTTTTTAAGTTCTCCTGCATGCTAGGCCTCCAGCTTCCATGGCAATGCAAGTCTGCACGTTCAGCTCCTTTTGTCTTTCCCTATTTCCTGGAGGAGATCTCTGTGTCTTTAATTCTTTACTTCACTGTCTCTTCTCCTCCTTTTCCATGTTTCGATGCTACTCTTTATATTGCTTTCTGCTTAATTCTCACCATTGCTTGTTTTCCTTTCCATTTCTGAAATGTTCATTTATTTAGCAATTCATCACAAAACATTACGGGTTTAGCATATAAGTGACTCTAGGAGGACTGGAAATGAAGGGCACAGCCTTCCCTTCAGGGATTTGAATAGAAGGTGACAGAGACAGACTGGCAGAAGTGGACACTTGAGGACCAGGCACATCTGTGTATTTGCAGATACTTGAGAAGCTAAGGTTGAAGGATCATGGTCCAAAGCTGGCCCAGGGAAAAAAAATGCAAAAATTGGGGTTGTGGTTCAGTGATAAAGTACAGGAGTCCCTGAGTTTAATCGTTTGTACTATGGGGGGAGAAAAAGAGGGGGAGCAGGAAGAAGCTTGTGTTGGCACTTGAGCCAATTCCTACAGGACCAAAATTCACTGGAATTAATTAGGAGGAAGAGAGGGCCACAAGATAAAAAGAATGTTCCGGGCAGAACAAACAGCAAATGAAAGTAGAAGACAAGAGACAGACGTACTTCTCAGGATGCTGTAAGCATGACTGGAATGAACTGGACACAGGGAAGGATGTGGGAAAGGGGCCTGGAGACACAGGGGCAGGGTCCCTCCAGACTTCATACCTGGGATGGTCAGAATTTGAATTTCTTGTTAAAGGGATGTTGAGTCACTGCCTTTACAGAATGAAACCGCATGTTCCAAAGACCATGCTAGCAAGCCTTTTGGGGAATCCCATTTCAAGAGTGAGGAAGAAGAAAGGCGTGAGACTAAGGCATTGTAGGAGTGAAGTGGGTGCATTGCAGAGATAGAATCAGATTGACTGAGTAAATGGCCAAAGCAACGGCCCAGAAGGACATGTTCTTCAGAGTGATTCCGAAGAAGAGGATTGACACACTATACATAGTTGTAAAAAGGGTTTGGTTAGATTGGTTTGATCCGAGGCTGTGATAGTCCTGGAGACTCCTGCCGAGGTCAACTGTGGGCTGAAGAGCTAGGAAAGCAGTAGCTAGCTAATTCAAAAGGCTGCTCAACATTGAAAGTTGAAAGATGCAGAACAAGACAAATCAAAGATAAAGCCTTGAAGATCTGGAAGCCAGCCTCCTTCCCCCCAACCTCCCAAGACGCTGCCACAAATCCACATTCAAAGGCCAAAGAGGCTGAGATCTGATGTCAATGAGCAATAAGCAGTACACAAAAATCCGTGCTTGCTCATGAAGGTTCTAGCACGAACGGAGTGATTCCTCCTCCTTCTACTTTATCAGTCCATCCAGAAGCCCCCATCCTACTGGATGGTTCAGCTCACACTTAGGAGGTGTCTTCTCCAATCAGTTTGCTAGCTCACAGGCTAGCCTTCTTAAAAACATCCTCACAGACAAACTTGGAAATATGCTCTACCAAGTTTCTAGACATCTCCCAATCCAAATAGACCACAAATGGCGCTCTGAATTTTGGTAGGGAGGTACATCATGAGATTTCCTAAGACAGAAGGAGAGAAGCAGGGTTGGGATAAAGAAAGAAGAGTTTCTTCTGGACTCCTGTAAGGCAGTAGGCAGAGTGAATGACCCCAAGAGGATGGTTTAGGCAGGAACCACAGCTGTAGGGCATATGGCAGAGATCGTAGCAGGTAGTGCAGACCAAGTAAACCAAGGGCTGTTTGTTCTATAACCCGCAGCCCCGTGTGATCCACTCTTATCTACACCTTACTAATCTCAACCATTTTCCTGCCATTTCCTCAAACAGATCAAACTCTTTCTTGTTTCAGATCTTGGTGTGTAATACTCCCCCTCCCCCCAGAAAGCTCTCTGATTTTCTGCCTTCTCATTCTTTAGATCTACCTATGTTCCTCCTTGTATCTCTCTCCCTAGTGCCATGGCTAGTCCACTGTAGTCACCTAACAATACTTTCTGAACAAGACCAGATGAGATGGCACAGACCTATTATTCTAGTACTTGGGAATAGCAGGGATTAGGAGGATTGTGGTTCATGGCTAACCTGGGCAAAAAGGTAGTAAGAGTCTAAACCAACCAATAAGATGGGCATAGTGAAGTACACTTGTGATCCTGGCCACTTGGGAGGCAGTATGTAGGAGGACTGTGATCTCAGGCCAGCCCAAGAAAAACTTGAGACCGAATGAAAAGGATTTGAGGGAATGGCTCAAGTGGTAGAACTTCTGCCTAGCCTACCTAAATTCAGACTCCAGGACTTGGGATTGTTTCATATATACATATATGTGTGTGTATATATGTATATATATTTATATGTACATACATTTATATAAATATGTATTACAAATATGTATATAAATTTATATCTTTATACATGCATACATGTGTATAAATATATATTCATTTGTGTATGCTTATATATTTACATATATTTGGAAACAAAATGAATGAATAATACATTCAGATTCTCTCCACTTAAGAGCCCTGCATCAGCAAGCTTAGTAAACACAAATTGAGAAGACCATAATGAAAGATCTGCTTATAAAAGCATGGGCAGAGTTAGGGAACCACAGACATGCATAATATATTACTTGTACTAAAGACAGTGAGTGTCCTTCAGCATCCCTGGCCTTCAAGGGACACGAGAAGTAGAAGTCATTAGGTCCACAGAGAGAATAAGCAAGGAGACAAGGCCATGTAGCATCTAATGGGATCTTCACCCAATTTCCTATTTGTCCCCTTAGCTCATATATAATCAGAAGCCAGGCAGTGGATGGTATGAGAGCCTAAGACCAATAGTATGATCCTTACAGGTCAGCCAACTTGTTAGGAAGATTAGAAAGTGAACCTGGGGAACAAAATGTAGAACACAGACCCCACAGGCCATATGACCCAGGAAGGCCCACCAAAACATGGGATTTCCGGGTTGAGACCCTTAACAACCAAGTGCACATGGCAATGTATTCAGCCCCATGATGCAAAGGCCACCATATGGCTCTCATTTATAAAGTATGCTCTTACATGGTTTTTCTCAAATAGAAAGTCTGTGTTAAATGGAAAAATGAAATAGCTGGTCAAGTTCAGAATAATCCTAGGTTGTTTGGTCTCCCTATGCATTTTCTCAAGACTTTTACCGTTCTACATGCATGGCTACTTTCCAAAAGAAAAGTATACTAAGATGGGTTGGAAATGTGCCCTTTGCAGTCATCTTGCAAACTCTAAGAAGTTCAGCTACTGAGATTCCAGATCTAACTCTGCCTTCATCCTGTAGACACATAAGCCACTTAATTCCCTAGTGTCCCATTTCCTTATCTGCCTGCGTGAAGAAGGCCTAAGATCTTCCAATCCATAAGATTCTGTATCTATCCCAGAGTCAGGTTTGATCAATGACCTTGAATTTCTCAAGGTCACAACTACTGAAGGAGAAGGCCTAAGATCTTCCAATCCATAAGATTCTGTATCTATCCCAGAGTCAGGTTTGATCAATGACCTTGAATTTCTCAAGGTCACAACTACTTCAAAGACCTTCAGAGCTATCATTTCCTCTGAGAGCTTTCTGATGTCTGTTTCTGCCCCTTGACCCAGGCTTTGCTGGTCAATTGTTGTCACCTCTGCCCCAGCTCTGGAGTCTGACCCATGTTGATCCGCAAATGACTAGGTCCTGAAGTTCCGCCCAGTCTGGTTCTACCACTATGATTCACTGTGTGTCCATCTGCGACACTTTAGTATCTTCTCAGGTCACACGTTCTGTGGGGAGCACGTGCCCCGTGGCTCTGAGGCCACCAGACCTCACCTGCTCATCCTGGTATGTGCTAAGTGTCATCTTTTCCCCTCTACTATGTTTCTCCCTGAAAACAACTTCTTTCCTGCCAGTACTGGACCAAAGCATTTGCATTCCTTTTTATTTCTTCCCACAGCTGCTACTTCCTTCTCTCCTGATTGGCAGTTATCATTTTTGTTCCCTCACTAGGACCTTGCATTCAAGCTTCCTTCCTTTCAGTTATAACACAACATCTTGGCTGTTCATGGGGGTACTGCAGAATTTACTACTTAGACCACAATGCTTTTGAAAGTGAAATTAAGTGCTGTTAATAATTACAGCAAAATAGAGGTTATAAGACCATATAGAACATGGAAAAGGAGGTATGGAAAACAGCAGCCAGGAATTCAGAGATAAACACAGAATTAATGAATAGTTGTATTAGAAACACAGAAGCACTATCTTCTTTGTGTCAGCCTTAGACTCCCCTGAAATCTGAAGTATTAGTAAAGAAGAAAAGAAAAAAAAAAAGGAACAGCTCTTTTCCTGTGACTTACCTCATTACCTAAAATAATTAATGTGCTCTAACAGGTATCTTAAAGAAAGACACTCATCCTGCAAAAGCAAACACTTAAGAAAATGCATCCCTACAAAAAAAATTAAATTAAATTAAAAAAAAAAGAAGAAGAAAATGCATCCCCTTGGCACACGTTTTGTTTAAAAGTTTAACTTATGGGCTGGGAATGTGGCTTAGTGATAGAGTGCTTGCCTAACATGCATGAAGCCCCAGGTTTGATTCTTCAGTACCACATACACAGAAAAAGCCAGAAGTGGCACTGTAGCTCAAGTGGAAGAGTGCTAGCCTTGAGCAAAAGAAGCTCAGGGACAGTGCCCAGGCCCTGAGTTCAAGCCCCGGGACTGACCAAAAAAAAAAAGTTTTACTTATGTCAAGAATGGACATCTGTTTTGAAAAGAACATGTGCCAAAGTCTATTCTTTCTTTGAAGGGATATCCAGTGACCAAAGTTTAACAAGCAGGTCAGTCTAAGTCACTGAGACCACTTGATAAAAATATAACAAGAGGCCAGGAACCATTGGCTCAACCTGGTAATTCTATTGACTCAGGAGGCTGAGATCTGAGGTTTGTGGTTTGAAGCTATCCTGGGCAGAAAAGTCCATAAGGCTCTTATCCCCAATAAACTACTCAGAAAAATCCAGAAGTGGCGCTGTGGCTCAAATGGTACAGTACTAGCCTAAGCACAAAGAGGCTCAGGGACAGCACCCAGGCTCCGAGTTCAAGTCCCATGACTGGCAAAAAAAATAAATAAATAAATAAAATAAAGTAAAAGTCTTTTAAATTGTGACAAGAGTGATTAAATGTACTAACTGAGAGAACAATGGGAAACACGTATCCTAAGGAGAATTTGAGCCAACCTTCATCCTACTTTTTCACCATAAATACCTCTGATGTTGCCAGGAGCCAGTGGTTCATGCCTGTAATTCTAACTATGCAAGAGGCTGAGATCTGAGGATTACAGTTCAAAGCCAGCACCAGCAGGAAAGTCTGTGAGGCTCTCATCTCCAATTAATCACCAGAAAACCAGAAGTGGTACAGTGGCTCAAAGTGGTAGAGCACTAGTTTTGAACAAAAGAGCTTAGGGACAGTGCCAGGACCTGAGTTCTAAGTTTAAGATACCCAGGGCTGGCACGCACACACACACACACACACACACACACACACACACACACACACACTCATATACATACACTAATACACACACACTTACGGTCACTATTTTCAGCCCTATGACTCATCACATTACCATTGAAATGTCTTTTACAGAGCACACCTAGGTCCTCATCCTGCAGAAATGAAGCATTAATTCTCACTACATGTCACAATCAGAGGATCCTAGGGGTCACAAATGCTGAGTGTCTCTGACTGTCCCCTGAATCTGCTAAATCTTCCTCTAAATGACAAGCAATCCTGCTGTCAGACTCGGTCTCAGTCACTGGAATCAAGGTCCAGATACGATGGCTTCCCCGGGGCCCTGACCTGCTGTCTTTGTTCCACTCCTCTTTCCTCATCTTGTCCCAATCTTCCCCTTTAATCTCAGAATCTTCCATTTAAAGCTCCCCACTGGCACTTATGACAACATTCACGGGGACAGTCCTGGGAAGCCAAGGCAAGAATTCATGTGTCGTAAGTACCAGATTCTAGCAGTCTGGGCCTGCCTCTCTTCTTCCTACTGCCAGCTGCTTCTTAGCAAATGCCTATACACTGAGATTTCACTAGTCTAGGTGCCTGGATTTGATGCTGAGATATACACTCAAACTAGATTAGCTCCTAAAGGGGAAGTTTATCAACCCACAGATTCAAGAAAATGTTTGACAATAAGAAAGAGATGGAGCTGAGCTTGAGGAAAGAGGAATCAGAGATCGAGTGGCAGCCAGCTCCTATCAACACCCCTTACCCTCTGAGCATCAGCTTGAGGCTCTGTCCTTAATGAGCAGTATTCCCATAAGTCAGGCAACGCTATTCCTGAACTGCCAAGTTTTATACTGTGTGTATGCGTGTGTTTCTATGTGTGTCCATCTGTCTGCGTGCCTTTGTGCACGTAACCAACCACATGTTTCTTCATTTCCTATGTGTGAACTAGGAACGTGATAAGCATTTACCCCTGAGGTAACCCTTGTCTGGAAGGATACACCAAGTCTTGGCAAATACCCAGTTGGATTGCTGTTGCGAGGCACTGTTGAGATGTAGGAAAGAGGTGTCCCATCTGCTTGTTTGTTATCACCTCTCTGGAAACAGGCCTGTGGTGAGCCGCATACACTGACAGTCCATCTTACAGTCTTAACTCAAGTTCTCCTGTCAATTGTATCAATGACTGTGTAAGAAATGATGCCTTGAGCTAGGCAACAGTGGCTCAGGCCTGTAATGCTGGCTACTCAGGAGACTAAGATCTGACGATCTAGGTTGGAAGACAGCCCGGGCAGGAAAGTCCACAAGACTCTTATCTCCAATTAATTAACAAAACAAAAACAAAAAAACAAAGCCAGGAGTAGAGCTCTGGCTCAAGTGGTAGAGAGCTAATCTGGGTGAAAAAAAAAAAAAAAAAGAGCTCAGGGATTGCACCTAGGCCCTGAGTTCAAGCCCTAGGACCTGCACAAAAAGGGAGGGAGGTCATTTTGTTTCATTGAAGTCTCAGTTCAACTTAATGGCGGGCAGAAAGAACTACTAGGGGAACCACCTTGGGTCTTGTAATAGTCAAGGTTCAAATCTCCAAGCAAGAATGTTCTTGCCTCTGGCTTCTGCCACATACAGAAGCCAATCAGACAGAGGCAACATGAGAAGCGCCAGGGTGGGCACTCGGGGAAGGGAGCTGCTGGACTGAGATCGTCAATGATTCCTTCTCATGGAGTCCCTTGGAGCCCAGCAAGTAGCCACCTTGGCCTGAGAACACCAGCCAGTGCTCCCCCACGCTCTCCCATTGATCCTACACCAACTCCCCCATGCTCCCTGTACTGTGCTGTGGTTACTGTTACTTTAAGATTGCTCTTCCATTATTGCCTCAGCCTCTCTTCATAAGCCAGTTGTCCCTGACACACACCTCCACCCAGTTTCTTCCAGCACAACAAACACGTTCTCATATCCGCCACCCTCGCTCCTCCCCGAGGCCCTGGCTGTATCCCTTGCTCTGTGGGTTAGTCACATGCAAGTCAACTTTCAGCTGAGTTTCATCACGTGGGGAGATTTCTTCATCTTTGCCCAACTCCTAAGTTTCCTTCACCTTTGACACCTTTCCTTTGGACAGCTCCAATTTGTTTCCTGATAAACTGACATTCCCTTCCCTTGGTCTGTGCACATCCTTCAGCGAATGTCTCTTTTTCTAGGGCCCTGTGACCTGCCAGCCCCTTATCCCCATCCCCCAGCAGAAATGCACACTCCACTCCACTACCACTGGGCTTCCTGGAAATCCCTCTGCTTGCTGCCTCCTGTCCCAGATGCACCGAACCTAAGGCCATGTTGGACCCCAGAGGAGTTATCTACAGCTGGCCTTTCTCAACCCTCCAGATGATTTCTACCACTTCCATCTATTTTCCAGCATACCTTCCCAGTGTGGGGCATCCATTCATCCATGTGCTCTCCCTCCCTGCTCTTTCCTACCCACAGGCTCTCCTGAAGGCTCTGCGTTCAGTCAGGGGTGGCCCCTTCCTGTTCCACTTCCCCCATTGGGCAGCAGCTGGGCCAGCTTGTTTCATTTCTGCTCTCATTCTCCTCTGCTGTGGCCTGTAGATGGATAGTTTATAGAAATGTTAACTTCCTCTACCCAGGGATTACCCTCGTCTTTATTTTTCTTCTCTCAAAGCACTGTTATGGGCACTATGCTTGACATACTCTGCTCAACGGCAATACTGAATTCAGGTAGTTTCCTCTTTTTGTTGCATTTTTGAAAAAAAAATAACAAAGTGATTCTTGGTCATTGCTAAAATAATACATGTCTGTCTGCAATGGGTGGTGGAAATGCTAAAGTTTGGTTGTATAGTATGTTCTTTCTTTGCTTAAAAGGGACTTCTTTACTAGAAAAAAAAGTGATATCACACATCTGGTTGATAATTTTTTTCACTCTATACTAGAAATTATATATCCAGTATTTACTATGCCATTGTGTGTGTGAAGAATTTAATTCAGGACTGGGGATGCAATACTACTATGCCACAGGAGCCTGTGGCATAGGATCAGAAGTAATTTTGCAGTCATAACACAGGGCAGGAAGTACAAAGTTCTATAGTCCCCATGGTGGATTGGGTGAGTGGTTAGAAATGGCTTCTCTTATTGAAGAAAGGTCCAAACCAAGATGTGAAGCATTAGAGGATTTGGGTGGACCATGTGTAAGGACTGTTCTAGATAGAAGAAGCAGCCTAGGAGAAGGCTAGAGAGAAAGGATGCAAAGGCAGCTTTCAAGGCTGAGCTTGGACCACATAAGTGAGGTAGTTTTCATGTTATGATAATAGCAAGAGAGTTTTCCTTTGAGTCGACTCTAACTATAATAATGTATCATGAGTCCCTTTACAAATGTTTACTCTATGTGGAGAACATAAAATTCATTAAGTAGATGTACCATAATTCACTCAATCATTTTGCTGCTATTACTAGGAGCTCCGTTTATCAATAAAGGTACAGAAGTCACAACTCTCTTTGGGTGTTGCCATACACACTGGAATTCGTTGGGGAGGCTAACTGAATATTCTGCTTTCCATGACTTGCTCTATCTTTTCTTTGTTCCAATTCTGATTTGTTTTTCTCAGCCCACACCCAAATCCCAAACTGGTCTCCTGAGCAGTAGCATTACATTAAAGATTTAACACTGACATTTGCAAAAATATGGATGAAGTTGGAGGACACCAGCTGGGTGCAGAAAGACAAATTCCACATGATCTCACTTTTCCAGGTGGGATCTAAGAGGGTTAATCTAGTAGAAGGAAAGGGTAGCATATTAGTGCCAAATGCTCTGTAGGATTCAGAGTTGGGAGGGATGGAAATGTTGCTCAATGGCTACAAAGCTACACTGGAATGAGACGTATATTGTAGTATTCCATTGCATAATATGGTGAATACAGCTAATAATGATGCATATTTCAAAATATCTAGAAGAGGATTTTTTTAATGCTCTCAGCACAAAGAAATGACTAGGGTTTGAAATGATTAACCCCAAGTCTGATCATTGCACAATGTATCATTGTACACGTATATAAACATCACATATAAAAAAGTAGAGTTATTATGTGTCAGTTAAAAATGAAACAAAAAACTTAAAAAATAACTTTTAAAGCACCTTAAAAAAAAAAAGCATCAAATTACAAGCCAGTGGCTCATGCCTGTAATCATAGCTCTTTAAGACAGAGGTCTGATATCACTATTTGAAGTCAGCCTGGGCAGAAAAGTCCATATGACTCTTATCTCCAATTAACTATTGCAAAGCCAGAAGTAGAGCTGTGCTCAAGCTATAGGCAGTCTTCACTGAAAAAGCCAACTGAGAATGAGAGGCTCTGAGTTCAAGACCTAGTATCAGCACCAAAAAAAAAGGATAACAATAACAAAAGCAACAACAACAAAAGTAAAAACAAGGCCACACTGAGTACTCACGTCTGAGTACACACTGAGTGGCTCACGTCTGTAATCCTAGCTACTCAGGAGGCTGAGATTTGAGGATCATGGTTCAAAGCCAGCCTGGGCAGGAAGGTCCGGTGAGACTCTTATCTCCAATTAACCACCAGAAGTGGCGCTGTGGCTCAAGTGGTAGAGTGCTCATCTTGAGCTGAAGAGCTGAGGGACAGCGCCCAGGCCCAGAGTTCGAGCCCCACAACCGACCAAAAAAACATAAAAAATAAAATAAACAAGGCCACATCTGATTGATTCACGTTTCTCAACCATCTCTACTACCAGACTTGCCTTGGACCCAGCATAGTATGAGAAATGACAAATCATTACATTTTGCACCAAAAAAAGAGTCTTGGTAGACTGGATGGCATTTGTTTCTGCAAAGAATTTGAGTCTTAATGGGAGAAAGTCTGGTGAGAAATTAACAGAGCACACACCAAAAATCTACTGAGAATTCACACCAAGTGTGTTCAAGGACTTCTCTTTTTCTCAGGTCTTTTTTTAGTCATCCAGGTCCGTTCATAATTACCATCAGTAAATGCAGAAGCAGAAGGAAACAAATAATGCCCTGCTTAAGTAATTGGGCTATTTTCAGTCAGATGTGATGGATCCATAGTGTAACCAGTGCCATAAATCATTGCTCTCATTTTTCTTCTTTGGTCTTCAGATAGCTGAAATGTGTGTGGACTACTCTCAAAAAACTTGGGGACTATTGTTTATTTTCATTTATATTATTTTTCTACTCATAGTGACTCTTGTTAGTTTCATGTCTTTCTTGACCATATGCTTCCTCTTCAAATTTGTTCATTAAGGAAATGCTTTCTTTTCATGGTGTGTAATTTCTCACTAACCAGGCTGTGCACAACCCATGGCTGTGTAGAACCGGGGTTAAAGTTTATCAATAATCCTGAAATATTAGAATAATAAACTATCTCATCCTTGGTCCTTTTTTAGCATATTTTAAAACTCTCAGTCCTGCTAGGTGCCAATGGCTTACATCTGTAATCATAGCTAGAACACAGAGCCCTTGAGTTCAAGTCCCAATAATCTCAGTCTCTTTTTTTTGGGGGGGTGGAGGGTCCGGTCATGGGGCCTGAACTCTGGGCCTGAGCGCTGTCCCTCAGCTCTTCAGCTCAAGGCTAGCACTCTACCACTTGAGCCACAGCGCCACTTCCGGCTTTTTTTTTTCCTGCTTATGTGGGGCTGAGGAATTGAACCCAGGGCCTCATGCATGCAAGGCAAGCGCTGTACCACTGAGCCACCTTCCCAGCCCTAACCTCAGTCTCTTTCTCCTCTCTCTCCCTCTCCCACTCCCTCTCCCTCTCCCTCTCCCTCTCCCTCTCCCTCTCCCTCTCTCTCTCTCTCTCTCTCTCGCTCTCTCACACACACACACACACACACACACACACACACACACACACACACTTGTTAAAGTCCTCATTTTATATGAGTTTTGTAAGTCACACTGTAATCTCCTAGAATCTGAGTAAAACTTACTAGGAACAAAGTTCCATCCCCAGACCTTGGTCAGGTGTTAAGAAATTATTCAATTTCCTGAATACCTTACCAGAAAAAGACCTCTTTGTAATATTCAAGAAGAACACTATTACAGTGTCACCCATGAGGTAATTCACCCCTAGACCAGATTATTTTCTTGTGTGTATGCGTGCCATTCCTGGGTTTGAACTTAGGGCCTAAGTACTGTCTCTCACCGTTTTTGCCCAATGCTAGAGTTCTACCACTTGAACCACAGTTCTACTTCTAGACATTTTGGTAGTTAATTGGATATAAGGGTTTATAGACTTTCCTGCCCAGGATGGCTTTGATCTGTGATCCTCAGATATCAGCCTCCTGAGTAGCTAGGATTACAAGCATGATGAGCCACTGGCACCCACCTATCAAATAATTTTTAACACCTTTTTACTTTCTATGACAAATAAAATTTTCCTTCAATCAGAAAATTAAACAAGCAATAGTTTTAGAAGCACAAACAAGAAAATATCCTTGCTGAACTTGAAATTCATACTGATACTAGTACAAACAGTAAATATAATAGTATAGAAAGGAAAGGGGAAACAACTTAATTGACATTATTGCACTACTGAATTTCTGAGAGAGAGAAAACTATGTAGGTTTATTTGTTCAGTAAAAAATAATAAATTACTTTGTTTTTCAGCTATAACTCCTGAAAATCTATCCATGACTGAGAATACTAGTCTTTTCAATATTATCTGCAATAAGGCAGTATGCTCAATTTTGGCAATCTCTATTCAGTATTGACTGAAGAATAGTTTATGTTATTGGAATTTAAAGCTTCTTTTACATAAGTAGGTAAGAAAAGATTATAGTATAGCAGAGATTCTCTTAAATTTTATTTTACAACAAATTCCAGAATTTCCAATACAACTCATATTTTTTGTTTCTCTAAAATTGAGCCAGCAAGCTTTCAAATTTACTTCCAGAAACTTCCTTGTATGTGTGTGTGTGTGAGAGAGAGAGAGAGAGAGTTGGTCATGGGACTTGAATTCAGGCCTTGAGCAGGTTTTGCTCAAGGTTAATGCTCCACTTCCAGCTTTTCAGTAGTTAATTGGAAATAAGAGTGTTAGGTACTTTCTGGCCCCAGTTGGCTTCAAACTACAATCCTCAGATCTCAGCCTCTTGAGTACCTAGGATTATAGGTGTAAACCATCATTGCCTGACTCAGAAACTTCCTTTATATTCTATATCTCCTCCAGAAAATTCACTGTAGATTCTTTTTTTATGTTTTTAGTTTGATAAATATATTCAAAGGTTTTGGGTTTTATGTGTTGTTTTATTTTGTTGTTGTTATTTCACTTTAATTTTTGAGATAAAGGTCTCTCTGTGTATCCTGGGCTAGCCTCAAATTCAATAAGAACCCTAACTGGTTTCCAACTTAGGATCCTCCTGGCTCAGCTTCCCAAGTGTTGGGCTTATAGTACATATGTACTACTGTGCCTGGTTCCTAAGTGTTTCTTCTCTTCTATAACAATCAGGTAAATTATGGTAGAAAATATATGGCATTGTTATTACTTAATATTTCTTTAGTATAAGCTGCCAAATTTTGAGGGTAGGTATTACATGTTGCTCTTCCGGCAGTGTATAGCCATTGTCATTTCTCCACATTTTTCTTCAAAGTTTCATTTTACTTTCTCCGATAAACATTACTTGCCTTTGTTTTAACTATTAATAATTAAAGGCCTTTATAATTCCATGCACTGACCTTTAAGGGAATAATTTCAGAGTATAGTGGTATGTATGGTACATTGTTAAAAGCTGATTCCAGCTGTTTGTGTCTGATGAAGACCTCAATTAACCTCATCTCAAACCTCATTAAAAAAAATAAAAAACTCTGGAAGTTAGAAAATATAAGTAGCACAGAGCTGAATACAAACCTCCAGCCTGATCCTCTGAATTTCAAAGCTTAGGATTCACCTCTCAAAATGAGTTGCTGTGGTATGCCCAACTTCACAGACAGCACACATCTGATCTATGAGGAAAGGGACTTTTCATTTTTTTCCTACACTCAGTAGTATTTTCCAGTGATGTTCTGAGCTGACAAAGAATGAATAAAATATTTCCATAGCTCCAAAAACATTATACAAGAAGAAACATACTCAGTTGTTAAAAGTAAGCCTTGAATAAGTTTGGAGAATAATTTGCAGAAAGCTCTAATAAGAATCAATTTCCTTACAAATCAAAACAACTCTGAGTGTTCATCTCACCCCAATTAGAATAACCATCATCCAGAATACAAATACCATCCAGAAGCATGGCTCATACCTACAATCCCAGCTACTCGGGAGGCTGAGATCTGTGGCTTGAGATTCAAGCCAGCCTGGGCAGGAAAGTCCATAGAACTCTTATCTCCAATTAAGCAGCCTCCCCCCAAAAAAACTGGAAGTGGATCAGTGATTCAAGCGGTAGAGCTCTAGACTTGAACAAAATAAATACGTACGTACATATATACACACATATCTATACATACATACATACATACACACATACATACAGTTCAGGGCCAAAACCTAGCCCTGAGTTCAAGCCCTAGAATCAGGACAAATGCTTGCAGGGATGTAGGGCAAAAGGTATCTTATCACATTGTTTATGGAACTGAAGACAAGTTTGGAGATTTCTTTAAAAAAACAAAACCTAAATATAAAACTACCCTGTGAACCAGACTACCACTATTGGGCATTTATCTAAAAGATTATATGAGGATACAATAAAAAACACTTGTACAACTATGTTCTGTATTTGTTTAGCAGCTTTCCAGCCAGACTCCTTAAATCTCCTTCCTCCCAGCCTTTTTTTTTTTCTTAATCTGGTTCGACCTAAGTCAATCTCACTTTATACTGTTTCTATTTCAAAATATTAACAGCAAGTGTTCTCCTGACTCACAAGGCACCAGTGACCTGCTTTATTTCCAGGCCCTGGAAAGCATGGCCTCACCCACTTCCCAGTATTACCCACAGTCCTTCAGCTTCTTTGTATTCAGGGTTACCCTCTCCATGCCCTGCCAACTCACCTTGCTCATTTCTGTTCCTGGCAGTTATGTGCCCTCTTCTCCCCTCTCTGCCTAGCCACGCCCCTGCACAACCTGTGTGACTCAGATTTCAATTGCTGTAGCAAAATACCTGAAATAATCAACAGTGTGTGTGTGTGTGTGTGTGTGTGTGTGTGTGTGTGTGTGTGTGTGTGTGTGTGTGTGTTTGCATGTGTGCTGGTACTGGGGCTTGAACTCAGGGCCTGAGCTTTGTGCCTTTTTCAATCAAGGCTGGCTCTCTACCAATTGAGTCACATCTCCACTCCCAGCTTTTTTTGCTGGTTACTTGGAGATAAGAGTCTCACACTTTTCTGCCCAGTCTGGCTTTGAACTCTTATCCTCAGATTTTAGCCTCCCAAGTAGCTAAGATTACAGGTGAGATCCACCAACACCCAGTAATAATCAACTTTTGAGGGAAAGCTAGCTTGGGCTCATGGTTTCAGAGGTCCCCCGCCGTGATTGTATAGCCCTGTTGCTCTGAGCCTGTCGTGGGCCAGTACACCGTGGAAACAGAGGAAGTCTGCTTACTTCATGGTAGCCAGGAAGCAAATAGAAAGAAAGGAAGGACTGAAGTCCCAATAGCACCTTGAAGGGCAAGTCCTAAGTAACCTGAGTTCCTTCTAGTAGGACCTAATTCCGAAGTTCTACCACCTCTCATTAGTATCACAAGCTGAGGACAAAGCTTTTACCACAGGACTATTCAAACAAGCTGCACCCTGCAAAGGGAACTCTTCTGTTCAATAACCTTGAGCACGCAACTTCATCTTCATCTCATTTCTTAAAAATGGAAGCAGAATTTGGGTGCCAGTGGTTCATGTCTATAACCCTAGCTACTCAGGAGGCTAAGATCTGAGGATCTTGGCTTGAAACCATCCTAGGCAGGAATGTCTATGAGTCTCTTATCCCCAATTAACCAGCAAAAAGTCAGAAGTGGAGGTGTGGCTCAAGAAGTCATCAGCCTTGAGCAAAAAGCTCAGGGATAGCACCCAAGCCTTAAGTTCAGACCCCAGTACTTTCACACACTCTCTGAAAGGCTGAGCTGTCTCCCAGGTAGCCCTCAAAATCTACTCTACTGTTTTTTCTACTTAGCTCTGATCCTTGAGATGCTGACTGGTATGAAGTATCTTAATAGACTTCAATCCACAGGAACAAATACACACACACACACACACACACACACACACACACACACACACACAAATACACACCAGTAGACATTCTCTGGCTTTGATTATTTTCTTAAGATTTTTTTGTGACATTTCCCTGAGTTGGCAATGTTCCATGACCAAATGCCATTCATTGTTCCCAGTTGCTCTCTAGCCTGAATCCGCACAGCCTGAAATTGCTCAAAACTCTGCTTTGGGCATCAAATAATTCTCCATGGATCCCTTACCTGACTATCTCCAGAAAGGGTAGCTTCGTGAATATTTTTTTCTGAAATTACCCTACTTTGAGTGTCCTATCTCTTTTCCACTGGTACTCCAAGATTCAATTCTATGTAGCACCTTTCATTCCCTGGACTCCAACGGCTGATGCTTCTACCTCTCCAGCGGTTCCCAGGCTTGAGAAGGCCCAGGAGGTTCTGGTTCTTTCCCTCACCCCTACATTTGGATGAAGCACAAAACTGTAATCCTGGAAACTAGCTTTCCCAGTAACTGCCCTAAGGTGCCTGTTGACACAATCCAGAAGGGTAGAAGAGTTCAGCTCATGGGAAGCCTGTGCCCAGTGACAAAAAAAAGACAAGGGAGGGAGAGAAAGTCATTCCTCTCCCCTTTCCTCTTTAGTGCATGTGGGGGTGTTTCAAAACACTATGCTTTGCATGGCCTATCCAAAGATATTCTTTGTGCCCAAGCAGTCTTCTGAGTGTTTCCCTGGAGCTGTAAGCAGTTCAGTAATACAGCTCCTGCTTTTTATCTCTCCTCTTCAACCTAAATTCCTCTCCCCTACTATATCATCATTTACTCCCACTTGGGAACGGTAACTCCAACAAAATTTTGCACTTCAATTCTGCTTCAATGCTGTTTTCTAGGAAGCCCAGAATAAAATCAAAAGATGGTAATGTTCAGACCCTTCTTAGTTCCAAGTTGTTGTAGTCCTATTGTTTGACTTTATAGTCTGCATACGCTCACCCAGCAGTCTACGCCACACAAGTATATCCTTAATCGTGTCCTATAACTTGGTTCCTATTTTAATGGGTCCTGGTCTTCTTAGCCATTGAAATGGTTAACTATTCAAAAATAAAGAACACATTCCACACAGTTATATGTCTATTAAAAAAGAAAGTATAGTCAATTAAAATGTTATAATTGGGGGGGTGGGAAGATGGCTCAGTGGTAAAATGCTTGCTTTGCATGCATGAGGCTCTGGGTTCGATTCCTCAGCACCACATAAGCAAAAAGAAAAAAGCCGGAAGTGGCGCTGTGGCTCAAGTGGTAGAGCGCTAGCCTTGAGCTGAAGAGCTGAGGGACAGTGCTCAGGCCCAGAGTTCAGGCCCCACGACCGGACCCAAAAGAAAAATTTTTTAAAAATGTTATAATTGAATAACTTCTTTTCTAGAAATTGGAATAATAAAACTGTCATAGTATTTGGATTCTTAATTTCATAAGCTTTAGTAGGAAATTGCTTTCTCTTTCCCTCCAGTTATTTTATAGTGAAGAAGTAGAATTTATTGGGAAGGTCCTAGACTTTGTTTGGAGTCTGACAATGCACCTGCCTTTAAATCTCAAGTCTGACATGCATTCCACTTCACTGGTCAACTCTCAAAATCTCAGTTCCTTGTTTTGCTGGCATATAAAAAAATGGCTGCTATTAATCAAGCACTCGATAAACAACCTGCTTCCCCTGAGATTGTTCCCTTCTTGGTATCTCATAAGACAATGGTCCAAGCCACATTTTAAACACTTATAATTCAATAGTCTTGGTAAGTCTTGATTGCAGGACTGTTGACTGCTTCCCTCTCTCCTTTCAGAGCCTGAGTTACCAAGGCAAAGAATGAGGGAGACAATATTCCCAATGCATTCATCACCTGCATGCTCAGGGTTAATTTGGAAGGACTTTACTCTTGAACACTCTGCATTCTTTTGCAGAATCCACAATGCACTGAGATTCTATTCACCCTAAACAGAAATAGTACAACAGTCCACTATGGAGTGAAAAAAAGTATGTCATACAGAATCAGTTCATTGGATATGACTGCATCTGTCCACCACTGCCTCCCAGGATTCTTGGGAACACAGCTGGTTTAGCAACATCTTTGGTTGTTGTTGGCTTCATTGAAAAGCCCTTGACTTGATTTTCTTGAAGCAAAAGCTGATGTTTTTTTCTCTTTGGATATCACATTGATTTTTGCCTCCAGGTGTAGAGGTTCTTTTTCCCTGCATCCTTTATGTCACAGAACATTCTCATCCAACTGGATCATACCTCATGATGTCAGCTTTAGACACGATGTATTGCTTGTTATCTAGCCAGAGAGATCCTAGCACTTCCCCACCCCCAAAATCAAACATAAGTACACACCACTGCCTTGCTTCTGCCCTAGGACTTTGC
Source organism: Dipodomys spectabilis (assembly GCF_019054845.1). Classification (NCBI taxonomy): domain Eukaryota; kingdom Metazoa; phylum Chordata; class Mammalia; order Rodentia; family Heteromyidae; genus Dipodomys; species Dipodomys spectabilis. The sequence goes on from NW_024870773.1 coordinate 4,702,778, forward strand.
AGGCCTTAGACACTGAAAAGGAAATACTGAGCTGCAAATAGGAACATGTTCTGCTGGCAAAGCCTGAAGTCAAGGGCATTGTTCATGTGAACGTATAAATATGACCTCAAGCATTGCTATTAGATTCTTTTGTCCTAGGAAATTGGTCAATGGCTAGATATAAATTAAAAGGTCATCTTGTTGTTCCTTTCTGTTTCCAGAAGAAGAATGAAAGATACAAGGAAAGTTAAGTTACAACCTTCTACCTCATGGCAGAAGTGGTTGAAAAAAGGCTAAAGCAGGGCTCATGTTAAGCTCTTCATAAACTATCTGTAATCTTTGGGAAATATGAGGTAAGGAATAAGACATAAATGTATGTGTGAATTGTATTTCTACTATTATTTACAAAGAAAGATGGTATAGCCAGGCGCCAGTGGCTCATGCCTGTAAGCCTAGCTTCTCAGGAGGTTGAGATCTGAGGATTGCTTTTTGAAGCCAGCCAGGGCAGGAAAGTCTATGAACCTCTTATCTTCAATAAATGACTCAGAAAAAGCCAGAACTGGTACTGTGGCTCAATTGATAGAGTACTAGCCTTGAGCACAAAGAGGCGCGGAGACAGTGCCCAAGTCCTGAGTTCAAGCCCCAGGACTGGGGGAAAAAACGCGGTATAGAATTGCCTATCTGTATGTTCATAGTCTAACTTTGACTATGGCAATTGCTTCTGGGGAGCAATGCTGGAGAGCTGGGGAGAAGCTGATGCCAAGGTTTTGGCAGCATGCTAAATCTGTACTCTTGCTTACTGGCCAGACCAAATAAGGAACTTTGATTTTCAAGAAGCAAATCTGCGTTTTTTAATTCTCGCTCTTCCTAGCTTTTCTAAATAACTTAATTAAGGTAAAGCAATTGCTATGTCCTTCCTTACTTACCCTGGCAAAGTCTCACACATAAGTGCACCCAGAGGTTGTAAGAGATTCTAGAGGCTTCCTATGTCCTATGTCCAGAAAAGACATCTAGGAAGATGTGTGTGTGTGTGTGTGTGTGTGTGTGTGTGTGTGTGTGTGTGTGTGTGTGTGTGTGTGTGTGTGTGTGTAGATTATGCTATGTCCTTTTCATACAAGCCTAAATGTTCACAGGACACTGTTGCTATCTTAAAACCTCTCTCCAACTGCGGTCAGTTCTATGGGCTTATGAAAAGCAAAATGAAATCCACTCCTATCTCCAAGCCCTTGGTACTTTCCATTACCCCTTCTTTTGTGGGAAATATTCTTCTTTCTTATTATCTCCCTTGATGACTTGGAAAAAATATTCACTAGGCTAAAGAGTCAAGTAGATTTGGGTTTATTGGGACCTCTATGGAGACACATCACAATAAAATGCTCCCTGAAATTTTACATTCTATGGATAAGGGGAAGCTGGAATATAATAAGCTTCCCAGAACATCTGGCATTAGTTAATTAAAGAAAATCATAACAGTACTCAGCACTCACAGAACAATTCCAGGTGTCTTCTAAATCTTAGTGTTAGTCCTAAAATATAATTTACATCCTAGGTCAACTCATGACAACATTAGATCAATACCTCTTAATGGAGCTATGAAGAAAGAATGCTCTGAGCTGGTTAGGCATTGAATTGTGTCTGTAGTTAATTCTGGCCATGAGAATTATCAAGATCTCATTAATTTAGAAAATAAGATCCTTTCATTAATGAGTTAATTTAATGAATTTTAAATTACTGCCTTCTAGGAAGTCAGGGAGCCCAACCTGCTTTAACAACTCTGGTTCTTTCATCTGTGGTGAAGCAGTTATCTCTGAATGGGTTAAGTACTCAATCCCTGAGGATGATAATTAAGAGTTCTTATCAGCAAAATGGATTCTCATGCTGAGGTCTAACTGGTCAGCTTGGGAAAGGCAGCTGCTGCTGCTGGGATGGAGACCTTTTTTTATTGTCAGTTCTGCTCATCTGCTAAGATTATCCTAATTATTAGACTAATCATACAGATCATTGCAAATAAGAGAAACCATGGGATCCATATTTCTTTGGGTCTGGCTTACTTCACTTAATGTGATTTTTTCCAAGTTTTTCCATTTCCTTACAAATGGGGCAGAGTTATCCTTTCTGATGGAAGCATAGAGTTCCATTGTGTGTAGATAGATAGATAGATAGATAGATAGATAGATAGATAGATAGATAGATAGATAGATAGATAGATAGATACAGAGATATCACATTTTCTCTATCCATTCACCTACTGAGGGGCATCTGGGTTGGTTACCTATCTTAGCTATGGTAAATAATGCTGCAATAAGCATAGTTGTGCTGGTAGCTTTAGTATGGACTTTTTTGTGATCATTTTGGTAAATGCCCAGAAGTGGGATTGCTGGGTCATAAGGGAGTTCTATATGTAGTCTTTTGAGGAACCTCCATACTGCTTTCCAGAGTGGTTGAATAAGTTTACACTCCCACTGACAGTACAGTAGGGTTCCCTTTTGGCCACATCCCCTCCAGCATCTGTTGTTATTAGAGTTCTTGATTATAGTCATTCTAACTGGCGTGAGGTGGAATCTCCATGTTGTTTTGATTTGCATTTCTTTTATGGCTAGAGAGGGTGAGCATTTCTTTATGTGTTTATTGGCCATTCTTATTTCCTCTTCAGAGAAGTTTCTCTTTAAGTCTTTAGCCCACTTATTAATGGGGTGGTTGTTTCTTTGAGTATTTCTTGTTGGAGGACTTAATTTTTTGAGTTCTAAGTATATTTTAGATATGAGACCGTTGTCCATTGTATGGCTAGTGAAGATCTTCTCCTAGTCTGTGGGCTTTCTATTGATCTTGCTAGCTATGTCCTTTGCCATACAGAAGCTCTGGCCTTTGACCCTCAGAGTGGGAACCCGATTTTTTCTCTTCCTCATATGCTGATCTGCACACCTTTCCCTCCTCAAGGGAGTTGGACACAGCAATACAAACATGTTCAAGATAGACTATGAGCAAAGGATTGACCCCCACCCTATTGTCCCAATCCCATACAGACTCCAGGCAAAATCCCAGGTATATGTGAACTCCTTTGATGTGCTGGCAGGACAATCCACCCAAGCCCAGCTGTAAACATCCCATTGTGGGCCCAACTGAGAGGTCCCCACCTTCCTTGACCTAATGGCTTTTTCATTTACCTCTGCCTCCTTGCTCAGACCTCCTCTAAAAACCCAGCTCTTGTTCTAGCTCCCTGTCACAACCTCCAAACCCGTGGGAAGGGCTGTGCCCCTTGCTGTTACTCAATGAACAGTCTTCGCCTGTTGATGATCGAGTTTGGCCTATTCCTTTTTCCTTCTCCTCCATTTTCCTAACAATAAGTTGTTCTTCTCTCTAGTGCAAAGTGACTTTTATGAACATGTTGTTAATGCCCATTCATGCTATTGTAATGGCCATTTTCTTATACACATTTCTCAACACATTTAGAAAGCTCCATCCTCTAGGATTGGAGGTGTGGCTCAGTAGTAGAGCACTTTCCTAGCAAGCTCAAGGCCTTGAGCTCTGTTCTGAAGACTGCAAAAGCAAATAAATTAAATTACATCAAAAGTGAAGTGAAATGAATGAAACACAATAAACACCAGCTCTCAGCCTTTTTGGAAACAGATGGAGATACAACTTATAACCAAGTACCTTCTAACAACTCTACAACATGCTTCTTTTCTGCTGGGATTGAAGAAGAGAGTCCAGAACTTTCTCCTCCTGTGTCCCTGTAGGGCCTAGCATAATTGGTCGTTGTTATGGTGGTGGTGGTGGTTGTTTCCTAGAGTGGTCCCACAGTTTCCACTGTCCATTAGCCATTTCAGTCTCCTGCTGGGCATATTGGCCTTGCCATGGAACCTGGCATCAAGCAACAGTCATTCATAATCATATTAAGACATACAAAAAAATCCCTTGAGGTCTCCAGTTAACACTGCCGTTCATACTGAGTTGCCTACAGATAGGCACTAGCTATCAATGAAATATCAAACTCCTCTGACTGTCAGACAGGAAGACAGTAACCTGGGAAGAAATCCAGAATCTCTTTTAAGCCCCACTGGCGTGGGACCCACTCTGCAAATATTCCCTGATCTTTCCACAAGAGGTCCTACATTTTTCTAAAGAATGGTTTTTCTCTGTTCCAAATGAGCTTTGTTAACTAGAACTCAGTTCTTACCAGCTCTTGTAGTCCAGTGATATGAGGGCTGTGGGGGCGGGAGGGGGGGAGGGGGGAGGGGAAAGAGATTCAGTGGAAGCTCAAAGTACATAAGGCATTTGCTAATCTACAGATGGGAACCCCCTTTGCAAAGCTGGGTGACTTCCCATTAGGTCTAGCAAATTCTGAACAGTCTTCGTCTTCTGCTTCTGGTAATTTCACAGACCTTGAGGCCAACACAGAGGAAAAGATCCGAAGAAAAGGCTCTAGATTGACTATGTGACCTCCAGCAAGCACATTCAACTATAAATCTATCAATGAGTTGAGCTGTGACAGGCTGCAAGGCTTGAGGTTGAAAGGCCTCATCTACCTTCCACAGTGCTCTCCTATGCCACCGCACAACCAGAAGCGTGGGCCTGGAACTTAAACACCAAGGTGAACAGAAGTTGGTTACAGGACTGGACTGTCCTAGGTCCGTTTAACTCACATAGTGCTATTGCCCATCTTCTCAGGAAGAAATGCAAATGGATTTGCTCAGAACTCTTTGGGGCCTTCTTAAGTCTTTCTGGTGACCCATCTCACGCTGAAAACCATAGCCTCCAAGGTGAATAGTTTGCAAGTCCTTGATGCATGGGTCTCAGCTGCGAACTTCCCCTCATAACTCTTCTCATGACCACTTCCTCAGTCACCACAACCGCAGCAGACCCACTCTTAGAGACACCCCAGATCTCCCCACCAGAGCTCCAGTATATCTGAAAATAATTTTTCTCCACTCCAAATGGACCTTGTTAAATGGAACTTAAATTCTGATCATTTGCCTAAGTATTACATAAAAATTATTAAGTGTTGTACATCTTTACCCAGGTTTTTTCAAGCTTTATCTGGGGGTTAGATAAGCCACAGGGCCTGTGAGCACACACAGAGGGAGAAGCTTCATCAACTCCATAATATAGCACCTCAGCCCTAGGAACTGAATCCCACAGGGTCCTCTGCACTGGATGTCTCTCACTAGGAGCAGGACAGTCTAAAGAAGAGCCTGAATTCTTGAGTCATCAAGGCTTAGGTTCTCCATCTCTTTACCTGCTTTGTGACTTTAAACATAAACTTATCTATGCTTCAGTTTCCCTCTGTTAAAAAAACAATGCATATCACATGTATGTGTTGTGTAGATATGCCGTAGTTTGGATCTGAAATGTCCCCCAGTGAGGTTTCTCCATCTGGGGCACTATTGGGAGATGGTAGAACACTTAGAAAGAGGGGTCTAATAAGAGAGTTTCCTGACCATCAGGAGGTGAACAGCTTTTCCTGTGATGCACTCCTAAATGATGGGCTGCCTCACCACAGGCCCACATGACCACATGGATTGAGTCACAGAGCTATATGACCATGAAATGAAACCTCTGAAATAATGAGCCAGAAGGAACTCCACCTTAAGAGTTGACTTGTCTCAGGTATTTTGTCACAGTGACAGAAATCTGACTAGAACACAGGGGGAAATGTGTCCCATATTACATATGTCAAGATACTGAATCCTATTCACTCAGCAAATAAAGGAGCAGACTTGTTTTTTAAGTGTTCCTTAGATTTTAGTATATGGATTCCAATCTGCCTTGCTCCAAAGGCAAGTTAGTTATTAATCTGCCAAACACGAATAAGTAAAAAACATGCAAGCAGATATTCCAAGGCAGTGCAAATGCACTACAAGATAGAAAACAAAACCCCAATTGCCCTAAAGCAATGACTCGCAATTCTCTTCTCTACTTCAATGCACCAGAAGTTACAATGCATGCCAGTCAAAAAGCAATGGCTTTATAATGAAGAAGAACACTGGATTTGCAAAGCTCCTAATTAACTACTGTATTACATTGCTCCCTCCAATCAGGTGACCCAACCCAATCCTAGCTGAGAATCACACTCTGATAATTAAGAAAAAGAACTGAATTTATTCAGTAAATCTGACCAATCACATTGGATGAAAGCATTGGGTTTCATTTGCATAATGTAAAAACATACTTTAGAAATACTTTACAATGTTAAAAATATATAAGAAAGATTCAAGAAGGCATTTGACATAAAACATACATAGTATGCTATTTTAATAAATATACAAATGCTTTAAAGAAAATAGCCATATGAATTACAAAAGTAGCATCACCAAGAATTTATAATAGTTTCCATTTTCTTAAAGGTCACATTTCGCATCCTTTGGGATGTACAGAGATTATGTGGTTTACACAGTTTTATTCACATTCAAAACATCACGTTTTAAATGTTTTAAGCATAGCATGTACAGTACAAAGTGTTTCCATAGGAACATAACAGAAACTCACTAGTGACCTGCTGTCTGATGGCACCTACTTGATCAGCCATGGTTAAGACACTAGTTTAAGCATATTGCTAAATACTCAACTTGTTCTATTTACTCTAAATACAATGACTTTAATTTATACTAGAATCTATCAATGAGGCTCAAAGTTAAACATAATATATACACCAATATACACAAAACCATAATTTTGAATTAAATGAACATTCTATCTTAAATAAGTATAGTAATTTTAAGCTAATGTCCTTATGGTTGATATTCTGAAAATGTCAAGCAAAGTGCATAGTGAATGGTAGCAGTCACCAGAAATGATCCTTGTATAGACTCTCCATCTTTTCTTGAGTCCCGCCACCTGGGAAATGAGAACCTTTAGAACTGGCAGAGGAAACCAGAGTAGCTTCACAAGTAAGACACACAGGGCCAGTTGGAGTCCCATTCATGTGTGATTGCAGCCCACACTGTGACGCCTGATAGAGTATAATTCACTGTCTGGAGCCACTGGGTAGTCTGTAGCCCCAGCATCCAGAGGCTAATGATGCTTCTGTTTGGAGCAAACAATGCCATCTGTCAGCCATATTCCAGTGTTGGTGGACCCCGAACAAGATTGAAGTAGCCAGCCAGGGCTCCAAGGTCTATGTAGAGAGAACGCTGTCGCTTGAGCATCTCAGACTCCTCGGTGCTTCCCGTGCATGAGGAATCTAGGAAGGGAACATTAATATATGAAATAAATGCCAGGGAAACATGTCAAATAATATTGCTTCTTCAGCAAAGAAGTCATCCTCTGGGGCCTAATTAGACATTGCCCTGGTTCTAGTATGATCAGGGGTGATCTTGGAACACACTTTGGGCTTACTTACGGAATGCCAATAAACCAGGCAGGAAGACAAGAAATGTGTTAGAAAGAAATCCTGGCATATTTTCCAGTAGCCCAAGTGGTTTTCTCTGAAATCAGAAAAAATCAGTACAGAGAAATGCCAACAAGCATTCCACGGTGGACACTTGGGTTTAGACCTGCATGGCTTAACCAAAAAGGACTGCGAGGTAACAACCATGGAACCCTTCTTCAGGCAGTGACTTCCTTACTTGGGAACCTCTCTCTCACTGCCGGCAAAGGGATAAAGAAATGACAATGATGCAAGCTGACTTGCATCAGCACTTGGTGTTGAGCAGTGCCTGCAGGGGTTTCCAACCACTGGCTGGAGGGGCTTGCCATAACTGAACAGAACAGAACCTCACACTTGACTGACAGCAGAGCTGTCATGCTTGGTTTATTTTAAAGCCAAATGGTATTTTCTATTGCATTAAAAAAAAAAAGGAACCATCTCTAATAACCATGTTACTTATACTTGCTTTGAGAAACCTGGAAATTTGGTGGAAAATAAACTAATTTAAAACAATATTCTTAAGGTTTTCTGGTGAGTTTTCCAAACAATGCACGGGACTCAAAAGGACTCAAGAAGTCATTCGTGTGTGTGTGTGTGTGTGTGTGTGTGTGTGTGTGTGTGTGTGTGTGCGCGTGCGTGCGTGCGTGCGTGTGTGTGTGTGTGTGTGTGTGTGTGTTTGACAGGGGGTTGCCCAGGCTGAACTTTGGGACTCAAGCATTCCTCCTGCCTCAGCATACAGGTACAGGCTACAGGCTACAGTGTGTGGTACTCTTTCATTACTCCCCCTGAACTACATCTGAGGATTGAGGTAGACAGGGGGATAGAGACAGGGGCACTGCATCCAACAGGGTGTCCTACCAGCAATGTTCTCAGGCAGCTCCAGCTCCTTCCTGCTCAGGAGTCTCTTCCGCTCAAAGAGGGCAGAGTCCAGACTCTGACAGCGCGGCTGATCTTCTCTGGGGGGGTTCAGGGCTTCGTGTCGCAGTAGATCTGAGGCTCTTGGGCGGTGTTTGGGATTCCTTTCTAGGGCGGCTTCAATCAGCTCTCTCATGCCCGGACTGCAGTCATTAGCAATGTCTTGTAATGGAGGCGCTTGCTTGTGGATCTACCAACAAACCATCTCTCTTAGCAACAATGGTAAAGAAATGGGCCCTTAAGCAGCAAACTTTTCACACCTGGAGAGTAATTTCCTCTGCCCCCATGATCTGCAGTGGATACAGTTCAGATCCTTAAAAAAGTGCATGCTGGGTTTGAATAAGCAGTAATAGCTTCCTCGGGGGTGGCCACAGGTCACTGAAGAAATGTCTGCTTCTGAATTCTTCATGGTAAAATGGGAAATGCATGCCTGTTCCACTATAAACCAGGCTGCTGTGAAAATCAGCAATCTAGGGGTGGGAGCCTGGTACCAGTGGCTCACGCCTATAATCCTAACTACTCATCAGGCTGAGATCTGAGCACCAAAGTTCAAAGCCAGCCTAGGCAGGAAAGTCCATGAGACTCTTCTCTCCAATTAACCACCAAGAAGTTAGACACAGAATTGTGGCTCAAGTGGTAGAGTGCTAGCCTAGTGCAAAAAAAGCTTAGGGACAACGCTCAGGCCCTGAATTCAAGCCTCAGTACTAGAAAAAAAATCAAGTGTTGAAGCGTATATATAACTTCCTTGGCTGGCAGATTTATACTATTCTGATGTGAGCAAGTGTTATTTTATCTTTATATAACAGTATAAAAAACTAGTATATAATTTATGTCCAATGCACATTCCAATTACAACAGCTTTTTTTTGCAAGAATGGAGCTTCCAAGCTGGGTGCTGGTGGCTCACATCTGTAATACTAACTACCCAAGAGGCTGAGATCTGAAGATCATAGTTCAAAGCCATCCTGGACAGGAAAGTCCATGAGCCTCTCATTTCCAATTAACCACAAAAAGCCAGAAGTAAAGTTGTAGCTAAAGTGGTAGAGCACCAGCCTTGGGCAAAAACAAACAAACAAACGAACAAAAAACTCAACAACAGCACCCAGACCCAGAGTTCAAGCCCCAGAATCAGCAGGAATTAAAAAAAATGGAGCTTCTTCCTCCAAAGAAAGAATCTGTAGCTAGCTCTCACAAATCACTATTGCATTCAGGAGTGGGAATTGAAGGAGGTGAAGCTGCCCCCTCCACCTGCAGGTGGAACTCACCACCACCCGCACTGCCCTGCACTTACTATGTACAGGTAGGAGGGATAGGCAGAGCGAGGGTAGCGCTTCACCCAGGGCGGGGTGCCTGTCTGCATGTGGATGAGTGTGGCCCCCAGGCTGTAGATGTCGGCTTTTGTAGAATGGCCCCTACACAGGATCACCTCTGGACTCATGTAAATCTGAAAGAGATGTGGGAAATACCATTGGCCTGGGTACAAGACAATCCTAGATAATGACTCATTCATCTCTACCATATTCATTGCATGCCTCATCCCTTTGGAAGAGGATGTCATTGCTGGGTTCCCTTAAACTAAGGAGCCAGGAGACACTTGCTAGAGCAAGAGTCTCTGAAGTCTGACAAGGAACACTCTTTCTATAGGCTGAACCCGAAGCTGATCTAGCAGCATGGCCAAGTACCTTGGGCCAGGAACTCACCTGGGATGCCCACAAGTGCTGCAAATATTGATCATGTATAGTTCATCTTTCAATTAAAACATTAACTCCTTTACTATTTAAAGGACACTGTGACTGACTATACTTCTTCATCTCCCCATCATCTCATTGTCAAATCTCTATTTAGCTCCAGTGCCAAAGGTGGCCAGATCCTGCAGGGTATTAACATCAATTGCTCAGAAGGGAAGAACTTGACAAATGCTGCAAAAGTGGTCCTAACCTGTTTCTGTGAATTCCCTCTTATCTCTACCTATCATGTAGTACAGGGATTAAGTAGTGAACACTCGCCATCTTAACAGTGGTATGTTATATCTGGTTTCATGTGTCAAGGATGAATAAGCATTGATTATTTTTTATGAATAGTTTCTCTAAGAAGTATTAATTGCTAAACTAAAAAGATAGGGCCAGTGCCCGTAATTCTCAGGAAGCTGAGATGGCTCAAAGCCAGACCAGGGAGGAAAGTCCCTGAGACCCTTATCTCCAGTTAACTACCAAAAAAGCCAGAAGTAGAGCTATGGCTCAAGTGGTAGAATGATAGCCTTCAGGAAAACAAAACAAACTAAACAAAACAACAACAACAAAAATCCAAAAAAAACTAAGGAACAGAGTCCAAGCCCTGAGTTCAAGCTGCTGGATCAGTATCAAAAAGAAAGAAAGAAAAAGATAAAGAACAAACTATAGTGACCAACAACCTGTGTTTTATGGCTGGCCCCAACACTGAATAGTTAATATCCTAATTAACTGTATAGGTTGAACATTTCTAGTCTAAAGATACCAAATCTAGAATGCTCCCAAATCTGAAGCTTTCTGAGCAAGTTGGCACAAGGGGAAACTTCCATACTTGAACTTCATCATGTCGCAGGTCACAGTAAAAATGCTAGTGCACTAAAAATACCATCTAAAACAATCTTCAAGGCTCTATATACAGTACACAGAGCACAAGTTAATTTTGTGCTTGAGACTTGGGTTCCCTTCCCAAGATCTTGCTCGTTATACACAAGCAAGTATTCCAAAATCTGAAACACTTCTGACCCCAAGCTTTTCAGATAAAGGTTTCTCAAGCTTAATTCAACTTTAAAAAAAAAAAAAAGTTTACAGGTGGTCATGTGACTATGAGGAAAGGCGGTAGGGTTCCCGGAATACATTTCTGAGTAAATTAGTAAAGAAGTAGCTGACAAAAAACTGGGGAAATTGCCCAGTTTCCCCACCCTAAGCCTGCTCAAGTTCTTTTAAAACTCACTTCCGGGCAGGCCTCCTTTGGCTCTCAGCCCACAGCTGAACTGAGCTGTGTTCACAAACTCTGCCTGGAGCCAAGACACAGCACCTGAATCCTGAGGTCTTTCTTAATACATAGAGTCACATGGTTAAAACAGTAAATAAACTTAGAGCTTTGTACCCCATGGTCAACAGCAATGTGTTAAATACTTAAAAATTTGCCAGAAGAGTGGACCGCATATTAACTGCTCTTACAGCCAATCATATAAAAGAGAACAAGGACAGGAGTGGTGGGGAGAGGGAGGGAGAGAAAAGTCTATGTGTGTGTATGCTAGAGAATGCTTAGTTCTTCCTGCCCACCCCTAGAGGGCAAGGATTGAGCAAAAAGGATTAAGTCTAATGGGCTGTAGCTGTGCACAGGTGGCTTTGAAGGTTCCATGTGACTCACATCTAGACTGCCACTGGGATCCAGCCTGGTGACCCATCCACTGGGATCCGGCCTGGTGTCCCGTACGCTGGCCCTCAGGCATTCAGCCCAGAACTCCTGCTTCCTCAAGCTGACCAAGCGCCATAACAGCCAGGCCAGAGAATGTGGGGCTTGATGACTAAACCCCCTTCAAGCTGGCTACCTAGAGGCATGGATAGGCACTGATAGAATCTGGTAGAATATTCATCCCCTCAGACATGGGCACTGGGACAAGAAGACTTCATCTCACTACACATTTCCCAGGAAAAGGTAATGTCTGTGTATACATGTATATGTGATATTATATGTTAATTTACAGATGGTAAAACCAGACTTGAAAGTAAGAATTTTTTCAAAAGACCACACTACAGAAGCAATTCTCATTTGTTATTTATATGCACTATTTATTCTTTCTCTGCACCATGTCACAATGTAAGTAAATAAACATATCATGTTAACCGCTTGATATGCATGGTTACAATATATTGTTTTAAACATGAATAGAGAGAGTGATATAGATTGATTTTCAGTGATCAGTATTTGTAAGCTATATGTCAGAGCTCAGAAACAGACTTGGGCTACAACAATAGCCAAGTATCAAGTTCTGATGGAAAGCAAATCTGTGTTGTTGACTGGCTAATTCTATCTTATTTGCTCTTTCAGCATGTTGAGAGCTTTGATTGGGTCTTTATAACCATTACCATGCTTCACATCCAACTTCCAAGAGCAAATGCAAGATGATGGACAGAGTTTATAAACACCAAAGCCAGCTCTTCCCTTCATGCAAAGAGTTCTTGATATTAGTACTTCAGCTATAATACCTGAACTGAATACAATTCAGACATGAAATATGCTATTATTCTACATCCAAGAATCCTGGTAGAGAATCCCAGAAAGGAACATGTATTTCTCTGGCATTTACAAAATATTCAATTTGACCACACTGCCAGGAATCAAAAGGTACTTTCCATCTTTCCATATGTAGTTTATTTCTTACACTGGCTCCAGGAAAAGGCTGGAATGCCACACTAAATTCCTGATTGATGCCAAAATGTACCGAGACAGTTTCCAAAGAAAACATACCATAAGCATAAAGTCTGATTAGATTTTGTATTTTGGCAAAGGATTCTTAAGGTCTGGGGACAAAACAACTCTTTAAAAAAGAAAATGTCTGCGTTTTCTCTTCAGAATATCTCAAAGATGACAATCAAGAGTCTTCTCCAGGTAGGTCTCAGGAATGATGTCAGAAAAATCAGTCACACAAGAATCCCATCTGCCACTCAGAAGTTAAGAAAAGGCTTCCAGAATCAAGCTTGAAAGGAAGATCTTGAATTTTTTTTCACTGCAATTCAGTGAGTATTACATATATACTAGCTACTAAAGGTCATTCACTGGTTGGACTCCAAGACTAACGAGGTGACCCTGAATCTGCCATGCAACCAGAAGCCCCTTCTCCATTCCCTTTGGGTACCTCCAGGGGAGAGAAGGCCATGGGGCCTGGGAGGCTATGGTGGTATAGTGTTGGTGGAGAGCAGCCAGAGAGGCCACTTATCCTCAGCCACATCAAAGCCTACTAAGATCTCAACTTCCTTGTTGATCTCTCAACAATTCAGGTCAATTTAGAAGCCAGCTTGGGGAAGGGCTGGGGACAGGCTGATCAATGGGCTCCAAGTTGCAGTTATGTAGGGAGTAAGAAGGTCTGGTATGTTCTATACTGTATATCTCACAAAAGCTAGAAAAAAGAAGTTTGAATTGTCACCATAAAGAAGTGAGATGTGTTGGAGAAGACAGGTTTAACCTGATTACACAATATGCATGAATTGTACTGAAATACCATGTGACATTCACATCAGTATGTTTAGTTCTGAAGATTTTATTTCCTAGATTTCATTTCATAGAATAGCTTTCTAAAATATTAGTTAAGTTAAATAGATCTTCTCATCAAACAGTGGGGACCCGTAAAGTCCTATCAGCCTCAGAAAAGCTCCCTGGCACTCACACCAGCTTATCTCAAGGCAGATGCTCAATAGATATTTGCTAAGTAAATCAATAATTCAGCCTGATACTGAGCCTATTAAATTACATATGTAACTGGAGAGCCCATGAAAGCATTTCCCAGAAGCTCATTTAGATTCAGGAATGGTTTTTTTTTTCTTTACCATTCATTCACACATGCGTTAAATGTTACAGCTATTTAACACCTTCAGATAAACTGTGCTTGTGCTCATGACTGTTTTATAGCTTTTAAAAATGGTTTTAATGTAATTTTATTATAGCATCTCTGGATGAAGACAGGACTCAGTGGTCAGTCCTCAGTAAATATGGTTGACCAGGAGACCACATTGATGATAGCTTTAATTGAACTAAAACTTCATAGTATCAGCCAAGTAATATTTTAATAGTATATTAGCCATGTTAAAAAGTTACATAGCATTCAAACTTTAGATTTGGAAATTATAGGGTTCAAGTCTGAGATGTGCCCATACTTGAGTAACTTCAGACATTTTGCTTTCATCTCTTCAAGCTTATTTGATTAATGTAAAAAAAAGAACAATAACAATGATATCTGCTCTAATGACAGCATTCACTAATTACACAGCTGTTAGGAGGATTAAATAATTTAACTCATAAGAAGTGTAAAACTCACTACTATAAAGTTAAATTATAATTCTGTGGTTGTTTGAAAAGCTGAATTGTGAAAATGCAAGTTGAGTATCCTTTATTTGAAAATGTCTGGAGCCAAAAGGAAGTACGTCAGCTTTAGGAGCTCAAAGTATTTTGGAATATTTGCCTCATCTAGCTTTCCAATCAGGACATGTATATTAACATCAGATTGTTTCTAAATGTTGATAATGGAACATTTTACATTATAACTACTACCATGAATTAGAAACAATAGCACATCCAGCAAGTGCTCATTAAATTTCTTCTAATGACAGCAATGACTCAATGCAATACTTTCCCTCCCTTTCTTTGTCCTTCTTCCCCACAGCAATTCTAGAACATACTTTTTTCACTCTCAAAACGACGCTAACATTTCCCATGAACATAATTACCTCTGTTCCTCGGAGGTCCTTGGGAAAATAGATATCTCCAGTCATTTGAACACTTAGGCCAAAATCCACCAAAACAGCTTTGGTAGACATGAAAACAATGTTGCTAGCTGCAAGGAGAAATTGTTAGCATATGATTATTTATATACCCACACATAAAATGAAATCATCAATGAAAACAATAATGAGTCCCAAGTCAGAACAGAGGGAAATACATCCCCAGTGCAATGGGTGTGCTATTTCCAAAAGAGATGCATCTTGCCATTGGCAAGAATCTGCCAAGGCAAACATAAATGATAGAAGACAGTAACAGTGCTCAAGAGCTGCGGCTTCAAATTTGAAGACACATATAAGCATGCACACATAAGGTAACAAGTACCTCTCTAAAACAAACTAAAACACCTATTTCTTTCCCATCAAAAGTTGGGCTAGTTCAATTTAGTGCTGGATATTGAATCAAGTCTTCATTCTAGGAGACAGTCAGAAAGGGCTTATTTAATGGATTACTGCCAAAGTAACCTTCAAACTTAAAAAGCTACTTGTTCCTCAAAAGTGTATGACTGTAGCTGGGTGTCAGTGGCATGACTGTAATCCTAGCCCCTCAGGAAGCTGACATTTGAAAAGCATGATTCGAAGCCAGCCTGGGAAGAAAAATCCGTGAGACTCCCATCTCCAATTAACCACTCTTACCTCCCATTAACCACCAAAAAGCTGAAAGTGGAGTTGGGGGTTCAAATGGTGAGCAAAAAAGCCAAGCAAGAATTAGAGTCCCTGAATTCAAGCCCCAGGACTAGCACCAAAAGCAAAAGAAAATAAAACCAAATGACCATACACTGTACATGTTAAGCAAATTACCTTTTTAATTGTGTGTGTGTGCGCACACACGTGTGTGTGTGTGTGTGTGTGTGTGTGTGTATTTTAAGATGCTGGGGATGGAACGTAGGCCTTATACATGTTAAATAACTGTATTTCCACGGAGTCACACTCCTGACTCTAAATTACTGTTTTGGAAGCCTTTGATCCTAAGGGCACAGGCAGTGGACTTAATAGACATGTGCTCGAGTCTGCACTACCTCTGACTTGGAGAGCTCTAACAGCCTAGCTTGGCCCTCAGACTTGTCTCAGCACCATAAAGGAGCAAGGTGAATTGAGTTCCAAAAGAGCTAGCTGTCTTACCTTCTACTGAGGTCTTCAGGTTGAAGGAAGAGTCCATGTGCCCCACCCCACCCCCTGATAATATGGCTCTTTAAACCCAAGTGGTATACAACCCCTAGATACTTACGTTTAATATCATGATGAATCACTTTCTTGGAGTGCAGAAAATCAAGTCCTTTGAGAACATGCTTTGCCACCCAAATAATTTCAAATTCTCTCATGGGTCCACAGCTCTCCAGCTTCTCTAGGACAGATCCTCCCTCTCCAGCTTCCATAAAGAGATGGACAGTGTCGCCCCACAGGACAGCACCATACAACTCAGCAATGTTCTCATGTCTGAAGCAAGCCTGGATTTCCACATCAGATGGCTTAAACTGATCTACAGGGATCTAGAACACAAAAGCAAGATTCTTGATCTCAGGAAAAGTGGAGAGAGGAAAAATACAGAAGATTGGTGAATCTATAAACCAGAAGGCAAATAGACACCCTCCAAGGAGACTTTGAACTACTTCAAATGTTATAATATTTACCTCAGATCAGCCTCAGCTTTAGGTATAAAATTCAAAACAGGAACATTACAAAACAATGAAGTACTATTTTCATTTAGGGTACAGAAATTCAACCAAGATTTGAAAATTGCAAATAGATCAAAAGGAGAGAAAATCTCCCATTTCTGATTCACATAAATTCTATGGAACTTAGGCTTTAGATTGCTATTTTTCAATATGTGTTTGAGATAATATAAAGGCTTTGGTCATACAGTTCACTTCAGTTACGCATTTAAAATAAGCACTCGCCATCCTTCCACGGAAAATTAGTTATTAATAAGGAACAAGTAGCTCTTTCATTGCATAAGGATTTGGAAATGTCTCCAAAATATAGTGCTAAGTTAAAATAAAGCAACATTCAGAGGTTCAGATTATACATGCTCATTTGTTAAAAAAAAAAAAAGTTTTAAAGTACACACATGTATATGCACGGAAATTTTCTGAAAGATATAATAAGGAAAGGATTTTGTTCATTAGCCTACATACTTGTGAGATTTGGGGGGTTTTCATTATCTATATGTTTTTATTTCTTAAGACAACAAAATGTGCCTGAAATATTAAATATAAGTGCTGTGGGAAAAACAAATCCACAAAGCCATTCCCCATGCTTTTTTTTGGAGGGGGGGTTGGGGAGGGGGTAAAATTGAAAACCAGGCAATATGGTTCTAAGAGTGCCTTCAAGTTTTTTTTACATGTTTGAGCATGTAAGTTTCAACAGCCTTATTGTAAGTTTGTTTTTGTTTATGTTTTTATAGGATAGGATTTGAACTCAAGAACTCAGGCAGGTGCTATACCATGACCTTAAGCCTTTTTGCTCTAAGTATTTTTCAACAGGGCTTTAAAGTTTTACCTGGATAACCTCGACTAAGATTCTCCTAATCTCTGCTTCCCTTATAGCTGAGGAAATGGTGTACATTACCCCTTGGTGTTCCTTTCATTGTGATAAGATGGAAATATAGTATCTATATCTTATTTTAGTTTTTGTTAAATCAAAAGGATATGTTGGTACTAGGAATATGAAGATGACTAGTGATAGAGCCCTGTGTGGATGAATGAGGCCCTAGGTACTATTCTCAGCACCATGGGAAAAAGTATGTTTTAATTTTTAATTAAAGTAATTAATTTACTTTACTCTTATTAAAGTAAAACAAACATACATTAAAATTGTACAAATGGCAACTATTGAACTCAATCAGTTTTCTTTTTTTCTTTTTTGTTTTTGTCAGTCATGGGCCCTGAACTCTGGGTCTGGGCGCTGTCTCTCAACAATTCAGCTCAAGGCTAGTGTTCTACCACTTGAGTCATAGCATCACTTCTGGCTTTTTCTGCTTAGGTGGTGCTGAGGAATCGAACCTAGGGCCTCATGCATGCAAGGTAAGCATTCTACCATTGAGACACCCTCCCAGCCCTCAATGAGTTTTCAACTGAACACAGTCCTTATCCAAATAAAAATATAGAACTCTATTAGTATCCTATAAATCCCTCTTTGATTCCTGACAGTCACTGCTCTCCACTATCTCAACACCTAGCTTATCTCTTTCCTTTATGTACATGAAATATTCTACATATTTGGGGAAGGGGGAGATGATTCCAAGGCTTGAACTCAGGAACTCTGGCTCTCACTCAACTTGCTTGCTCCTAGTTCACATTCTACCACTTGAGCCACACTTCTAGCTCAGCTTTTTGTTAATTAATTGGACATGGAATTTCAAATATTCTTCTGCCTGGTTTGTCTTCAAACCCAAGTCCTCAGATCTTAGTCTCCAGGAGAGCTGAGATTATAGATGTGAGCTACTAGCACCCAATTCCTACAAGAGATCTTATTTTGTGTTGGCTGTTTTAGATGAACAAAATGGTTGTGAAATGCATCCACACTAATACAGCTGTATCACTGATTTGCTTTGTTGTCCAGTATTTCAGAATGCAAATATTCTACTGCTCAGTATCTGGGAGTTTCTGAGTTTGAGATTCCTCAAAGAGTGCTAATAGAAATATAGGAGAGCCTGATGATCATATGAACATGTCTCTGTTGGGTGGAGCGACGGAGGGCAATTACTGGGTCACATGATGTGGGCACACTCAGCTTGCACGCTCTGTGCATGCTCAAAGTAGGGAGATTCTGCAGAGTGGTTTTCCAAAATGGCAGCACTCTGGTTTATGTATAGTGAGAAGTGGTCCAGTCTTCTCAGTAATAGGTATATTCAGCCCTTTAAATCTGTAGTTTTTAAAATCTCTGCTTCTCAGCTGATCCCCTATCTAGCAGACAAGACAAAAGCACACAGTTTTACTCTTCCATTGCAGAACTCCTCTCTGAGTGAAGATGTCATCCAAGCTGTTATAGACACCAATGCATTCCTAGCTGAGTGCCAGTGGCTCATGCCTGTAATTCTAGCTACTCAAAAGGCTGTGATAGGGGGATGGGAAGGTGGCTCAGTGGTAGAGTGCATGCATGCATGCGGCCCTGGGGTTCAATTCCTCAGGACCACATAAGCAGAAAAAGCTGGAAGTGGCGCTGTGGCTCAAGTGGTAGAGTGCTAGCCTTGAGCTGAAGAGCTGAGGGACAGTGCCCAGGCCCTGAGTTCAGGCCCCCAAAACTGACAAGAGAGAGAGAGAGAGAAAGAGAGAGAGAGAGAGAAAGAGAGAGAGAGAGAGAGAGAGAGAAAGAGAGGGGGGCTGTGATATCAGGATACGAGTTTGAAGCCAGGTGGGGCAAGAAAGTTCAAGAGACTCTTATATCCAATTGACCACCAAAAAGCCAGAGTGAAGCTGTGGCTCAAGTGGTAGAGCACTAAACTTCAGTGAAAAGACTAAGGGCCAGAGCCCAGGTCCTGAGTTCAAGCCCCAGAACCTAGATAAATACATTAAATAACTTGGCTTCTAAGCAGAGATGTAGGAGCCAAAAGGCCCCAGGTAGCCACCAAATCCAGAAGACAACAATCCAATGTCTTGATGTAGGAAAGTGTGGTAAGATTCAGTCTAAGGAACACAGCCTTGGTCAATGTGAATGAAAGCCAGAAAGTCACACAAGCAGTATGAATACACATACCAGTTTACACGCCATTCTTTTCTTAGTCTTTATGTCTTGGGCTAAGTACACTTTCCCAAAGGCTCCCCGAGGAATGAAATCAGAACCAATGTTCCTGTAAGTCAGCTTCCACGGGATGAGGAGAACATCAGAGTCTATTTGGTAGCGTCCATTCTGGGGAGTGATCACCTATGAGAAAATACAAAGACAGGACGATGAGACTGTCCACAAAGTTTTCCTTTTCTAAGGCCCACTCAACAGAAGCAGGTTATTTCAGAAGCCTCTTGACACACAGCACTTAAAATTAATAGCCCTATGTCTAATTCTGACACTCTACAGACTATATTTAGACTTGATTAAGACAGAGAAAGCATGTAACAGACACAGATCTCTGGTTGGACCTGGTCTTATTTCCCAGTACTCATGAGTAATTAATTGCCAAATAGAACGTGAGTATGTACTTAAGGAGAATGACTAGCGTGATTCAAAGACTGAAAACAAAGGTTGCAACTGCACAGGCAGGTTGACTTGCTTCTATTAAGATGCGCTAACCTGTTTGTCTGCATGGCCCTTACTCACACACAAAGCACAAACAGGTCAGAGAGCATGGAAACTCACTGAGAACCGCAGAGGATTATGGAAAACAATGTGAGATGCTACCACCATGAGTTGGCAATGCTACATAAACAAAGAGCAGAATTATTTATTTATCTTTGACTTACTCATGTGATATTTCCTATGTGCCTAATGCATGCCTGGCACTGGGTTTGGTGCTGAGTATGCAGCCATGAACAAGAAAGAACCAGGGTCTCTGACACCTGAGAGGTTTGTGGGGAAGCAGATACTTAGAACTAAAGCTTTCAGAAATGATGAACTTGGGGCTGGGAAGGTGGCTCAGTGGTAGAGCGCTTGCCTTGCATGCCTGAGGCCCTGGGTTTGATTCCTCAGCACCACATAAGGAAAAAGAAAAAAGCCGGAAGTGGCACTGTGGCTCAAGTGGTAGAGCGCTATCCTTGAGCTGAAGAGCTGAGGGACAGCGCCCAGGCCCAGAGTTCAGGCTCCACGACCGGACGCAAAAAAATAAATAAATAAATAAAAGAAATGATGAACTTGGGGCTTGGATGTAATTGGGTGCTAGATGGATGGGTCTGATTCTCTGCACAGGAGGAAAAACAAAAAACAACAGCAAAAACAGAAGTCAACTCAGAGAAAAAAAATGAAACAAATAAAATTAAACTAGTCAACTAAAACATGACAAGTTGTATCCTGATAGCAATGTATACTATAAAAATGTGTGTACTTGGTAAAGATCATCAGATTAGACACTTAAGATTTACATATTTTACAGCAGAGAAAGTAGAACTCAAGCCAGACACAGGCGGCTCACACTTGTAATCCAAGCTCCTCAGGCAGCTGAGATTTGAGGATCGAGGTTCAAAGACAGCCTGGGTAGCAAAGTCTGTGAGACTCTTATCTCCAATTAACCACCCAAAAGCCAGAAGTGGAGCTGTGGCTCAAATGGTAGAATGTTAGCATTGAGCAAATAAACTAAGAGACAGCAGCACCCAGGCCCTGAGTTTAAATCCTAGTATCAGGGCATACACATGCACATGAATCCCACCCCACACATACACATAGTAGAACTCAAGTTTTAAATTTTAAAAAAAAATCATACTTAAAAGAAAAACAAATGAATCTGATGGTTCATGGGGAATATAACCTGGAACATAGTCCTTTAAAAACTGTCAAGGAATAACTAGTCTCCCAAGGTATCAGTTTTCTCTCTAAATATAATGAGCAGTATTATGGCTTCAGATTATGAATTCAAGAATTATGAAATTCTGACAAGTCATTAAGCTATTTCAAGCATAGAAGCAGCCC
Source organism: Dipodomys spectabilis (assembly GCF_019054845.1). Taxonomy (NCBI): domain Eukaryota; kingdom Metazoa; phylum Chordata; class Mammalia; order Rodentia; family Heteromyidae; genus Dipodomys; species Dipodomys spectabilis. Next base: position 4,724,098 of record NW_024870773.1, read on the forward strand.
AAGGGGAGTGTGGAAAACCCCAAATCCACCCCAGGGGAGAAGAATGAACACCTGATTCAGCTACAGATTCCTAGGATTTCTCCCTGGCCATTAATGGCATAGTCCCAGTAACTGGAAGGGTTATTCACTCAGCCTGCATTATTGCTAATTTTAGCCACACACCCCATAAACATGAGCCATTAGTCAGTGAATGAAGCAGAGAATAAGTATTAATGTTTAGAAATGCCAAGTCATTAAGTTGAAATATTTCCTGAGTGCTTCTGCTGTGTGGGACCCTGTAGAGGGCCCGAGAGGGGATACAGGTAAGTACAGAAAGGGTACAGATGTGTGGAACACCATCACTCCACAGCTGTCACCTCCAGTGCTAGAGCCCTCTTTCTGCAGCGTCCTGAGGATTCCAGAATGTAGTTCCTTCCTCATTCAGACAGAACCATTCACTTTGCGCTCACTGGTGGCTCCTATTGTTATGTATAAACAGATCTAATTTCACTGCAGCCTGGGTCTAAACTCACCTTGATCCACGTTTTACTTCTGTCCAAACTAAATCTTCTATAACTCATTTTTGCCCTCTAGTTCTGCCCCAAGAGGATGGAAGATATTAATAGTCACATAACAAGAGATACTTAAGAAACCAAACCTTGTACTCAGACTTTTAGCTCATCAAAGTCTGTGACCATCCTCTGAGGTAAGGACTATTTTAATCTCCACTTCATAGATGAGGAAACCAACTTCAAAAGGTTAAGCAACTCACACTAGTCAGTACCAGAGACAGGATTTGAACTCAGGTCTGTTAAACACCAAAGACTAGTTTTCAGTCTTTGCATAAGAGCCTATGGTGCTCCACAGGCTATAATCAGTTTGAGCTATGATGAAAACCTCGTTATTACAAGCTTGCATTTACAGGGCAGTGAGCACACCTGAGCCTTGTCCCCTGCCAGTCACTTTGCCCCCAGTTTATACCTTGTGTCTAGGGATCCTGCTACATGCACCCTGTGTTTCCCACCACTACCCTGATGACAGGCTCTGAACTCACCTGGTGCTGTGTGAGTCCCAACAGAGTATAGCTCTGCAGAGCTCCTGGTTCTTTCTCTAGACTTCAACCTTCCCCAGGTGGATCTGTTTCCTTTTAAATGTCCTTTCTAGTGGCTCCACCAAGCAATCAGACAGCACTCCATGCTATTTATCTCTGCTAATGCTTCAACTTAACCAAAGGCCTCTTACGTGCAGGCCTGTAAGCAGTCTTCCTCACCCAGGTGTCTGCCAGCTATACTAAACTATCCTGGATACAGGATACCACTGGTGTGAAACAGATGTGATGCTGGGCTATATTCAAGGCCATTTGTCTAGAACAAAGGCAAACAGAGCTCAACCCTACTATGCAACTAATGGACCTCATTTTCAAGTCTTACAGGGTGCTGTAACAGACTGATGGCAGAGGCCTGAGTTGAAATGGCACTGCTATGTGTAAGTAGTAGCAGACAAACTTAGAAGTGATATGGAAGAAGAGAGATCTGAAGACCATGCAGGTTTTAAAATACTGAAAGGACTGTTGTAGGGAAAAAAACAACAACTGTATATTACCACCACAAGAGTCTGCATTCATTGAATATTCCTTGTATACCAGTAGGTCACATGGACTTGCTCTCTGTATCAAACAGCAGCCTAAGGAGGTAAGTGCTATAATGTTTACTGGTAGGTAAACTAAGACATGAAGGGATGAAATAACTAGCCCTATATGTCAATCAGAGGCAAGTTACATACCCAGGCACTTTAATGAAGAGGTCACAGCCTTCCTTACTATTACTCACCATTATAGACTTTTTGTTTCCAGCCTAAGAGTAGGACTAGGTAGAACAGCAAGGAGGAAGTCAGAGATTGATTTTAGTCCTATATAAAGAAGAAGTTTCTCAACAGAATTCAACAAATATGACTGAATGACCCAGTATGGAATGATCTCTTCAAAAATGTTCTACCCATTCTAAGAGATGATTAGTTGAGTTATCCAAACATCAGACAGAGGACTGGACTGAAGTATTTTCAAAGGTCTCCAACCCTGAGAATCCTTGACTCTATGACTGAACCCCAAGGAACATCACTCAGCATCTCATACCAGTTTCTATGAGTCCTTTGGGGTCCTTTAACTCTGAAACACATCTTGGATTATTCATCTCCAGGACAGATTATGAAACAATCATTTAAAAATAACTTTGTGCTGTAACACACAGCAATTCCTAGGTTAGTCTCCCGACGTTCCTTCCCTGGGTCTTTCTGGATGTCAGTGGAATCGTTAACAAATATTATATTAGGAAAATAGCACATGCCCAGACGCACGTGTGCCGTGCGCTCACACACACACACAGAGTACCATTCAATATGCCTCTGCTCTTTGGGATATTTTTACAATTCCTGGTTCTCCACCCTGACTAATTAACTCTGCAGCACTGTGGTTGTTGGCTGTTTAAAAACACCAGATCTCTAATGCCCCCAGGCCCTTGCATATGCTGTTCTCTCCATCTGAGACACTCTCCACTTCGTCTAGCTGACTGAATACTTCAGACCTTGGCTTAGGTACCAATTGTTCCTGGAAGCCTGTTCCCATGCTAACTTTCTCCCATACCCCTTCCCATACTCAGGGCCATGGGAGACATCTTGCCCAAGCTTTCCCAGAACAATCAGGGTGTAGCTGTACTGAGATGGAGCACACTGTGTGAAAACTGCTTGTTCACTTGTCTCTGGCATGCACCACACAGTGAGCTCCCTGCAGCACAGACCATTCCAAACTCCCTTTCCTAACACCTAAAACCCTTACTGTGAGAGTGCCAACCATGTCTAGCAGCTGAATGATGACTGTTTGAATGGAAGTTTTCCATCTCTATGTAGGTATACTTTACAGATAGCTTTTACCTTGGAACCAATCTAGATGGTGGGTGATTCTCTAATAAAGCAGGAAAGGGAACAGCAAATGACAGCAAGAAGGGAAAAAGGTTAGACAGGGAGACAGGAGGAGGAAGATAACATGATCTTGACCAAAGAATGGGTCCACAGAAGAGGACAGGAAATGAAAAGCAAGCCCTGTTACCATCTCGTCCTAGAATGGGTAGGGTCAGAGATGACAAGTATCAGTGCATAGGACATTATTGATGAAACACAGAGCTATGGATCACCTATCACAAGGATGTAGGCCATATTTAATGTCAGAGGCAGGAAAGTTAACCATTATATACACATGATAAAATCCTCCTCTTAATCCATTCTGTTGTTCAATCTTCTTGCTTTATATTTTACTATTTTTAACTGATCATCTTCTTTCTCCTTCTGCTTCTTTTTTGCAGTACTGGCGACTAAACTTGGGGCACAGTGCATGCTAGGCAAGTACTTTCCCACTTGAACCTCACACCCAACCCTTTTGCTTAGTGGTTTGTTTTTCACATAGGGTTTCTTACTAACTTTAACCTGGCTGGCCTTAAACCACAATCTTCCTAACCCTACCTCCCCAGTAGCTGAGATTACAGGCATGCTCCATCACACCCAGCCCCTCATCATTTCTAGAATAATGTGTGTATTTACTTATTATTTAAAGTTTTCAAGATTCCTGCCTTTGTGGTGTTTCCAATTATTAAATTTTCTTTCTCATACACAATTTGCTCATTTATACAACCCGGGATGTTTGGCAAAGATAATTTGTTTATTCTAAATGTTTTCATTCAACAAATACATAAAGGAAATACAAGAAAATTCTGTCATTGTACATGGGTACATTACTTTGAACCACAGTCCTCCAGCAATATTTGGCCTATTTCAGTGATGGAGGTTAAAGCTCAGGGTCTTGCCCCGACTAAGCATGCTCTCTACCACTGAGCCTCATTCCAGCCCTATTTAGCTCTTCTTCAGCTAAAAAGAAAAAAAAAAAATCAGGTACAGCTCTAAGCACAAACCATTACTTCCCACTAGTAAAAGGAAGTACTATTCTGAAGGCAAACCACTAGATGCAGTTGTAGAATCCGACCAATGGAAGCCATACAACAATAATGCAAAGTGCCATCTTGCTCCACAGTGAGCCATACACAGTTGCCTTCTAACAAAACAGCTCAAGAGATAGCTGGCCTAAATTACTGTGTTGTTTTTCATTAAATGAATGTGGAATGCAACACAACAAAATAATTAAAGTACTCGGTTCATTTAGCAAGGACTCCCTAGCAAGGGCCATTCTGCCATTTGGACACACCAAAGCCAAGAATCACTTTCATCAACAAGCACGCTTTACAAATCACCACCTACTCCTTTGCCAACAGTTCTTTTTATGAAATTAGATCACCTTTAGCTAGCACCTGTGTTCACCTCTGACATATTAAAGGGGAGGGTCTGGCATACCTAAACACACCACCCCATTGACTACGGTAGCAACCCAGTGTTTTGGATTAATCTGCATACTTGGAATGACTAAGTAATTACATCATGTGGCACTCAAAGCCAATTAAAGAGTCAACCTGAGGATTAGCTATTTAACCACCTACAAACAACATTTCTTCAAGGATTAAATTCAGTCAATATTGTTATTATATTTCTGAAGAAAGAAGGAACAAATAATCCAGACTTTTAAGATACAGTGTTTATTCCTTTCTCCTTTAAAGGATTCATATTAAGCTTTTCTTTTCTATAAAAATATGCTGGGTGCCAGTGGCTCAAACCTGTAATTTTAGCTATTCAAAAGGCTGAAATATGAGGCTAGAGGTTTGAAGGCAGCTCAGGCAGGAAAGCCCATAAGACACTTATCTCCAATTAATCACCAATAGCCAGAAGTAGAGCTGTGGTTCAAGTGGTAGAATGCCATCCTTAAGTGAAATGCTAAGGGACAGCATCTAGGCCCTGAGTTCAAGCCCCAGGACTGGTGAAAAATAGATCTTCAATAATATATACTAATGTATTTTATATCAACAATATATAATATAATCTTACAAATAATATAATCTTATAAAACATTTCATGGTTCTATATAATTATATTGTAATATAACATATATTCATCTAATTAAAATTCATTCTTTTTGTTGTTGTCGTCGTCAATCGTGGGGCTTGAGCACTGTCCCTGAGCTCTTCAGCTCAAAGCAAGCACTCTACCACTTGAACCACAGCACCACTTCTGGTTTTCTGGTGGTTAACTAGAGATAAGACTCTCACGGACTTTCCTGTCTGGGCTGGCTTTGAACCTCAATCCTCAGATCTCAGCCTCCTGAGTAGCTAAGGTTACAGGCATGCGCCACCAGTGCCCAGCCAATTAAAATTCATTTTTAAGGGCTAGAGGTATATGTAGGGTGCTTACCTCACACTCTTAATTAGTTATTTGCAGAACTAAAGCTAAATTATGATCAAGAGTCTTTGAATGGAATTTTTCATGAAGATTTTTGGCATTTTAAACACAGAAGTGATTCTTAGCAAAAATTACACATTTTAGAAGCAGGCCTAAAAGCCAGCCTAAACCATGTTCAAATGCCTGAACAGGCAGCATTCAGCTGATCAGAACAAAAACACATACCATATTTAATAAAATTCCAGATTCTTGTGGTCGGTGTCTACAGAAACGCTTTGAGGTATTGGATATATGGTTTGCAAAAGCCAGTAAATCCTCCACAGTTCCATATCTGACAGATGACAACCAAGGCCCTTCTTGGCCACTGAGCAAGACAGATTCTGAACGCTCCTCATTTTCATTCCTGTCCGGACACATGGTCATCAGACTAGGCTCATAAACCGCGGGCTCTTCACTTGTGTAGAGATTTTCCATGATGTCTACTACATCGGACACATTTAAATGTTCGATTAATAAATCAATTTCTTCCTTATTGTCACTTCCAGTGCTCATGTACTCCATCACTGTGGCGTTTCCTGGAGAGTCTACAAAAAGAAGATACACTTAGTTTACTAAATATGTATTTGCATCAGACACCAGTAGGCCATGAAAAGGTTGGGAACAGGCTCCCCTATTCTTTTGTTTATAAAATGGTATCTCCTTGTCAACAGCAGTTGTAAATTCAAGTGGAGAGCAGTATCCATTTGAAAGGGACGTTAGATAATCTTTAGCCCTGGCTCCCTTGGCTGGGGGAAATCTGAGAGCTTGCTCACTGTGGCATCAGCTCAGAGGGAGCTACTACAAACAAACTTTCACTAAACATAAACACCCTGAAGAGCAGCCCAGCTCTTCCCAACTTCCAATCTAATATACTTTAGGTGCTTCCCAAAGTCACACCCTGGCACAAATCATTATGGCTTTTGTGCCTCAGGTGACTTTAAAAAGAAAGAATCACCGGACTAAATTCAGGAAGTAAGAAAATAAAATTAAAACCAGAAAGAGAGAGAGGACAGGAGAGAGAAGACAGACAGGAGAAAGAGTATATCAGCCTAGCAATATATTTTAAATGGTTTTTGTTTGTTTGTTTGTTTGTCTGCCAGTCCTGGGGCTTGAACTCAAGAGCCTGGGTACTGTCCCTGAGCCTCTTTGTACTCAGGGCTAGCACTCTACCACGTGAGCCACAGTGCCACTTCTGGCTTTTTCTGAGTAGTTTTACTGAAGATGAGAGTTTCACAGACCTTTCCTACCCTGGATGGCTTCCACTGTGATCACCAGATCTCAGCCTCCAAAATAGCTATGATTACAGGCATGAGCAACCAGCATCCAACTTCAAATGGATTTTAATCTCAGCAAATCTAAGAATATGAGGTCAAGTTTCAATCCATTCTGATGCAAATGAATTAAACAGTTCCCCCCACACACCCACACACACACATACACTTCCAAAAAGAAATGAAGGCAGCAGACTGACTGGGAAAGCAGCTCTGGGAAAGGAGATTTCTTAATCTTTCTTAATGTCTTCGGTGCTTCAGTTGTCCTCTCCTAAGACCAGATCATCAAAGTCCCAGAAGCCAACTTACTATCTACACTAATGAACCACTGTAAGTTTTGATAGAAAAGCCAAGACTATGATAAGTAAGTCCCAGATTAAGATCAAGTGACTGTATTAGCCCAAATTGTATTTTGGCTCTTCTGCACAATCCAGTGCCACATTCAGGAAGCAGTAGATAAGAAGAAGGTAAAGTAGGTAAAAGGTGACATCATTCCTCTGATCTCAGCACAACTCAACTCCATTCCAAAGCAGAAAAGACAAGGTCTAAGAGAATTTCAAAGCATCTCTAAATTTAACCACTGAGTTCCCAGCCCTACTCTGAAAGATATCTCAGGTTCCTAAAAACACAAGCTGGGCTAAGCATATAGATCAGCAGAGGTACAGCATTTTTCTAGCATGCAGGAGCCCCTGGGTTCCATCCCCAGCATCATCAAAGCAAATAACAACAACAACAAAAAAAAAAAAAATCACAAGAATTAACACATGCAACACTCTGCCAATCCCATGCACATCCATCATGTAGGAGTTTCAGTTCAAAGCTCCAGGAAGTGCTCTACCCTGGTAAGGGGCCACTTGCTGCCTAGCTAAATGTATTTCATTTGACAAAAGAACCAATTAATTCAGGTTATCATTATGGTACCTGAAGGTCACTTTCAGATATATAAATGGTACCTAGGGTCCCTTTCAGATATATAAATTGTATCTGAGGCAAGCTGTCTGTCTTCCATCCTACAACCTAATATTCCTCTAGTCTCAAGACTGTTTGCAGTCACATCTCATCTCATTGTCCCCGGCTACTGCCTGCATGCTGCTAGGCAATTATCTCACCTCTTTGCAAAGCCCCCTCATCCCCCCTTAGCTACACAGTAAATCAACAGCCATCTGTGGCTGTTTTCATTTTCTGAGTTCCAGCCATGGCTATGCAAGTACTGCCTTGGTCTCCTTTCTCTGAGTGGGATGTAGCTAAGAGACAAAGAAAAAAGGAAGGAAGAAAGGCAGAAACTTCTGAACCACTTTGATGAGTTCTTATCATAATACTTAATCTAGAAAATTTGACAGCTCCCTCTCAGATATCTTGTGCATGTTTGTGGGAGACTGTGATTCAAGTGCTTGGCATCTGTGGCGTTAAGAAGGGAACTTCTTAGGTTAAAGGACCAACACTTTGCTTTCACAGAGCCATTTAGTTGCAGTTTCTACTTCTAGAATCAGCTAAGAAAAACAGAAGTTCAAACAACAATAGTCTATAGCCTCCAGTGGCTGAAAAAACCAAAGGCTTGTGGACTGACTTAAACTCAGAATCTGATAGAAAAAGAAGCTCCCAGTGCTAACGACTCAAGAAAAAGAAAGACAAAAGGTCTAGGCAATTGAACTTCACCTAGCTCAAAAGAACTTCAACAGAAAGGCCAGCTTTGACATTTAAATCCTACAGAAAATCTCAAGCATGTGTGAGTAACAGGAAGAAGTAAGACACACCCACTCTCCCCAAGACTAGAAGAGAGGGATGTGGAGCCAGAGGGAAGGCAGGGTAGGAAGTAGAAGAGCATTTGTCACTGAGACTCTTTTCAGACTTTGCTTGATTTCTTAGCAATCAAAGGCTTCAGTCACACAGATCCAGTGAGACCCAGCAACCTTGACAACAGGTCAGGCAGTTAAACACTCCTACAAAAATCCTCAGTACTTTCCCGCCTTGATTAAGCAGACAAATGCTAATAGTTTATGAACTGACAACATCAGTATCACCTAGAAGTGTACATGGTGAAGGCATTCCAGCTCAGCAATAAAGACTTTTAGGAAGATAGGCTTGGACACAATTCACAGTAAAAATTTCAACTTCCTAACAGTACAGAAACATGTCAATTTTAGAAACACAAAACTGTTCAGACACAGTCAAACCTATAGTTCTGCTTGACACAACAGGGCATACCTCGTGTTAGTTCTCATTTAAAAGGTCAATTTTTATTGTTATTTTGTCAAAATAGTACATTGGCCATGGGGGCACATCTCTTACCGAATTTTATCATTGAAAAGGCCCAGAATGCTGCATTCTGGCAGTGTAGAAGCAAAGCCACTGTTTCAAACTTTCTAGATGCCTCTACTAGGCTGTTTTCTTACAGGCCATAGTCCTTAAGGATCGTTGGTCAGAATTTGCCGCACACAATCTCAATCCGTGCAGTTAGAGCGTCAACTGGAACTGGATTCTATTCTACTAGGCAAATACGACTCTACCCTCCGCGGTATCAAGCAAGTGCGTCCACCTATTAGCTTGTTTTTCCCTCTGCTTCCATCAAGAGCAACTTCTTCCACTGCTGGATCAAAATCTGTGACTATCCCCCATGCAACCCTAGCAGTCCACTTGATCCCAGGACCCAACCCCAACGGGGGTTCAGTTGCCTAAGATAAACGCACCCATCATCTGGGCGGAGAGCAAGCAGCCAGGTCCTCCGGACAGACCACCACCACCCCCCCTCTCGGGGCACTCACCGAGTCTCGGCTGGAAAAGGCAGCGCGGATCCCCGCGTCCCCGCACGCTGCCCAGCCTGGCACTACCCGGCGGCCCCGGGATCCGGGAAGGCGGAGGAAGGGGGCGGAGCCGCACCTCGTGAGCCCCTTGCGCAAGGTGCTTTCCAGCGGTGCCCGCGCGCTGCGGGCGCCCGGCGCCGGCGGCCGCCGCCGCATCCCCACCCGTCCCCGTGCCGAGCCCTCTCCTTTGCGGAGGAAACTTTTCCTTTATTTCTACGTGGGAACCGCTCCCCCCCCCCCCCGAATATCCAGGAAAAAGGCGAAATCCAAAATACGCCCCACACTCGGTTACCTGCGGCCTCCGTGCGCCCCCGCGGGTCCAGCGCGTCGGCCGCGTCCCCTGGACGGGCCGGGTGCGCAACTGGTGGCCGGCCTGCGGGAGCCGGGCACGCTGGGAGCCTCGAGCCCGAGGGAGCGGGAGCCAGGGCGGCCGGCCCTGGAGCGAGGCGCACGGTCCGGACCCGGGTGGACGAGTGCGCAGCGGGCCGCCCGCGCGCACGAGCCCTGCTCGCCGGCCCCTGACTCACGGCGTCTAATCCGGCCCAGGGGCGGCGCAGAGGACGCCAGCCACCGCCTCCCCGCCTTTTCCATTTCCTCTTTCTCTCCGTAAACAGAAAGAGACCGCCGGGTTGCAAGGAAAGCCAGAGAGCCCCGCTGGGAAATTCCGTCCCCCCCCCCCCCCGGTCTCCCCCCCTCCGAGACCTCCGAGCCCTCCGGGCGCCCAGCACGGCCCAAGGGGGCGGGGCACGTGGGCGTGGCCGGGGCGGGGCACATGCAGATAAGGTGTGGGCGGAATGGGATGAGAGTGGCGCTCCGGGATGGGCGGGGCCGGCTGGACGTGGGCGGGGCTGACGGCCAGCGACTGGCGCGGAGTGGGCAGGGTTCCGGGGTCCAGACCCGCGGGCTTTGCAAAGTGGAAGTGGAAAGGGTCTCGGGAAAACGAGGCTGGGGCCGGGGCATCTGGGCGTCCCAGGGACGGAGGCTGGAAAGGGTGGCCGTGCTGTTCTCTAGTCCGGCAGGAAGATGGAGAATCCTAGGCTGCCCACACCCTCGGGCCTGCTCCAGCGTCCCGAGCGCGGAGGGCCCGGTTCCGCGCGCCCCTCGTCCTGGGGGGGCCCCCGGTGTCGCCCGCTCTCCGAGCCCAGCTACCTGCCCTGGAAGGGGGCTTCTGCGCTTCCCGGAAGCGCATGTGATAATCACCGGTAGTGCCGAGGGACCGATCGCGCTCAGGGGTCGGTTCAGGGCAGTGTCTGCGGTCAGCCGGCTCGGACTCCAGCCCGGGGGAGATAGCCTCAGGGCGGGCCCGGAGCCTGGAGGTGGTCCGCTGCCCTGCCTGGTTCTTTGTCCTGTCCCAGGTGATTGTTTTGTGTGTGGAGCCTCCCCCATTATCTGCACCGATCGCTCCATAACCTTTCCTACCCATCGATCGTCTGGGATTTTCCTTCTGAAATAGGAAAGTTTTACGGAAGATAAAGGCCCCCACCTTTCCCTCGCCTATCCACGGCCTATTAGGAGCCAGGTATTTTGTGAGGCAGCCCAGAAAACTAGAAGTAAGGTCAGGGAGACCCATGCTCTCCATCCTACCGACCTGCCACATTGGACCCTCCCAGGCTGGGCCGGGAAGCTAATGCATGCACGTTTTCCCTCAGTGGGTTTAAAACTGTATTTGACGTGTGTGCGTGTGTGTGTGTGTGTGTGTGTGTGTGTGTGTGTCCGTGTGTCCGTTTCCTGGGGGCTTGAACTCAGGGCCTTAAGCAAAACTCACTTCTGGCTTTTTTTTTTTTTTTGATGATTAATTGGAGATGAGTCTCAGGGACTTTCCTACCTGGGCTGACTTCGAACCATGATTCTGAGCTCTCTGCCTCCTGAGTCGTTAAGATTACAGGAGCGAGCTCTTTGTGTGCAACGTGAAATTGCTCTTCTGATCCAAGTTAGTCAGATGAGAATGGCCAGCTAGCTGGGATGAGAGGGAGGGTCCCCGTCAGAGGATTTTTATCTTGCACGAAAGCAAGCCCGTAGGACCTCAAGAATGCCATTGTTGCTATGGTAACGCTAGGGGAGGACAGTGAGACTTTGGATCATCCCGGGCCATGCCATCGCACGCGCCGCGCTGAGAGCCTTGACCCTTCTGGTCTCGGAGCAGACCGACTAGGCAGGGGTAGCCAGCGCCCACGCTGGCTGGAGAAGCCCAGTTGGACGGACGCCCACTCGGTGGGATTTGGTTCCCCAATCTAAGCTGAAGTGGAAGTATCGAAATCCTTCCGTGTTTTTCCGCTGGGAACCAGGTTAGCACCGGTTGTTACTTCTAACCGTAACGTGACAGATGTCTCTCTCTCCTCTATCTCCCTGGGCTTTATAAACATTTTAAAAATAGAACTGGAGAACCACGCCTCTCCCCGCCCTCCTGGAGTGAGGTCACTGAAACCACACCTAATCTTCTGAGAACCAAGCATTAGCTTTCCTTCCCATCTAGAGGTCTCCCAAATATAGCTGCGCTTTAAGGAGCTGTTGCAACGGCTGGTTTTATAGCTGCTCCTGACTTACACACGAAGAGATTTCATCTGGTGGGATGCATGTGCACTTTAAACACGTTTAAAATCTGACAAAGATTGGACTGAAAGTAGAGAGCAACTGAAAAGAGAAATGTTTGGGGACTTGTTCCATTTTCCATGGGAAAATGACTGTATACAGGTTGGATACCAATTGTATATAAAAGCAATCCTGTCCTTTTGGGAGCATGCTAGGCAAGGTATTTTAGCATGCTCAGCTAATCTTAAACACCTGTCTTTGCCTCTCAAGTAACCATGACTACAGTGCCATCACACTCAGCCAAAACTGAGTGTTAAATATGCCAGTGAGAATGCTCTAAACCAGTGTGCACATCCAAGGGGAGAAGGAAAATTATTGAATAATTACTAGAACTCTCTTAGCTGGACACTGGTGGTTCAAGTCTCTACTCCTATGAGGTATGAGGATTGCAGTTTGAAGCCAGCCTTGGCAGAAAGTCTGAAGACTCTTGTCTCTAATTAACCACCAAAAAGCCAGAAGTGGAAGTGTGGCTCAAGTGGCAGAGCACCAGCCTTTAGTGGAAAAAAACTGAGGAATAATGCCCAGATCCCAAGTTCAAGCCCCAGTACCACACCAAAAAAAGAAGGGAAGGGATTCAATCTTATTTTGTTTTTTTTGTTTTGTTTTTTTTTTGGGGGGTCCGGTCGTGGGGCCTGAACTCTGGGCCTAGGCGCTGTCCTCAGCTCTTTTAGCTCAAGGCTAGCGCTCTACCACTTGAGCCACAGCGCCACTTCCGGCTTTTTTCTTTTTGCTTATGTGGTGCTGGGGAATGGAATCCAGGGCCTCATGCATGCAAGGCAAGCACTCTACCACTGAGCCACCTCCCCAGCCCCTCAATCTTATTTTGTAAGCATAACTTTTTCTATATGATTTTACTGTGAAAGTTATATATTTAAAAGATGTTTGTTACAACCTTTTTCATGCTTTCGACAATCACCCTCAGATAACAAGAGTGTACACACACACACATAAGTAAATTAACAATGATCACATTGACCAATTTTAAGCAACTGAAACTGGCTTTTTCTAATCCCCTAGATTTTCTTTTTCTTTCATTGAGAAATGTAGGTTTCTTATGCTGTGCATAGATTTAAAATGACGGAACTTTCTCATACTTAGTGTTTTTAAACGATAAAGCTTTAACATGAAGAATGTCTATATATTGTCCGAGTCACGAGGCTGGATTCTATGAAGCCCGTGCATGAAGCAGCTTACAGAGGTGGAGGTACAAGGCTGTCTCCCCTAGCACCTGAGGCACATCACCAGGAGTAATGTGCTGGGTAGCTCTGAGGTTGATGGGAGACTTACTCACTCAGTCTCCCTTCACTTCTCAGCACAGATTTGGAAGATCTATGGAGATTTGTGGAGCAAAATTTAAATTCTGAAAAGGCAACAGGCCCTGGAGCCTCAGACCCCAACTGTCTTCCTTTGGGAAGGAAGAGCTGAGTAGGTACAATACATTCATAGCTCATCAGTATACAAAGCTACTTTCTGGCCTGCTAACATCTCCCCTTTTCTCCTCTCCCAGGATTCACTGTAGGAGAGGAGTGAGCAAACATGGAAGGGGCAGTCTTCTCTGACCATCTTCTTCCCTTCACCCTTTTCTCCCCTATGGGACTGTCACTGTACTGCTCACCTTTTCACCATTATTGTGAAAAGTGAAAACAGCAACCAAACAAAGGCCATGGGGCCCCAGGCAGAGGTGGAATCTTCACATGGGATAGGAGGGGGAGAAGTCCCCTGTAAGCCTTGGGTAGAGAAGGGGAATTCCTAAATGGACTCACCTACAACTGTTGTTTAAATGGAAAGGCTGTATGTATACCGGGGCTGGACATGAATGGAGATCATCTTGTTTTTGTGTGCAGAAAGCTAGAAGTTAGGCCTTCAAAGAGCTTCAAATGCATTGTGCTGTATGTAAGTTGTTTTTTTAATGCTTTATATTTCTAGTTTTACTATAAAGGTGAGCTATAGAGGGGTTACAATTATGTAAGTCAGGTAATGAGCACATTTTTTTTTATGAGCACATTTTTTTGTGAACAGTGTCACCCCTTCCCTCGCTCTGTGTGTGTGTGTGTGTGTATGTGTTTAAATTGTATTTGCTAAATGTTGTTTCTTCCCCAATTTTGAGTTCCTTAGCCCACACTTTGAAAACAGAAACTAGAATGAGCTCTGGGCTTCTTTGTTCCACCTCTGAGATGGAAAGTCCTTCTGTAGCATATCTTAATCCTGGAGTCCAATGTGAAACAGATTTGTGGAGATTTCCCACGTGCAATTTTATCTGCTTCTCACTGTCCTTTGACTCACCTACTCACCTGTCTGTATTCTCTGGCCCCAGCGTGAGACCCTATCTGAAAACAAACTAAAAGCAAAAAGGCCTGGGAACATGGTTCAAGTGATAGAGCACTTGCCTAGCAAGCACTAGGCCCTGTGTTCACTCCTTAGTTCCACTGAAAAGAAAGAGGGGAGGGGATAGACTAGGATATCATACCATTCAAAAACAATAATTTTTAGTATGCACTATCAAAATGACGGTAGTCACATGCAATATGTTTTATACTAAACTTTTTTGTCTTGAAAAAAATCCATTTTGAACTGCTATACCGAAAGGCCTGAGGCTGTGTAATCGATAAAGGAAGAGGATTTGTTCACACAGTTCCCGAGGCTGAGAAGTCAGGCATCAAGATACCAGACCAGCAAGCTAAGTGTCTGGGAAGAGACTGCTCTGTTTCCTCGATGCCATGCCCTCTAGGGGAGGAAGGCAGTATCTTCACACCATGGAACACAGAAAGGCAAGCAAGCCTAAGGGTGTATGCTTCCTCTATATGGGTCCTAATCCCATTCACAGGAGTTCATGAAGAACCCTCCTGGACAATCACTTCTTACAGTTTTTATTCTACCACATTGTAAAACACTTGAACTTGAAAGGGGACTCATTTTAACCATGTGGATTATCTTATAGTACTGAAAACAAACTGTCAACAAATTCCATCTCATCAATGTAGGTAAAAAGATTGCCTCTTTCCCTCTTTAAAAATAAAAATTATGGCCGGGAGTCGGTGGCTCACTGTAATCCTAAGCTACTGAGGAGGCTGAGATCTGAGGTTCACAGCTTAAAGCCGGTGCTGCCAGAAAAGTCCGTGAGACTCTTATCTCCAGCTAACCTCTAGAAAACTGGAAGTGGAGCTATGACTCAAGCAGTAGAGCTCTCGCTCTTCAGAGCGCAGGGATAGCACCCAAGCCCAGAGTTCAAGCCCCAAAACCAACAAAAAAATAAAAATAAAAACTATGAATGTCTATCAGACTTTTTTCATCGAACTGAGATATTTTGATTGATTCATTTCATGAAGCATAATGATGCCTCATGAAGCATCATTACAGACTCCAAATGTATTAAAATAACATTCATGGCATTTGCATTTGGAATTTACCTACTCTGCTAGTGTCCTTAGATGGATTATCTTTCTTCTCTGACTCCCAGAGGTCTGATTTCCATTTTCAGATAGGATTCGTGTAAGTTTAAAGAAGCAAAGTGTCTAATAAATACAGATTGGAGTCCACATCTATGTAATCATGAACATGAGCAAACAATTGCCTGTATGTGCTATGCATGCACAGTGCATGGTACAGCTCCTGGGAGGCAGTGTTAAAACTTCTCAGAGAGCGCAGCTGAAATCAGGAAAGCAACTCCTTGTGTAATAGCCCCACAAAAAAAACCTAGGAATTAACTAAAGAAGTGAAGGACCTCTGTGATGAAAAACTTTAAAAACCTGAAAAAGGAAATTAAAGCAGAACTAAGGAAGTGGAAAAAAACCTCCCAAGCTCCTGGATTGGGGGGATTAACATCATAAAAATGGCAGTACTGGGGCTTGGAAGTTGGCTCAGTGGTAGAGTGCTTGCCTTGCATGCATGAGGCCCTGGGTTCGATTCCCCAGTACCACATAAGCAAAAAGAAAAAAAGCCGGAGGTGATGCTGTGGCTCAAGTGGTAGAGCACTAGCCTTGAGCTGAAGAGCTGAGGGACAGTGCTCAGGCCCAGAGTTCAGGCCCCACAACTGGACCCTCCCCCAAAAAAATGGCAATACTGCCAAAGGCTATCTGCAAATTCAATGTAATACCCATCAATATCCCAACTTCATTCTTTAATGAAACAGAGGAAGCAATCCAAACGTTCATATGGAACAATAAAAGACCATGGATAGCAAAAAACAATCCTTAGCAGAAAGAACAGTGCTGGAGGAATATCAATACCAGACTTCAAACTCTGCTACAAAGCCATAGTAATCAAAACAGCTTGGTACTGGCACAAGAACAGACCTGCCTGAGGAACAATGGAATAGAATTGAAGACCCAGAAATGAACCCACAAACCTATAGCCACCTAATCTTTGATAAGGGAACAAAAAAAAATAGACTAGAAGAAAGACAGCCTCTTCAGTAAATGGTGCTGGCAAAATTGGTTTAACATCTGTAGAAAACTAAAATTAGATCCTTATATATCATCATGCACTAGAATCAACTCCAAATGGATCAAAGATCTCAAAGTAAAAGCAGACAGCTTGAAAATATGACAGAAAGGAATAGGAGAAGCCCTAGGTCTCCTTGGCACAGGCTGAAATTTTCTTAATAAAGACCCAGAAATATAACAAATCAAAGAAAGGTTGGACAAATGGGATTGCATGAAACTGCAGAGCTTCTGCATGGCAAAGGACATAGCTAGCAAGATCAGCAGAAAGCCCAAAGACTGGGAGAAGTTCTTCACTAGCCATACAACAGACAAGGGCCTCATATCTAAAATATACCTGGAACCCAAAAAATTAAGTCCTCCAACAAGAAGTACTCAAAGAAACAACCGCCCCATTAATAAGTGGGCTAAAGACTTAAAGAGAAACTTCTCTGAAGAGGAAATAAGAATGGCCAATACACACATGAAGAAATGCTCACCCTCTCTAGCCATAAAAGAAATGCAAATCCAAACAACATTGAGATTCCACCTCACCCCAGTTAGAATGACTATAATCAAGAACTCTATTAACAGCAGATGCTGGAGGGGATGTGGACAGAAGGAAACCTTACTGCATTGTTGGTGGGAGTGTAAATTTGTTCAACCAATCTGGAAAGCAGTATGGAGGTTCCTCAAAAGACTACACATAGAGCTCCCTCATGACCCAGCAATCCCACTTCTGGGCATTTACCCAAATGATCACAAATAAGGCCATACTAAAACTTATCACAGCATTATTTACCATAGCTAAGATATAGAACCAACCCAGATACCCCTGAGTAGATGAGTGGATCAAGAAAATATGATATATGTACATATATAGATAGATATAGATAGATAGATAGATAGATAGATAGATAGATAGATAGATAGATAGATAGAATGGAATTCTATGCTTCCATCAGAGAGAATGACACCACTCATTTGTTAGGAAGTAGAAAGACTTGGAAAAAATCATATGAAGTGAAGTAAGTCAGATCCAAAGAACTATAGGTCTTATGTTTTCCTTCATTTGCAGTAATTAGTATATATCTAGGATAATTTTAACAAATGAGCAGAAAAAGTCAAAAGCTATGTGCATATGACCATATAAGATGATGCTAAGTGAAATGAACCCCAAGATATGGACACAAGAGATCTTTCTTTATTGTTGTTTTAAATGTACTATGTGATTTTTTTCCTTTGTATATTCTTCTCCCTATGGTATATCCCTTGTTGTCACTGTACTTGACTTTGGTGCCCTGCATCTGGTATATACATTTGTCTAACTTGGGGAGGGGAAGGGAAATAACAAAATGCTGAAACAAGGGCCCAGGATGACCCATTCCAACAATGATACCCACAAGATCGTATACTGGAAATGAACTTTACAACTTTGGGAAGGGGGGAGGAGTGAGGGTAGGGGGGGAGGGAAGGGATAGTGGGAGAACAACAAGGGAAGAGGTAACAATGCTCGATATGAAATGTTCTCACTAACTTACTCAGGTAACTATAACCCCTCTGTACCGCATCTTTACAATAAGGTAAAATTTTTAAAAAGAAATTCCAAAAATGAAAAAATAATGTCAAGAGGTTAGTAATAAGGATGCAGACTATGTTCTCAGAGTCTTGGAATGTGAGAAGAGACAAACAACTACAAAATGCTACTAAGTTTACAGGAGTCACCTTGAATGCAAAGGGGAGATGAATGCAACACTGGAAATGGACTTCAGGGCTGATGAAGTTTCAGCTTCCCAAAGTTGTTCTGTATATCTCACAAGGAGTCTACCTGCAGAAGCCTCATTATCAAACCATTTGTAGTCGCTGAATAATTCACAAAGACAATAGTGTTTTCAATTAAAAATAAAACGTTTGCATGCTACGAGGGAGAAAAACAAAACTTCCCAGGCCCTGTGAGAGTTACCTGGCCATTGTTAAAGAATAAAAGTGCCTAAAATACAAGGAAATAAAATACCTATTAGTACATGCCTGTAATTCTAGCTACTCAGGAAGCTGAGATTTTAGGATCAAAGTTCAAAGCTAGCCTAGATACTCTTATCTCCAATAAACTTCGGCCCCCACACCTGGAAAAAAAAGTGGCAAGTGGAACTGTGGCTCAAGTGGTAAAGTATTAGCATTGAGCAAGAAAAGCTCAGGGCTAACACCCAGACCCAGAGTTCAAACCCCAGGACCTGCACACACACACACACACACACACACACACATACACACACACACACACACACACACACACACACCACAAAAGTAATAAACACTAAATACTCACCACTTCCTGACTATTAAATTATCTTTTACTATTTCTTAGGACATAATGACTAAACACAATCACTATGGTATCTATATGCTTCTATACACCTCATCCAGTGGTATCACACTGGGAGTTTGAATCATGCCACTGTGGAAATATTTATATCACAATAAACAGCAAATACTACAAATCCATACAAATTTTTCAGAGAGATGATTGTTAAACACTTACCACCCTGCATTGCCTACAGGCAGTGCTTATTAAATTTTCTGGTACTTCTGCCACATTCTAAATTACAAGTTCTGTCTTTACACCATATCCTCCTTTTTCATAGTTAATAACCCTTGTCTAGGTCCTGGGACTTGAACTCAGGGCCTGAGTGCTGGCCCTGGCTTGTTTTTGACTGCCTGCTTGGTTTTTGTTGTTATGGTTGTTGTTTGCTTTTTGCCTGCCTCCTAATTATAACCTGGCAAAACTTCTTTTAGTAGATATAGGGGCTCCTGAAACTAGGATCTTATAAAGTGTGAGGCAACTATTCCTTGTTAAATGAAAGGAGTATGTTAGGATTCAAATCTCTGCTTCTCTAGTGTTGGACCATGTTGCTGAAGTTACTGAAACTCTTGAAGCCTTGGTTTCCTTGTTCATATGGGAGAAAGGAATAACAATCTTGTTTTCATTTTGTGTTTTATAATATCAATGTGTGTACTTTTCTAATAGGAGAAAAGTGAAATCAATTATTAAATCTGTCACTGGTTCAATTTACTGGGTAGTTGTTATAACTAATACAGTAATAATAACCCTGAAAGTTGTTATAAGTAAATCACATCTGAGGAATCTGACATTGAGAGGTAAGTAATTTGTCCAAGATCCCTCAGATAATACACACAAAGCCATCATCCTAACTCATCCATTGCTTTCAAGATTCATTAACTGTTGCTTTACTCTATTCTTGGGCTTAACAGGTGCCAAGCCATTCATTCAAAAGACTAAAATGCTCTGGGATTTGCTATAGACATATTTCACCCATGGGCCGCTATGGACCAAGAAATCACGCACCAGCCTCTTCCTCTGATAGCTGTTAACTTTAATAGCAGATTATTCTCCCCATCTTGGCTTTGCTTACTTGAAACCAATGTCATGCTGGTTCTGGCTCAGGAAACTGCTGTTCAGTCAGCTCCACAGTCTCTCACCTTTCAGATCCAAGATTCACAGAGCAGAGTGTTGGAGAACAGACCTCCTTAGGGACAGGGGAAAGCTAGAATAATGAAGTGTATTGTCTTGGTTCCAGTTAAAGACTGAGGAGCTTTAGACTCTATTCCAGAGTAATATCAAATTAGGAATACATCAAGAGTTCCAATTCTTTTTTTAAAAACGTCCATCTAATTACAAAAACAACTCATGTTCATGTTTCATGGAAAATAGAGATTATGAAATTTATTCCCAGTCCTGACATACAGATTAGCAACAATGCTGTCACTATTCTGAATTTCTTTATAATGCACAGTCAGTGTGATTTCATTATCTTTAACTCTGGTGCCTGCTTTCAAAATTGTTTTTGTAAGCAAGAAGAAAGGAATTACCACTGTGCCATTAAAAATAACAACTGGGGGACTCCTCTTATATTTCCCTCTCCAGATGGAAGGATTTTTCTACTTATTTTCACAGCCTTTTTTTAAAACTTTCAAATAAATGTTCTTTTATTTGGTTAAAAAAACCTGACTCAGTCACTCATCCATTCAAAAACATATTTGAGTGTGAATTACATGCCTGTCATAGTGCTAAGTTCTAGGGACCAACCATATACAAAACTTGATGGTCTCTATCTTAGTCATGGAGAGATAGTGGACAAATCAAGAAATACATGTAAGAGCAGTTTCTCAAGGAAGTAAGGAGGATATGGAGACATGCTCTTGAACATTCTGAGGACATGAGCTTCATAGAAAGAAAGATAATGCTATCTGTAGATTCCTGTCAGTAGTGTAGGTCAAAAGTCACTCTCAATGACTAGGATTTGTCATTTACATAGATGCTTCTTCAATTTTGTAATTCCTTGATGTGGACAGATTGTTGAGGCAAAAAATGTCTTTTTTTTTTCCCCTTGTCAGTTGTGGGGCTTGAACTCAGGACCTGGGCACAGTCACTGAACTCTGACTCAAGGCTAGCACTCTACCACTTTGAGCCGCAGCTCCTCTTTTGGTTTTCTGGTAGTTAATTGGAAATAAGAGTCTCATGGACATTTCTCCCTAGATGGCTTTGAATGGTGATTCTCAGATCTCAGCCTCCTAAATAGCTAGGATTACAGGCATGAGCCACTGGCACCTGGCTTTACATCACTTTTTTTCTATGAGAAGTCACGTGTGAGAATAATAATAGAATTTGTGGGTCCAAAGGCTGATGGTGGGTCTGATTCCATTACATATTAGCAATAGGAACCTAAGTCACTCCTGGACCCATCTCATCTCTTACAAGGAGAAGTTACTAGATTAAATCACTTCTGAGACCTTTTCTTAGCCAGGTGCTGGTGGCTCACGTTTGTAATTCTAGCTACTTAGGAGGCTGATATCTGAGGATCATGGTTCAAAGCCAGCCCAGGCAGGAAAGTCCACGAGACTCTTACCTCCAGTTAACCACCAGAAAGCCAGAGTGGTACTGTGGTTCAAGTGCCTTGAGCTGAAGAGACCTAGGACAGCACCCAGGCCCAGAACTGACAAAAAAAAAAAAGTGATGTAAAGGAATCTTGTAGGTTACAGTTGTGGCTCAAATGATAGAGCACCCTAGCCAGTATGAGGCCCTGAGTGCAAATTTGGGGACCAACAAAACTAAATACGTGTAAAGTTATTTATTTCCGTAAGTCTAACCAATTACATAATGTTTCTGTCTCCCCTCGCCCCTCTGCTCCTTGTGGTTTAAGTGGATTTTAAGTGTTCCGTAACACACAGATACCAGGTTTATTTTCTGAGCGGTGTGATTTGCACTCTACTTTCCTTACTCAGTAAGCATGTGTACTATTTCAATGCTTAATTGTAGAAAAGAGTGAGAAATTCTTTTTTTTTTTAAAGTGGCATGAAGTTTGACCTCTTCACTGCGGGGGAAATAGTTATCAGCTTGACAGTGGTGGGGTTTTGCTTTCCATGGAACAGGGCCGTCTCTAGCAAATGTCTAGTGAATGTTGGCAACCCCAACTCCTTGCGTGGAGAAACCCGGTAAGCAGCCCAGCAGGCGACAGCCCCATCTTTGTGGTTTTTCCTTTAAAGATACCAAACTTCCTGTTTCCTTTTTTTTTTTTTTTAAATTACACGCGCTTTATTGCATCATAAGCTTTATGGTTTCATTTTGACCATGGGAACTGGATATTCCACTATGAATCTCCCTTGAGTTCTTGGAAAAATACCTGAAACTGATAAGAAGCAGGACATTTTCAAGGAAATACCCACCTAATGAATTGCTGAATGTCCTACATAGTTTGTAGAGGTTTGGGGGAGATATTCCAAGTCTCTGTGAGAAAGGTCAAAGTTTTTTTCTTTTCTTTTCCATTTTTAGTGCCAGTCTTAGGGCTTGAATTCCCGGCTTGGGCAATGTCCCTGAACTTTTTTGTTTAAGGTTAGCACTCTACCACTTGAGCCACAAGTCCACTTCTGCCTTTTTTTTTTTTTTTTTTGGTAGTTTATTGACAGTAAGAGTGTCATGGAATCAGACAAGGACCTTATATCTAAAATATACTTTAAGCTCAAAAAATTAAACTCCCAAAAATAAATCTTCAAAGAAACAACAACCCAATTAATAAGTGTACTAAAGACATAAAGAGAGACTTCTCTGAAGAAGAAATATGAATGGCCAATAGACACATGAAGAGAAGTTCGATATTTCTGGCCACAAAAGAAATGCATATCAAAACAGCAGTGAGGTTCCACCTCACTCCAGTTAGAATGGCCATTATCAAGAAAACCAACAATAACAGATGTTGGCAGGGATGTGGCTATGACACTATTGGTGGGAATGTAAACTTGTTCAACCACTCTGGAAAGCAGTATAGAGTTTCCTCAAAAGACTAAACATAGAGCTTCCCTATGACCCAGCAATCCCACTCTTGGGCATTTATCCAAATGATCACAAACCAGGCCACAATAAAGTCACTAGCACAACTATGTTCATTGCAGAATTGTTTACTATAGCTAATATATGGAATCAACCCAGATGCCCCTCAGTAGATGAATGGATCAAGAAAATGTGGTATGTATACACAATGGAATTCTATGCTTCCATCAGAAAGAATAGCATTGCCCTATTGGTAAGGAAATGGAAAGACTTGGAAAAATTATATTAAGTGAAATAAGCCAGACCCAAAGAAACAAAGAGTGCATGGTTTCCCTCATTCATAATAATCAGAATGTGCCTATAAATCTATAAGTAAACCTAATGGAAAGTAAAAGACAAATAATTACACTTGGATGTGATAAGTTAAACAGGACTCTAAACATTCACACAGTGAGACCAAAGGAGGATATTCTTAGGAGAGGATCACAAGAGCTCACGAGTTATGTTCATATGATCATATAAAATGATGCTTATCAAAATAAACTCCAAAATGGAAACAAGAGGTTTTTTTATTGTACTGTTTGCAGGTTTTTTTTTTCCTTTTTCTTTGATTTACTCCTTTTTGTTACTGTTTTTTTTTTAAGTTTCTGTACCCTTTGTCTTGTAGATAAGTTTATCTGATTTGGGGAGGTGGAGGGGAAACACAGAAATGGTGGGACAAAGGGTGAACCAATTATACACACTAGATGCTATATTGAAAATGAGCTATATAACTTGAGGAGAAGAGGGATCGGGAGGAGAAACACTGGAGAAAATGAGGGAGGGAGTAATACTGTTCAAAAAGAAATGTACTCATTACCTGACTTATGCAACTATAACCCCTCATACTTCACCTCTACAATAAAATTAAAAAATGAAATACGAAAATTTAAAAAAGAGTGTCATAGCTGGCCACCGGTGGCTCATGCCTATAATCCTAGCTACTCAGCAGGCTGAGATCTGAGGATCGCAGTTCAAAGCCAGCCCGGGCAAGAAAGTCCGTGAGACTCTTATCTCCAATAAACCACTAGAAAACCAGAAGTGGTGCTGTGGCTCAAGCGGTAGAATGCTAGCCTTGAGCTGAAGAGTGCAGGGACAGCGCTCAGGCCCAGAGTTCAAACCCTGTGAGCCATACACCTGGCCCTTTTTCTTGTTATTTTTTGAGTAGGTTTTCACATTTTATCAGGCTAGACCAGACTACCATCCTCCCATTTATGCTTCCCATATATTTGGGAAGACAAGTGTGGGCTACTATACCCAACTTTTATAGACTGATATAAGGTCTTATAAACTTTTCTTTGCCTGGCCTGGCATCAAACCATGATCTTTCTATCTCAGTCTCCTGAGGACCCAGGATTACAAGCAAAAGCCACCAAGTCTGGACTTTTCTTTGAACTTGGCCTCATGTTTGCTAGGCAGATGCTCTACCATGTGAGTCATGCATACCTCTAGTCTTTTGCACTGTGATCACAATTCTAAGCCAGATCTGAGCAAAAAGAGCAAGATTTTATCCCCAAAATAACTACAGCAGAAAGGTTGTTAGTCCTTCTCACACTGGGTCCTGCCAGTGGTGAACAGGCAGGCCCACCTCCTAGGAAGACTGTGGAATATTCAACTTGAGAGATCATATGAAAGTTGCCAGTGCTGGGCACAGTAGGATTTAGCAAAGTGTCTTTTACTTAGCCAAAGTATCTGTCTGACAGGCCTGAGTCTAAAATGTACATGCTGACAGGGACTTTTGTGCTTCTCTTTCCTCAAATGCCAAATGAAAAAGATCAATAAAATAAATAAATAAAAGAGTTTTCTTTGTGCTCACTTTTAGAAAATAGATCAGGCAAGCGTGTACCTCATCGAATATCAAGGTCTGAACTCACAGGCTCACATTTGCTAGTCTGGTTCTTTGATGCTTGAACCTCGCTTCCAGTCTCACTTTTTGCTAGTTAGTTTTGGAGATGGAATCTTATGGTTTATTCTGTCCAAGTTGGCCTCACACTCAGAGCCACTGGACCTCAGACTCCAAAGTTAATAGCATTATAGGCAGAAGCTAGCTGTTGCTTCGCTCAAACTCTGTTTTTAATGCCTTTGGGCCCTTTCATGAGGCTGCTTAGGCAGTCTTCTCTTTTCCCAGCCCAAATGGGATGCCACACACTGAGTAGAAGTGGCTGGGCCTATCCAAAGAAGTGGGATGAGATTATTTCCATATGTCAGGCCCCATGCAGCCTGCCAGGCTTTTCCATGTCCAGGAACAATCTCATTACTCCTGGGTGGCATAGCTTTTCCTGAGGGAGCCAGTGGCTCTGAGCAGAAAGACACATGGTAAAGGAAACATGCTCCTTCCATCCTTTCTTCCTTTCTTTAAAGCAGCCATGGTGGCCCACACCTATAATCCCAGCTACTCAGGAGGCCAAAGTAAAAGGATTGTGGTCCTAGGCTAGACAGAAATCCTATCTGAAACACAAACAGAAAGAGCAGAAAAAGGACTGGGGTGAAGTTTAAGTGGTGGAGTCCCTGAAAAGAAGGAAAGAAAAAGAAATAAAAAAGAAAAAGGAAGAGAGAGAGGGAGAGAGAGAGAGAGAGAAAGAGAGGGAAGGAGGGAGGGAGGGAGGAAGGAAGGAAGGAAGGAAGGAAGGAAGGAAGGAAGGAAGGAAGGAAGGAAGGAAGGAAGGAAGGAAGAAAAGAAAGAAAAAAGAAAGAAGGAAGGGGAAGGAGGAAGAAAACAAGTAAGCAAGGAAGACAGGAGAAAAAGCAAAAGACAAAAAGAAAAAGCTTATCAATTATATTAATTACTATTAATGTGGCAAAGATATACGTGAGTAATTCTGTGCTGGTGGCTATGTCCTCCAGTTCTCCAGTTTATTAGGGTCTAAGTTCAAGAACTTGTTATTCCAAAATGAGATCACAGTTAAAAATTATTGTGAATGAACCAGTAAAATTAATCAAAGTAAAAAATAAACAAGTAAACAGAATATATGCATCCATTCTCCACAAGAAACAGTGCTTAATTTTAGCAATTGCTAGGTTAGGTGAGATGATAAAACCACCTTTTCAGCAAAGCAAACAGAATGGCCTTGCTTGTACTCACGCACGTGTTGATGGGCCTCTGAGCCACTATTATATGTCAGCACACCAAAGAGGCTATCTGTTTAGGTTTACAAATATCTGTCCTGAAGTCCAAATGTGTGGGAAGAGTCAGCTCCCTGGTCCAGTTTTAGAATCCTGCATATTCCAGAAAGAGAAAACTTAGCTTGGAATAGACATAGTCAAACTGTAAGTATATGGATATCATATTCCAAAAGCCAATGTCCACACTTTCAAACATACCTGCAAGCATGAGCACCTTGCTTTATTATTATTATTATTATCATTATCATCATCATTATTAACTATTATTTGGTATTATTATTATTATTACTGGTACTGGGCTTGAACTCAAGGCCTGATCACATCCCCTGTTTTACCCTCAAGACTGGGTCTCTAGCACTTGAGCCACACCTCCACTTAGGACTTTTTTGCTGGTTAATTGGAGATAAGAGTTTCATAGACTTTTCTGCCTAGGCTGGCTTTGAACTGCAATCCTTAGATTTCAGCCTCCCGAGTACTAGGATTACAGGCATGAGCTACCAGTGCTCAGCACCAGTGCCTGACTTTAAATCCAATGGATCTTTATATTTCCCAAATAGCAGAAACAACTTAGAAATAAGAATGACAGAGAAAAGAAAATTTGTCAGTAACATCAATTAACATAAGCCATCTTTTAGGGACATGAAGAAAACACAAAACCTTTCCAGTGAACAACCCTCTATAGGGCAGAGTTCTGTTTAATTTCTTGATTAGAAGAGTTTCTTTGGTCCTAACAGATATGTCCTATCCAAAAGCCCTCATTCCATTCTGCAGTGAGAGGATTATCCTGTCTCTAAAGGCTGAGATTGTGGACACCCCCAGACTACAATACTGCCTGGAGTTTTCAGTCTTTTTGTTCTTTGACAAGTTAGGTAGTTTCTGTGTGCCTCAACTCTCTCACCCACAAAATGAGAAGTGATAATACAAATGAGTTTATATCATAATTTAAAACACTTTAAATATTATATCATAATGAATGGTCTCATCAGCTCTAAGATAAAACCCTTTTTTTCACTTTTTTCTCCCCGAATCCTGGGGCTTGAACGCAGGGCCTGGGCACTGTCCCTGAGCCTCTTTGTGCTCAAGGCTAGCATTCTATCACTTGAGCCAAAGCGCCACTTCCAGCTTTTTCTGAGTAGTTTATTAGAGAGAAGAGTCTCACAGCCTTTCCTGTCCAAGCTGGCTTCAAACCATGATCCTTTAAAGCTCCGCTTCCTGAGTAGCTAGGATTACAGGCATGAGCCACCAGTGCCTAGTTGTTGTTTTTTTCCCTCACATTTTAATATGTCTAATAATCAGAGTATGCTTCACCACTGACAAGAAAAGTATCTTAATCTGCAGCAGCTCTCTCTTTCTCTTTCTTTCTTTCTTTCTTTCTTTCTTTCTTTCTTTCTTTCTTTCTTTCTTTCTTTCTTTCTTTCTTTCTTTCTTTCTTTCTTTCTTCCTTCCTTCCTTTCTTTCTTTCTTTCTTTTTTCTTTCTTTCTTTCTTTTCTTTCTTCAGTTCTGGGTATTGAACCTGGCATCTCACCCATGCAAGACAAATGTTCTACAACTGAGCTACATTCTCAGCCTCAGCATCTCCCTTAGTGGGGCAGAAAATATTAGGATTTTTTGTTTGTTTGTTTGGGTCCAGTCGTGGAGCCTGAACTCTGGGCCTGGGTGCTGTCCTTCAGCTCTTCAGCTCAAGGCTAGTGCTCTACCACTCAAGCCACAGCGCCATTTCCTGCTTTTTTCTTTTTGCTTATGTGGTGCTGAGGAATTGAACCCAGGACCTCAGGCATGCAAGGCAAGCGCTCTACCACTGAGCCACCTTCCCAGCCCCAGGATGTTTTATCTCAGACTAGAACATATGATTGTTTGTACTTGTAAGACTAAGGTCTTGTGGGGCTAAACTGAACCAAGAAACAAAATGCTTAGCACGATTGACTGGCTAATATAAATCACTTAATCAATATAACTATTATATTTTGATATATGGATGGGTTATAACTTAACTCTTTCTTTCCCATGCCTATGTTGTATTTTGATTGTTCCAATTTTTCTTATATTATGGTGTTAAATCTTCATTTATGTTAACATTTATGTGTACCTCTAATTAGGATAGATTTCCTAGATATGGAAATACTAGGAACTGCAACATAGTAAGTTAAAAATAAATGTGCCAGACACAGAAATAGCACATAGTAAGTTCAAAATAAATGTAAGTTATTTGTATTAGGACAGTGGACTCCAGCAGCCTCCTGTGACTCACCTAGCTTTGGACAAGAGCACATTGTTCTGTGGAAAACTACCAATGCTCAACAGCGCCTCAATGTGTCCATGATAGAAACAGCAGTAACAAATGGGCAGGTGTGAGAAAAGATCAGATGCATTAATTCTTCTTCCTTCTCCATTGGTTTGTTAACTGTTTAGATGGAAAAATCTTCCTCTTGAGATTATTATTGTGACACAGATATACCTATAAGAACTGATATTGGGCTCTGCCAACCTGTATATGAGGGTCTGAGTGATTGCTTTAGTAGAAATTATTCATTTTGAAAAATTAAATTCTATTTTCCATCTTTTAAAATGTGAATGTAATGTGTAATGGAATGTCATGCTCTCCTGCCATGTGTCCCACCACTTTCTCTGCAGGATGTAAATCATTCTTTTGTCCAGCTATCTTTTGTCTACCCTTCTTTTGTCCAGTGTCTAGTCTGTGTATACTACCCACCTGCTAGTCACTTACTAGCAACTGTAATCGTGTTCAGATCGACGAATGCGGCATTGCAATGCTTGAGCTCATCCGATCCTCATTTTGCTTAAAGGCCCCAGAGAGCACAAGCCATGGGTCTGATGATTTGGATATTTCTAAGAGAAAGTGAAAAGCATTTCCTTAAGTGAAAAGGTAAAAGTGTATCATAGTTGTGTGCATACAGGAGAAGACACGGTGTGCTATGGCAGTTGCAATTATCTGCTGAAGATCTTTGAGTGTACTCCCAGCAGATGAGAAAGGGACAACTGAACATACAGTACTCTGCTAAGGAGTAGCCAGATCACGGACTTAGCGCAACTCCAAATGACTTAGTATCCTTCAACAAAAACGTCAAATCAAAGTACATACATATGAAGCATGAAGCCCTGAGTTCAAACACCAGTACCACCAACAAGTAAATAGATTTTAAAAAAGCAAACCCTCATGAGTTATCAGTGCCTGTCTACATATATGAACTGATGAATGATTCATAATGACTTCTAAAGAAATGGCACAATCTGCTTGCTACAACTATGAGAAATCACTTTGGCAATTTTCTTTGTACCTTGTCTTTCCATCCAACTTCAGACTGACTTTTAGTGAGTGGTTAGGATTGACACAGTGATACTTAAGTTATTAATCACCACAGTATTCAGGCCTGAACTGCTGCGGAAGCTAAGAGGCTCAGACTTTAGAAATGTAAACAGAAGAAATTGCACAATGAGCACCGGGACTCCATTATCCAAGTGGTGTGTCAGATGATGAATGTATATATCATACATTTTATTTCAGCTCCTACAATCCACTCATAAAGATCAAATGAGAGAAAATATGATTTAAAACTAAGCTTCTGTTTTGAAAAGTATAGGTTACCTTTACCTGTGCTCTATTCCTTTCCTGAAATGCCTGGGACCAGAATTGTTCTGGATTTTGGAACCCTTTCTAATTCAGAGTATTTATACATAATGAGATACAATGAGAAGGAGACCCAGGTCTAAGTCAAAACTAGTTTATGTCTTGTGTAAACATCATATAAATAGCTTGAAGGTAATTGTACTCATACTTTCAATGTACCTATTTGACTGAGACTCATTACATGAGGGTAGGCATGGAATTTTCCACTGGTGACACCATGTTGGTGCTAGAAAAATTTCAGATTTTGTCATGTTTAAAATTTTTATATTTAGGATGCTCAGCCTTTGCATGTCTGCCTAGAACTACATAGCTCAAGTAGCAGTTGAAGAACTGCTATAGCGAAATCATAAGAATACAAAAGTAGAGATATGAATGGTCCAGTGGTATAACTCCTTTGAATAACTAACTTGCCGTTAGTTTCAGGAAGTTGAAATACGTGTTGTCCAGAAGTAGGGAGGGTGGGGGATACTGGGAAAGGAGGGTTAGACCAATGGAGAAAGAAAGGGTAGTTGAATGCAATACTAATATCCAATGAGTATATGGGAAAATGAAACCAAGTACCTAGTGATGGGTGGGGTGGGAGAGATGGGGGAGCACTATGGAAGGGGTAACACTGAATTAACATATATTGTACTCATAAACTGACCTGTTGAACTGAATCCACTTGATACAAGTACTTAGAGATAATTTTTTACACCCTAAAATATGTAAATGTTAGGTGAAATTATAATAAATTTTAAATATATAACTGCACATTT
This sequence comes from Dipodomys spectabilis, assembly GCF_019054845.1. NCBI lineage: Eukaryota > Metazoa > Chordata > Mammalia > Rodentia > Heteromyidae > Dipodomys > Dipodomys spectabilis. The sequence continues at coordinate 4,754,433 of NW_024870773.1, forward strand.
TTACATGATTTATAATAATTTGACCATACATTTATTTATTTGTTTGTTCATGCATTCATTCATCCATTCAGTGCTACAGGTGGAATCCAGGGCCTTGTACATACTAAGTACATGTTCCCTCTCTGAACTATGTTCCTGGCCAACTACTTTTTAAGTTATATACAATAAGTTAGCCAGGTATCAGTGGCTCACACCTATAATTCTAGCTACTCAGGAGGCTTGAGTTCTGAGGATTGTGGTTTGAAGCCATCTCAAGCAGGAAGGTCTATGTAACTCTGATCTCCAATTAATTATCAAAATGCCAGAAGTTGAACTGTATGATTCAAGTGGGAGAACAGTGAACCCAAAAGCTCAGAGACAACACCTAAGCCTTGAGTTCAAGCCTTGGGACTGGAACACACAAAAAATTGTATATAATAAGTTATTAACCAAGTTATATAGACATTCTAAAGTGTTTAGAGGAGCTAACTTTTTTGCATCTGAAGGCAGAACATACATATAATAGATTTTAAAAGTACAGACAAGCAAATAACGAATGGTAAGTCTGTCTACCTTCCCTGATAACTAGCTAGTTAATCAATGGATCTCCCCTTAATCAAACTACAGAGCAGAAGGCATTTTATATTTTTCCCCTCAGTTGTAGGGCTTGAGCTCAGAGCCTGTCCCCAGTCCCTGAGCTTTGTCACTCAAGGCCAGTGCTCTACCACTTTGAGCCACAGCTCCACTTCCAGTTTTCAGGTGGTTCAATGACATGTGGAGGAGACGGGGACAAACAAGTCGTTTAAGGATTCAGGTGGACCTGTTGCAACAATGAGAAGTACAAAATGTCATGTCAAAACCAGCTTTACAATGTCGGTGGGGGGGAGGGAGGGGGGGTATGATTGGGTGGGGGGGAGGGGGGAGGCTGGGAAGGGAGGTGAAGGGTAAACAAAGGAGGAGGCTGCAATGCTTGGTAAGAAATGTATGCATTTTCCTGCCCATGTAATTGTAACCCCTCTGTACAGTATGTTTTCAAATAAAAAAAAAAAAAAAAAAAAAAAGAGTCTCACAGACTTTCTTATCTGGGCTTACTTTGAACTATGATCCTCAGATCTCAGCCTTGTAAGAGCTAGGCTTATAGGCATGAACCACCAGTGCCCGGCCCATTTTAATCTTTTAAGTAAGAAGCATTTTAAGTCTTTAAAATAAAATTTACCATTGTAATATGGTTAATGGCATCAAAACACTCATAAGATACAAAAGTTGTAAACACTCCCCCTTTCCCCCACCCCATAGTTGTTTTGGGTCCAACTATTTTGTTTCGTCTTCAGAGTCAACCAAGTCTGCCAGTGCTTTCTTCATCTTCCCTTAGAAGGGAAATTCAAGCAAATGTTATGTGTGTGTGTGTATGTGTGTATGTGTGTGTGTGTGTGTGTGTGTGTGTGTGTGTGTGTGTGTGTGTCATACAGTGCCCCTAGTCTTTATGTGTTTTATTTAGTAACTCTAACAATGAATATTGAAGTTGGTGTTCCATCAGTAAACTAATTTGTAAGAGGCACCTATTTCTTTTCCATGATTTTTAAAGAGAAAAGGCACAATACCCCCAAATTTGACAGCTCATGCCTTTCAAAAGCCTCAGCCATTATGCTTGCTTGCTTCCCTTTAGAAAAAAAAAAATACCCAGTAACTCCTGCGGGCTGAGATGCTCTCATTATACATTCAGCTTTAAACATGAAAATCCCTCCTAGTGACTCAGGCAGAAACCAAGGCTCCAAAGGTCCAGTAGTTATGTTGTCATGTTGTTTGTCATCCAAACTGGGACATTTCTGTGAGTGAGAGTGAGGACCAATGATAATCCCAGTGGCATGATTGGCTATGAGATCACATGAGTCTTACATCATGCACATTCCCAATTTACTAGAGCAAATGGAATAGAAGAACAACCCAAGAATTTTCCATGTTTTAAATTAGTTTTAAATCTACAATAGGATTCTTTTGCTTCCCTCCCTCCCTCCTTCCCTCCCTCCCTCCCTCCTTCCCTCCCTCCCTCCCTCCCTCCCTCCCTCCCTCCCTCTCTCCCTTCCTTCCTTCCTTCCTTCCTTCCTTCCTTCCTTCCTTCCTTCCTTCCTTCCTTCCTTCCTTCCTTCCTTCCTTCCTCTATGCTGAAGTTTGAACTCAGGAAGTCACTCTATCATTTAAGCCATACTTCCAGTCCTTTTTTGCTCTGGTTACTCATGCCCAGATTCCTTTTCTTTTTAATGACAAAGTGTATCTATTTATTTAACTCAATAAATTGAAAATCTCATTTCTATATGCCCTCAGCCTCAATATTCCCTCTACAGAGATAGCCATGGCCAATGACTTGGAGAATATCCGTATACACTTTCCGATACACAGAGAAACTGAACTGTCATTCACGTAGTGACAGAGCATCTCCCAGACATCTCCCAGACAGATGAGCTCAGGTGGGAAATACAGAGAATTTGATTGACAAATATGATCAGCTGTCACAATGTTCTTAGTAAGTCTAAGGATAGGACAAATGGTTTAGTGTCCTAGGCAAAGGATCACAGATGGAGTGGCCTGAAGCAAGAGAAACATGCTGTCTTACAGATGTGGAGGCTAAAAGTGCAAAGCCAAGGTGTTGGCAGGGCCATGCACCACTCCCTCTGCAGCAAGCAGCTGGTTTGCTGCCATCTCTGATGTTTTTAGCTTGCAGCTGCTTAATTCCACTCTTTGTCTTTGTTATTACATGGTGTCCTGATTAGTTTCTTGGCCCTCTTATGTCTATCTTGGAAAAAAATTATTTGCAATAGTTTTGTTATTTCAATTGCACTGTGTGGTGGTTCTCACCTGAAATCTGTTCTTAGGAACAGGATAAGGCACAAGGATGATGAGTTCCAGGCCAGCCTCGGGTATATAACAATACCACGTCTCAAAAACCAAACCAAATCAAGCCAAACCAACAACAATAACAAAGTTAGTGGCTCACTTTTGTATCTTGGATTCTTGGGAGGCAGTAACTGGACGGATCAAAGTTTCATATCAGCTCAGGCAAAAAGTTCAGAAGAAATATTTTTAAAAAGTTCAGGAGACTACATCTCAACTAACAGAAAGTTGGACATGGGTACATACTTATAATCCAGCTACCAGGGAAATGTAAGAGGATATTGGACTAGGCAAGCTGAGCACCATCAGAGACCCTACAAATAACTAAGGCAAGGTGGCTCGTGTCTGTAATCCTAGCTACTCAGGGGGCTGAGCAGGAAAGTCACCAAAAATCTGGAAGTAGAATTGTGGCTCAAGTGGTAGAGTGCTACCCTTAAGCATAAAAGCTCAGGGACAGCACCCAGGTCATAAGTTCAAGTCTCATGACTGGCTCAAGAAAAATAAGAATAAGGCAGAAGAACTGGAGGCGTAGCTCAAGTGAAAAATCATCTGCCTAATAAATGCAAAGTCCTGAGTTAAAACCACAGTGCCACCAAAAAGACAAACTACTATCTTTGTTTTCAGATGACATGATCTTGTACTTGGAAATCCTAAGGAATCTGTTCCCCCTTCCCCAAATCCAAACCATTAGAACTAATAAATGGCCTGCCACTGGTGCCTCATACATGTAATCCTAGCTATACTGGAGGAAGAAAAACCTATGAGACTTCATCTCCAAAATTACCAATAACATGCCAGGTTGGAGGCATGGCTCAAGTGGTAGAGAGCCAGCTATGAGTGACAGAGACAAGCAAGAGCCATGAGGTCTTGTATTCAAACCCTGGTACTGACACTTGAGTACATGCACACTCATACACACACCCATTCATGTACCATATACATGAACTAATAAGCAAGTCAGTAAGCTGTAGGATACTTGATGTAAGCTGAAAATACTCCTCAAATAATCTAGAGATTCAATACAATCCCTTTCATAATACTAGCTGTCTTTTATTCACAACTGACAAGCTGACTCCAAAATTCCTCTAGAAATTCAGGGACCTACAATAGCCAATGTTGAAAAAGCACTAAGTTGGAGAACTTTTACCTCCCAATTTGAAAGCTTACTACTAAGCCACAGCAATGAAGGCAAGGTGAAATTAGCATAGAGTGGACTTTAAGATCATTGCAGTAGAATTGAGAACCCCCAAATAAATCCTGATATTTGTAATCACTGACATTGACAAGGATGCCAGTACTATTCAATGAAGAAAGAGGAATTTTTCCTAATAAATGGTGCTGGATAATAAGAGATCCACATGTAAAGAGAGAAGTTTGGGCCCGACCTCTATATACAAAAAGTGAGCTCAGGTTGGGCTGAAGATGTAAATGTATATTAAAGTATTAAAAAAATCTTAAAGAAATATATAGGAGTAAATCTTTACAAATTTGGGTTAGGCAAGAAGAAAATAATGGATAAACTATATAGGATTAAGTATTTGCCAATCTATATTTGGTAAGTATCTTTTATCCAGAATATATGAACGACTCTTAAAACTCAATCATTAAAAAGACAAACCAATTAAAATGGGTAATCTGCATTAGAAATATTTTTATGGCATCTCAATGAAATACCTATCAACAATGTAAACAAAAACATATTCTATGTGTTATACTCTGTTTGTTTGTTTGTTTTTTTTGGTCAGTCGTGGAGCCTGAAGTCTGGGCCTGGGCGCTGTCCCTCAGCTCTTCAGCTCAAGGCCTAGCGCTCTACCACTTGAGCCACAGCACCACTTCTGGCTTTTTCTGCTTATGTGGTGCTGAGGAATTGAACCCAGGCCTCATGCATGCAAGGCAAGCACTCTACCACTGAGCCACCTTCCCAGCCCTCTATGTGTTATACTCTGTATCCCAGAAACCACTGTATTAATACATTATACCCTCAAACAACTTCACTATTGTAAATAATATGACAATATTAATAACATGGAGTAATCTTAAGCATTAATGATTGACATATCTTAATGTGACATAATAATAACATGGAGTAATCTTAAATATACTGTGTTTGAGGCCCTTTAGAAATCTTTACTTTGGATTTTTAAGCTTTGTTCTTTTTTTCCCTCCCAATGACATTTATGGCATTTTGTTGACTCTTTCCTGTTTTATGAGGTTGAGTGAAGGAATGTGGTCCAAGGGATGTAGTCCTATCAGTTATTCTACTCCTTAGAAACAGGTAGAAATGGCTGGGGCTGAGGTGTTGGGAAACTGACATATTCCAAACCCAGCCATCAACCTGTGGAGCAACTACATCAAAACAAACAAACAAACAAAGCTGAGCCAGTCATATACATATTTAGGTGATGCAAGCCCACAAGGATGGCACCATTTTCAAAAGATCACGGTGTCCTAAACTCATCTTCTGTACTCATAGCACTCATTCTTTTTATTTTTCCTTCTGTAAAATTATTGAACTGAACAAGTAAGCCGAACTCCGTAAAGATGATCATTCATAGAACGTGATGGAAACTTTCCTCTTTTGTGAGGCGGAGGTGAAGGATTACCGTTCTAAACTTCGAATGCCTTCTCTCGTTTCAGAAATGGAACGTCTTTCGCCTAGTTTGACCCATGCTGCTTCCTGTCATTTCCCCCCCAACCCCGCCCCCAGTCTCACAGCGCCTGCGCGGAAGTTCGCCGACCTCTGGGGTCCGCGTTGTCTGCTGCCATGGCGGCTCGCGGCGTGGGTCTGCTGACCCGCTGGTCCCTGTGCTCTGGGAGAGGTCGAGTCCACCGCCCTGTTTTCAGGCTTGTCAGTAGCGCGGGACCCGCGGCCGCGGACCTCGGGAGGGACGAGCAGCCTCCGGGAAGCGAGGTCCCAGGTGAGGGCGCGAGGCCCGGCCCGCGGCGGGAGGGGAAGGGCCCAGGCGGGGCCGCGCGGGCGGGCGCGGACGGACGGGCGGGCGGGCGGGCGGGCGCGGGCGCGGGCGGGCGGGCGCGGGCGCGGACGGGCGGGCGGGCGCGGGCGGCGCTCCGAGCCGAGCTCCCGGGCGGGAGTCCTCTGCGGTCCTGGTCAGCGGCCCTCTCTCCCGCGGTGCTCTCCTAGCGAGTGTCGTTACCGGCCGGGTAGGCGCCGCCCTGCCTTCCCGGCCCTCAGGAGGAGGACTCCGGTTCTTGCGTCTTCCTCTGGCCCTTTGGAGCACGATGTTTTTGGTAACCGGTTTGCAGCCAGTCGTCCTGCAGACGTTCTAAGCTTGGTTGCTGCTTTGAGTCAGTCTCCTCCCCTGTCCCCTCTCCCCTCCTCCTCCTTCTCTCTCTCTTTGGCGTGGCCCAGAGCTTGCGTGTGGTAGGTACAGTTCCTCAGTCTCGGAAGATCTATCTAGACCGATTCTCAAACAGCCGAGTCACTTCGTGCAGGGTCACACCACGTAGATCTCTGTGGTTGACTGAGCTTCTTTTGCTCAGGGCTGGCACCCTACCACTTGACCCCACAGCTCCACTTTCAGCTTTTTTTTTTTGGTAATTTATCTGAGATAAGTGTCTCAGGGACTTCTCCTGCCCTGGCTGGTTGGCTTCAAACCGATCCTCAGACCTCAGCCTCCAGAGTAGTATTACAGGCCTGAGCCACCCTTGCCCGGCCTTTCAGTATATATATATAGTCTTTATTGCTTTCTTCATATAATTTGATCAAGGGGTTTCAATTTAACATGCCCTCTTATGTGTACCCCCTTCCATCATTCTGTCCCTGCCTTCATCTGTCTCATCCCCCTAGTTCACTTTGCACATAGGTTCATTGAGTACTCTGGCTCTTTTTTTTTTTTTTTTTGGTCCGGTCGTGGGGCCTGAACTCTGGGCTTGGGAGCTGCCCCTCAGCTCTTCAGCTGAAGGCTAGCACGCTACCACTTGTCTGGCTCTTTATATCTCTTGGTTCCCCTCCCATTAGCCTCCACCCACTCTCAAGACCTGCTTCAGCTTCTTGGTGTTCCTTTTTATAGCTTAGATAATGACCCAAACTGCCAAACAGAAGGTATTTATTGATTTCTGATTCTTGGAGCAATAGTTTTTAAGAGCAAAGTTATTTCAATGAACATGTCTAAGTATACTAAATGAAGAATATATTTTCCCCTAAAATAAACCACTGTCTTCATCAGACTGCGAAAGACTGATATTGACAGGGAATGAGAAATACTATTTTATATGACATCATATTGAGATACTGGATTGTGTTTAGTAGAAGGTGCTTTTGAAAATTTTAAAGTAACCCTGCAAATTTGTATGGGAAATCTGCCAAAGAACCTATTTAATTTAGCCTTTGAATAGTGCCATAAGTTTGAGAATATTTCATATGCTTTTTGAGACACAAACCAAACCATTATTATTTATTATTTATTTTTGGTATAAGTATTGGGGGCTTGAACTCAGGGCCTCATGCTGTAGCTCACCTTTTTCCACTCTGGTTGGTGCTGTACCACTTGAGCCATGCTTTCAGTTCCAGATTTTTGCTGGTTGATGGGAAATAGTCTTGTGGATTTATCTGTCTAGGCTAGTTTCTAACCTCTGTCTTCAAATTTTAGCCTTTTAAGTAGTGAGGATTATAGGTGTTCATGAACCACTGGCTCTCAGCTGCTATTCTGTTTTATAGATGAGAAAACAGGCTAGTGCAAGTGGCCAGCTTTGTTCTGTGTATCCAGGGGCAACAGTAACAGTTGACCCCCTTCTGACTTCAGGGCTTTCTTCACTTCCTACAAGCCTTGTTGCTTTTCTTTTCTAAGGAAATATTTCATTTAGTGTCATGAAAATACAACTTTTTAATCAGAGACTCATTAAAAATGCTCAAAAGGGAAGAGAATAACTATCTTACTCTGATTTAGAGACATGTAATTCTATAATTTAAAGGGACTTGAGATTCATTTTTTCAATGAGCATGAGAACAGTATTTTTTTTGTTTTTGTTTTATTGTGAAAATACTGTATAGAGGGGTTACAATTACATGGGCAAGATAATGAATACATTTCTTATCAAGCATTGTAGCGTCCTTTGTTTCCCCTTCCCATCCTCCCCCTCCCCCACCCAGTCCTTCTCCCCCCCCCCCCCCAAAGTTGTAAAGTTCATTTTTGACATAAGGACTTGTACATCTCATTGTTGCAATGGGTCCACCTGTATCCCTATTTAAACAATTTGTTTTTTCCCTTCCCTCCACAAATTATACGAGAACAGTATTTGTGACAGTGAGTTTAAGAATGCATTGTCAAAACATTTACAGTAACTTTTTTTTTTTTTGACCAGTCCTGGGGCTTGAACGCAGAGCCTGGGCACTGTCCCTGAACTACTTTTGCTCAAGACTAGCACTCTGCCACTTGAGCCACAGTGCTACTTCAAACTTTTTTTGTTTGTATATTGAGAAATCAAACCCAGGGCTTCATGCATATTAGGCAAGCATTCTACCACTACGCCACATTCCCAGCCTGACAGTAACATTTTCTAGTAAAAGTATATCGTAAGTCAGCCAGTTCTACTTTAGCTCCAACTATAATGGTAAAAAATAATCAGGTGAAACCTAATTTCTCATTCCTGTCTGTTTTGACATAACTTTCATAAAAGTAATGAAAAGAGCTATAGTATTAAGAGAATGGGTTCTTTGGATGCAGTGACAAAAGTAGCTTAAGTAGAATGTGGAGGATGTAGCACCCCATGTAACTGGAGGGTGGGCCTTAAACCACTCCATTAATGGAGTCAGAGTGAGGTGTTGGTCTTCTCAGCTTTGGCTTGTGATTTTATAGTATCAAATTCTTCTGTGGGAGATTGGTAGAGGTGGTGATAGTAGCCATGATCCCTGTATACAGTTTCAAAGCTTTCTCTACAGGGAAAAATAAAATGGTTTCTTCTAACTTGAATTTGCAAAACCACAAGAAGCTTTGGTTTGGTTCTGTGCTCACTTACTAGACCAAGAGGAAGTATCCAAAATCATGTGATAATCATAGTCTACCAGAAGGACAGCTCCACAGCCACAGAGTATCTTGTTTTGTCTTTTTAAAAGCAAAGGTGTAGAGCTGGGAAGGTGGCTCAGTGGTAGAGTACTTGACTAGCATTCATGAAGCCCTGGGTTCAATTCCTAAGTACCACATAAACAGAAAATATCAGAAATGGCACTGTGGCTTAAGTGGTAGAGTGCTACCCTTGAGCAAAAGACAGTGCCTAGTTCCTGAGTTCATGCCCTGGCACTGGCAAAAAAATAAAGCAGAAGTGTGCTGTTACCAGAATAACAAGTGACAAGTGCCAGCTGCTAAACAGCAGCTTACCACTATTGGAGGATGTCTAGTTTATTTGCATTTGTACAGTTTTTTTTTTTTTCTGCATTGATACTTGCCTATCTTAAAAGTTTTTTTTTAATTATGAGCCAGGTGCTGGTGGCTTACGCCTGTAATCCTAGCCAAGGCTGAGATCTGAGGATTACGGTTCAGAGCCAGCCCCGGAAGGAAAGTCCGTGAAACTCTTATCCTCAATAAACCACCAGAAAGCCAGAAGTGGCGCTGTGGCTCAAGTGGTAGAGCGCTAGTCTTGAGCTGACGAGCTGAGGGATAGCATTCAGGCCCAGAGTTCAAGCCCCACAACTGACAAAAAAATAAAAATTAGGAGATTCAGAAAAGTTGTGGGGATTATAAAGTACTGCTTAAAGAAAAGGTAATAATATTGTTTTTGAAGACAGCCTTCAGTTTGTAGGTATTCTGCCTGTTTCGTTTTTGTATTTGTTTTTTAGGCTGTAAATCTCTACTGTATCTATGATAAAGTTTTCATTCCATTTTGTAGATGAGTAAACAGGCCTATTCAAATAGCTAGCTAAACCTTCTCCATGTTCTTATCAGATTAAACTTCTGCAAGGTTAACTTTCTTCATTAAATCCTTTGTCTTTATTTTGTTTTAATATGCCTTGGAAATGTCTGGAGAGGTAAGTACCAAGCTTAACAGCTAAATATTATAAGAGTAAGAGATCTGTAGGAAGAATTTATACTTTTACATCACACAGACATATTTCCACTTACTTTGGTTTTTTACAATAATACTTGACATTTGCCAGACTCAGTAAAAATCAAAGACAAGAATATGTCAGTAGTATTCCAAGTGAGAGAGAAAGTGAGTGGTGAGTGGTTCAGGTAGAGCCTGAAGAATAAGAAAGAAGGAAGTAGGACTGATAGAAAGGGGGCACTCAGTGGACTGAGAAATTGAGGAAGAGTAGAGTAGACTCTGAGCTCAACATGGAAGATTTCTTCCATTTTAAAATTAAATAAGTTTGTAACAATACTATGGGTTGCATTCCTTCATAGATGCAAAAGTAAGGGAATACAGAGGTGGAAGAGACTACCATGGAGGGGGCAGAAGTCTTCACACACCTGAGCAAAATTTGGAGAATGAATGGGAGTTTTCCTGACAGAAAACGAGAAGATGGGCATTCCAACAGAGAGATGAAGACAAGGAATTCATAGTATGTGAGAGTATTGTGTATACATTATTGTATATGAGAAGCTCAAGAAGCAGAAATGGTAGAAAATGGTTGAAGAGGTGAGATGTAACAAAGATGGCAGCTGCAGAGTTTAGACATGGTATGGTCTTAAAGACCATGGGTTATTAAAGGATCTTCAAACCAGCATTTGTGGCTCATACCTGAAGTTGAAGCCCTGAGTTCAAACCCCAGTACTGGCCTTTTCTGCCAGTAGACAAGTCAGAGGCTTTTTTTTTTTTTTTAACCTTATTGTAAAGACCACATTGTCAGCAGTATGGAGGATTGCTTGAGAAGGACAAAACTAGAATAATGGAGACTAAGTATTGTGACATAGGCCTAAGTAAGAGATTAATGTTAAAAAACAGGCATTGGTAATGAAAGGAAGTCACATACTTAAAAATTATTTTCAGCCTTATGACAGTCTTGAGTCATTTCTAGGTGTTGGGTCACTGGCTGAAAATAATGAGCAAATCATGGTCCAAGTTCCCAGTGTGTCATTAGAGGCTTGTTTCTGGGTGGACAAAGAAGCAGTTTGAGGCTTAGCAGCTCTCCTACTGTCTTTAACCTGTTATTTCTGTCTTGTCCTTGAAAGGACCTTGCTGAAATCTATGTTGTAGTATTTCCTTGATCCATCAATTTTACAGCTTTTTGAGAGAAAAGGAGAAAAGATTCTCCTTATTTCCTTGTCAGTTATTTCTTCTGCTCTATTTAGTCTTTTTGAAACTTTGTTAAGAGTTTTGATCAGAATTGGTGGTTTGTAATTTCAGGCATCTATGATTCCAGACTGAAAGGAATCACAGAGCTACCCAACTAGAAGTTAAATGTCTTGGGGAAAATAAGAGTTATTTAAAATTCGTGCACTAGGGCTGGGAAGGTGGCTCAGTGGTAGAGCGCTTGCCTTGCATGCCTGAGGCCCTGGGTTCGATTCCTCAGCACCACATAAGAAAAAAGAAAAAAGCTGGAAGTGGCACTGTGGCTCAAGTGGTAGAGCGCTAGCCTTGAGCTGAAGAGCTGAGGGACAGTGCTCAGGCCCAGAGTTCAGGCCCCATGACCGGACCCCCCCCCCCCAAAAAAAAAAAAAAAAACCCCAAAACTAAAATTTGTGCACTAGAAGTTCATGCCCGTAATCCTTCCTACTCAGGAGGCTGAGATCTGAAGGTTCACAGTTCAAAACTAGCCTGGGCAGAGAAATCCCAAGAGATTCCATCTCCAGAATAACCAGCAAAAGGCCAGACTAGAGGTGTGTACCAAGTAGTAGAACATCAGCCAAGCAAGCAAACTGATCAGGGTCCTGAGTTGAAACCCCAGTGCTGGCAATGAATGAATGAATGAATGGATATAAATAAATACATTTTAAAGGTTTAGCTGGGTGTGGTAGTGATATATAGCTATAATCTCAGCAGGGTGGGGTGGAGACAGGAAGATCCTTTGAGTTTTGAGACCAGCTAGCCTACTTAGTGAGACTCTCCCCCCATCTGCCAAAAAATACTGTTGGCTGTAATGTTTTCTTAGAACTTGATTGGTTCTTTTTCTCGTAGTTTACTTTAGTTCTTTGTTGATTTTCCTTTTGTGGCAAGTGGATGATTAGTGTTTCATTCTTGACTGTCACAGCACCTGTCTTTATTTCCTAGGTTTGTAAAACTAGTTGCACTAGATTGTTTTAGGTTAAAAAAAAAAGAAAGAAAAAGAAAAAAAGAAGCCTAGTTTCCTTAGTGAAATTGTCAAGAGTTCTTGGATAGCAACCATGGATGTAGAGCAACTTGGTGTTAATTTTCTGACCGGACCTCATCAAAGAACAATTCCTTCATAATTACTTTGTTACTCCTAAACTCTTTACCTTCCAAGTTCTTCCTTTCATCATACTCAGGCTTGAAATCATTTACTTTAGGCTATGTGTGGATGTGTTTGTTGAAGTGTTAAATGAGTGTTTTTGTTCTCCTGGTTTTTTTTTTTTTTTTGATCTAGTGGAACTGTTCAGCACTGTGGTTGGCTTTTCCAACCCAGTGGAACTTTGTTCAGGCCTGGTCAGTCAAAAAACAGATGAAGTGAATAGTTTTAATGAGAGCCATTGGCGAAAAATACAGTGAACACTGAAAATAATATATCTGAACAAGCCTTAAAGGAAGAGAAGAGGAAGTAAGGCATTAGAATGAACTTATTTTTTTTTTTATTGTGAAAATACTGTACAGAGGGGTTACAATTACATGGGCAAGGTAATGAGTACATTTCTTATCAAGCATTGTTGCCTCCTCCTTTGTTTCCCCTTCCCATCCCTTGCCATCTCCCCACCTACCCCCTCCAACCCCCAAGAATGAACTTATTTTATTCGCATACAATCTTTCTATATGTTATCAAAATGTTTTAAAATTTACATGCATGTATTATGTGTATGAGACAGAAAATACTTATTTTTGTTTCATTTGTAGGCACTGAAGACAAGACTCCCAAAAAGAGATTCTCTGAGGTGCAGAAAGAAAGACGAGAACAGGCACAGCGGACTGCCTTAATACATTGTCCTAATAAAATCAGCGAAAAAAAGTTTCTCAAATACTTATCTCAACATGGACCTATTAAAAATCATTTCTTCTATGAAAGCTTTGTACGTATCTCAGCAAATAATCCAACTCAGTCAGTGATCATGGTTTTGAAGGATATTTTTGGTTGTTGTATGTTTTGTTGTTGCCTTTGCAGTATAAGTCAGGGTCTCTTCTGACATATCTTTCCTTATCTATGGTGTTGTGTTTATTTGTTTTGTGTACTAGTGATAGAAGCATAGGGGCTCATGCTTCAAGCATGAGTCTCATCTCCACTTGAGCTACATCTTCAGCCCTTTTGCTTTTAGTTTGTTTCTGAGAGGGTCTTTTAACTTTGCTTGGGATAGCCTTGAATTTGGGAGCTCATAATCCTGCCTCTGCCTCCTGAGTAGCTGGGATTAGGGGTTTTGCAGCATAGCATTATACCTGGCTTTATATTTCCTTAATGAGGTTTTGTTTTTATTTTTTTAGATTCAAGAGTAGAAATCCTTATAGTAGTGCTTTAGAATTATAAATAATTTGTTATTGTTCCCATTATAAATCATTATTATTGAATAGCATTAGCCCAGTGCTTTACATAAAGCCCATTGGGGGTGGGGCTGGAAATCTATTCTTCTTGTTGATTTTTTTATTTTGTTTTGGTTTCTCCTGACTGATAGTACTTTATAGTGTTCCTTATTATTTTTTTTTGTTGGTTGTGGGCTTGAACTCTGGGCCTGGGCGCTGTCCCTCAGCTCTTCAGCTCAAGGCGAGCACTCTACCGCTTGAGCTACAGCGCCACTTCTGGTTTTCTGGTGGTTTTTATTGGAGATAGGAGTCTCACAGTCTTTCCTGCCCGTGCTGGCTTTGAACCGCAATCCTCAGATCTCAGCCTCCTGAGTAGCTAGGATTACAGGCATGAGCCACCAGTGCCCGGCTAGTGTTCCTTATTCTTGTAGTGGGAAAAACCAGTGCTTACATTAGAATTATATCATTCATAAAATTAAAAAAATTACATTTTGTAGTATTCTGATAATTGTTTTGAGGCTGTCATACTCAGTGTGTATTGTGAAATGTGTCCTGTTTTTTTTTATGTTTTGGGTACAGGGTCTTTATGCGCTTGTGGAATTTTGTCAGAAGGATGGCGTAGATTCACTGAGGCATGGAAGTCATACTCCAAGCCTAAGCACAGAAGCTGCGATTCCATTTCGATCGCGTTTCTTCAGTCTGAGGCAGAGAAATCCATCCAGCCAGAGTTCCGAACAGTCCTGTGTAAAGATAAGCAGTCAGGTGCCTCCTACAAACAAGAAACTTTTCGACGTACTTTATTATGCAGAAAGTGTAAGTTTATAGGTATACTTACTCAACTTGTAAAGTATGCATGACATCATTTTACATATTATAGAAGTTCTTAAGAAATATGTGGGAGTTACCAAGATGGGTAGTGAGGATGGACTCACAACATTCCATTTCTAGCTTTCTGAGAATTGTATCAAGTAGATGTGGGATTTGGCATTTGGGATTATCTTGACAAGCTGTACGTGATTTTAGATGTTATTTGGTTTCTCTGTATTTCTTTTTTTGTGCCAGTGTTGGGGCCTGAAGCAGGGCCTGGGCACTAACTCTGAGTGTCTGTGCTCAATGCTAGTGCACTATGACTTGAGCCACAGTTTTTCTGGCTTTTTTGGTGCTTAATTAGAGCTAAGAGTCTCATGGACTTGCTTGCTCAGGCTGGCTTTTGAGCAGTCATACTCAGCTGAGTAGGTAGAATTGTAGACATGAGCAAGCCACCAGCACCTAGCTCTGTATTTAATGTTGTGACATTTATAAATTTTTCTTGTTAAGCTATTCTTGCATTCAGAATTTAAGTTTTTGTAGGTTTAATATCTCTGTTGATAAAAGTGGATGCTTTATAAAAGTCAAAGTACACAATATATTGATTAAAAAGTAAAAGTAGCCTTACCTACTTAGTGTCCTGTTTTTTCTTTTCTCAGAAGTGATAACAAAGTTTTTAGCCTTTTTGGATAATTCAGATTTTATTTCTGTTTTCAACAAATGACAAAAAAATGGTGGTATTGCAAAAAAAGTTCCCCTTTTATACTATAAAACTTGCCAAACTTTTTCTAGTTTTATTAGGCTTTATAGTCATCTATGATTTTATTTCTCCAGGTACTATGCTTTTAGTTTTATTAATTTTTAAAATTCTCATTTCTACTCTGTACTTAAAAAAAAATTGAGTTGAATGCTTTCATGATTTTCAACATTGATTTAAAATTTGATGCAATGAAATTTTTGTTATCTTGTTGAACTTTAAATACCTTTCTTTAAATATACCTTAAGGACCAGACTTGGGGGTCACATGCATGTAAGCACTTGGAAGGCATGCACTCTACCGCTGAGCTACCTTCCCAGCCCCGCATGTAAGCACTTGGGAGGTTCAGGTTGAAAGATTCAAAGCCAGCCTGGATTCCATAGTGAGTTTCAGGTCAGCCTGGGCTATGTACCAAGATCCTGTCTCAATAAAAAAACAAAACAAAACAAAAAATGTCCTTTAGCACAGTTTCAAAGGCTTGATTATTTTAGTCTGTGCTGTACAGAGCTATTTATAAGGAATTGGGAGATGTTGGGCCTTGACTGCTTGAACTATGGCTGCTCAAGTTATCTCCTGTCCTTTAATGTTGCTTTTCTTTACTGAGTAGTTTTGTATATATTTGACCTCTTCCTGAGCATTTTATCACTTGAATTTACCTAAAACAATATTTTATCCTCATTATTTATGAAAAGTAGTACCTTTTGTTATAGTCAACTTTTATTTGTTATTGTCATTCCTCAGTGCTTTTGAAAGAATTTTTTTTAAAAGTTTAAGAGCAAACAGGAGAAACATGGCATATTTCAAATATGCTATTAGGTCTTTGGAAGCAAGGGGACAGTTATTTTGTGAGTTAGGGATGTAATATTCATTGTTTGCCTAGAATGTGCAAGGCCCTGGGTTTGATCTCAGACTGCTCAAAAAGAAAAAGGAAGAAAATGATGGTTGTTTTCTGTGACCTCTACATTGTCTCTGTTTTGTTGTTTTATTTTGGCCAGCTAGGTAGATGATCAGCTGAACAATCTGCTGAAGGCATTTGAGCTCACAGAGGAGAATACTAAGCTCCGCTATCTTACCTGTTCCCTTATTGAAGACATAGCAGCAGCTTATTTTCCCAGCTGTACAGTAAGACCCTTTGGTTCCTCAGTGAACACTTTTGGGAAGTTAGGATGTGATCTGGACATGTTTTTGGATCTAGATGAATTTAGAGAAAACACCACTAACAAGGTAAATTTTATTTCTTCTTTATACTGCTATAATTTAAAATTAATTAGAAAAGAGACATCTTTGGATTAATTACTTAGTAAACATGATAATAGAATAGGGCTTATTTGCTATAAATCCTCAAACTAAAATACTGTGTGGACTTTAAAATACTGCAGTGTTTTTCTTTTTTTGGTCATGAGACTTGAACTCTTATCCCTGAGCTCTTCAGCTCAAGGGTAGTGTTCTACCACTTTGAGCCACAACACCACTTCTATACTGTAGCATTTTAAAGTTTCTTTTTTTTATTATTATTAATTTTTATTTTTTTGTGAACACACTGTACAGAGGGGTTATAATTACATGGGCAGGTTAATGCGTACATTTCTTTTCAAGCATTGCAGCCTCCTCTTTGTTTACCCTTCCCAGCCTCCCCCCCAGTCCCCCCCCCCCCCCCGCTTTCTCCCCCTCCAATCCCCCCCCCCCCACCAACATTGTAAAGCTCCTTTTCGACATGACATCTTGTACTTCTCATTGTTGCAACAGGTCCACCTGTATCCTTAAACGACTTGTTTTTCCCCATCTCCTCCACAAGTTATACTGACATCAAATATAGTGAAAGCAGGGGTTATACTGTGGGGGAGGGACATACAAAGCTACAAAGAGATAATCTTATAAATGCGTTAGAAACAAATGCATGAAAGGAAAAAAATCATTAAATTACATATCTAAGGGTTCATTTTCCTAACATCACATTATTTGACCTTTTCCGCTTGAAAAGTTTCTTGATTATGGATTTTGTTAATAATTTTATTCAGGTATATAATAGATTCTGCATTTAGATTATATTCTGATTTTGACCATGAACTATTTTTTTTAAATAAAAATTTGTTGTGAAGGTGTTATACCTAGGGATTACCATTTCATAAGGCAGATGCAGTTAAGTACATTTCTTTTTTGAACAATGTCACCCTTTCTTTACTTTTTCTCAGTTACCCTCTCCTGTTCCTACCTACTAGTTTCATGGTTCATTTTCCACATAGTGTATACTAAATACTATGATGAACTAGTTTTTAATCTGTGTGATGTAGTTAACAAAACATTTCTCACAGATTTTAGTCAATTTCTCTTTAAAATTCTTTTGAAGTTCTATTCAAAGACTACATATAAGTATGTAGTGTATGATTATATCATATTGGATGATTTAATTTTTCATCCAATTCATTTCTGTAAATACTTCTTTAAGTTGTCTTTTGTTAGCTAAAATGGTCATTTGCTGTCTGCCCTCATATATTCTTTATTTTCAGCCTTTATTTTTTATTTGTTCTCAGTTGTGGGGCTTGAACTCTGGGCCTGGGCGCTGTCCCTCAGCTCAAGGCCAGCATTCTACCACTTGAGCCACAGTGCCATTTCCGGTTTTCTAGTGTTTAATTGGAGATAAGAGTCCCATGGACTTTCTTGTCTGGACTGGCTTTGAACCGCGATCCTCAGATCTCAGCCTCTCTAGGATTACAGGCGTGAGCCACCAGTGCCCGGCTATTTTCAGCCTTTATATTTGTTATTTTATTTTGTGTTTATCTCTTATAAATAACAATGCTTTTACCCCAGTCTTTGAGTCTTTTTTTTTTTTTTTTAATTAGGGTTTAAACTCAGTCTCTCACTTGCTAGGCAGGTATGCTGCTATGTAAACCAGACTTGCGTCCCTTTTGCTCTGTTATTTTTGAGAAGGGGTCTCATTTTTGTCTGGGCTGTCCTGGACTATGTATGATCATCTTGTTTATGCTTTTTGCTATAACTGAGACGACGGAACACTCTGCCAGGCCCCACTTTTTCTGTTGGGTTGAGGATCTTCATTGGCCACATTGCCTTGGAATGGCCGTTCTGATCACAGCCTTTTTTTTTTTTAAATAAAATGTTAGGTTTTTATGGCTATATTGTTTTTCATGTTTCAAGCTAATAATATATGTCTTCATGTGGATACGTTTATGCGGATGTTCAATTGACTCTTTGAAGTTAATGATGTTTCAAAACTTAATTCATCCCTGCAGATGTTATTTTGGAGCCCTTATAAAATTTCTTCTATGTCTCAGATACTAGCTAGTACTATTTTAGCTTTGCCATCTTCTTTTAATTCTTCTCCTCTTTTGCCTTTTCTATCTATGGTCACGCATTCCTTTAATAGGTCCTCAAGTTTAGCTGCCGTTGTACTCCCTTGTGTCCTTCTGTGACAGCTTGAGATTATTCTTCAGTCAACCCTGATTTACCCTAATACCCAGTTTGGATGTTCTCACAAGCTTATAAACAATTTCTTTTCTGTAGCATGTATTGAAATGATTTGTCTCCTGTTTAAATCATAATTTCTCATTGTGCATCTTCCATCTTTGTATACAGTTTTCTAGAGCTAGGTCATTTAACTTCATTTGGGATTCTGAGGCACTTTGAGAATAGCATAGAAAGATTAAACAGTTATTCTGTCCCTTTACTTAGAAGGATTATCTTTCCATCCCCCACTGTTGATAGGCAGCTTTTCAAGGCCTCCTTCTGACTCTACTTTTCTGGATCATCTTTTCATTATTTTCAACCTTAGTCAAAATTCAAACTCTTCTTTCTTTCAAGTTTCGCTAGTATTTCTGTTTCCAGGTTCTTCATGGCTCATGTGTAGTGAGTTCATCTTACTGCTACATACACCTGCTATACTGTGAGCTTGGGCAGAGCACAGGCCATGTCTATTGTTTACTTATCTCACAGTACTGCTGCTGGCACTTAATGTGTGCAGTGTATACTTACTGAACTAAGCTAGCTAGGAATAGAACACAGAACATAATTAAGTGGGCCAGTTGTATAAAAACTAATATGCTTAAAATTGTATTGAGATCCTGGCAAGGGTTACATAGGTTGTGTGTGATAGGTTTTTGGTGTTTGTTTTTGTTTTTTGAGGTACTGGGATTTGAACTCAGGGTCCGACACTTGCTAGGCAGATATTCTGCTACTTCAGACTTGCCTTCAGCTCTTTTTGCTCAGGTTATTTTTGAGAAAGGGTCTTGCTTTTTGTCTTAACTTGCTTGAACCATTATCCTCTTATGCTTTCTGCCTTAGCTGAGATACTTGGCATGTACCACATACCCAGCATTTTTCTGTTGAGATTGGGTTGTGAAAACTTTTGCCCAGGCTGGCTTCAAACTATAGTTCTCTGTATCTCAGCTTACCCAATAGCTACTGGTACATGCTAGAAGAATATTACTAAATAACCAAGGAGCTTACCATTGTGCAAGCAGGCAACATTGTCTTACTCTATTGGAAGTACAGAGAATAATTGGAAACTTAGTTGGAGCTTAGCTCTTAGATTGCTGAGAGATTTTTAGGAAAACCCATTTCCAGAAAACATTGCTCCAGTGGACATTAGTTTATATGTAGGTTTAACTTAGGAGAGTCTTGTAAATGTACTGCTTGTTTAAGATTTTTTGAAAGTATGTTTAACAATTCTTTTGAGATATAAATTTAATTATAATGGCTTTGCAATTATAAGAACATTGACAGTTTAAAAAAAATGAACAATTTAAGCCCTCTTAAACTCATGTAGTTCACAAAGCCATCTTTCTTTGATGTTTGATTTCTCCCCCCATACCTTTTTAATTTTAATTCATTTTGTTTTATATATAACTCTTTGTGTTTTGTTCTTCAGCCTAAGTTGAGAGGAGTTAGGAATAATATGTCAGCCATTTGATGTTTCATACCTGATGTCTTGGGTAGGACAGATACTAACCAGACTTTTTGCTAATGACTAAATGAACTCATTTGTTCATTCACCAAAATGGCCAATTCTAACTAGTATTCATAATTTCACATTTGAAAGATGCTTAGCTCTCACAAAGATCATTGTAGTAGAAGATTCTAAGCTAAAACATGCCTTCGCTTTTTCCTTTAGTTCTGCTTTTTCTAATAGGATTCTGCATTTTGGGAGACTTAGGCCGTAGTGGTGATAGTAATTCCTAATAATTAGTGTGGATAGTGTGCTTCCTTTCTATTTTTCCTTATTAGATTATCTGCCACTAGGTAGTGCTATAGGAATAGTGAATACTATTAGCTATTTCTGAGAAATGCTTTAGTTTTTGTTTATTTTATAGAGGAGAGTGGTTTTGATAGGTTTTGGGGGTTTTTTTTGGTCAGTCATGGGCTTGAACTCTGGGCCTGGGTGCTGTCTCACAGCTCTTTAGCTCAAGGCTATTGCTGTACCACTTGAACCACAGAGCCATTTCCAGTTTTCAGGTGGTTTATTGGAAATAAGAGTCTCACAGACTTTCCTGCCCAAGCTGAGCTGATTTTGAATCGTGATCCTCAGATCTCGGCCTCCTGAGTAGCTAGGATTACAGGCATGAGCCACTGGCACCCAGCTTTGGTTGCATTTTGCAACCAAAGAACATGAACAAATAGAAACAAGAGTAGGAAAAGAAGATAGCATTCTAATTATCTAACAAATGGTGAACTACTTAAGTAGCTCATGGCTAGCACTCTACCACTTGAGCCACAGAGCCACTTCTGCTTTTCTCACAGACACTTCTACCGTGGTTGGCTTTTAACTACCTTCTTCAGATTGCAGCCTCTGGTGCCTGGCCTAAAACAATTATTTGCAGGTTACAACTTAAAAGCAACCCAAACCAGCATAAGCCAAAGAAAGAACTAGAGGACCCGGTCCTAGAACCTAGACTTAGAAATGAAGATGAGTATTAGGAAAGGACTAGAGCTAGGAAATTTAAACTACCAAGAACTTAGGATTTCTATATATTTGCTCTATTTTTCTTTTTCACTCTTTTCTTCTTACCTCCACTTCTTTACTTGTTCATACTTGTCATATAAACATATCTGCCCCAAACTTTCTGCTTTACACACTTCAGCCACATGGTTGCCTCTGAATCCTGTTTCTAGTAGAGCTCTTGGTGGTAGTGCTTAGCTGACCAGGAGTGGTCCACATGGGTGAAACTAAGGGACTAGATTTCATAGTAAACATGAATGTTTTAGGAGGAGTGAGTGCTAGAAGAGGAGCAGGGGGCTGCTGAGAATAGTAAAGTGTCTTTTAAGGCAGAAAGAGTTGAAAAGGTGTCTGTCACATGAATGATGCAGGAAATGAATGGGTCTATAAATTGATTTGTGTATGCAAATTCTTTGAAATAATTTCTCATCACAGTAGTATGCATTTTAAGTTTCAGTAGATATTTCTAAAAGAAGTGTGTCCCTTTTTGTCTTTTTCAGACTGGTTAATGAAGAACCTAACTGCTGTTTTAATTTCTTTTTTGCTTTCTAGAAAACATGAGCATCTTTTTTTCCTGTTGTGTACATCAGCTATATTTATTTCTTACTCATCTTTTTTTACCTGCTTTAAAAATTTGGTGTGTTTTTTCCTTCTTATGAAGAATACAAAGTCTTTATAAATAAGCCCTTTGTGTGGCTGTTTTGCTTTTTATTGAGTAGTGAAAGTGTGCTTTGCTTTAACATATTTTAGATTTTCATGCAGTCATGCTTATTTCATCTTCTATTATTTTTGGTCATACTTAGAGTCCTTTGATAATCTGATACTTAAAACATTTGCTTGTTTTCTATTTCTAGTACTTTGCTGATGTACTTTTTTCATTGAAGTTTTGATCTGTGTTGGATTTACTTCAGTTTAGGAATGAACTAGGAATCTAGTTCCTTTTCTCATGGTAATTTGAATTTCTTGACTTTCCGAGTACTTTTCAGTTCATGTTGCTAAATAATGTCTGTACATGGCTGTCCCTGTGCAATCTGTTTTCTCTTCTTCATGTATTATCCTTTTGCTTATACTCTCCTACTGTTGTGGTTTTATATTATATTGTATCTATGGAAATGCATTGGCTAACTAGGATAAGGCAGAGTCTATTCAGAGAGTTTATATAATAAGTGGTTTTGTATATTCTATGCTGTGATACATAAGATAGCTATGTAAACTCAAGGAATTAGCATATATATACTTCATATGTATTCTAGAGAAACATAAGATCACCAAATAAACATCTTTTAGGTTTCTCTGGATATGTTTACATGAAGAATTCATACATTGTTATTTTATATGTTTGTTTGGCAGGAATAATTCAGAAAAAGTTGATTAGATTCCTTTTTACAACAAATGCAATCATGCTATTCAGTGTACACTATGTGGAAAATGAACTGTGTAACATGTGGGCAGGAAAAGGAGAGAGAAATTGGAAGAAAGTAAAGGAAGGGTGACATTGTCCAAAAAAGAAACAGGTTTCTTATGACTTAGGAAATGTACTCATAATGATTTATGAGGTGGTAACCCCTTTGTATAGTACCTTAATAATGGTAAAGTTAAATTAATTTTTTTCTTTGTACTAAATTATCCTTGTAATAAATGTTTATATTATTTAGAGTGTTGGAAATTTTTTGATGGAATTTCAAGTGAAAAGTGTTCCTTCAGAAAGAATTGCAACTCAGAAGATCCTGTCTGTGATAGGAGAATGCCTTGACCACTTTGGTCCTGGTTGTGTGGGCTTGCAAAAAATCCTAAATGCTCGGTGTCCACTTGTGAGATTTTCCTACCAGCCCTCTGGATTTCAGTGTGATTTGACTACTAACAATAGGTATGATCTCTTAAGTTTACTGTTGTAAATGTCAATGTTATATAGTATCAGCTGAGATTAAAGAGTTATTATTGTTATAGCTGTTGGCAGTTTGGAGTTTCCTAAACAAAATGATAATGTATTGAGTCAGTATTGACAGTTTATTAATATAACAGTGGAATATGTTCTTACTTGTGTAGCCTGCAAATCATTAGTATTGCAGAAATGTATCTGTTGATGATCATAATCTTTTAAATTATACTTAGAAAGTAAAGTGGCAGCTGGGTGCTGGTGGCTCACCCCTGTAATCCTAGCTACTCAGGAGTCTAAGATCTTAGGAAGGATCACGGTTCAAAGCCAGCCATGGCAGCAAAGTCCATGACTCTCATCTCCAATAAAACACCAGAAAACCAGAAGTGGTACTGTGACTCAAGTAGTAGAGTGCTGGCCTTGAGCTGAAGATGTGAGGGACAGCACCAGGCTCAGAGTTCAAGCCCCATGACCAACCAAAAAAAAAAAAAAGTAAAGTGGCAACCTGAGTTTGCCCTGGGAATTTTTCAGAGATACCTCCAACTTTTGAGTACCAGAGACATATGGTGTTGGATTAGGGCAGAAGTAGTCTGAACAGCTTAAGACTTGGTGCTGTCCTTAGCACCAAGTTCTAGTGACCTGATGACAAAGATGTATTATACTCTGACTGTGTACCCCAGGTTCAGAATAGGGAAAACTTCTAAACTTAGGACTTTTTTCTTATTCTGGTAGTCTCACTTGTTAGATTTCACTTACCTGCTAGAATAAACAATTGAAAATTCAGCCTAGAACAGTTTTGGTTAAACTGAAGTGTTCAGCTAATGAGCTACTGTTAAGAACTTCCAGTTTCTCTCAAGTAGCCCAGGGTACAGGCTATGGCTTCTTGCCAAATTCTAATATAAAAATAAAAATGCATGTTGTATTCCTATTTTATTATTAGTGTCTAAAACAGGACATTTTTATAATAATTTTCTTGTTGGGACAGGTTTATAAAAATTTACTTCAGAAATTATGTGTTTATACGTGATTTCTTTAGGTTTTTGTAACTGTGCAGTGTTTCTTCATATCAGATTGCTTCTACTATTTATTGCTTACAATATTCATTTATATATTGCTACTATTGAATATTTAACTTAGCTTTATTTACAAGTACAAAATTCTTAGATACTATGAATTTATTTACCATATGTTCTGTTCTTTTGAAACTTTGATGTAGATGCTTGGTGACACTTCAGTGATAGCATCAGTTAATACTAGGAAATGATTTTGTGCCCTCTGCCAGTTCTTTTAGAAATTACAAAACATGATTCTGTAGGAATTGAATTTTAAAAATTGAATTTTAAATTTTTATTTCTTTCATTTATTGTGTGTGCATGTAAGAGAGTGAAAGACAGAGATAGAGTCTCATTCTGCTGTGCAGATGGGTATAGAACTTCAGATAGCCTTCCCCCATGTCAGCCTCCTCAGTATTGGTGACCATGGCCCAGTACTCCCATGTCCCTGCTCTGATGTTTGATTCTTTAGGCAGCTTTTGTTCTTACAAATATTAGAATTAAATAATTTTGGCTATCTCACATACTGTAAGAGTTTCAACTAAATGCTTTCTTGACAAGTGAGTGAAATGTTTTCCTGTTTAAGTTAACTTGTCTACCAAAGGACTAGCTAAACAAGATGTAGAACTTATATACAAAGACACTTACCAATGTGCTTGTCTTTAGAAATAGTTATGAAGAGCACTGTCCACACACATTTAACTCATGTTTAGGAACTTGGATTTAAAATTTGTAAGTTTTAGAACATTGTGATTATCAGAATTTAAAAATGTTCCAGTGGTATTGAATATGATTGATAGTCAAACATTTACATTGTTTTATATTGTAAATGCATAATGCTTATATATTTAATCCTAATGTATATTGCATGATTAATCATGGTATTCTGAATGTTTTCAGATATAGTGAGATAGTTAGCTATGTTCCAAGATGTGGATCTGGATTTAGGAATTTGAAATTTCTTTTTGTTTTTCTTTTCTAAAGGATTGCTTTGAAAAGTTCAGAGCTTCTTTATATCTATGGTGCCTTGGATTCAAGAGTAAGAGCCTTGGTGTTTAGTATACGACACTGGGCTCGTACACACTCATTGACAAGTAGTATTCCTGGTGCTTGGATTACGAACTTCTCCCTTACAATGATGGTCATCTTCTTCCTCCAGAGAAGATCACCTCCTATTCTTCCAACCCTGGATTCCTTAAAATCCCTAGCAGGTAAGACTTAAGAGCAGCCTTCTCTCTCTTCTCTTCTTGACATTATATAAACATTTATCTTGTGTGCTCAAAGCCATATAATGTGTCTTCTTGATTTTTAAGGCCCAAAATTAAATAGAAGTGAATTTGTGACTCTAACATTTAAGTGCTTTTTTTAATCCCCAATAACTCCCATACTTCATAAAGCTTCCACCATCTCCCAAGAACTTTGCATAGAAGATGTCTTTGCTTAGATTTGTGAAGAGCAGAATTTATGTTCCAAGAACATACTGTACATTTTCTAGTGAAAGCTAGCTTAGAATATGTGGTTTATGGAGGCTGTGTATTCATCAGTAATTAGGAAAATGCTTACCTCTAAAAATACGAATGAGAATATAAAAATATGAACATCTAGGTCTAGTTTGTTACTACTTTTGAATTAGAGAATTGTCACTAGAGTATTTTAGAAGTTACTGGAAGTTTGAAAAAAGATTTTTAGAATGTGCAGTTTGTGTCATGTATACATTATCAGGTCAAAGCACAGAATAGTCCTAGGAATAGAAATGGAGATGTCAGTTTAAGTATGGACAAAGATGTGTCATAATTTAGTTTGGTGAAAGATAGGAACTTCATGCATTTTCATTTACAGTGAGAAAACTGGTTAATTCAGAAGATTATTCGGAATTGCTGAGTTGTTAGACAATAATTCTGTTCTAAAGAAAATGTAATTGTTGGTTTCACTATAATGAGTATAATTCCTCAAATCTTTTGTAGTGTAGTTTTAATTTCTATTAACTATAAATAGCAACAGTAATAGGGCACAATATATGTTTGATTTATTTAATTCATAATTCTTTGGGTGAAGGAGGTAATGTCTGTGAAATGTGAAAACTTTTCCTTTCTATTTATTGAAGGTGCTGAAGATAAATGTATAATAGAAGGCAACAATTGTACCTTTCTTAGTGACTTGAATAAAATTAAACCTTCAGGAAATACAGAAACACTAGGTAATTGTTTTAGGATTTTTTCTTTTTCTTTTTTTTCCTTTTTTTCATTCAAGCAGATTTCTTATTTTCCTTATTTTATTGTCTTGCAGAATTACTACTGAAGGAATTTTTTGAGTATTTTGGCAATTTCGCTTTCAATAAAAATTCCATAAATATTCGACAGGTAAATAATGTTTTAGTATCGGGTTTCCACTGTATTAATTAATATTTTAGCTAGTCTGGTTTTGGAAGTACTCTAACCAGTTGTCTTTCAAATGTACAGTTATATTCTGAACAGCCTTCCAAAACAGGTCAAAATTGGCCTCACTGTTCTTGAGCCTGTGACTTCTCAGTGCTGGGGTTATGGATGGTGGTATGCCTGTTATCTTCTCCTCTTTCATATGTGACCACAGGCAACATGTAAATATTCAGAAGCCATGGTGAGGACTTGTGTGTCCTCACTTCTTTCATGAATCCATTTATTATTTAAGAATTCTAATTTTGTGAATTTGGGTTCCCATTGTGAAAGATATATTTTTCATTAGGTCTCAAAAATAAATTTATTTTCATCTTTGTTTTATTTTTTTGTTTGGTGCCAGTCCAAGGGCTTGAGCTTAGGGCCTGGACTCTGTTCCTGAGCTTCTTTTGCTCAAGGCTAGCTCTGTACTGCTTGAGCCACAGCACCACTTCTGGCTTTTAATGAGTACTTTATTAGAGATAAGAGTCATGGGCTTTCTGCCCAGGCTGCCTTTGAACTGGGTTCCTCAGATCTCAGCTTCCTCAGTGCTGGGATTGCAAGCATGTGATACCATACCCAGCCTCTTTTTCTTTTCCCTTTTCCTTTTGTTGGTATTATGCTTACCTTTGGTCCTTAGCTCCACCCAGACCTGGGCCCCCCCCCCCATTCCTGGAGTTCCCTCCATACAGCTGGCCCCTCCCTCTCTTAGTCCAGACCCACCTGGACTCCCATCTACCTCACTTCCTTTCCCTCAGACCCTCCTGCTACATGGGGACGGAGGCCATGTGCTCCTTCTTGGGGGAAATATGGCTCTTCTAATAAACCTTATAATAATCTTTCTCCTGTGCCTGCCTGCCTCTGCGTGGTCCCCTGGGATGGATATATGGGATTCTCCTCTTACACCTTTTCCTTTCCCTTTCCCAGTACTGTGGTTTGAACCTAGGGCCTCCCAGTGGCTAGGCAAGTGTTTCAACTTGAACCAACTCTTTTTAATATTTGTTATTTTGAGATACATTTGCTTGGATACATGATCCTCCTGTTTTACACTTCCTACCCTAGCTGGGATGACAGATGTGTGTGCCACCATGCCCAGATTTTTTTTTTTTGAAGTGGAGTTCTAAGGATTTCTCTGCCCAGGCTGTCCTTGAATTGCCACACTCCCCCCTAACCATTCCAAGTAGCTAGGATTACAGGTAAGAGCTATGATAACTCGCTCAGTCTTATTTTCTTCCTTTTTGTTTTGATTTTTTTAAACTCTTACCTTTTTAGGTAAAAGTAGATTATTGACTCTTTTTTTTTTTTTGGTCAGTCATGGGGCTTGAACTCTGGCTTGGGAACTGTCCCCCAGCTCTTCAGCCCAAAGCTAGCGCTCTACCACTTGAGCCACAGCTCCACTTCCAGTTTTCTGGTGGTTAATTGGAGATAAGAGTGTCACAGCCTTTCCTGCCCAGGCTGGCTTTGAACTGAGATCCTCAGATCTCAGGCTCCTGAGTAGCTAGGATCACAGGTGTGAGCCACCGGCGCCTGGTGACAAAATATTTTTATTTTTGACCTAGGCCAGATACCTGTCACCTGGGTGGTGACATTAGTCAAAGATCATAAACCTAAACTATTTTTTTCTCCAAAGAATACTCAAAACTACAGGAGGAAAAAGGAAAAAAACCCAACCACATAGTGTATAAACTACACACATACATACTCATGTAATATTCATACATACTCAGCTCTCTTAGGAAAGAAATAGTTTGTAAAGGTAGTACTGGTATTTTATGGTATTTTGATATTCAAGCCCTTTATATGCTCATTCTTTCTGTAGGGAAAGGAACAAAATAAACCTGATTCATCTCCTCTGTACATTCAGAATCCTTTTGAAACTTCTCTCAACGTAAGCAAAAATGTAAGTCAAAGCCAGATGCAAAAATTTGTAGATCTGGCCAGAGAAAGTGCGTGGATTTTAGATCAGGAAGACCGAGCTTCCTCAGATGATAGGCCCTGGGGCCTGGCAGCCCTTCTGTTACCCTCCATAATCAGCAAATCTCATGCTAAGAGGTCAAAGAACAAGCCCACAAGTGAAAGAGTAAGGAGCTTGCTAGAATCCATTAAACAAGGCAATACAGCAGATCCTGCCAGCACCGATGGGGAAAGAACCGTGAATACCCAGACATAGTTCGGCTGCAGGGCTGAAGTTGGCCCCTGGCCTGCCAGGGAGGAC
The DNA here is from genome assembly GCF_019054845.1 of Dipodomys spectabilis. Taxonomy (NCBI): domain Eukaryota; kingdom Metazoa; phylum Chordata; class Mammalia; order Rodentia; family Heteromyidae; genus Dipodomys; species Dipodomys spectabilis. The sequence goes on from NW_024870773.1 coordinate 4,782,941, forward strand.
TGGTGTAGACTTCTCCAAGGCAGCTGTCATCTATTCTCCATCTCCTCATTGGCTCCTTTACCTGGCCTCAATTTCTGGACGTTTTCATTCAGACCAGTGTGATACCCAGGCAGCATTTAATTGAACAGCAAACACAGCAGTGGAATGCAAAGACTGGAATGAACTTTCAAATAAACTTCACACTTAATGGCAAAAATCAGTCTTAGAATCAGATCATTGTTGATATCCATGGCAGACCCTGGTTGGGAAGCATTTCAAAGGACTTCTAGTTATGTACATATACCAGCAATGAATGCAATAAAGCTTCTGAACTTGGTAATACTCTTGTAATATGCAGTTTTCTGTTTTCTAAACAAAGTGCTCTTATTTATACATAAAGTAAAATTAGTTTTTTTATGCTTTTAAAACATAAATGTAGGCATATTTCATTCACTGCATTCAAGGTATTCAAGGTCCAATATTTGAAAATACTGATAAGTCTTTTTAAAGGGTAGTTTTTCTGTCTGTAGGTATAAAATCTATTTCTACTAAACAGTTGCCTGGTTTTCTCAAAACTTTCTCCCTTTGGTTTTGGGAACTCCTCTCCTTGTAGGAAAGAGATGCTTACAGAAATACAGTTCATTCACATGCTTTATGTAGTCATTTTAGTGTTTGTCATTTAGTCATTGTAGTGTTTGTGAACATCAACTTGAGACAGCTGGGCTCTTTGGCAAGTGCTCATTCTCCCCAAGCCTGGCTGTTTCTTCTGTAACATGGGGACGAAAATTGTGCCCACTTCACCTTTTGTGAGACTCTAGGGCAGGGGCCTGGCACATGGGTAATGTCACAGGGTCATTGTGCTGTACTGAAGTGCTTGCTACCATAACTTTCACATTTGGGGGGATGTTTCAATAGGTGACTGTATACCTTATAAATTAGACACAAGTCTAAATACAAATTTCACTTGTGTTTTATATACTTGTATACATAGGTTAGTAGTAATTATGTGTCTTTTTAAATAATTTTATATTTGAAATAGAATTTCATGGTTTAGAATTTTCTATTTGTAGGACTGGATCATGTACCTTAATCTGTTGATTCAAGATCACTGTAGATTTAGCTACTGTTTTCTTGATTGTTTGGTATTGCTGACAATCAAACTCAAGGCCTTGTATATGTTAGACACTCTGCCCCGAGTTACATCCCAGCCACCAGATAATGCTTTTCAGTGTTTGAGATATGTAATTATTTTCTTTATCCAGAATCCAAATTTGGGATTTATGGTACTTCTAAGTTTTTAATCATGGATTACTGAACTCTCCTGAGTAACTGAAGTACTATAAGCAAGTGTGTTCTCTGACCACGTGGCTGTGCTGTTGCATCTCACATGCTAGCCAAGCAAGTGTCTCCTGTTACAGGGCAGTCTTGGAACTAATAGTCATTTTCCATTTCTTCTGCAGTTAAGTTTATTTTATTGCACTAGAAATTAGTACTGATTTCGAAACTTTTCAAAGTACCTATTTATGAGTTATTAAGGGAAATTCTTTTTCTCTATTAATATATTTGATCAGATTTTTTTTAATACTGCCTCAAAATGGTTATATAAACACAAGAAGAGAGAGAGAGAGAGAGTGTGTGTGTGTGTGTGTGTGTGTGTGTGTGAATGTGTGAGCATTTTCTTTTCTTTGTAAGACTACCTTGACTGTAGGTCAATTTTACTTTTCAGGATGAGGTTTAACTGATGAATTTTAATCTGCAATTTTTAAAATACAGTTTTAAATTCTAGTTAGTGAAACACAGGCTATCAACAAATATATATATATATATATATATATATATATATATATATATATCCACACACATATTTCTTATAATGTAACTTTGAAAACTGTATCATATGGATAAACCAACAGTTATTTGCCCTTGCTATTACTTAAGTAAAATGAATTAGAATGGTAAGAAAAAATTATGTTCTTTTGTTTTTCCTTTTTTTTTTTTTTCTCCAGTACTGGGATTTGAACTGAGAGTTCAGACTTGCTGGGCAGGAGCTCTATTATGTGAGTCACTCTCCTAGCTCTTGCATAATTTTTTTTTTATCTGCTACCTATTTTAATTTTTTAAAAACCTTTTTATTTCTTTGCCAGTCCTGAGGCTTGAACTCAGGGCTTGGGGCACTGCCCCTGAGCTTCTTTTGCTCAAGGTTAGCACTCTGCCACTTGAGCTATAGCTCCACTTCTGGCCTTTTCTGTTTATGTGGTACTAAGGAATCAAACCCTGGGCTTCATGCATGCTAGGCGAGCACTCTACCACTGAGCTACATTCCCATCCCAATCTGCTACCTATTTATGGTGACCTTCCTTTCAGTAGCTTTCTTCTACAATGAATTTTATTCAGTATACAAAAGTAATTTTGATATGAGATTACCTAGTTCAGCCATGTATCATCCCATGTTTTCTAGTTTTGTAGTTTTAATTCTGGATATTGTTATCCATCTTTAAGAAACCAGATGGGATTGGAGGTATGACTGGTAGAATGCCGGTCAATGAGTGAAAGCATCAGATTTGAGTCCTGGTCTCGAACAAAAAATAGAAAGAAACTAGAGGATTAGTCAAAGACATTCTAGGAAAGTGTGCATTCCATCAGTGTGCATTCTATCACATTTACCAACCATCACTGATCCCAAAGAAGAGAAAGAACAGTTGGAATAAGACATTCTTCCTGTTGTTAATGACTGAGCTCTTTTTTGCTCTTCCTCCATAGTCAGGTGAGAGTAGAAGTAAAGTTACTGCCCGAATCTTTTCATGTTCCTACATTTTTCCTCGGCCTTCAAAGAATAGCCATATTCCATTCCTGCCAGCCTGCTGGTGCCATGAGGGAAAGGCTGTGTTTACAAGTCTTAAGTAGGCAAGCCTAGCAGCTATGTGCAGTAAAGCCAGACGACATGCAGATGTAGCTTGGCTATGTGTGCGTGGCATCATGCCATTGTGCCTGGAGCGTTCAAACTGCCATAGAAAGGAAGACACCATTTCTGCCTGGGACACTCAAGGTAGGGGAATCTTCAAGGGATTATCATTCTGGAGAAAGGCTTGGAGTCAGAAAGAAGGGAATCCTGTTTGGAGACTTGGAGATCCAGCCATGCTGGGATGAAGGTTTTGCTAGGATGCTCTGAGGAGTTAAGAGTTGAACAAGATATGGAGACTGCCAGATATAAGTTAAGGAGGATAAATACAGCTTAAAAAATTGGTAATCATTGATGGATTTTTGTGCAAAGGAATAATAAAAATTAGAGCAGTGTTTATGGATAAATACCTGTTGATAGCTAGTAGCTTTTACATTTTAAAAGCAAAGTTGAGTGCCACAGATCCCATCATAAAGTTAGACAGAATTTGGCTGACAGTTCTACACTAAGGTCCAGAAGCTGACTAAGTCACATACCAGAAAAGTCTTTAGTATTTTAATAAGAAAGTAAAGTTGGTAGAGGTTTAAGCTATCAATGGGAAGTGCCAGGTTGTGACTTACATGTGATATTATGTAAAGCCTTATAAATGAGAAATTTTTTGAAATGTATACTTAGAATGAAAACATGACCAGAAATCATTTTTCACCTTGATAGGATGTTGGGAAATTTATTTTAAATACTTGAAAGGCTTTATTTTGGTTTGCATGCTGTGTTCAATTCCATGTGGATACAGATTCCAATGAATATAAACATTACACTGTTCTGTGGAATTCCCATGGAGCAACTCCCAGAAAACGTCTGCTCTACAGAGCATCTTTCACCTGTGTTGTCCTATGATAATACAGGATGCATAAAATCACAGAGTATTAAAAAACATCATATTTTAAATGTGATTGCTTATGTTTTATGGTATCTGTGTTTTCCAACCACTTTTATTCAGTGGAGTCAGCTATATTAAAGTCATTGTTTACATTTTGTATTTATTCCTGGATGAATATATTTAAACTTTTGCTCCCTCCAACCTCCCAGTTTCTAGTTTTCATAACATGGTGCTGAAACCTATTATTATTATTAGTTATACAGGGTGAGGGGAGAGATTTCATGGTTATATCCATACTTTTAAAGAGAAGATAAGAAATAAATGACACTATAAATAATATTCTTTGTTGTATAAGAGTTAATGTAAAACAAGTTGCAGATCATTCATGCTCAAAATGTTTTGACTTTGAAATGTTTGAATTTGGAGTTTTAGGTTCCATATGTTCAAAGAATAGGTAAAATCTATATAAATAATCCAGATTCCCAGATCTCTTCAATCTGAAATATTTCTGGTCCCAACCATATCAGATAAAGGATGTTCAACCTGAACCTAATTTGAAATAGGTCAAGTGTATAATGATGAAAAACAAAATTTGAGTTATTTTTGTCTGTATTTCTTTTGAAGTGTGCAACATAGAAAGCTTGCCCAACTGCATTTGGTCACATAAAGTGGAGAAAATAAGACCACAAATTTTAAGTCTGCCTGTTTTCATGGTCACCAAAAATTAAAACCTGTTTAATGTGTTAAATAGGATGAAAGCCTATTTCTGGAGCCTTTCCTAACAAAAAATTCCTAGGATGTGGCTTACAGTGATAGTTTAGTAAAAGGTTTTATTCATTGTTCTGGGCTTAGAGAATGAAAAACCATGGTGCCCTGTTCTCTGTAGTTCTCCACTGTTAAAACTAGAAGCAAAAGGTTTTCCTAGCTGATGCCTTGTGAGAAGTTATGCTCCACGATGGAGAATTTTGAACACAGGCAAAAAATAGACTGGCGCGTATAATGATCTTGGATAAATCCTGTTTGACAGTTAACTCATGCAAATAGTCTAGTTTATAACTCCATAAGCTTACCAGTTCTGTGTTATTTTTAAGCAAATCCAGTCATTCTGCCATTTCATCTGTAAATAGGTCAGTATCATTCAAAAACAACTTTCTGTTCTAACATAATCACAAACCATTGTCAAACCTGGATGGAATAAACGAAAACTATTTTTTTAAAGTAATCTAATTGCTGTCTAAGTGTCTGGTGGTTTTGTGGATATCACAGTTGCTTTTTTCCCTATTAGGGTTCGCATCCTGTAATTAGTTGATTTACGTCTTAAGTCTAAGTCTCTGGGTCTTAGTTCCTGCTTCATCACTTCTGCCCTTCATCACTTAAGCTTATTAAAGATGCAGAATTGTCTGTTATAGAGTTTCCTACAACATGAACTATGCTAATTATGCCAGAGTCTTAGAAGGGGTATTCAACATCACTAAGTGACTGAAAGTACCTTTTTTTAAGTAGTTTTAGAAGACCCATCCATTTTCTTTTCAAATAGACCTTTGGCATCATTACCATTGTTCCTCTGGGATTCCAGCTACATTTAAGACTTTCTGCCCAAATCCATCTCTTCCATGCTTTAAAATATATTCTATCTTTTGGTCTTTCTTCATTTTCTGATCTATATTGTAGTTTACCAATTTTCCTAACATCTGTGTCTAATTTTTAAAATATATTTATTTATTGAATTCTCAGTTTGAATAACTTTTCAGTTCTAAAATTTCCATTTGGTACTTTTTTCCCCCCAAATTTTGTTTCCAATATTCTGTCCAAAGCTTTTAATTCCTTTTATTTATGCATAGTTATTTAAAAATCTGTGTCTTGGCTCAGTTACCTTGGTTCCCCTGTGGGTCTGTTTCTATTTTTTTATATGATAATGATTCTCCCTACAAGTACCTGTTAAGAGTTGTGCCTGGCTATCGTGTGTGTCCACACAAAAATGCGGACAAGAGTTGGAACCCCTTTTCAGGCGGTGGGTGTCTTCCTGCCGGAAGGTGTGACTTAACTCCAGAGGGTGTGTGGGTACCTGCGATCCTGGCTCACTGCATTGCTGCAAGGGCTCCAGTGAGATGAAGTTTCAGATTCTGGCTCATATTTTCTGCCAGAAAATATGTGGTAAGGAAGATCCCAGTCCTTTACCAGGGGGCACTCTTGTCCACTGTTGTGTGAATCCCTTGAAATCTACCTCATCAACCCCAAACTGCATTACCCTCTTGAATCCTGCCACCCATCACTCCCTTCCTAGAATTCTGCTACTCTCAAGCAGCTGAGGATTTTGTTTGTTTTTTGCCAGTTTTTCTAGTTGTTTTCAGTGAGGGAATTGATGGATACTATATTATTACCTAGTTTGCTGTTACTAGAAGCTGTTGAGATCTTTTGAGTCTAGTTTCTGATTCCTATATGCTTTTGTTTTCTTTTACTACTAAAGTTTGAACTCTTGTGCTTTATGTATTTTCTCTACCCCTAAATCCTGCCTTCAGCTCCACCCCACCCCCCACCCCACCTTTTTTTGTACTGGACCTGGGGCTTGAACTCAGGCCCTGGGCACTGTCCCTGAGCTTTTTTGTTTATGGCTAGCGTTCTATGACCTGAGCCACAACTCCACTCTCCACTTTTTTGTTGGTTAAATAGAGATAAGTGTTTCATAGACTTTGAACCACAGTCCTCAGATCTTAGCCTCCTGAATAGCTAGGATTATTGGCATGAGCCACCAGTGCCTGCATCCAGCCCTATTTTTTGATGGTTATTTTAAAGATAGGATGTTGCTTCCCATCCAGACTCAAACACACCTGCATTTTAGCCTTCCCTTGTTTGCTGGGATGACAGGAACACACCGTGATGTCTAGCTTCATCATGGAGTCTTGTGGACTTTTCTGCTTGGAGAGGCCTGGAACTGTGATCCTCCCTATCTCAGCCTCCCATCTGGATTGGAATGACAGGTGTATACCACTGCACCAAGCTTTGGTTGGAGACAGATCTCAGACTTTCTGCCTGGGCTGGGCTCATATTGAGATCCTTTCATGTTTACACTCTCAAGTAGCTGGGATTACAGGTATCAGCTACCAGCACCAAGTCTTCTATGCTTTCTTAGTGTTAACAGGGATGTATATTGTCCATTTAGTTTGTTTCCTTTTAAGGAGCCTCCCATGTTCTCCGAAACACCAGTTCATTCAGCTGGGCCTTGTATAGATTATGGAACAAACATCTGGCTGGAATGATAGCCTAGCTTACCACTAAGGAAAGAAGCATAGTGCAGGTACGCTGTTCCCTTCTTCAGAAATGGGTAAGCACCAAATTTACATTTGGTTTGACTTCCTTACAGAGTATTCATTTCATGCATGCCAATTCACAGCTCAAATTCATGCCATGTGGGAATGTGTGCAAATATCCAAATGAGAATGGGGAAACATCTTTTTGTTTTTCTTCAACCATATTGAGATATCTCAAACAATTAGGAAATATAATTTTTCTTCCAGTTTTCTGAAACATTTATCTGGGTTAAAACCAAGGATGAACAATTTAAACCAAAAAGCTTCTTGAAATTTTTATAGTTTGAAAGAGTTTAGAAAATCTTATTTGGACTTAAGCACATTTAATTATCAGGATATATTATTCATTTACCAACAAATTAGTGCAATTTTAACCTAAGTGAAATGATTTATATTTTGTATAATGTCAGTTATTTTTATAGTGTATTACTTTATGGCTTTTATTTTTATTGTTTTATTCTTTTAAATTGGTTTTTTACTTTCTAGTTTTTTGTTTGTTTCTTTTTTGTGCTGGTAGTAGGGCTTGAACTCAAGGCCTGAGGATTGTCCCTGAGGGTTTTTTTTTTTTTTTTTTTGGTCAGTTGTGGGGCCTGGGCGCTGTCCCTCAGCTCTTCAGCTCAAGGCTAGAGCTCTACCACTTGAGCCATGGTGCCTCTTCCGGCTTTTTCTGCTTATGTAGTGCTGATGAATCAAACCCAGGGCCTTATGCATGTAGGCAAGCACTCTACCACTGAGCCACCTTCCCAGCCCCCTGGCCCTGAGTTTTTGTGCTCAAGGCTAGCACTCAACTACTTGAGCCACAGCATGGCTTCTGGTGTTCTGGTGGTTAATTGGAGATAAAGAGTTTCACAGACTTTACAGCCTAGACTAGCTTCAAACTGCAATCTGCAGATTTCAGCCTTCTGAGTAGCTAGGATTATAGGTGTGAACCACCAGTGCCTGGCCACTTCTGCTTTTTTTTTTTTTTTTTTTAGTAGTTACTTGGAGATAAGAGTCTCACAGACTTTGTTGCCTGAGCTGGCTTTAAACCATGATCCTCAGAGCTGTCACCCGAGTAGCTGGGATTACAGGCATGAGCCATCGGAGCCCAGTTTATTTCATATTCTTTCACTATGTTATCAGCATACATTTAAGTAACAAGAGGAACTGGTGTCATTATTTTGAGTTAGTTTTCATCTTGAATTTATGATTGGTATATGTATTCTACCACTAGTGTATTGCTAGAAACTTTAGTTCAAATCTTCAAATGCTTAATAAAATGTGAACACTAAACTTATTGGATGTTTTATCTTGATTGCTCTGGATAAAATCAGTGCTTCAGATGCTTGATGCTTCAGGATGAAAAGTTGTGGTAAGCAATATTTGACTTGAATTGTGGTTTAAAATATATTCTTAATTTTAAAGCCTTTTGTAGTTCCTATTTCCTAAGCAATATTAGCTATATTTGATCTTCTAGTTGAAGAAAGATCTGACTTTGGTTAAATATGGTTCAGTACCATCCTGGAATCGATTTTATTCATAAATTAATAAAATATGTGGAGCATGATTTAGGAGGAAATATTCTAGGTCATTAAATTTAGTTACATAAGCTACAATCTGTTTTAAATTCTGTGCAACAAAAATCTGTTTTGCTTTAAAAAGAAAAAATATATATTTGGAAATGTAGAGAATTTGTTTTCTAGACAACCAAAAGCATGCCCATTCACACATATAGGAAATTTTTGAAATATTAATTTTAGCCTTTCCCCTTAATGACAGTTGTTATCATTATTTAGTTTTCTAATCCACACTTAAAGTGCTTAAGAACACTGTGATCAGGGTACATAGTTCTAACACCATCTCCTTGGTTCAAGAACAGTGCTTTTGTCTGATGAATAAATTATAAAGGACACAAATGTCAGGCACACATTTGGTCATGAAGAACATGCTTTTCCCTTATCTGCTCACATTCTTAGTCCATGATTTTAGTGTTAGTGAGAAAATGGTCCCAAGAAAACTTGAGAGCTCAGCTTCCATTCTAAATCTTGAAGCTTCTTCTAAAATAAATTCAAATGAATGCATGGTGTCTCAGACTGCATTTTACAATGGCAATGGAAACTCACCCCCTGGAGCAACACATCCTGGAGTGTGATTGTATCCATGGATATAGACTGTCACTCCCTTGATTTGGTAGCATTAAGAGACAAAGGTGGTGTAATGATGTTTGTGATTATATGCTATCACTCTTGAACAGGCTAGAAGAAAATTCCTGCTGGATTTGAAGAAGGGATCTGCCATATTGTAAAGGAACAGCATGGCTAGGCTATTAGAGTAGCATCTAAAATCCCAGAACAGTCCCTAAAAAAAGAAGTTGATGAAGCCAGCCTGGGCAGAAAAGTCCCTGTAAGACCCTTACTTCCAGTTAACCACTCAAAAACCAGAAGTGGTGCTGTGGCTCAAGTGGTAGAATGCTAGAAAAAGGCACCCACTTCCTGAGTTCAAGCTCCACAACCAACAATAACAGCAACAACAAAAAAGGTCAGGGTTAGACACCTGTAACCCTATATACTCAGGAGGTTGAGATCTGAGGATTGTGGTTCAAAGCCAACCTAGGCAGGAAAGTCTGTGAGAATCATTTCCAAATAATTACCAAAAAGCCCTAGGTGCAGCTGTGGCTCAAGTGGTAGAGCGCTAGCCTCCATCAAACAAGTCAGAGACAGTGCCAGGCTTTGAGTTCAAGCCTCTGAACTGGTACACACACACACACACACACAGAGTCATGTGCACACATACGCACGCATACACACATGCACACACAAAGTCAGGGATATTAATTCCAGGAGACAGGAGACAGACTATTTACATGACCAGATTGCCCCCAGAATGTCATGGAAACCATTGCTAAATTAGAGCTAACCTGGGAAACAGACTCATATCAACATTGTTGCCATTGTGCATCTAGACTTGGGCAAGTCCACCCTAGTACTATCTGACCTGCAAATGCAGTGCAATCAATGAAAGAACCAATCGAAAATATGAGAAGGAGGCTTCTGAGATAGAAAAGAGCTCTTCTAAGTCAGCCTGGCTCATGGATAAGCCGAAAGCTGAGGTGAACATGTGTGAAACCGCTGATACTTGCCTCCAGGAATTCGGAATCATGAAGGTACAGTTGTTCCTTCCATAGCCCCTTCTCATCTACAGTTTAGTTTCCACTCACCCCCTAGTCAACCCATGGAAAATTGCAGAAATAGTTAAAAAGTTTTTTTTTGAAGTTTTATCATGTGCTGTTCTGAGTAGCATGTTCTGGGTAACACTATCCCCTGTGTCCTAGCTAAGACTCTAACCATCCTTTTTTGTCCAGTGACTTCACACTTTACTTGCTACTTGCCTCTTAGTCCCTTAGTAGCCATCTTGGTCATCAGATAAACCATCACTCTATTGGAGTACTTGTGTTCAAATCTTGCTTGACTTCACATGACCCCCAAAGCACAAGGATTTAGGAGTATGGGTAATTCAGATATCCCAAAGAAAATCTGCTAAGTGCTAACCTGAAATGAAAATGTGAAAATATACTAAGATATTTTAAGAAAAAGGACACCTTCGCTTTCATGACAGTGTTATTATTTGGATTTTAAGTGTCCCCCAAAGGCTTCTATGAAAAAGGCAGCCTGTGGTGTGATTGAAGGGTGGTGGATCCCATAGGAAGGAGGTGGAGCCTAGCGGAAGAAAGTTAGGTCATTAGGGGTGTGCCTTTGAAAGGGCTTTGGGATCCTGACTCTATTCTCTTTCTTAATACTTTCTGGATACCATTAAGTGAGCAGCTTTGTTCCCTGCTCTGCGTGATAGACTGCCTTACAATAGGCTTAAAGCAAAATGGCCAACCACCCTTGCACTGAGAACTCTAAGCCATAAGCCAAAATAACCCTGTCCCCCTTTCAAGCTGTTTAGGTATTTCTTCAAAATGACATAAAACTGATTAATGCAAGTATTTTGTTTCACTATTGTATTATTGTTTTTAGCCCCTTATATCGAATGTATATGCTAAACTCTATCATGTGTTATGTTTTTATGAGGGAAAAAACATGGTAATATGTAGGGTTTGGTTTCAGGCATAGTAGTGGTCTTAGAATGCATCTCCCACGGGTAAGGGAGGTCTACTTCACTATTCATAGAGCCATCACTGATGCTCTAAGCCAGACTCAGGTGCACATAGGCTGCAGGTTGATTATTTGTCCTGATTGTTGCTTTGTTGTTGGTGAATTTGAAGCTAGTTTCTCTGAGTGGGAAGATTTGTACATATGTTCCTTCTGGCTTACATACTTTTGAAACAACTGTTGATGTTAAAGGAAATGACTCTAGGGGTGGAGAAAGTTTCTCAGCCCTTGTTGAATGTCTGGGGGTGGGCTACTCCTCCTGGAAGTAGCATATAGGTGTCTGTGGCTGTGGAAAGTATGGCTCTCCTTGCATGATGACCCTCTGTTGAATACCTCCTAGGTGTACATTGTGCACTTGGTATAGATGATCGCCTACAACCCTTCTCCTGCACCAGCCTGACTACATACCCCTCTTAATATTAATGCTCTTGAGCCACTGGTCAGTTTAAAATTCAGCATTCACAAAAGGATATAAAATGAAATCATAGTGAAAGGTCTTCACTTACCTGTCCCATGCCACCCAGGGCACCTATTTCTTATAATATCCTCCCAGGCATTTTTGATGATGTAAGACATTTGTGATCATTTATTTTTCCACTTCTTTTTCCCTAGTTCCATTGCTATTCTGTTTCAGAAACAGTAAGTCTTTGCTCATCCATTCTTAAAAGTGCATCAAGGAACCAGAGGTATAGCTCAAGCTGAAGCGCGCTGGCCTTGAGTGAAAAAGCCAAGTGAGAGTCTAAGGCCCTGAGTTCAAGCCCAGTACCAGCACAAAACCAAAGCCAAATTAAAACCAAACCAAACAAAAACAAATCAAAGACGAAAAGAGTGAGTGGGGCTTAGAGTGTTTACCTAGGCCTTGAGTACAATCCCTATTAGTGCTTAAAAAAGAAAAAGAGGAGAATGAGGAAGAGGAGGAGGAGGAGACCAATTTCCATTGAATGGCAAAGTTTAAGCATCCGACTCTTGTCAGAGATTATTTCTAACCTTTTGCAATTACAAACAGTATCTTTGTACCATGGCTACTGGTCTCAGTACTAAGGTGTTTGTAGACCTTCCAGGTTAAAGCATTTGGTATGTGTAATTGTGAGAATCTTTCTGGACTACTCTGGAACAGTGTGTGCAAAGGCCTGTACCATCACACTCACCAAGAACATGTTAATCACTTTTCACTTTTCCATTGACCCATTGCCACAATGAGGCTCACAAGACACTATGTTGGAAAGGAACTTTACAACTTCTGGGGGATGGTGGGGGTGGGGGGAAGGAAGGGATAGTAAGAGAAAAACAAAGGAGGTGGTAACAATGCTGGACAAGAAATGTACTCATTACCTTATTCACATAACTATAACCCCTCTGTACAGGACCTTTACAATAAAATAATTTTTAAAAAATGGTGCCAGATTTACTTTGCATTTACTTGATTACAAATGAGGTTGAGCATCTTGCAGGTTTAGACTCATTTTTTGTTTTTTGTTTTGTTTTGTTTTTTGTTTTTTGGGTCCGGTTGTGGGGCCTGAACTCTGGGCCTGGGCGCTGTCCCTCAGCTCTTCAGCTCAAGGCTAGCGCTCTACCACTTGAGCCACAGCGCCACTTCTGGCTTTTTTCTTTTTGCTTATGTGGTGCTGAGGAATCGAACCCAGGGCCTCAGGCATGCAAGGCAAGCGCTCTACCACTGAGCCACCTTCCCAGGACCAGTTTAGACTCATTTGAATTTTCTGTTCAGTCAACTATTTCTATCCTTTATCAAAATTTCTATTGTCTCTTTTGTATTTCACAATCATCTTTTACATATTAAGACAGTTAACTTCTTAACAACTGCTATTGTTTAGTTCATGTCTCCCAAGGCTTAAGTGTTAAAAAGTTTTGATTGCTGTGCTGAGTGGGATGGCTCATGCTTATACTCCCAGCTTCTTTGGAGGCAGAGACCAGGAAGATCCAGATTGGAGGACAGCCCAGGGAAAGACTAATAAGACCCTCATCTCAACCCTAAGTCAGACACAATGGCATACTAGTACTGGCATCCCAGTACTAGTACCAGAGCTTGAGCTCAGGGTCTTATGTTCTTGCTTGGCTTTTTCACTGAAGGCTGATGCTCTACTACTTGAACCCTGTCTCTAGTTCCAGCTTTTTAAAAAAACCTTTAAGTAGTTGTCAATGAATTCTAGCAATTAATACATTAATGAGGAAAAAGTTGCTGTCTGCAGATGTATGTTTGACTATCTTGGAATATGGGACACATTCCATTTTTTTACATTCAGTCTTATTTTTAAAGTTCTTTATATCAGTCATTTCCATCTCCAATTAAGTTCACTCCCAGGTCACTGTCTTCCGTTGCTATATGAAAATGGAGTCTTTCTTCTATTATGTTCTGAGGCCAACAGTTTTTAGAGTTCCAATTTTTACAAATGAGTAAACTGAATCTAAGAGAGGTGATTCACCGTGGGTAAGTGGTGAAGATGGATTCCCGTTCTTCTGATCACATCCCCAAGCCAACCAAATAGCTGCTATCACTAGTTACAATTTACTTGGTAGCAAATCCCTATGGTTGCTAGTAGGCTTCTACTTTTCTGTTACACCTTAAAGAAACTTCAAGCAGGCTCTTACTTTAACTCATCTATTAATGAGAGATTGAGGCAGGTACCAAGAAGCCAACTAGAATTCACAGGTGCCAGAGGGGAAAAAATAGATGGTTGGCCTTCTGTCTCCTCCCTGTTATGTGAGCAACCCTAGCTCATGATAGGATATAAGTAAGGCCTTGCAGACTCCCTTCCTCCCTCCATTCCTCCCTCCCTCCCTCCCTCCCTTCCTTCCTCCCTCCCTCCCTCCCTCCCTCCATTTCTTTCTTTCTTTTTTTTTGTCAGTCATGGGGCCTGAACTCTGGGCCTGGGCACTGTTCCTCAGCTCTTCAGCTCAAGGCTAGCGCTCTGCTACTTGAGCCACAGTGCCACTCCTTTTTTCTGCTTATGTGGTGCTGAGGAATCAAACCCAGGGCCTCATGCATTCAAGGCAAGCACTCTACCACTGAGCTACCTTCCCAGCCCACCTCCCTCCCTTTCTTCCTTCCCATCTTGTACTCATAACCCTGGGGATTAAACCTGGAGCCCTGTGCATGCTAAGCACACATACTACTGTGGCACTGAAGCCCAGCCCCCTTGATCTTTACATTCTAATTAATAATACTATTTTACTCAACACCTCTCCCCCCATCTCTACTGAATCTTTGTAAAACACTGAAATGATGAAGGTTGTTTCTATTTTATGTGCTTGTTTAAAATACTGGTTTGCTTAACTTCCACAGAATGAGGAATACACACACACACACACACACACACACACACAAACATACATGTAGGTCCAAACACATTTCATTTAAAAATAACTGAAGCTTTATAGACCAGGATCTTGTTTGTTTGTTTTTCTTTTCCAGGAAGCTTAGAATTGAAAAGGTAGTCACTTATTACTCGCTGAGACCTGCAGGGGGCACTCACTGGTTTCCATTCTCGAAGGTATCTGCTGGCCTATTGGAAACTGTGGGAGAAATTAGGACTGCCCTGGCCTAACAGGGGCTCATCAACAGTATCTTTTGGAGAGTCAAGGTGACCATCCCTTTCCCTGCAGCTTCACTTTGTGACAATTGTCACCCTGCATAGGGAAAATCTCCCTCCAGGGACTTTGACTGCAAGAAGCCTCCTGTTTTCCTGAGAGCTCAGAATGCTTGGGGTCCCTAAGGAAAAGCTGCTTCTGTTTATAATTGCCACCGTCACAAGCCATCTTTTTTTAAAATTAGTTTTCAAAATTAGAAATAGAATTCATACCCATGGCAAACAATGCTGAAAATGGAAAACACACTCAAGAGAGAGAAGCGGGGGGGGGGGGGGTAGCCCCTAACCTCCAGCCTACACGTTAGTTCTGTTCACGTCTTCCTGTCAAGTCTCTTCACAGGTCTCCACATGTCTATCAAGGTTTGAGGTTCAGTGATTTTCATTGAAGATGTCATGAGTATTTTCCCCCTGAAATCAGGACAGGGTGGAAATGGCCTTGTATCCCCTCAGGACCTTCTCTCTTGCTCTGTGGACAATCTAGCTGGTAAACTGAGGGAGAATGGCTGTTCCAGAGTCTCTCCTGGCTCAGTTTCCCCACCTGTCTGGCCTAGAATGCTAAATCTAGCTCAGGATCCTTGGGCTGTCAGTGTGAAGGCATAAAGCAGTCTGTGACACAACAGAACACAGGCAGCCTGCTTTCGAAGGTAACATTTATTGGGATCACATGTGACTCAACACACTAACTCTGTCTAGCCTGCCACTAGTATGTTTACTACTGTTTGCTCAGTGGAGATTAAGGGGTAGAGACTTGTACCTTTGGCTTTTACTCATGTCTGTGGAAAAAAATTTAATACTTGCAGTCCTCAGAGAGGACATATATTAGTTCAGTCTTTGGGTTATAGGAAGGAACTATGATGCCCAGCACATAGTGATAAGAGGAAGAAACACAGAAGAGTTAAAAATAAAAAATGGTAGTCCAGGTACCATTGGTAGTGTATACTTATAACACCAGGGATGAATGTAGAATCATGAGTTTGAGGCCCCTTGAGACTGTGTGTCTCAAAAAAGTTAATATAGGGTCCAGTGGTAGAGCACATGTCAGGCATGCAGAAGGTTCTGGGTTTCATGCCTATCACTAGCAAAAGAGGAGAGGGCATGGCACTGGTGGCTTGTGCTTGTCATTCTAGCTTCTAAGGAGGCTAAGATCTGATGATCATGGTTTGAAACTAGCCTGGGCAGCAAAGCCCGTGAGATGCTTTATCTCCAATGAGCTACCAAAAAGCCAGAAGCGGAGCTGTGACTCAAGTGCTAGAGTACCAGCCTTGAGTAAAAAAGCTCAGGGACGGCACCCAGGCCCTGAGTTCAAGCCCCAGGCCTGACACAACATAAAAAAAAAGATAATATTTCTTCATTCTTTGATCTCCTTAATGGATGGCAGGCATTTGTGGGATATTTCTGCTATTCTGTCTCTTCACTATGCAAGAAGAGGACTAGCCATTTAAAAAGTAATTAATTAAAAAATCAAACCGGTTTCTTATAAACAGTTAATGACACAGAAGGAAAACTCTCAGGTGTTAAGCCATCATCTCCTCTGAGGTTAAGTGAAATTAGTTTAGCCTAGGTATCTTTCTAAAGATAACCTGCCTGCCTTCTAAGTTAAATGAAAGTGAAATATCTAAATAATAAAATGAGCAGATAACATGTTAAAAATTCATCACATTTGGAGCACAGGCTAAGGACAAGGGGGAAAATCACTGGTGATTTCTTAATTTATATTTTTTCAGATTCATTTCTTGTGGATAACATGTTTCCCTGCATTATGAGTCAAGACCTCTTTTTTCTTCTCCACAATCTAGAGCCATGGCCCTCATAATAAATGGGAAGGTAAATCTATCTTAAGCATAGCATTTGAATTCAAGTTGCATCGATGCTGCAAAGAGTTCTGGAAACTGTCGACCTAGATACTACTTTGGGAAGAGGAGGTCCTGCAGAAGCTAAGGCAAGAAAGAAGAATGTTCTGTTTCTAAAGCAGCCTCTCACATTTTGCAGCCACACAGTCTGAGGTTCTTCCGAGGTGCCCAGAAGGAGCCGTCAGTCTCAAGAACACTCAAGGTTCACCATAGACAAGTTGAAATGAAAATTGTTTCTCAGCAGGAAAAGGTCTCTGAGCTTCAGTTATGTAAGATGGCTCATCAAATAGCTCTAAGAGTTCCCTGGTTAAAAAGGGAGACCAACTGGCTATATAGCTCAAATGGTAGAGCACCTGCCTAAGCAAGGTCAAAGCCCCAAGTTCAAACCCCACTATCACAGAGAGAGAGAGAGAGAGAGAGAGAGAGAGCAAGGAAGGAAGGAAGGAAGGAAGGCAGAAAAGTAAAAGGATTCTAGTTGCCGATGGATCATGTCTGCAAATCTCCAGTTCCTCAAGAGGCTGAGACCTGAAGGATAGTGGTTTGAGCTCATCCCAGGTAGAAAAGTCTGTGAGACTTTATCCACAAGATAACCAGAAAAGACTGAGTCAGAGTGTGGCTCAAGTGACAGAGTGCTGGCATAGCAAGTGTGAGGTCCTGAGTTCGAATTCCAGTACCACTGGGGAAATAAAATACAGAAGAGGCTAGGAAGTCATCCTATAGGTGAGCATTTTATGTATGTAACAGGAAAGGATTCCACAGAACCCTAGTTAAAGACTATGGGACTCAATGAAGAATCTGGAATGAACTACAAGTAAATAATTGCATGGACATTTGTCAGTAAGCCAGGTTTGTCTCTGGATCAGGGTAATTTTATTCTCAGCTCTTACAATCTGCCAAAAGAAGAAATCACGGTTTATGTCTATGTTAGATACATTTGTATTGTGCTGAGTCTGGTAGTACATGACTATAATCCCAGCTATTTAGGAAGCAGAGATTGGGAAAATTGAAGTTCAAGGCCAGCCTGGGGACAAAGTTAGTGAGGCTTCCTTTCATCCAACAAGCTGGGCAAGGTGTGTGTCTGTGGTTCTAGCTATGCAGGGCATATAGGTAGGAGAATCATGGTTCAAGACCCACTCCAAGCAAAAGCTCAAGATCCTCTGTGAAAAAAATAACTAAAGCAAAAAAATAACTAAAAGCAAAGAAGGTTTAGAGGTGTGGCTTAAGTGGTAGAGCACTTGCCTAGCAACCTGGAGCTCTGGGTCCAAATCCTGGTATGACCCAACTAAGAAACACCTGTGTTGTTGTCACCTTTATTCTCTGGAAGAGAATAATGTAGAGACTAATAAAGTTGTTCGTTTGTTGTTGTTTTAAGTCAGTGTCCTTGAATTCATGGTTATATGACCTAAAAGCCTGGGGTCTGTCATGTGGTAAACACGCAAAAACATTTGCTGAATGGATTTAGTGGAAACAATTGTCATTCACTGTGGATTGTACACTTGAGCCTGTTTCCTCAGATGTCACATAGGAAATACCTGTGTGAGTCCATAAATACCATAGCATCTTCTTGGGTTGGATCAGAGAACAAAGGAAGGCAGCTGACCAGGGCCAACTGGCTGCCAAGAGATGCAGCTGGGCCTCCTGGGGTGGAGGGAAGAACTAGGCTGGCTCCGTGCTGCAGACCCAGTCTCAGGCTGCTGGGTCAGGAAGCCTCCGAACAAAGAGGCTTCCTGCTGGCTGTCATCTTGTCCTTCCTTCTTTTTCAAATGAGCACATGAGTCCCTCCAGCTTTATTAAGGCATAATTAACAAATACGTTGAAGGTGTACAACATGCTGTGTTGGAATATGCATCTGTGTGCAACGATTAAATCCAGCTAATTTTACATACTTAGCGCGCGTGTGTGTGTGTGTGTGTGTGTGTGTGTGTGTGTGTGTTGGAAATACTGAAGATCTCTCTAAGAAACCTTCAAGTCTGAAGTGTACCACTACATATCCTGTCCATGCTGCCCAGCAGATTTCCTTCTATGTCCTGGGGTGGGGGTATGTGACGATGTACAAGTTCGTTCCTATAGCCAAGCATACCTATATAAGAACATGATTTTCGCACTACCCTCATACATGTGTGTTTAATGTAGGAGGATATGTACACATGTTCTCTTCCATCTTTAGTGTAATCAAGACGTCAGCTCCTACCATATGCTTTGTAGGGCTGGCTAGCTAAGCAACTTGGGTGCCTCAGTGGTCCTGGAATTCATTTCCAGTGGCCCAGTCACTAAATTCTGTATGCCTAAGTTTTCTTGTCTGTGAAATGAGGAAGCTAAGAATATAACCTCCTAGGGTGTAAAGAAGATGAAAATGTGTTCCTCAGTGAAGTGCTTAGAACATGTCTGGCCCATATAAGGTTGGTATATTGTTTATTACTATTAGTAAGAGCAGCACTGATAATCACTGGATAATAAGCTATTGAGTTTGTGATATTATCAATAATTAATTAGGACATCGTACCAATATTTGCGCATGTATCCTATTGTTTCCCTTAAACTATGATTACTGGGAGTGTTGATGTTAAAGATTTGCGGTATATTTTGCCAGCTGCATTCCAGGAAAACTGTACTGATGAAATTGACAGTCAACATTGAAAAGAATGACTTGACTGATTTCAACTCTCAGGATTGTCACCTGCCCCTCCCAGTGTGACTTCATTAAAAATTGTATGCATGTTTGTTTGTGTGTGCTTGTGTGCACATGTATTTTTATTATGTGCATGAATTTATATATATCCACGCATGTATGCATGTGTGTGTGTGTGTGTGTGTGTGTGTGTGTGTGCTAGTACCAGGATCTAAATTTGAATCAAGAATCTTGAGCTTTCACTTGGCTTGCTCGCTCATGGTTGGTGCTCTACCACTAGAGCCAGGCCTCCAGTCCAGCTTTTGAGTGGATAATTGGAGATGAAGTTTTGCATACTTTTCTGCCCATGAGTTCTAACTTTGATCATCAAATCTCACCCTCCTAAGTCGTAGAAGGATTACAGTCAAGAGCCATCAACACTCGGCTTCTAAAAGATAAATTGAATCCACTTATGGTCTAATGTATTTTCGTATGTCATATATTTTCTATATGACTTAAGAATTGTATTTCTGGGGCTGGGAAGGTGGATCAGTGGTAGAGCGCTTGCTTTGCATGCCTGAGGCCCTGGGTTCGATTCCTCAGCACCACATAAGCAAAAAGAAAAAAGCCGGAAGTGGCGCTGTGGCTCAAGTGGTAGAGCACTAGCCTTCAGCTGAAATGCTGAGGGACAGCGTCCAGGCCCAGAGTTCAGGCCCCACGACCGGACCCAAAAAAAAAAAAGAATTGTATTTCTGTCATCTTATTTTGTGCTCTTTTTGTAGTATTTGTTTGCATATTAAATATGTTTCTTTCCTTATTTTGCCCTTTTTGGCTCTCCACTGAAACAACTGTTTTCTTGTTCCTTTTCACTTACTTTGTTGGTGGGAGCTTCTCTATTAAGAGTTCTGTTCTATTTTTAAGGACCTTCTACTATTTTCACATTTTGCAGGTTCTGGGATTTGAACTCAGGGCCTTGTGCTTGTTGGCTGATATTCTATCACTTAAGCCATGCCCCTAGCCTGACTTTTGGCTGGTTAATTGGAGATAGAGTCTCTGCTTGGACTGGCCTTGAACCCTCCAGATCTCAGCCTCTCAAGTAGCAGTGTGCCTTGTTCATTCCATCTCTTTATCTTGTCTCTTGCATGATTTCCTGATGTTTGCTTTTCAGTTCATAAAGTTTTCAATTTCATTTGCATGGTAGATTTTTATTTGGTTACTTTTCCTTTTTATCTGATTTTATTTTAATGATGTTGTCTTGTTTTATGTTTGTTGGATATCTTCCGTTCTGACATTAAATGTATCAATATTCTTATTTTAAAATCTATCCAATTTTACGAAGTTCTTGGGTTCTAATACCATTGGTTATAATGTCTTGTTTCTAAATCATATTGAATTTTTTTCCTTCTGTGGTTTTAGGGTTTGAATGTGAGCTTATTTTCTGGGAAAATTAGATATAGCCTAAATTCAGTTCTCGGGAGATTTTCATTGGCTAGAGCAATCTTCATATTCTTTTCTTAAAGTAGGTTTTCCTGAACCATACTAGTGTTAGGAATCTGAATGATGTGATATAAATTCCCAGAAAGGTCAACATCAGGGGTTGAATTCAGGGCCTTTAGCTTGTTTCTCTTTTGGTTTTCTTGCTCTGCTGGTTCTCTACCACTTGAACCATGGCTTAGTCCTCCTTTTGGTTGTTATTTTGGAGACCGAGTCTCATAGACTGGTTTATTTTTTTAAAGCCTGATATGGCTTTGGATTATGATCCTCCGAATCTCAGCTTCCCGAGTAGCTGGGACAACTGGCATAAGCTACAGGTGCTCAGCTCCAGAATTTGTTTTTTAACTGATTTCCAGTGGCTACCTCTGAGTAGCCAGTGTCTGCTCACTGGCTTCTTGCTTTGGGTTTCAGCGTATTCTTTAATTCTGGCTTCTGGATTTTCCTTTGTTTTCCTGCAGGCTGCATTTAAAATCATATTTCTCCTGTTTTACCCTCTTATTACCAGCTGTTTGTAATGCTTTGCTTTTCAAATGTTTTCACTAAATATGGAAGTTCCCTGCTTTTTTGGTTCATTGCAGTTGACATAATTCTTCTTGTAGATGCAAATGGAGTTTCAAGAATGCCCGATTCAGATGCTGTCTTCCTGCTCTTGAGAAGGGAGAGGATCTTCTGGCACAGGGCTCGCAATTCTCCACAGGGCTGTGTGAAGTGGTGACCTTGGGTGAAGGTCCAGAGTGCAGCTCCAACTGTATTGCTCCTAAACTTAACCTGGTTCTGTGCTTCCCCAGTTACTGAGAGGAAGCACAGGGCAACAGCAAGGAGCCTTATCTGAGTCCTGTACTTTGTACTCAGCCCCATCCTCTTGCAAACAAATGTCCTGAGAGGAAAGCAGTCTAGACCAGAGATGCTCTTGGCCTTAAAAAGGAAAATGAAGCATGGTGTTGGTAGCTCAAGCTGGTAATCCTAGCTACTCAAGAGGCTGAGAACTGAGAACTGAAGTTTCAAGCCAGCCTTGGCAGGAAAGCCTGTGAGACACTTACCTCCAATAAACTACTCAAACCCCGCCCCCCAGAACCCCAACAAAAAAACAGAAGTGGTGCTGTGGCTCAAATGGTAGAGCACTATTCTTGAGCCAAAGAAGCTCAGAGACAGTGCCTAGGTCCTGAGCTCAAACCCCAGGACTGGCAAGAAAAAAAAGGGGAAACAACTGACATTACTATCTGGCTTTTGGGACCCTCACCTTTTATTCAGAAGCTTCTAGAAACCAAATCCATTGAAGTCCTCATTCTGAATCTGAACAGAAAATGTCTCAGTTTAGAGGAAAGTGTGTGG
This sequence comes from Dipodomys spectabilis, assembly GCF_019054845.1. NCBI lineage: Eukaryota > Metazoa > Chordata > Mammalia > Rodentia > Heteromyidae > Dipodomys > Dipodomys spectabilis. The sequence continues at coordinate 4,805,029 of NW_024870773.1, forward strand.
TGATAATATGGTATTATATATTACTAACGAACTAACTACTAACTACTAACTAACTAACAACTTGCAAAAGTACAAAGCACATTTGTGTTCTACCCACCTGTGCACTTTGAGAGGAAGGAAAAGGAGGAGGAGGACGAGGGAGAGGAAGAGGAAGGGGAGGAGAGAGGAGAGAGGAGACAGGGAAAAGAGAGACGTTTAGAACGAAAATCTGTAGTCCTTAGTTGGTGGACTTAATCAATTCCAAAGAGTAATGAATGCTTTTACTAATTCTCTTACAGAGAGCCTGAAATCAAATCAAACTTTTGTGGAAACAAAACAGAACAACTGAATCTTAAGAGAGAGCACCAGTAAACTTTTCAGGGCTCAGTGACTTGGTTCAAAATCTCTTTACATATTCAAATATCGCAGAGGGCCTAGGACCAGCCAGAAAAGCTCTCTTCTTATTCAGCTGAAGTTCAAGTGCACAGCTTGATGGCAGTTCTGCAGCTTCATTTATTGAAGGCAAAAGCGGTGCTCTTCAGAGCCTATGTTTCCTTTCCTGAGTCTCCAACTAGACTTCCTGTCCTAGACTTCCTGTCCATTCAGGGTGCTTACGTGATTGGGTGCTTGAGAATGGAATTTGAATAACAAGATGTGTGTGGCACTGCCAGGCGTAGCCTATGCATTTTTGGCATGTGCACTTGCGTGCACGTGCCACACGGCACACATTAAACATGGCAAAGGCATTCAGCCTGAGTCCGCATTTGAGCACATGGAGGTAGTAGAGCCATCTCTATCCACGTATTCACTCACTGTGCCTTTCCTTCGCGTGTTCAGTCCTTGCATGTTTGGATCTGTTTTGGAGGCATGGTCTGTGCTCTGAACTGATAGAAGAGATCCAGGATGCCAGGGGGCAGGGGGCAGCCCCAAGAAACTCCTGTGTAGGCAACACTGTACTCTTGTGTAGGTAGCATTATTATTTTTTTTTTCCCAATGCAACCCATGAAAGCGTTCCTCATTTTGGAGAGCCTGAGATCTCTGTTCTCTGGGATCTCTCTCTGTCTCTCTGTCTTTCTGTCTCTGTCTCTGTCTCTTTCTCCCTCTGTCTCTCTGTCTCTGTCTCTCTCTCTCTCTGAGATCCTGAGATCTCTGATCTCTCTCTCAGCAGAGAGAGTATTTGTCCCCCATGACTTCAGATGCCTGAATTCAAATCTGTGGGCAACTGAACCCAGGCTACATATTCCCATACCACACCTTCCTGGATTTGATTTGGAGATCTTTCTATTTACTTTTTGAGAAGAAAGAACACTATTTTCATAGTAAAACAAACATGAATGGATAAAATGCAAGATTGGATGAATTTCAAAGAGCAAAGCACTTCAAAGAGATTTCAGGCTTGTCTTTGCAGTTCTGTACCAAGCCTTCAGACCTCCTGTCTGCACTTGGGGTTTGCTGTGGCACTGTGCTTTATTTATTGTTATTCTACGGACTTGTAGGTTTGAATCCAATAGCTAAATATTTTCTTCTAATACAGTGGAGACACCTGATTCAAAGGTTGTTAAATATTGCTAGAACATCAGATTATTTGTTATTGGCCTGTGTTCTCTTCTCAGGTTAACCCTCTCTGCCAAAACAAACCAAAAAAAAAAAAAAAAGGCAGGAATACTTCAGCTGTAATACTAGTACAGGAGGCTGAGATCTGAGGATCCAGGTTTGAAGCCAGCCTGTGTAGAAAAGTCCCCAGAACTCTTGTAACCAATTAACAAGTAAAATACCAAAAGTGCATGTTGGTTCAAGTGGCAGAATGCCAGCCTTGAGGAAATAAGCTAAGGGAGAGTGTCAAATCCTGTTCAAATCTCAGGAATGGTGCATGTGCACACACACACACACACACACACACACACACACACACACACACACACGTCAGGAATACAGAAACCCACTTCCCAGGAACATGATCTAGGTGAGTCTGTGAGCCTATGGCCTCAGAAGACCCCTCCCCTCCATGGGATGGTCTCCCAGCTTCCCAGACCCCCACCTCTCATGAAGATGAAGTTACTACCCTGATGCCTTTCTTCATTTGCAGCCCAAGCAAGTCTTGAGTTTGTGAGTGGAAATCACCCGAGTTCTGTCCATCTTGGACTGAACAAATGGTGACTTCTGTCCTGTACAGCTACATTGGACATTATTTTATTTTCTTCCAAAGGCCCATGTTCTTCTCTGATAGAATATCGCCAGTTCATACACACTGGCTAGAAAATCTCTTCAGCTGCTAGTGGGGACTAGCAAAGATCTTTCTGGATAGAGATGCTTCTCCCTTACAGATCCCTGTTCCTCCCATTTTCCACATAAGAGTTGCTGGACATGTTGTTTGCTTAACTTAAGGCTGCAATCTTCTGAGTGAGGAAAATGAAATCTGGGGAGAGATGGACTTCCAGAGAGGCCCCAGAACAAAGCCAAAATAGTCTAGCAGCTGGCAGTGGATGAGGGGACCTGAGAGATGGAAGATTGTGGGGCCTGAGGGGTGAGCCGTGGCCTGTATCACTGGAGTCCCTGTGCTCGACTTGACACAAAGCAGAAGGCAGTGATCTGGGTGCCAGTGGCTCGCATCTGTAATCCAGGCTATTTAGGAGAGAATAACAGGACCACAGGCCTCTTTCTCTGAACCTCAGACATTTTAGCAACACTTCCCCAGTGACATCTTACCGGCCAATCACACTGAGGATGACAGGCATCTAGGGATGGAATTAATTCGCCATTGGCTGTCCATTGTGTGGTAAACTAACATGCATTTATTTAAACAAGAAAAGCCTTTCGGGTGGTTTTGAGGTGAACGTGGGAAAAATTCCTGCCCCTCTGAGAGGATCTGTGTGGCAGCTGCAGCTGCTCCACTGGGAACTCCTTCTGTCCTGGTCCTGCTGCAGTGACTAGCATTCCCAGCAGGGGGTGCCCTACACTTGGGTTAGCCTATTTGATCAATTGAAGAAATTACTAAACCAACTAGCATAATGACATCCAGGTGTGGCCTTGGGGGCTACTTCAGGTGGGATTCTGTTTCTAGGTCGATCTAGGTTATATTTCTGAATGAGGCTTACTTTTTAAGGTCACTTGATGGGGACAGATGGGGGCGGGGATGATGGAAGGGTGACCTTAATCAAGATGTATTATATTCCTAAACTGACATGTTGAATTGAAACCTCTTTGTACAACTTAAAGGTAATAGAAAAAACAAAAAAGAGGGAAAGAATCTAAAGCTTTGTGTCTATTTTCTTTTGGGAGCAAATAGTTCATTTCTATTGGCAACTCAACACATTAGATCGCCCTCCAAAGCAATGGCAACCACACCATTCATTCTGAGTAGCTTCGGTTCTGCTGAAAACCAAGTTTAAAACGTCATATTTTGCACTATGAATGAGTGCACAGATTGGAATTCAAGGAGGCTAGTTTTCCACATGCTTGTCATGTGGGTACATGGCACCACTGCGAATGGGATTCCCAGAGGCCATGTGAGCTGTGCATGAAGCCTCAGGATAGGTCCCTGATAGACAGCCATGTGCATGCCTGCCAGAATGCTACACAGACTGTAGGTCTCTTGCAAGCGCCTGCACCATCCTGTCTGGACTTCTCACTTCCAAAACTGTGGATGCAATGAAGCTTTTCTTTATAGTATATACAAAGAAAGAAACATAAAAATAGACATCCCATGATTAAATGGGAATTTGGCCCACTCATAGCCCTTGACTGTAAAGTCACCCTGCCCAGGGGCAGGGTGAACCTAGCATTTTATTAGTTCATGACCTTACTCTTTTCATGTATAAAATCAGGATCGTAAGATCTCTGTGAGGTTTAAGTAAGAAATCTTGCACAGTGACACATGCTTGCACCCCTAGCACTCAGGAGAAGTGTAGAAGTAAGAAGGAAGAACACAAGATCGAGGGGACCCATGGATATATAGTAAGTTTGAGGCTAGTTTGGACTAGATAGTAAGACCCTGTCTTGAAAAACAGAAAGCAAAGAAAGGTATAGAAAAGAAAATAATAGATGCTGGGCACTGGTGGCTCACACCTATAATCCTAATGATCTGAGGATAGTAGTTCAAAGCCAGCCTAGGCAGGAAAGTCTGTGAGGCTCTTATCTGACGAACTACTCAGAAAAAGCCAGAAGTAGCGCTGTGGCTCAAGTGGTAGAGTGCTAGCCTTGAGCATAAAGAGGTTCAGAGACAGTGCCCAGGCCCTGAGTTCAAGCCTCAGGACCCACAAAAAAATACAAAAGAAAAAGAAAAGAATATAGGAAAGAAAAGAAAGGAAAAAAAAGAAACATTAAGTAAAGTGACAAAATAAATGGTAGTTACCTAAATTAAAATTTCTAAGGAGCTGGAAGTGAAGACTTGCTACCATTTCCAAAGCAAAAATTACTAATAAGTCTGAAAGATTTTGCAAAAAAGAAAAAGCAAGGCTTTAATGAATTACAGGAATATATATCTATATCTATATATCTTTTAAGTTATTCTAAACCCTTTTAAGTACCACAGAAATCTGAAGGTATTATATAATCACTATTACAATTACTATTGTCATAGGATCAGCCTGAGTTAGATCTTCATTTTTGAGAGGTTTCATTCATTCACTCATCCACTGAATTTAGCATTCATTCATTGACCACACATTTCCAGAATGCCTGCTGTGTGTCAGGCTTTCTTTAGACAATGACCAGTGACCAGTGCACATGTGGCTCCTGTCTTCTCAAAACTCAGTGTAACATGGGAGAGAATAGCAGTAAATTATGATTACAAGCTGGGCACTGGTGGCTCACGACTGTAATCCTAACTACTCAGAAAGCTTAGATCTGGAGGACTTTGGTTCAAAGCCAACCTGGGCAGAAATCACCAGCCAAAAGCCAGGCTGCAGGCATAGCTCAAGAAGTAGATGCTACCTGTGAGAAGAACAGCTGAGGGTGAGCATGAGGCCCTGATTTCAAGCCTAAGCACATGACACACAAACACACGCACACAGAGCCAGCTTTAAACAGTGGTTAAAGAACAAAAGGGCAGGATGGACTCCAGCGGAAAGCTGTTTGGGGACATCCATAGGCCTGCTCACAAGTGAAGCTTTACTACACTAGAATGACTCCGAAGTGAAGGCCAAGTTGGAGCTGCAACAAGATGGGGGAAAACTCAGAGACCTGTGCATATAGCTGATGATAGGAGAGGGAGAAAGATCCCACAGCTAGCAGAAAAAGGCCTGGAGGTGCACAAATGCTTTTCGGAGGGGAAGATAGATCTTTCAAGCCATACGACTGTCCACACTTGCCTTGATGTAGAAAGTGTGAAGGCCTGAAGTAGCTCCCTGAGTGGTAACCAGGCAGAGGGAGAGTAGCTGTGGTCTGCATTAAGGTCGGTCAGTTCCTCAGTGTCCGCAGCCCTAGCTGGGAATGGCCCTGGCTCAGGGGAAAGGAAGCTGGGTGGAGGTAGGTGAGGAGGGCTCTCTGCGTCCTGTTTTCCACCCCTGTGCACAGGGCTCTTTATCCAGGCTGACAGTGCACGGTGCTGGCTTTGACACTGTGGCTACCTCGCTGGTGGCCCCAGGGCAGTGCTTAAATGCTGGGGTTATGAAAGTCTCACGTGGGCCGAAAGGCTTCTTCAGGAGTCGCCATGACTCTGTGTGACACACGCGTGAGCACCCGTGGGCCGGATCTGTCCGTGAATGTTTGCTGTCCCCGTCTCACAGGGCGCTAACCCAGCTGCACAGTCATGCAGCGGCTCTTCCACCTCATTCCACAAAGCTAGGGTGGGTTTTGTTGTTGTTGTTGTTGTTTTGGTGCTGGTACTAGGGCTTTGAACTCAGGGATTGGGTGCTGTTCCTTAGCTTTTTTTCTCAAAGCTGATGTTCTGTCACATGATGACAGCTCTATTTCCAGCTTTTTGCTGGCTAATTGGAGATAAGTGTCTCACAGACTTTCTTCTTCCCAGGTAGCTTTGAACCATGATCATTGGCTGTCAGCCTCCTAAGTCGCTAGGATGTAGGTATGAGCCACTCAGCGTCTGACTGTATGGGTTTTTAAACCAGATGGGATCACGCACTTCCAAAAGTAGGGAACCTGAACAAAAGATATAGTTGGGTTCCCACTGGGCTCAGTATTCTTTGCATCCAGTTGGGACTCTCCAAAGCTTACAAGTGTTTTTTCAAATTCTGTTACATGTAAAGGTCTTAAGGGGTAGGCTGGGCCTAAAGTCCTCAGTGGATTCTGGGTTAAGTCACCAGCATCCACAGTCGGTATTTCTTTTCAGTGCTGTGGAGGAGGGAGAGGAGAGCAAAGGTCTACTACCTCTAAGATAGAGGATAGAAACAGGGCAGTCTTGGGAAGAAAAGTCTTTGATACTCTTATCTCTAGTTAGCCACCCAAAACCCAGAAGTGGAGGTATGGCTCAAGCAGTAGAGCTCCAGTCTTGAACAGAAGATAGCACTTAGGCCCTGAGCGCAAGCTCCAGTCCTGGCACTAAAAGGATAGTAACATACAATTAAAAAGTAAAATCAAATATGATTCAATAAATAAGCAAGATGGCAGAAACAAGTGGAGGAAATGAATCTCCTGATGTATGGTGAGAAATCAGAGCATCCATATTTTGAGAAGTCAAATCAGGAGTCTTTATTAAGGCCGGCAACTGCATGGTGGACTCCTTTCTCAAAGACCAGTAGACAGCAAATACATTTAACACTGTTAGGAAACTGAGCAGGAGAGGAAAGAAAGAGCAAAAACAATACCAACAAACCAGCCCCAGTGGAAAGCTGAAGTGGGACACCATGGTGATCAAAGAAGAGCCAGGAGACAGGAGGCAGGACCCGAACATGGAAACATGTGGCATGGTGCCTGAGCTGGTCCAGGCCTAAACAGGAGCAGGTCAGAGGACAGGGTCACAGGAAACTGGCCCAGACACTGGACTGACAGGTTCAGTAACCTATCATCCAACTCTCTGCCCCTGCCTCCAGGGATTCAGGCACGCCCATCACCTTTCCCCACCATGAAGACAAGATGCCAGACCCTACTATCCACCATGTGGCCTGATCTTTCCACTTCATTGAGAGGCTACAGAACGTTTTCTGTTCATTGTAATCAAAGTACTCTCCCAGAAATGAGAGAATAGTGCTGTTCTGTATAAAATGACACTAAGAGACAGGCTTGGAACCCACATTTTTTCCCTCTAGGCATGGATTCCAGGTCCTCCTGCTGGTACGGGTGACATTTTCACAAGGCACCTGTCAGAGTCAGGGTGGTATGATTTCCCTCCCCACCCTTTGTTCTGAAAAGGGCCTCTCATTCTGCGAGCTTTGGGGTCCCAGAGCACTTGGCTGACTGAGAAGCAGTGTTGCTCCCCTGTGTTTTGCTTGGGAGGCCAAGGACTGAGGGGAAGTGACCTGAAATCCCAGTGACCCTGGGAAGTGGTGGCCAGACTTCTCAGCCATGACGGAAGTTACTGCTCTCCCAGCTCAGTCCAATCTTGGGCATTTCTTACAGCAAATATCTCCTTTTTTTTTTCCCTAAGCACTATCATGAAACCCCTTGTCAACATCGTAGTTTGATAATTTTCAAACATACAAAAAAGGGAAAGACTTATACAACAAAACTGTTCCAACAATGTAATCTAATTTGCTGGGCTCTTCTCTGTACTTTCCTCTGCTCCTCTCTCTCACTCTCTCATCCCCTGCTTTCCTCTTTTCTTCCTGATGGGTATATACATATTTTAATTGAATCTTTGAAAGCAAATTGTAGTTGTTACAACAGTGTCCTTTTAAATACTTCAGCGTGAATCTCCCTAGAATCAATGAGATCATAATAACACTTAATGAAGTTAATTTCTTCACATGATTTCAACATAGTCCACATTCTTTTGTTCAACTCAGGATCCTATTAAGGTTCAAGCACTGCCGATGATAGAACAGCCCACTTCTTTTATGTCTTTCAGGAACTTGTACTTTTTAAAGAGCTCCCCCCCCCCCCCCACTGTCTTGTAAAATATCCTGTGTTTTGATCTTTCTCCTTATTCCTTATTCTTAATAGTCCTCCTTCCCCCAGCAACAAAGAGTAATGATTAAATGTATGATTAGGCCAGGTGGGTACCAGTGGCTCATGCCTGTAATCTTAGCGAGACAAGAGGTTGGCATCTGAGGATTGAAGTTTAAAGACAGTCTGGGCAGGAAAGTCTGCGAGGTTTTTATCTCCAATTAACCACCAAAAATCTGGAAGAGGGGCTTAGTTAAGTGGTAGAGAAGGTTAAGCAAGAGTATGAGGTCCTGAGTTCCAGCCTCAGTACCAGCACATACATAAAAAGCATGAATACATTAATCTTAAATAATTTTGATAAGAATGTTGCAGAGGTGACGGTTGGGGACTAGTTTCTTTTAGCATCTGAAAAGGTTTCTGATATTAGTGGGTGATCCAAGCTTGCCACGAATGAAGAAAGAAGAAAAGAGAAAGAAAAAAAATAATAAATTGCATTCTATGTAGAAGTCTTTCTAAACTGAACTCTCTCTCCTGTCTGTCTGTCTGTCTGTCTGTCTCTGTTCTAGTCCTGGGTGCTGTCCCTGAGCTTTTTCACTCAAGGCTAGAGCTCTACCACTTGACAGCTTCACTTTTGGTCTTTTGGTGGTTAATTGGCAATAAGAGTCTTATAGTTGGAAGTCAGCCCGATCAGGAGAGTCCATAAAACAAGATTATGGTCTCCTGATTGGGCTGGCTTCGAACTATGACCCTCCCCCTCCATTCCTCATCACCAATACATGGCAACTTCACTTTGGACACTTCAAAAAAGTGAAAAAAAACACATTTTGTACTAAGTGGGACAAAAACATTTGTTCTTGTGATTTAACCAAATATGAATGTGATTGTAGTTAGCCTAGGTTCATTGGATCTGTTATTGTTTATATTTCTCCCCATATCTTGATTTTTGATTTACATAACTTAAGTATTGTTTCTATTTTAGTCGACACACTTCCTCTGGAAGTTCAGCATTCTTTTACAAGGATGACACCCTGGAGAACAGGACACAGGAAGTCCTGGGGTAGCGTCTTTGTCTACTGTGCAGACAAGCAGCTTCAGCTGGATTGGTAATAGCAGGAAAGACCTCTGCCTGTGCCCCACCCCAGTGCTCCGAGGAAGTGCTCATCACCACAAGCCAAGACATCCTCAGAAAGATTTTCTGGAGGAGATGGTGGAGGGGGAAGAGGGAGGGCTCTGAAAACTCATGCTGCAGTACAGCATTTCTGCCCTGCCTTTGCTCTCTGGGTGGTTTCAACCAATGATGCTTTTCAGGCTAAATAGGGTGGCCCAGGTGGAGCTTGGTCTTGGTTCTGTTTCTAGACACCCGAAGCCTTGGCTGTGGCTGCTTGTCAGTAGGCCTCAAAGCCTAGCTGGTATTGGCCAGGGACCCTGACTTCTTTGGAATCTGCATTGTTTCATTAATACCGGGCAATAGTGGAGTTGTGAGCTCAGGTCTTTATACTTGCTAGGAAGGCCATTTACCGCCTGATCCATGCCCTCAGCCTAATTATTATTATTACTTTTGGAATGCAATCTCACTTTTTGCCTGGTGGCTTGGACCTGGGTCCTACTGTTTATACTTTTCATGTAGCTGAGATGATAGTTAAACAATACTGTGCCCAGCTTTTTATTGGCTGGGATGAAGTCTTGGAAACTTTTTCCTAGAGATTACTGTACTCAAACTGCCATTCTCCTGATCTCAGACTTCCAAGTAGCTTTGATTACAAGCATGAAGTCACTGCATCCAGTTTACTTTTATTTATTTCCTTTGAAAATTAGTATGTATTAATAATACTTATACAAAGGTATTTTATTAGGATTTCCCATAAATGTATGTAGAGTACTTTCATCAAATTCACCTCCTCTGTGACTCTTTCTGACCTCTCTTCCCTCCTTTTGAAATGATTTTTTTTTTTGGGTCCAGTCATGGGGCCTGAACTCTGGGCCTGGGCGCTGTCCCTCAGCTCTTCAGCTCAAGGCTAGCGCTCTACCACTTGAGCCACAGCGCCACTTCCAGCTTTTTTCTTTTTCCTTATGTGGTGCTGAGGAATCCAACCCAGGGCCTCAGGCATGCAAGGCAAGCCTGAGCCACCTTCCCAGCCCCTTGAAATGATTTTAATGGGTTTCATTGTTCTATGCTTACATATGCGTTTGAAGCACCTTTGATTATAGTTAACCTTCCACTTCATCCTTTCCCCCTTTCCATCCTACAGGTTCCCACCCTCAATAGTCCTCTATTATAGAGAAACAGAGAAACAGAGTGACAAAGAATCAGTGTCTTTTTGTGACAAACTGTTGAACATGACAATTCTATACTGGTGGCTCTTGCCTGTAATCCTAGTTACTCAGGAGACTGAGACCTGCAGGTCTGAGGTACAAAGTCACTCTGTGCATACAAGTCTACAAGGCTCCATTTCCAATTAACTGGTAAAATGTTAGCCTAGAGGTATGGCTCAAGTGATAGAGTGCCAGAAACAGTGAAAAAGCCAATTGAGAGCACAAGAACCTGAGTTCAAATCCCAGTACTGGTAATGATGATGATGATAATAAACAACAACAATAATAATAACAAAGACGACGATCTGTCCACTTTGGCTTATTCTTTTTTCTAGGACATAGCCCTTAAAGCCAATCTTTACACAAGAGAAGTAGACTAGACAAAAACAAGAGTAGCAGGAGCCCTGTTAGAGGGGTCCACTCTACTCAGCAATTTACTTGAAGACTGTTTTTTTTTCAACTTTATTTTTTGTTGTAAAGGTGATGAGCAGAGGAGTTGCAGTTACATACGTCAGGTAATGAGTGCATTTCTTTTGAACAGTATCAACCCTTTCCTCATTCTCTCCCAGTATTTTCCCTTCTGACTATCCTTCCCCACAAGATGTACAGTTCATTTCTAATGTAGTTTATACTGAGCAGGTTTGGTTTTTTTTGGGGGGGGTGTTGTTTTGTTTTGTTTTGTTTTGTTGGTCGTGGGGTTTGAACTCTGGGCCTGGGCTTTGTCCCTGAGCTCTTCAGCTCAAGACAAGAGCTCTGCCACTTGAGCCACAGCGCCACTTCGTAGTTTATACTGAGTATCACTGCCAAATTAGTTTACCCTTTAGCTCACCGTTTCTGTGCTTCTCTTTCACTTACATGCAAAACAAAAGGTACAGAAATCAAAATCAGCAACAAAAAGGTCAAAACAGGAAAAAAAACACAAAAAGTAAAACAGAAAACCTCTTGTGTCCATTTGTTGGAGTTCATTTTGATAAGCATCATTTTATATGATCATATGCACATAGCTATTGAGTCTTTGTGATCTCCTCCTAAGAATAGCTTTCTTTCACTGTGTGAATGTTTAGAGTCCTGTTTAATTTATCAGGTCCAAGTGTATTTCTTTTTGTTATTTTACTATCCATTGTGTTTACTGGTAGATTTATAGGCACATTCTAATTATTACAAATGAGGTAAACCATGCAACGTATGTTTCTTTGGGTCTGGTTACTTGGCTTAATACAATTATTTCCAAGTCTTTCCATTTCCTCATGAATGGTCAACATTATGCTTTCTGATGGAAACATAGAATTCCACTTATATATAATATATAATATAATGTATAATATATATAATATATAGCTATATTATATATATAATATATACCTGAAAATGTGGTGTATATATATAATATATACCTATATTATATATATATCACATTTTCAGGCTTTGAAAAAATATCAGCCCTTACCAGCATATCTTCAGAATTTCAACAACTCAGTAGACTTGTTTTCAAGGAGAGCCTCTAATAGTATGTGTAATTTTTCAATATCACTTCAAAAGACAATAGAGTTTCATAACAGAATATCTGATGGAGTTGAGGTTAATTTTCCATCTTTGGGGAAAAAAAAACACAAAAAACCCCAGTGGAGAGGAGAAATGCAGCGTGGGAGTGGTGAACGCCCATTAGCAATCAGGGTTCCTCAGGCAAGGATTATGTCAGACGTTCCCGGAGAACAGACTGCTAAAAGTTAGGCTGGATGTGACTCAGGCTAGGTGGCAGACATGGGCAATGGAGACTCTGGGGATAAAGTTACCACAAGGGCAGAAATAGGTGGAGCAGTGGTTGGGACTCTTGGCCAAGTCCATGGATTGAAGGAAAACCACTGTTCTGCCAACAAAATGCTGGAAAATTCTCTTCTTAGTTATCCTGAAAGTTGCTTTTTCCCATTGAGAAAAGGCATGATAAATAACCTAAGGGCATTCAGTGTGGGGATCCCAGGACACGGCTGGCACAGCAATGATCAAAGCCTTGGTTTCAGGTTGTACCATTTCTCTAATATGTGAAAGAATTGGGCAGTAGGTCAAGGCCAGGAATCTGCATTGCAAACAAGTACCTCAAGTGAGTGAATTGCAAGAGTTCCTCAGACCACACTAAGAGAACTGCTGTTCTAGGGATGAATTGCTCCTAAGTTCCAGGAATCTATTTCTGTGTATCCATGAAGTTTAGGAAACAATGGGTATAGGTGGTAGCTACTGCATTCTTCTCTTCCTACATGCAATTCTATGCCATATACTCAGAAGACAAGATGGTAGTTAGTTGCTGATGACTTGGCTCTATAATCCTACCTACTCAGGAGGCTGAGGTCGAAAATCCAGGTTTGAAGCCAGCCTGAGAAAGTCCATGAGATGTTTATCCCCAATTTACCACCAAAAATCTGGAAATGGAGTGTGGCTCATGTGGTAGAGTGCTAGCTTTGAGAGACAAGCTAAGGGATAGTGTCTAAGCCCTGCCCCAAGTTCAAAGCCCAGTACTGGAAAAAAAAATGGAAAAGAAAAAGAAAGAAGGATGGGAGTGATGTGATATGTAAGTCACTGAGTTATATTTTTGACCTAAATGACTTCTCTACACCGATCTTCATTTGGTTATGTCATATAGAAAGCTTTACAAGATCACCAAATTCAATTTATGTTTTGTATTTTTCCAGTATGTTGAAGAAAAGTGATAAGTATATATCCTTGAGACTGCCTCCTGGTATACTTAACATCAGGCTCTGGTAGCAAACTAGTGAATTTGAATCCCAGCCCCACCACTTAGGATCCAAGCCTGATTTTCTTCATTTATATTACGAAAAGGAAGCTAGCTCTACCTTTGCCTTAGAATCTCATTAGGATTGAGAAGACTTGTGTAAAATGACTAGAATAGTCACTGGTACATAGAAAATCCTTAATGTGACATCTAGACCAAAGCTATAAGCTTTTTGGTGGTGGTGGTGGTGGTGGTGTGTGTGTGTGTGCCAGTCCTAGGGCTTGATCTTAGGGCCTGGGTGCTGGCCCTGAGCTTTTGTGCTAAAGGCTAGTACTCTACCACTTGAGCCATAGATCTATTTCCTGGCTTTTTGACAGTTAATTGGAGCCAAGAGTCTCATGGACTTTCCTTATGGGGCTGGCTTTGAACCCTGATCCTCAGATCTCAGCCTCCTGATTAGTAAGAATTTAGGCATGAGCCACAGGCAACTGGCTTAGACAATGCTTCTTAAGTAAAGTTCCTAATACTTAAAACAGTTATTGGCAGTTTCTACACACTTGAAAACACTACTTCAAGATTGATTTATATTTCACAAGCATATCCAAAATCCTTTATCTCATGGTCCATCTGTTCCCCTTCTCCTGCTCCTTGGTGCTACTGTGGTTTATCTTCAAGGAAAAACATCAAGGTCAAATGCAAGACACTAAGAGAATCTAAGTCTTTTTGTTGGAACTGTTAAAAAGCTTGTGTGTGTGTGTGTGTGTGTGTGTGTGTGTGTGAGTGTGTGTGTGAAAGCTTTTCCCTTGGTCTGCATCCCCAGGGTGCTTTGCAGAGCAGTTTCAGGGCTAGAGAGAGGATAACAGGAAACAAGAACTTCTTTCCTGACTTTGCCTTTGACATTCAAATCTATACTTCCATGTCAGGCCCTCAGACTTGATAGAACAATCCCCGTCCCCTTTCCTGCTGAAAGAGGGTGTAGGAATGAATGGGTTTGCAGAGCTTGGAGTGTGGAAGGCTGTCAATTAGGGCTCTTCCTTTTCCTTTGTTCCAGCTCTCAGGTTAGATTTGATAGTACAAGAAGATGACCTATTAGGAACCACCAACCCTGCTCTTAAGCTACTCTTTGAAGTATGGACAGGACTTCCATGTCACACACATGTCACATACATGTGACATATGTACCACACACGCCACACATGCCATTCAGACAATGGCATGTCACATGTGCCACATGTAATGTCAGTATGATATGCACAACACACGTCATACTTATGCCACACATGCTGCACATCACATATGTGTCACATGTATGCTACACATGGGCCACATAAATGTCACAAATGTGTCACATGTGCCACAGTCATATGTCATGCATGCCATTCGTATGCCATTCATGTTACACATGTCATACATGGCAGGCATACCCACACATGCCACAGACACACAACATACATGTCACATATGGCCACATGTCACATATAGCATATTGTGTCATAAAAATGTAACAAATATGTGATATAGGCAGCATGTATGACATGTATGGCATATTACGATATGCATGTCAATGCACGTCTTACATGGGTTATGTCTGCATGTATGCAACAAATATGGCATGAGCAACACATACATGTAACACACATGTGGCTAACATACAATATGTCTGTCACGTGAGACATACATGCCATGCATGACTTGCATGGCACACATGTGGCACACATGACATGTGATACATATCATGCATGGCACATGCAAAATGCATGCAGTACACACATTATAGATGCATGACAACATACCAAATATGACACACACATCACAGTGTGACATACTTATCACATACATACCACACACATGACATATACACACCACAATGTGATATATGGCACATGTGGTATATGTGTTGCATGCACATTGTGCATGAAGTAGGTGGCACTCATACAGTACACAAGTGACACATGGGTGGCATACCTGCTACACACATGTGACATATATGTAAACCATGCAGCAACATACTGCATGTGCAGACATGCATGGCATGAATGGCATATATGATATGTGTGTCACATGCATGTCTTACATGGGTTATGTCTGACATGCAAGTGACATCTACAGCACATGTAGGATGCATACATGACACATGACAATGCAGTACATATATGATATGCAATTAATACATAGGGCACATGCACATGGCACATGCCACACAACACATGACTAATGTGCATGTGATGTAATGCAACACACATGTAACACACATTACATATCACACAACATGAATGGCACACATGACATGTGGCATGCAAGCATGCACAAGATACATGTAACATATGAAGCATGACATGCATACAAACACACAATATGCATATGACCCATTGCAACATACAAATGACACACATGCCATATGCATCACAAGCATTACATACAAGCACCACATATCACACATGTACCATGTATGCAATACACAGGTCACACATGCATCACACATGTATGGCACACACACAACACACCACGCATGTGACACATACTGGCCCACATGCCAATACAGATCATATATGAGCTACACATGCAACATGCATGCCACACACACCACACATCATTGCCTGCCTGCCACATGCATGTCACACATGTGTCAATACATGCAACAGTGTGACATATGTCACATGTGCCACACTTGTGTTTTATACATGTGACATACATGTCTCAGATGTGCTATATACATGTAGCATTTGGAAGAGAGTGTGTAGTCTACAAGAGGCATGCAATAGTTCATTGTTCAATGAAGTAGGAATTTTAATGGAGTAAGTTGCTGACTAGGCAGAGAAGAGATTGGTTAGTCTGAAGAATTAGCCTAAGATAGAGCGGAGATATATTGTAAGAGCCCTGAAAATACTACTAAGGAAAGTAGACTCTCTGCACATAATAATGAGATCTATGAGCAGAGGTGTGACAGGACCAATGGAAGTCTTTGAGAAATACAAGATATGAAAGGTCATTGAAAACACCCAAGGCAGAGAGACCCACTGAGAGAGTAGCCAAAGGGATCTGGTCAAAATAGTGCAAACAGAGAGAAAGACAGACCTTATACCGACATTATCAGTTCTCCTGACAACAGATTAAAAAGTAGTGGGTGAAAGCAAATCTAGTCACAGGGCTGGAGATAGCCAAGAAGCAGATCTCCAGGGCATTGGTGGTTTTAGGCAATGCTGATTGTAATACCCTAGCCACAACATCCATGTGTAAAGTTCAGATTAGGAGCTCAGATCTCCAGAGATGGCTTCTAAATGGACCCAGGAATTGCAGATCACTGATATGACCCAAATCCGAAATCATGAGAGAAGATGACATTGGAAAGCAAGACAAAAAAAAGATCAAAAGGAGAATCTTGACAAATGGGCTTTATAACTGAGAAGAGAAGAGCTGGACCAAAAGAGAACCCACAACACTGCACAGGTGCCTTCTACAGACTACATGCCCTCTTCCAAATGCTGAGGATATACAGAGAGGTGATAGGTAAAAATCACTGTAGTTATGGGTTTACATCTTAGCAGGCCTCAGATTGTGTTTTATTTCGTGTAGGCCTCAGATTTTGTTTTTAGTAGACTAGTGTTTGGTAAAGCCAGTAACCTAAAGAGATTTACCTGAATTTTATTGCTTCTATTTCTATTCAAATACTATTAGCCAACTTAGTTAGTCAACTTTTGGTGTTAAAACAAACTATAAAATATCAGTGTTCTGAAACAACAAACATCTATTTCCTCTCTTACAGGTGTTGTAGGTAGGCTGGGTAGGCATGCTTCAGGTTGAGAATTAATGTAGTTTGACCCATGTGTTTTATTCTACTGAAAGGTTGTGGCAACCTAGACATGTTATTCTCATGACAAAGGTCAGAAAGTCTCAGGGGAGTGAGTGGAATCAGGGGATGTGTCTGAAATTGTTCACAGTCACATGGTCAAGATCAACATTGCTGGGTTGGGCAACTCTATAGGTCCCATTAGAATTGTTATTGTACCATGTCATAAATGGAATGACTAACTGTCCTAAAATTTTCCTCTTAGCCCTATGTTAGGCTACAGCTGCTCTATATAATACTTTATTATATTTATTATACACTTTAAATATGTTTTTGTTTTGAACAATGATGCATTTTATAAAATAAAGATAAACAACAGTACTATGACTTTGATCATTTCCAGTACTCTTTGTTGTTTTCTGAATATCCAGGTTTCTGTTCCTATTTCCCTTATTTACCATTTAATATAGTCAAGATATGCTGGCAGCAAGTGCCCCTCCTCCACCCCCCTTCTTCTTCTGAAAGAGTCTTTTCTTTTCCTTGATTCCAGATACATAAGTAAACCTGATAGAGAATTTGTTAGTGACAACTTTCCTCTCTCAGTATTTAAAGATGTCTTCCTATCTATTCTGGCCACCCTTTCCTGATTTTTTTCAGCTTTTCCTCACTTCGAATCCTATTGTCTGTTCTAGGAACTTCTGTCCCTGAGCCCCTCATTTCTCAAAGCAGATGCCTACACTGTTTAGAGACTTGTTCTTTGTTTTTTTATGCCAGGAGAAGTTGCCCTGTCCCATGCAGTATGAAAACAACTAAAATTGAGGTATTCATAGCTGACTCCATGACTCTGAAGGCAGAAAAAAAGAGTTTCAGGGAATCCAGATAAGCAGAGATCTTACTAAGAGAATGTTATAAGCTAGCCAGAACAAAGTAAACCCACAAAATGAATACTTATGATGCTAGAGGTAAAAGATGAAAAGTTTTGAAATATCATTTGGATATGAAGAGGTCACAATATATTTAAAAATTAATTTTTCAGAAGGTTCAGAATACTTACAACAATAACTGCCAAATATTGTTGAATGTTAAAACAAAGTATGGACAAATGGAAAATAGTTCATGTTCTTAAATGGGAAGGATTTTTTTGGGGGGGGTCAGTTGTGGGGCTTGACCTCTGGGCCTGGGTGTTGTCCCTCAGCAATTCAGCTCAAGGCTAGCATTCTACCACTTGAGCCATAGCACCACTTCTGGCTTTCTGGAGGTTTATTGGAGATAAGAGTCTCACAGACTTTCCTACCCAGGCTGGCTTTGAACGGTGATCCTCAGATCTCAGTCTCCTGAGTAGCTAGGATTACAGGTGTGAGCCACCGGTGCCTGGCTCTTAAATGGGAATTTTTATTTTCTCACGTTTGTCAGTTCATGAGAATCAGAACGCATCACACAGGCCATTGTCAGGAATTAAGACTAAAATTCACTAGTGCAGGAAAAAGCACATTAATCTTTTCATAAAGCATCTGTATGCATTCTTTCTCCCATTCTCCCCTATCATTAATGTTAAGTAATACGCAGTTTACTCAGATGAATAACACAGTTTGAGAATAGAAGGTCCCTGGTAATTGAGCATAGAAAATGTTCACAAAGGTTAAAACAAACAGGCACCCATGACATGAGACCTTTTATTCTAAAGCATTTTTTTTTTATTCTAAACTATTCCAAGACCCACTGTCTCTATGCTTTGGTGATAACATCCAAACTGGGAATTCATTTATGTTCTGGCTGGCGTAGGCAGGTTCTCTGCATCCAGATTCACCTCCTTATTTTTGATATCTATAAATCATGTGGATCAGGATGTTAGTAGGTAGGAAATGAAAGTAGATGAGAAAAGCTGTGAAAACAGAGCAAGTTCTAGAGTGAACTAAAAATATGTTGACCTCAGGATGGGCAGTAAACCAAGATGTGTTCTTAGGAGGTAGAAAAATAAGTACTGTGCCAAAGTCTCGATTTTAACTCACTGCCATACAATGGATATGCCTACCTTTCTAAAGGAGCAAATGAAGACCTAGGAATGGTCCCGTGACTTGTAGGGCCCTTTAGCCAATCAATAGCAGAATCCAGGTCTCTGGGTCCACATCTTCTGCTCTCCATCATCAGCCTGTTGGCTCTCTGGTCTGAGCCCACCCTCTGTATTTGGGGCTGGAGATGTCCAATCACCACTTTGCACATTCCCTGGACAACTGGATCCCCGTTAGGTCCTGCCAATGGGAAGCAGTTAGGAGACATCTGTGGATGTTGGAGAGGGGTGAAATGGGCTCCCTTCCTGCTATCAATTTCCAATCAGCATTGCTGGAACCACCACTGACAATAGTCGCAGATATCCCCTTTTTACTACAGCTTCCAACACAGGCCATGCTGGGCCTATGAGAGATTCCAGGCAGCTGGGCTGTGTTCCCTTTGTGGCTAGTCTTCCAGCTGTGCTGCTTCCCTTTTGGGGAAGGCCCTCTGGATCATTTGAGCATCTGTAGGCCCACTGGTTATCTGATAACCCACTGGATTATGCTTCTACCTCAGAGATCCAAGCCATATCCAGACCTCCTTCAAGGCACAAATACCCACCAGAATGAAGGCCCACCTCAGAACACAAGTGTTAGCTACCCTGAATGCCCAACTCAGCTCTCTACATCACAGAGCAGAGCTTCCCCCTTAAAATCCAAGCTCTAGCAAATGGAACCCAGAGGTTGACTATTAGCTGTACAGAGATTCCTCACCAACTATATATTTTAAGTAGAACCCAACTCAATTCCAACCATCTCCTTCCCTTTTATTCTCCCAGCCCTCGATGGTCACTATTTCTGGCTGTAAATTATTTTCTGCTGTAAGTCATCTCTGCACCTGAGCATTTGCTCTTTATTCATTTAGCCTTCCAAGGCATGATAGAATGATTCTGTGCATGGAACTATCTAATGTGCTATCAGTTTTCTTGACTAGAACCTGATCCACATTAAACTTAGGGTACTAGAAGAAGGGCAGGGTCCAGGCACAGACCTCAAAAGCTAGAAATACAAAATTGATTTCACTCTGACTTTATTCTGGAAACAAATGCTGAGGTCCTTGCTATTGTAATATTGAGAACTGACAACCATGGTATGCAGTGGTATCCCCAATTAAGAATTACATGTTGCTTACTGCAAAGTGTCCATGAGGAGTGAGAGGTGGGGAAAGAAAGGCTTTGAGAATCTACATGGCTGCTTCTGATGGAACTAGAGAACTTACAGATAGAAAATGTCAAGCTCTTGTATTTGTATACTCAGCCTTATTGCTTGGTAGAACAGCCCACAATATACAGGATGCATAAGGTGTCCAGAACCTACAGGCATTTCTGATCATTGTATGTACAAGGTGCAGCAACTTCCCTTTCTCTTTGGAAATAAAGTTCTTTCATACCATAGAGCTTGGCATCTCTTGAAAGGTAGAAAAGAGGTGTGTGTGTGTGTGTGTGTGTGTGAATGGACTGGAGTATAAGGATGCCTGTGTCTTCATAGAATGTTCCGTAGGTGGTATTTACAACAGGCTCTCACCATCCTATAAATAAGAGGAAACCCTGGATGTTGGTCAACATTTCCCATCCACCACTCTGGTGCTGTCAGTAGGCCTGTATATAAAGTGGCCATATTAGTGGGCTTGTATTGTTCGAGAGAGCAACTTGTCCTCAGCAAGGTTAACCTAGCTACTACCACTGCTGACTGAGCACTAATCTTCCAAGAGCTGAATCATATACTGAGTGTCAGTCTTGCTGGAAGGGTGATTACACTGGGCCTTTTAGGAATGGGGTGGGGAAGAAGGAAAGGACACTTTACTAGAATTGGTCCTTAATCTAGATGAGAATTTATCTTTCACCTGAAATACTTCTGCAGCACTATCATGGGCATCTGGAATGTTTTATTTGATGTCACAAGTTCTGGCCAATGAGCTCATTTAGGAGCAAAAGGAAAAGGAGCAATGGGTTTGTGTCTAAGGATTCACTGATCTTACAAGGTGCTCTATCATCTAGAATTATCTGCCTCCACAGGGTGTTGGGTTGGCCTGATGGGCAGTATAGTGCAAACTGAGAGGTAGTATCTGAAATACTTGGATGCATTCTATAACAGAAGTTAGTAAGGGCCGGCGCCAGCGGCTCATGCCTGTAATCCTAGCTACTCAGGAGGCTGAGATCTGAGGATCGCGATTCACAGCCAGCCCAGGCAGGAAAGTCTGTGAAACTCATCTCTCTAATAAAACACCAGAAAACTGGAAGTGGCGCTGTAGCTCAAGTGGTAGAGCGCTCGACCTGAGCTGAAGAGCTCAGGGACAGCACCCAAGCCCAGAATTCAAGCCCCATGACTGACAGAAAAAAAAAAAAAGAAGAAGAAGTTAATAAGGATTTGGTGTGATTTCCCCCATAGCAGGAATACAAGGGCCTAGAAATCAAGATAGCTTCTTTAAGAAGTGGTGCTTTGATATGTGAATATCTTGGAGTGAAACTCTATCCACTTCTGGGTATGTACCCGAGGGAATAAAAAAAACAGTATAGAAGATAGACACTTATGTAGTCATGCTTATCATGGCAGCATTCACAGAAGCTATGTTTATGGAATCAGCCTAGGTGCCAGCAGATGACTAGATAAAGAAAATGTGGTTTCTATTCACAGTGAAGATATTATTCAGCCATAAAAAAGCACAAAATCACATTATGTTCAGGAAAATGGTTGGAACTAGAATGAAATAAGCCAGAAATATTATATCACATACACAGAATCTAAATTTTATAAAAACAAAACTTGAAGTAGAAAAGGGACTATTTGGAAAGAAGTGAACCAGTACAGGGGAGGAAAAATGAGCAAGTAATGGAATAGGGTGAATATAAGCAAAGTATATTATACTATGAAAATATCACAAAGAAACCTCTTACTGTTTACAATTAATATATGCTAATATCATGGAAAATACATTTTTGAAAAAGACAGAAACCAAGGTTCAAAGATGACTTGACTCCTATCACTTTATGGAATTTCTTCTTCCCATTCTTCTAGTAACTAAGATTAAAGATCTTAGCAACACATAAATGCTTCTACCAGAGGACACAATGGCTCCATTGAGTTGGGACCTTCACGTGGATGCTTTTAAGCTTTTATGCCATTAAATTAATAGGCAAAGAGTAATTTATTCCACTGACTAAATGATTAATTCTGCTCTCTGCCCCCACTCCACCAAAAATAATTATGATAATAATTGGGAAAGAGAATATGATGTTTGGGACCTAGAAGATTCTCCAGCAACCCAGAGTCTTATTGAGCTTAATAGCAGAGTTGATGAAGAAGTAAAGTAACCTAAGATAAAGTATGTGTGGAGAAGATCCAGTTCCTTTAGAAATGGAGTTAAGAGAAAGAAAGGAAATAATACCAACCAGCTGAGGGACTGAGAAGCGCTGGGGAAATGGAATGTACAAGGAATAATGGAGGAAGGAAGTTGCAAAAATCAACAATAGCCCTGTGTCCCTTTCTAGAAAGGTGGACTGTAGCAACTATGTCCTGTCTTCCTTGTTTATTATTGTATTGTTTTAGGGGTCCATTGGTGGTGATTAACTGTCCATTAGCCTCCAAGTTACAGAAACTCAGGAGGTCTTTTGACCGAGCTTTGAAGAGGAATCCTAACAGTCTGAGGCATGGGGGAGAGGATATTTATCTTCTTTTTCTCCTCCCCCTCTTCTTTCCCTCCCCTCTTCTTCCTTCTCTTCCATCATTCTCCCTTTTCCTCTTCCTTCTTCTTCTCTCATCCTCTTCCCCCTCTTTTCCCTTCTCTTCCTCTCCTCCTCCTCCTCCTCAACTTTTTTGCTCCCAGTCCCAGTGTTTGAAATAGGGTCAGGGCACTGTCCCTGAGCTTTTGTGCTCAAAGCTAGCACTCTACCACTTGAGCCACAGATCCACTTCTGGCCTTTTTGGTGGCTAATTAGAGATAAGAGTCCTATGAACTTTTCTGCTTGAGCTGGCTTTGAACTTCAGCCCTCAGATCTCAGGCTCCCAAGAGGTTAGGACTACAGGAATGAGTCACTGGTGACTGGTTAATTGCTTCTGGGACTTGAACTCAGGATTTCCATCTCTCATTTGGCTATTTTTTCTCAAAGCTGCTGCTCTACCACTTGAGTCTTACTTCCATTTCAGACTTTTTGTTGATTAATTGGAAGTAAGAGTCTTTCAGCTTTGTCTTGGGCTGGGTTCAGATTTTGATCTTTAGGTTTTAGCCTCCTGAGTAGCTAGGATTAGAGACATAAGCCACTGCCACCCATCTGCTTTGTTTTGTTTTGTTTTTTTTTGAGACAAAGTCTCACTATGTTACTCAGGCTGTTCTATCTGTGTAGCCTAGTCTGTCCTCTAACTGGGCTACCTCTTAGCCTCCCAAGTGATATTGAAAACAGGCGGGCACCACCAGCCCTGGATTTATACTCTTAAAAGCTACCGACGCTTTTTGTGCTCAAAGGAAGCCAGCAATGTGTGACCTATGGTTTCTATGGGGAAGTTATACCGGCCTCCCTTGAATGAGAGTAGGCAAGACCATTACAGTTTTCTGGGATTCTAGAGTCTCTGGAGTAAATGATATGATCTGTGGAGGAGACAACAGCTAGAACATTTTCAGCCTTATTTTCTCATGTACTGAAAAAATTCTTAGAAAAGAAATAGACTCTTTGGGAAGCTCAATCAGATATAAAATACACCAGCATCACTCTTGATCTTTACTATACTCCTGTGAGTTACTCCAAGGGGAAAGAAGGGCTTAGTCTACAGCCTGAATGTGTATAGAAAACAAAAGCTTTGTCTTTATTATTTTCTTAATGATGCATTAGGTAGGGTGGTTTGGACTAAAGGAAACACAGTCCAACTTAATTTCTCAGATAACAATCCATTCTGAGGCACATGCCCAAGAGACATCAAAAATAGGACCATACAAAGACTCATACATGATGGCTCATAATAACATTATCTGTGAGTCAAAGACTCAAAATCTATCAACTAATGAATAAATGAGCAAAATGTGGTAAGTCCATGCAATGGAACTTTATTCCCCCGTTAAAAGGTGATGCTTAAAAGTGCTGATGTATGCTACAACATCATGCTACATGAAACAAGCCAGTCACAAAAGACCAATTTATTATATAATTCCATTTAGAAATATCCACAATGGACAATTCCAAAGACAGACATTTGTGGACGGTAGGATGGGATGAATGGGAGGATTAGAGTAATGATAGCTAGGGAGTAAATGGAATTTCTTTTGGCTGTGGTTAAAATACTCTAAAAATGGTTTGTGGTGATGGTCACACAACTTTGAAGAGCCTAAAAACGCCTGCATAGTATACTTCAAATGGGTGAATTATATAGCATGTGAATTTTAAACATAAAACTGTTAGAAGAAGTCATTGTTGGCTGGGCGCCAGTGGCTCATGCCTGTAATCCTAGCTACTTAGGAGGCTGAGATCTGAGGATCACAGTTCAAAGCCAGCCCAGGCAGACAAGTCTGTGATACTCTTATCTCCAATAAACCACTAGAAAACTGGAAGTGGCGCTGTGGCTCAAGCGGTAGAGTGCTCGCCTTGAGCTGAAGAGCTGAGGGACAGCACCCAAGCCCAGAGTTCAAGCTCACGACCACCAGCAACAAAAAAAGAAGTCATTGTTTAAATATTATGGAAATATGTGATGGGAAGTCTGGAATGAGGTCAGTTGCACAGCTGATGAACTCAGTGGTTTAACCAAGATGTTGAAGACTCCAGCTGCCTCTGTCTTCCTGCTCACCATGTTCAGCTAGTCACTCATCTGGTTTTACAGGAGTGACTATAGCCTTAGACATCCTGAGCCAGAAAAGGGAGTGTTCCTTTCCCTGTCTCTTTATTTGGGGGAAGAAAAGTGCTTCCCAGACTGTCATATTTTACTGGCAAGGAATTAACCTCCTAGTGAACACTAAACCAGTCCCTAGTAAGGGCCAAATGTCACCACAACTGGCATGGAGCAACCAGGCCAAGATGGGATCTCAGGCAAGAGTCTCCACTGTGGATTTGCTGGTGAGGAAGAAAGGGTCAGGGCTGTGAGAGAGGCAGCCTCAAGATCTGCATTGGCTTGTTTGTTTGGGAGTTTCTTTTTCTTTTCTTTCTTTTTGTTGGTTTTTGTTCTCACTATGTATCCCAAGCTGACTTTAAACTCAGGAACCTCCTGCTTTGATCTCCCAAATGCTGAGATTTCAGGTGCATGCCAACATGTCTAGCTTCATTTATTTATTTGCTTTTGGTTGAGTTTGAAGCTACATCTATCTCTCTGTACCTATCAACCATTTATTGACCAAACTTCCTAACTGTCCATGCACATTCAGGTGTATGACACACACACACACACACACATCTACACAAGTGTTTAAAATGCTTATATTTTCAATTTCTTGTAACAGGAGGATGTGAGATTTTACTTTATTAATTTTTGAATCCCAAAGCTTTACATTTGTCCCGGAAGTGTCCCAGGCCTGTCATGACCTGTGATGGTGTGGCAGAGCCTTGGAACAAACTCCTAGGTACAGCGTGGAGCTAGACAGCACTGGGCCTCTTCTCCACCCGGGCACACACACTGGTTAACTAGGAGTGGATCAGCAGCAGCTAGCGTCTGACTTGAGGCTTGCTGGGTGGGTGTGCCCTTGATCTTGGCATTGCCCACTTTTGTCAAGTTTCCAATCCTGATTCTTGCCTTTGCCGACATTGGCTGATGGAACACGCTAGCTGCCCAGGTCACATGTGGTTGTGTTTAACTCTACAGAACTTTGAACCTACCTCAAGCTGAGCCAGTGGGGAGATCAAAGCCAATAAAACAAATGTATTTTATAAATGGTGAACTTTGGTGAAGAAGCAAAACTCATTTAAGCTGAAGCCAAGGGGAGTGTTATTTTTTGACTGATGCTTGAAACAAAGAAAGAAGGTTGTTTCCCCTGTGTGTTACGTGGGCTCTTTTCTTTTTCAAGACTGTTTATTAAAGTCTACACTTTAAAATAAATACAGAGAGCTCTCGTGTTCTTTTTGTAAACATGTTCGAGTCCTTTGAAGGCAGGGATAATGAGTATGATAACAGACCGCTGTTTATCCTCTCCTGGGCTTCATGTTTAGTTAGCTGGGTCTTGAAGTTTTTAAAACTCTTTGTTATGGAGAGAGATTTCCAGAATTGACTCCACAGATCAGAGGGTGAGGGAAAAGACCTCAGGAGTTAACATATATATTCAAATTTCTCTGCAAACAAGTTTTTTTTTTTCTTTTCTTTTCTGGAGGGTCTCTCAGATTTTTTTTTTTTTGGGTCCGGTTGTGGGGCCTGAACTCTGGGCCTGGGCGCTGTCCCTCAGCTCTTCAGCTCAAGGCTAGCCCTTTACCCCTTGAGCCACAGCGCCACTTCTGGCTTTTTTCTTTTTTTGCTTATGTGGTGCTGAGGAATTGAACCCAGGGCCTCTGGCATGCAAGGCAAGCGCCCTACCACTGAGCCACCTTCCCAGCCCTCTCAGATTCTTTCTCTGCACCCACATACAAACCACTGTTCCTGGCCAGCTCCTGCCTGGTTGTACTAAGCTCTTTACTGGCCTCGGCTAGTGGAAAGCTCAAATATGTCCAGATGTTACCTAGGGTAGGAGGAAAGAGAGGTAGAGGAGAGGAGACTTGATTTATAGATCTGTTGATTCTTATGTCACTAGTCCACCATAGCCAATGTCAAGCTACTCACAATCCAGCCTACCATGCTCAATTGAGGAGACTAAGGTAATGCTCAGGTTGGAGTAAGCCAGCCCCCTACTACTAGGACCTCTATGCCTGCCTTCCTCCACAAATGTCTTCCGGGGCTTGGCCTTTAAAAAGACAACTCCCTTTGGTAAATATTTACAAGCAGCAGTTTCCCTTGCTTTGGGGAAACTTATTTTTCCTCCCCCCACCCCCCACCCCAGGTCCCCTGGCCCTGTGCTGTAGAGATACAAACTTCCATTTTCCTCACTCCCCAGCAGGCAGTGGTCTGTTGGGTTATTTTGGTCACTTCCTTTGATAGTTCCTTGAATTGTTTGGATGGCATTGTATGGTTCACAGTGGCTGATTTCCTCTCTCCTCTCAGGCAGCTGGGAAAATCAGACTCACTTTATGTTTTTCCTTTGTTGACTGATGGATCCTGAAGTCATCCTGGCTGGGTAGGGCCAGTGGAGCAGGGGCTCCACGGTATCAGAGATGGTCCTCGTGACCTAATGAAGGACCCACTGGTCCTACTAGAGGGCAATCTGAAGGGAGCTCTACTCCACTGAGCTTTCAGGGTGACAAGGTTTTAGGAGGCTAAATACAGGACCCAACTCTGACCTAATCCTGGAGGCAGGAATTCCTGAAAGCGATGGAGCTTCATCCAGACATATCCTAGAGACTGACGAGACAGCTGAAAAGATGGAAGTTTCAGTACTGCCTTGCCAAGAGGCTAGGTAGTCCAGAGGTGAGGCGTGGAGCTAACAAGGCCTATGGGGGCTAGGGAGCCCGCCATGACTCAAGTGAGGCTGGCAAGGCTGAGATGCAGCCTCTGCTCTGGCAGCCTGCAACTTGTCACCCTCCCAGGCTTGAGTCAAAGGAGCTCACATTCTTCTGAGAAAATGGCCTTGGAAATCAGGTCACCGACCCCTGAGCTCAGGAAGTCTAGCTTTATTTTGCTTCTTTGGGTCCTGCCATCCATGGTGGCTCTTCCTGCTGAGGCCGGAAGTGAAGAGAGAGGCGAGGGCAAAAGGGAGAGGTGAGAGGTGAGGGGGAAGGGGAGAACACGGAGGCTTCCTCCCCACCCCCCACACTGCCACTTCGGAGCGCTCAGTATCTGGACATACCTCTGAGAGGAAGGAAGTGGGGTGACCCCAGAAAGGCATAGGACCACTTATAAGTAGGAAGGAGAGACTCCTGTAAACATTTTGAAGATGGTTTTACCTTGGCCTCTTTACCTCCATGCTGCCTCCCCAGCAAGAAATAAAACTCTCTCTCTCTCTCTCTCTTTCCCTGTCTCTGTCTCTCTCTGTATCTCTGACTCTGTGTGTGTGTGTGTGTGTGTGTGTGTGTGAGAGAGAGAGAGAGAGAGAGAGAGAGAGAGAGAGAGATAGACAAAGCTAACTGAGCCCATGTCTGAACCCAGGTTTATTTGCCTCTCAAGGCTTCTCTTCTCTGGTCTATGTAATCCTGCTTCCCCAGACTCCTGGGTGATGTGTGTTGATGTGGGAATGTCCCAACCATGTTCTTGGCACATATAATTAACTATAAGATATCCTATCTTCATCACCATGCTGGGCCAAGCCAGATAGAGGCAAGGAGGAAGAGAACCACACCCACTCTGCCCCCAGGAATCCTCTGAACCTGCAGGTTTCCCATGGCAAACAGCTTGCAAAGCTCAGTAAGCTCTGGGGATGTGTGCTGTATCTGTCCTGCTCCATTCTATAGTCTTATCTGCCCTCTGGGTTCCTGATTTCCATTCCTCACATTTGCCTTTCTCTGCCACTCTAATCCTTTTGAACAGATCTAATTGGTTGAACAGTCAATCAACCTGGCTTTCCATTTCATTTTAACCCTTAGACTCTTAGCTCAGGTCTCATGCCTCATTTTCAAACACCAGATTGCACGAAAAGCAAGGCATGCTCTGCCCTGTGACCTGGCTCATTCAGGCTGCTGAAAGGAGAGGGGCCTGGATACAGGACCAACCCCTTGGATGCTTGCTGCTTGAGTGGAGACTTAGAGCTCAGTTCTACATCTGCTTCCCTTTCCTCATTCCTGAGCTTCTCCCTGATCCAGCTGGACTAAGATTCCTTCCCCTCATGGTGGCAGCACAAATCCAGCCATGACAAATCAGCTCTATTAATTGACTGGAGTTTATTAGCAATCAAGATTGGTAATTCTCGGCATTGAAGATAAGACAGACTGAGCTTTGGGTCTGCGAGTGACCCAACAACGCAACTGTGCCTTTTGGGGAAATAGCTTACTTCTCTGCACTTCATTTTGCTCTTGTGTACAATGGGGATAATAATAGAACTTACCTCACCCAGTTGTTTGGAAGATTAAATGAGTTGACATATGCGAAGTGCTTAAAATAATGCTTGGCACAGGGTAAGTTGTATCCTAGTGTTAAACATTCATATTATTATATATAGCTTACTTCCTTTCCTCTATAATTTATAGTTACTGAGCAATGGATGACCAGATAGCTGAACTAAAATAAACTAACTCTGAGATCTGGTTAATTCTGATTAATTCCAGTGACATAACAATCAGAGTCATGAAATGGCACTTGCTTCAATTGGTTACAACGGACTTATTTTTTGTTTTATACACACACACGTATTTTGTGTCAGTATTATGATTGAACTCAGGGCATGGACACTGTTCCTTAGCTTTTTAACTCAAGGCTGTCTCTTTACCACTTGAGTTACAGCTCCACTTTCACCTCTTTTGGTGATTAATTAGATAAGATTCTCACAGTTTTTCCCTCCCAGGCTGCCTTTGAACCACACATCCTCAGGTTTTAGCCTCCTGAGTAGGTTTATAGGTGTAAGCTACTGGTGTCTGGCTTTCCAATTGAGCTTTGATTCTCAGTTGAGATAATTTGCTCAACAGGGCACTGAACTAGTTAAAAGAAAGAGGTTGTAACAAAATGTAGTTTAGTCTTTTAAATAAAGTTCCCCATGACGTTGTGGACCAATCACAATTCATTCAACTATTCACAATGATCATATTTAGGAGTATTAATTTTCAGTGAACTACATGAAAAAGTATATTAAATCAGAAAAAAAATACTCATTTAAGAGACTCTGTTCGCAGTTAACAAAGTAATAGTAAATGCCTAATAAGAATGAACAAGGTAGGCAGGCACCAGTGGCTCATACCTGTAATCCCAGCTACTCAGGAAGTTGAGATTCCAAGATTGTGGTTCAAAGATAGCTTGGGTAGGAAAGTTTATGGGTCTCTGAACTCCAATTTATTACCAAAAAAGCTGAAAGTGAATCTGTGACTCAAGTGGCAAAGTGCTAACGTCGAGCAATAAAGCTCAGGAACAATGTCCAGGCCCTGAGTTCAAGCCCCAGGACCATCATTAAAAAGAAAAAAAAAAGAATGAGCAACATGTGACAAGGAGAAACTTAACTCTCTAGATCTAACCAATCTGTTGGAGTTTTGAGGCTCGAGTTGGTGACTACTCTGGTTGCAATGTCCTTTGCCTTTGCTTGAGTGGCTGCAGACTTACACGTGACACAGGAACTACCAGAACCCTGGCTGCTTGCCATGGGACATGAGATGTACCCAGTGGCTCTTGGGAGGGACAGGCTGCTGTGCTACCGGCATGTGGGTGCAGCACGGTGCTCTGGCACACTTAAGCCTGCCAATCCATTCCCATGCCATGGGGGAAGCTATCCAGAGAGCTGAGTAAATAAATAGCTCAGGCACTGGCCACCAAGAGGACAAGCAGTCCCGGTCCTCTGGGGATGGGGAGGGGGGAGGGAAGTATGGCACTCCTCCATAGCCATCAGCACCCTCTCTCAGCCTAGAAAAAAATTAAGGAAACTTTTGCTATAACACTGTCAGTTTCAGGCTGGCCTTGAAGTCTCTGAGGGCCATCTTCCTGTGAGGCCATAGTCATGTAGATACTAGTCACTGTGGCTACAGAGGCATGGCTGGGTGACTTGTTCCCAGGAATCTAGCATAGCTTCTTGCTGGATTCTGAGAGGTAAATGACAGGCCTGCAGGTGTGTGGGGACTGGGTGATCTTCAAAGAAGCTTGGGGAATGGAGGGCAGGGTTTGGGTTTGAGGTACCACCTTCCCATTTTTTTCCCCCTTGGATTCAGACCTGTGCCTCACCTGCTGTCTTTTATCAACAGGCAAAAATGACCACATGTCCACATGGTCCTAAGAATCAGTGAGACAATTTATGTAGAATCACACTAAGAATAATGTATATAAAGACACACACATTGAAATGCTAACAAAAGAAAATTCCGATATTTGGAAGTAGGGTATCACTTTGAATTGAATATGTTCCCCCAAGGTTCAGGTGCTATAAATATAGTCTCCAAGTGCATACACTTATATCTGGAGGTGGGACCCAGGGTTAAATGCAGTCAGAAGGGTGGGCCTCTGTGATGGCGTTACTGACTTTGTAAGAAGCGGTCCGGAGATCTGAGCTTGCACCTTTGCTCTGCTTGATCACCTGATGACCTCCATGATACAACACAGCAAGAAAGTCTTCCCTAGCAGCCAAGTAGATGCTGTCTCTGTATTCTGACTTCCCAGTCTCCTGAACACTCAGCCAAATAATCTTCCATTTGCTAGAAATTAACTGGTTTCAGGTGTTTAGCAATAGCAACAGAAAACAGACTAAGTGTCAAAACTAGTTCCATCTTTGTTTATGAAGAAGCCAGATTGGAAAAATCAGCTACCAACAATGGAGGGTTTTTCCTGAATAAAACATGGGCATGAGCCAGGCACTAGTAGCTCACACCTGAGATCTGAGGATTGTGGTTCAAAACCAGCTGAGGGAAGAAAGTCCATGAGACTCTTATCTCCAATTAACTACTGAAAACAAAAAAACTGAAGCCAAAAATGGAGATGTGGCTGAAGGGGTATAGTGCTAGGCTTGAGCAAAAAAGCTCAGGGATAGTACCCACTCTCAGAGTTCAAGCCCCAGGACAGGCACAAAACAACAACCAAACACCATGGGCCTAGAATTGTGGTCTTTACGAGGAGGGGGGAAGTCCTCATCTCTGAGTTCTCATCCTCTCTCTAACTGCACAAATGAGAAGATCCAAAGGTGGGATGTTCCCAACCAAACTGTGAAGTTGAACTAATTTCCTGTTTTCCTGACCACTTTTGTGCTCCAGATTCTCTAGTTCCAGATCGGTATTCAAGATTCTCAGTTTCCTCCCATTAAGGTTCCTCTGGAGAAGAGTCTGATGAACTAATTTCCCTAATGATGC
Source organism: Dipodomys spectabilis (assembly GCF_019054845.1). NCBI lineage: Eukaryota > Metazoa > Chordata > Mammalia > Rodentia > Heteromyidae > Dipodomys > Dipodomys spectabilis. Next base: position 4,836,838 of record NW_024870773.1, read on the forward strand.
CAATTGCTGAACAAACTTGAAGTGTTAGTCTCTCCCAGATAATGCTATCTTAACAGAGAAAAAGGAGACTGGCAAGTAGAGAGGTGTCAGTGGGCAAAGAGGGAAAGGAAGACTCTCATACACACACACACACACACACACACACTCAGGCACGCACAGGCATAGACACACAGACAGACACACACACACACACACAAACACACCATGCCTCAGCCCTGTGTCAGCATACAGTATACAAATCTACACTGCTCTGTGGAAAGATAGTGCTGTCTTTGTCCACAGGGTAAAGGCAGCACGTTGTCAGCCTGCTGAGTACCAGGAGCCTCACTGAATGCCCAGGGCACATGGACACACTCAATCCTCATCCTTTCCTTTCCTTGATTCTTGAGCGATAGACCACAGGAGCTTCTGTCTCTCACACATCAACCCCAAGCAGGTGGGTGAAAGGGTTGCAATGGAGGTAATCAGGCTATCCCAGTTAGTGAGTCTGATCTAAAGAACCATCACTTACAGGGTTTGCAGTCCTGATCCAGTGTGTTGTGCTTAGGGCAGATCATCTTTTCCACCTTGGCCTGTATTTGTCTTTGGCCAAGTACTGTGTGGCTCCCTAGTAATCCATCTCACCTCCCCAGCTCTGGAGCCCTTCACATTTTTGAATCAGAGAAGCCAGGCTGGTGTCAGATTCTGCAGCCTTCACGGTAGGACTGGGCTGTTTGCTGTATTCGGGGGACTCTCTTTTCCACTGTGGGGTGAGTCAAAACATTCCATTTCTTCTTCCCTCTCCTTGATCCAGCTTTGCCAGAATTCCTGTCTGAATTCTTCTTCATTACTAGTGATGGACTCCACACCCGGAAGTTCCTGAGAGCTCATTTCAGGGGATAATGATTGTTTTTGCAGGAGGGACCCCGATGGTTTTTCCGTTTCTGTTTCCATAATATGTACTGAAACCCACACTTCATTGAAAGCAGATGGCGAAAGCATCCCTCACCAGGCAAGGAGGAGACGCCGGGCGGCGATGCCTCTGATTTGTCTGCCTTCTGGGCAGCCTGGCACGGGTGGTGCTGTGGTGTCTGGGTCCTGCAGCTGAGAGCAGGAAGCTTGGATGAGGAGGATGAGAAACAGAAAGGCAGGCCTGGGTGGGTTTGTGGAGGAGAAGCAACTGGGACCCTCCAAGTCTCTAATTCCCACGTCCCAGTGTGAGATTCCTGGGAAAGTGGTGCATGAGGCAGCCGCCCTCCAGGAAATTGGTGCTAACGCCTGAGCTGCAGAGCCCCGGGCCTGACCCTTCACTCATCTCTGTGAACGTAATGAAAAGCATATTCCCGACTGAGTCTTTCCCAAGAATATAAACTCCATTTCTCTGTCTCCAAAAAAGGCAAAGAGAGGGTTTTGCTGTTGTCCCAGGCTGTCCAGCAACCGCCTGTCTGTTCCTATCAAGTCTGGAGTGGGAAGTGGGAAGCCTCACTCAGGACCCCAGGGCCCTAGCACAATTCTGCCTTGTCCAAAGGTCCCCTTGCCACAAACCTCCACAGCGTGGATATGGGTGCTACTTGTGTTGTAAACTCCTGGGTCATTACTGTCCATCAAATGGGCATCAGTGAGTGTGTTTCAGTCACTCTGGATAGAGGTGCCGAACATATAATTCTACCAAAACTAGAAGACTGTGCATGGCCTCAGTCCTGATCTCCAGCATCAGCACAATTGTCTCCTGGGTAGAGCCCTTCTCCCACTCTTAGCTGTAAGAGAATGGAGAATGGGCTAAAAGACCCCTTACTCTATGTATACCTACACTTCGGAAGAGGCCCAAGTAGAGGTAGACATCTACTCTTCAGAGTGATCTGGTAACTAAACTTTCTTTCTTATCCTTTCTTCCTCCCTTTTTTCCTTCCTTCCTTCCTCCCTTTTTTCCTTCCTTCCTTCTTTCCTTCCTTTTGATGGTGCTCTACCACTTGAACCCATGCCTCCAGTTTGGCTTTTTGCTGGAAATGGAGTCTTGTAGACTTTTCTGCCTGAGTTGGCTTCAAAGTGAGATCCTCTATATCTCAGCCTCTTGAGTAGCTTAGTTATTACAAGTGTGGAGGCAATGTCACCAGGATTTATTTTTGGTGGTTGTAGGGCCTGAACTCTGGGCCTGGGCACTGTCCCTCAGCTCTTCAGCTCAAGGCTAGTGCTCTACCACTTGAGCCACAGCGCCACTTCCAGCTTTTTCTGCTTATGTGGTGCTCAGGGCCTCATGCATACAAAGTAAGCACTCTACCACTGAGCCCCAGGATTTTTTTTTTTAAGTGAGGATTTAGGTGCCTTCTGGCAGAAAACTCCTGTTAAGGAAACAGGGAGTCCAGAGTGCCAAGTGTGACTCAGTAACAAAGGGGAAGGGGAAGGTGTGGTGAAGGAGCTATAAGGGTGAGTTCAGCTTGCCATTCAGCCATCAGATCAGTTTGTTCTAGCCCAGCTTCCTATTAGCTGAATGTCAAGTACTTCTCAAGTCACCGTCTGTGCTGTTGGGTGTGTCTGGTAAGCTGCGTTCAGGCCCCTACAGGTGGAATCTAACAGGTGAGATGGCTTCTTCCCCATCAAGGCCAAAGGACCATGATGACCTGTCATCACACTGCATCTGCAATGCATTGGCAGGCCTGGTGGTGGTGGTGGTGGTGGTGGTGGTGGGACTCTGGAAGGCCTGGAAGTATAGCTTGGCAGTGGCGGAAGAGAAAAGGAGGAGACCCATAAGGAAAGGGGAAATGGGGAAGGAGCTTGGATTTGCAGGTCAGCAACCTCAGGGACTCCATGGATGAGGGGAGCAACAGAGCTCTGTAGCTTCTTGGGATAGGTCGGGGAGGTTCAGCAGGTGGACAGCTTAGGAAAGAGAATGGAGAGATTGCTAGAAAAAGGAATATCGGTCCCCAAACCACTCGGGGCTTCACTAGTGGAGGTTCTGCATGCACATGACACCCCAAATCTTTTCAATTTTCAGATTATGTAAGATAGTATTCCCACATAAGAAAGCAGCACCATGTTCTGTTAGGCTCAAGTTACTAACCAAGTTCAAACAATCCTAACACCCCACTCCCCTGGAAACCCAATACTAGAGCAGAAACTCCATCCTTTAGGAGGTCTTGGAATGACTGAAACTAAGACACTGGAGAGAATACTAAGCATATCACAGGAGAATATGAAATGAGAAGTCTGCGTAGAAGCTGTTATAGGAGGCAGACAGGAAAGAAGGAAATGCAGGGCTGGGAAGGGATGTATGTCTGAACAACTCAAACTTACCCCTGCTCTTAAAGACTAAAGGGCTGGGGCATATCTTCTGTACCCTAGCTCCCTTCTCCCTTCTTCTTCTGAAGGCTTCTCTAACCTTTTGCCTGCCAATCTGATTTAATTTCCTATCTATCTATCTATCATCTATCTATCTATCTATCTATCTATCTATCTATGATCTACTTTTTGGTTGTACTGGGGATTGTACTTAGGGTCTCCCACTTGCTAGGAAGGCACTCTATACTTGGGTCACACCTCTAAGTCCTTTGGATTTTAGTTTGCTTTTCAGAGGGGAGCTCATGCTTTTTCCTATGATTCTGCTGTCTCTGCCTTCCAAGTATTATATTACAGGTGTGTGGCTGCCATGTCTAACCGCTAATTTGGTTCTTTATATAGCTTATGCTGTTATCCCTCCACAAACTTCACAAAAATCTCCACAAGGCCTGATAGGGAATTCTAGGTACCCTGGCATATACTAAGTAAAGAGGGATTATCACCTGGCTCATTGACTGCAGAGTTTTTGTTTGTTTGTTTGTTTTTAAGTAAAGACTGCTGTTTATACCTTTTAGATCTCTCAAGATACTTAGGTCAACTTGTCCATAAGGAGCACAGCCTTGTTTTCTGTCATCTGCTACTCTCCTGGTCTCTAGGAAAACCGAGCTGATGAACTGGGCGATGGCAATCTACAGGCATCGATTCTGCAAGCTAGGGAGACAACCTGCTGACCTTGAGCTTGCAACCTTGACATTAGGGCTGGAGTGCAGTGATAACTGTGCTTCTGTCTTACGCACAGCAGAGTTGTCTTTAGGCCCTAAAATAGGTTATTTATCTTTCCTAAGGATAATTATAATTACACTTATTATTTATTAAACGCTACAGAGAAAGACAGAGATAGATAGAGGCATATAGAAAGAGATACACTTAAATCCACGGCAACTGTCATTACTGTCATTACCCTATTTTTCTATTTTTTTTTTCTGATGACTAGAGGAGCAGAGAAAGCAAAACCTAATCCAAGTCTAATAGAGTAAGCAGCTGAGCCAGGACTGACTCAAGACTGTCTGACTCCAGCGCCAGGACTCCTTCTGGCTTTGTCATGTGCTAAAGCTGCGGCTCAGTGATCCCACGGCCCCCAGACATGCCTCAGGGCACTTTCCTAATGCTCCCTAGACTCTGAGAACCTTACGCTACAGGAGAGTTCATCCTCTGGAAGCCTTGCTGCCCTCCTATCTGATTCTCATGTCCTGCTTTTTTCATTTGTCTTGTTCAGGAAATCCTGTTCTCATGGCTGGCAGGACAAAGTCTGCCTGCTGTGGTGCCCAGTCTCAAGTCTGGATAATGCTTTGGTACAGAAACTAAATACTGTCTTGGGAAATCACTGCTTGTTCTATTCTCTGATAAGAATGTGGTATATAGGACAAAGTGCTCAGCCAGGGGCCAGCAGACTGTGGGCCCATTGAGAATTTTCTCTGTCTGATAACCTTGGGCAGATCACTTACTATTCTGAGCCTCAATTCTCCTCTGAAAATGAAGATCTTAGATTATATGATTGTTATTATGCCTCCCAACTTGATTGTGTAATTGTTATAATTCATCCCAACTTCAAGTATTCAGGGACTCAACTGAAAATCTTTAGGATCTTTTTATTCTTACTTTTCATTTCTTTGTTCAAGTGAATCTATCAAAATCCATTTTCTAATAAAAAAAACAACCTTCTTAGGCCTGGAACATGAAGTGATAAGTAAGGTAGACTTGTTGGAATTTATCTTTTGTCATTATAATCATTTATACCAAGTGAGATCTGTATTCCCGATGGCTTTGGTGGAGATTTTACCTACTTCAGTAGAGTATAACAGAAAAATCAGCAAGCCAGCAGGATATGAGGGACTTCATATGAGTACCACACAACTTCAGAAATGAAATGTGACATGCAACACTGGCACCCCCCCCCCCCCCAATGAAATGATGCAATAAATGATAAAGCACGAGACACACTGCCGAAGCCTCTGTCAGCCTTTTTCATGGCGTATTTCCACCCTTCCAGAGATTCATTCACAAGTTGGTCATATGCTGTGGTCCAAACTGAAAACTATTAGATGGTATAATATGAGAATTCCTTATTCCTTGTCTCCAGGCATCATTTCCATCTCAGTGTTCTAAGTTCCTAAGAACATGGACATGCGTTTGCATACTCAAGAATGTGTGTGTGTGTGTGTGTGTGTGTGTGTGGTGTTGTCTATGTGTGGATATTTTCAAGTAGATGATGTGTGTCGACGTCTGTGTATGTGACTGTGTGTCTGCATGTGTGTGTATATATGTGTGTATTTTTGTGTGTCTGTGTGTCTATGACCTGCTTTGACTTCTCTACTCAGTCACTGTCTTGTGACTGTACTGCCTCCTTGCCTTTCCCAGGTCAAAATACTTTGGATTTTTGGTCATTTGGTTTGTCTGGGTTTTCTTGGTGCTGGAAATTCAACACAGGGCCCTGTTTATGCAAAGTATGTACAGTATACTCAGCTACCTCCCTCCACTTCATCCCCAGTGCTCTGAAGATCATCCTACATTAGGATACAGAAATTCTTCAGGCTTTTTTCTTGTTTTAAATCACTCATTGCTACTTGACTCTTTTAAATTAAAAGACTAAATTTTCATGAGGCTTATCATACATTATTGGATATAAAACATTTATGTACAATCGGAAGAAGAAAAATAGGCTTAGAGAGCAGAAGGAAGGGAGGGACGGAGGGGGAATGTTGATCAAGGGGAGCTAAATTACAGTCAGAGGAAGGACTAAGTCCCGCGGTTTCATTGCACAGCAGGGTATGCATGGCACTCTATAAGCATGCCATTTAACATATATCATGTAATTTTGTAGATGAAGACAAAGAAGAGGAAGAGGAGGAGGAATAAATAGGAAGAGAAGGAGTATGAAAGTGAAAGGAAGAGAAAGAAATAGAGACAGAAATGAGGATGAAGTAGAATATGAATCCTTGTGTATTCTTCTCCCAGCTTCAAAAGGCAGATAGCTAGCAATATCTCAAAGGTCTTCTTTGCTCTACTCTTAAAGGTTCCCCTTCCTTTTCTCCCCAAAGAAATTCCCTTTTAAAACTATACATCTATAAAACCTTTAATTTTATTTATAGATTAATTTATAGATTATTTATAGATTAATTGCCCAGTCTTGACAGACCAGAAAAAAAAATCTCAACTGTAAGAAAATTGTAAAAAGATATTAGAGAAAATGAACGGAGGAAATCATTAACCAAATGACTCAAGAAAAAATTCAGAACTGAGGCACACAAATCACAAGGAGGGAATCACTGAGATACTGAACCACAGCATATGGATCTTCAAGTCAAAGGTTAGATTAGATGTTCCAAGTTTCCAGAGAATAAAATATAGAACACATAAGAGAGTGATATTCAGGGCTTTAGACTTCTTATGAAAACACTACAAGTATGAAGATATTCCAAACAGAAATTATTTGATTGGTTATTTTATCCAGAACTTATGTATATTTAGCAATTTTATCCTATCGATGAAGTATAAGGATAAAATAAACCTTTCTCAAGCAGCTGCTGAAGGAAGCATTCCATCAAGTGAGAGTATGATCCAAAAACAGGTGTGGAATACCCAAGCAAAAGACATTCTAATAGGGAGGCCCCAAATGGTCAGAGACCGGTCCCAGGATCTAGATGAAAGTACTGTCCTCCAGAGATGTGTGAGCAGAATCCCTGCCACCATTATTTTAAAGTTGAGATAAGAATATCCCGCCGAGATGACTGACTTATCGGTGTTCTGACAAAGCTCTCCTCCTCCATGATCTGCGGTTTGGTTCTGCTGAAACTCATTTCATCCCACAGAAATGATCTTCTTTGATCTACTTCTCAAAGCGGGAGCTTAGGTACAGGAAGATCTGACCACATCACTGCTTGGCTCAGATCCTTTTCTACAACTGATGTCTAAGCAGTGTGAGTGCCTGCTTCTAGACTTCAACAGAGGTTTTGGTTGGCTCTAATATTCCTGAAAGGAAGTTTTCTGCACTTCCAAGGAATTCCTAGTTAATGTCAGCATAGGACCACTTGGACTACTGGTCTTTCAATTTTATGATCTTCACTGGTTTACTTTTTATGCTTTTGCATTTTGGATTATTCCCCAGACTGAACCTCCATCTGTTGTACTGAGAATGCTGTTGCTTCTGCGATCAGATTTTGGCGTTCCAAAAATCTCTGCTTTTGATCTCCAAATGTCTGAATGAGTCTTTTAAAATACCCATACTTTTGTCATGGACGCAAAACTTTCTCTTGGATTCTGAGAGTATTAATTATATATATGATTTTTTAATAATAAGATATTATATCTATATATTATGCATTTTTAGATTTTATTATTTATATGCATAGTTTCTTAAATTGTTATGAATATGGTGGTCTCTATTTTCTCCAGGTTGACTTTCTTCCTTTTGATTTTTCCAGTATCCTCAGCTACCTGGTAATCAATCCTTAGTCCTCACAATTGAAGAGTCAAGAAATACAAAACTGACTAGAAATTTTGATTTTAGGACATGAAAGGAAGAGAAAGAGATAGAGGCAGATATGAGGATGAAGAAGAATATGAATCTTCATGTATTCTTCTAGCTTCAGAAGGCAGATCACAATCAGTACTCAAAGGCTTGTTTACTTTTAAAGCCTACTGTGGTGTAAGTGGACGTTTGTTGAGAGAACTCTAATGTTAGTATGTTAAGGATTCCCCTTTTAGCTTTTCCAGAGGATTTGTTTTTTAAGCTCTTAGCTGGAGAAGAGAGATCTGACCATCAATGCTGGAAGAAGCAAATACTAGGTCTCTTTCCATTCAACATTCAGTATACATAGTGTACCTATATGACATAACATAGTTTTATCCCCTCCAGAGAAGCAAGAAGGAATAGTTGTTCTGGGGGAAGATGCAGTGCTTCCCCAATGCCCTACCCCAGCTCTTCTCATTTCACATCTTTTTCAACCCATGTCTGACTTTGTAAACTCTGCGACCTCTGGCTTTCCTGTATTTCTCTTTCAATTCTGCTTTTGAACTAGAAATCCCTTTCATAGCTTATATCTTTTAGCTAATTTCTCATTACATGCAAGCCATAGAAACAAACCTGAGTCATCAATGTTGTGATTTTCCACTTCTTGACTGAAGGCATACATTTATTTGGATCATTCTTCCTAGATGTAGACGACAGCCTACATATTGCAGGAATTTGCTAGATCAGGATCAGATTTCTGGTCCCAATATCTCTAGAGGCATTAGCTTAAGCTAAATTATGTTGCAATGGTAAATCCCCTCCGAATCCTAGTGGATTATAATGTCCAATGTTCATTTCTTGTTCATCTACATATTAGTGGTGGGTCAGCTTCTCTGTTTTGTTACGAAGACTAAAAAAGCAACTTAGTCTCATGGCCATGCTGAGCCATGATATAAAACCCATCACACAAAGAACATCTCTTGGACACCCGAATGGGTAAAATGTGAATCGTGTTCTCCTCCCATTAGGTAGAAGCCTGGGGAGGGGCCCGCAGGGGCAACATGTGGACCAAATACTAGTTGAACAGATGTCTGCTAGGCAGAAACAACGACTCTTCGGAATAAATCATGTTCTCTATCATGGTTGCTTAAAAATGTTTTCACAGCTTATCAGTCAAAAGTAGGACTTGTTATTTTCATATCCTAATTTACCAAGGTAAGATATTATCATCTAATATTTCTCTTCTTAAAGATGTTGTCTTCAGTGAGATGTGGCCCAGTTCTCCAAAAGGCAACTGACACTTGAATTAAGTTCCTTTCCACTGTTTTCACCCACCCCACCTCAGGAGATGAAGAAGAGCTCCACTGCTACCAACCCATGCACCAGTTCTAATTCTCACACCCTGCTCTATCCCTAGGTGCTTCTCCACTCCCTTCTCTCTCTCCTCCTCTTTCTCTTTCTTCTCCTCCCCTTCTTCCTCTTCCTCTTAGTGCCCTTCTTTTCCTTTTGACTGTACTGGGATTCAAACTCAGTAGGCTCTATAAGGTCTGCTTGGTGCTCTATGACCGATCTTGCCTACAGCTCTCTCCTCTATACTTTTAATTTTATTTGTGTGTGTGTGTGTGTGTGTGTGTGTGTGTGTGTATGTGTGTGTGTGTGTGTGTCCTAGAGCTTGATTCAGACCTGGGTGCTGTCCCTGAGTTTTTTACTCATAGCTAGCATTTTACCACTGGAGTCATGGCTCTCTGCTTCTGGATTTTTTTGTGATGAACTAGAGATAACAGTCTCATGGACTGCCTGGTCTGGCTGTGAACTATGATCCTCAGATCTCAGCCTCCTGAGTAGCTAGGATTACATGCAAGAACCACTGGAACCCAGATTGCCTTTTATGTCCACCCTCCTGCCCTACCACTGAATAGGTTGCTAGAGCTACTTTGCATACAGCTTTATTCTCATCAAAGTCTAGGACATATTGTTTTCCATATTTGGGTTCCCATGAACCCAAGAGAGATTAAATCCTAACAAGAAGAAAAATTGAACCTGAGTCTTATCTCTAAATATTCTATATTTAAACATGAGGCACACTGGATTCCTTCTGTTCTGTATCTAACTGGACATTCATCGATTCAGTTTGTAGTTTAAGGAACCATAATTCGTTTATGATTCATGGTGACGAAAAGGTTCCTATCTGTTATATAAGAGTTTATTTTAATTTCTTCATTATTTATGTTAAAAGCTCCAAGATCCACTGGTTCTGGAAAATGCAAACAAGAGAGAAAGGAAGGAAGGAAAGGAAAAGAAGGAAGAAAAGAAGGAAAGAAAATCCATTGTCTAAACAAACAGCACCTTCTATAGGTCTGTAGGAAATGGACTGTTTGTAAAAATGTACAACATTAAATTATACATTTGTTCCAGGTGTTGCATCCATAAAAAAGCCAAACTAGCCAGTTGGCAACCGTGTCATCTTGGCTCCTGAAGTGAGAAAGCACAAGTCCCCTCACATTTACTGAATGGACCTTATGTCAAAGTCTAGGCTATGGGGAAGCTATGGGGATTTGGGGTTGATTAAGTGTGGCCTTGCTCTAAACAGCTGCCCTAAATTGGCCACACAGCCCCATCGGAGCAATATACCAATGCATGAGGCTGTAACTGTATCATTGTATGTGAAATCTGCTAGAAAAAGCCATAGGAATGGGGGTAACTGAAAGCAGTTCTTCACTTCTCTGGGAGTCAGGAAAGAGGAGCCTGTGGCCACCATTCAGGCTGCTCACACGTGTTTGCAGTGGCCTTCCTGACACACTTGAAATGACAGTAGAGTGCAGGTGGGACACAGGACTTGTTTTGACAATGAAATGTGAATGGGTGCAATGTGCCACAACCCCTTTGCCTAACAGTGTTACTAGATGACTGTAATCCTAGCTACTCAGGGGGCTGAGAGCTGAGGACCATGGATCAAAGCCATCCTGGGAAGGAAGGTCTGTGAGACTCTTACCTCTGAACTAACCAGCAAAAGGCCAGAAGTGGAGCTGTGGCTCAACTGGTAGAGAACTAGTCTTCAGCAAAAATGCTCAGGCCCTGAGTTCAAGCCCCAGGAGTGGCACCAAAAAAAAAAAAGAAAGAAAAGAAAAGAAGGAAAGAAGGAAAGAAAAAATAGGCATTTAGGAAGCAATTGTGTAGGGACTGGATATTGGATGATATTAATAATTATCATTAATTTTTAGGGGTGATTGTAAATTTTGGTTATGTTTTAAGACTTCATCTCTTAAGAATACGCACACAAATATTTATAAATGAAATCACAGAATGTCTGAATGGAAAGGGGGATATAATATCTGGAGCAAGCAATGGGAATTTAAGGTCATATTCACAGGATCTGTCTACGTTTGTATAAGTTCAACATTTTCACAGCAAAATATTTATAAAAATATACACATGTCCACATATATACTAGCCTCTGTTAACCTGGATACGCATAAAATACTTTCAGGAATAGCTTCACTCCTGCAATCTCAGGCTTCAGGGGCTAAGCTAGGAGGATATGAGTTTGAAGAAACCTAGGCTTCATAGTAAGATCTTGTCTCAGGAAAAATAATCCTCTGGTAACTTATTAAATTAGTTGCCTTTGAGAGAAAGTACTGGATAGCTACAAATAGAAGAAAGTTATAGGAAATCTACATAGCATTTAAGATTTTATTTTGTTTAAATACTAGAGGGAAATCAGGGAAAAACATACAACAGTGGGACCCATCAGCTGCACTGGACATTGATCAGAATGAACTAAACAACTCAATAGCAGCGATGGGAGGGAGGGAACAAGTGGGAAAGAGGGAGCATCTGATGCTATGCAAAACAAAAGAAATGTACATACCACCCAATGTAGAAGAAGTAACTGTATCACAAAGCTCATTGAGCTCATAAATGTTATAGACCACGATAGACAATTTGCCCCATGAAAGTGATATGTGTTTGTGACTTTAAGCATCGCTATCCCACAATACTGTGAAATTTGGGAAATTTATGTAACCACTTAAAAAAAGTTATATTTAGCTAGATGCCAGTGGCTCATACCTGTAATCTTAGCTACACAGGAGGCTGAGATCAGAGGATAATAGTGTGAAGCCAGCCCAGTCAAGAAAGTCATGAAACTCTTAGCTTCAATTGACCACCCAAAAGCTAGAAGTGGAGCTGTGGGTCAAGTAATAGAGCACCAGCCTTGAGCAAAAAAAGCTCAAGGACAGAGCTCAGGCCTTGAGTCCAGCCCCAGGATCAGCATCAAGCATAAATAAATAAACAAATAAATAAAGTTGAGTTTAAACCAATTTGTTTAAGTGTAGATTTTGGCATCAACCTTACATGGTACCCACATTTGGGTATTATTAGCTGTATGATTTCAGGCAAGCCTCTATGGTCATCAAGCTAAATTTCCTTTCTCTAAAGAGGGATAAGAAACAAAGGATGGAAAGTACTGAAAGGAATGTTGGAGGCCTGGATAACTTCATCACAGAAGTGCTGTCTCCTTTTGCCAATCTTGAGTCTTGGAACAAGAGAGAAGAAAAACATGGGGTCAGCTCTAGGGTGGCTCATTTGTTAGGGGTTAGTTGGAATCAGCTTTGAGAAAGCAGACAGACTTATTTGTCCCCTGGAAAGTGACTTTTCTTAGTCTGTTGTTTGACTGTCCCAAGTCTTGGTTTCATACCTGTTCAAGACCTGCCTCAGGAATGGAGAATGGCTGGCACCTTCTGTAGCATGGAGGCATTCTGGCCTAGGCAATTCTTGCTAAGTCTCTACAGTGAGTGACGGAGGTCAGGTGACTGTGGAGGATTTTCCTGCTCACTGGGAGCAGTCATATGACTAGTTCTGAAGGTAACAAGGAGCCAGCCACTCCTGGTTTCCTCCCAGAACTAGTCCCATGATGGCTTTCAATGGAGTCTAGAGAAAACTTTGGCTTTATTCATTCAATTAATAAGTGTATAATTATGACTCTGGGTACTGACAATTCAGCAGTGAACAGAACATAGATCTGCTCTCTGGCAGCTAAATGACAAAGTAAACCAAACACTAGTTAACAATTATTTGAATAAGTTCAGGTGATCAAACGTACTACCAGGAAGGGAAAATAAAATAAAGGCTAGCCTAACTAAAATGTAGAGTGGTCAGGAAAGCTCTCTTTCTTTTTTATTTTATCATTTTTTTCAATTCACCCTATCAATATATGAGTACAATATGGATCTTGATCAATGTCACCCAGGGACAAAGCTCTCTTTCTAGGGAGGTGAAAGAGATTGGAGCCAAGACCTCAAAGATAAACCACACAATAACATGAGCAATTCAGATGCAAAAATCAAAGTCTCTTCTGCTAGGCCTCCCTTTTGTCCAGTCCTCTGTCATAGCCCACTGCTGAGTACAGAAGAGGAGGTTAATTACTTCAGAAAATAATTCCTCTGAGAGGTCCTTTGTAAACTCCTCTTACAGCTTGGTTTGCGAAAGTGCAAACGTAGTATTTCCATGTAAACTGAATTTGGGTAAATAAATGCCTCACTTTATTCTGAAAAGCATGTTGAAAGTCATCACATCTCAAGAAGAAAATGAAAGATTTTGGAATTTATTGCTCTTTTGTCTTAACTTGCCTTATCTTTTAATTAATTAATTAATTAAATGCTCAATCCCCTCCAGAATCTTCCTGGAGAATGGAATGCCATGTTTTCATTCTCTAGATATCATATCTAGTACGCGTCTCTCTGTCCTGCTCTGGCTGGCTGCTTTTATAGGAATATCCTGAGCTGAGTTAGTCCTGCACAAAGCTCTTCTTTCAGCTTAAACATGTCCCTCCTTCAACCATACAAATTTAAGTCATACACAGCCTTGGTCTTCTTCTCCAGAAAGCGAGACATGGTAACCACACAAAGGTCCAATGGAAGTGGGATCCATCAGCTGACATAGGGTTTCGATATAGCTGAAGATTCACTGGGCATGGTGGAGGTAGGGGTAAAGGTCCATGACACTTTCTGGAAACCACAAATGTCCCTTCATTTCTTTTAGATCAGAAGAGAAGTTTTAGTATATAAGATCAATGTATAGTATCCTGAATCATATCAAGATATTCATCTTTATACCAATATAGCCTTAAATTAAATTTATTTTTTCTCTTTTGTTTTGATTGATGTTGGGAATCAAACACAAAGTTTTGTGCATGCTCAGCAATACTCTACCCTGAACTACATCCCTAGTCTTACTTTATTTTTATTATTTTTTAAATAAAACAAAAGTGTTCAGGACCCTGAGTATTGTTCAGAGCTAGTGAATAATAATATAACAAAAAGTTAGACATTCATTATTTATGATAGTTATTCTCTATGGTCAGATGGTTAGATGGTTTTTGGAGAGACAGAAGATTTTAATCAGGTTAAACCAATCGATAAATAAACAAATAAATAAATGTCACAGTGGGAGCAGTTGGCTGCTTGAGGAAGTGTCATCAGTTTTCCTGACTTTCACCATCAGCTTCTCCAGTCATTGTTCAGTATCAGTGGTGTCCCTTTGGGTCACCTTTTTTGTCATGTAGCTATGAGGAGTGGATGGGGAAATGGAAGCAAAACAATAAGCCGAACATGTCCTAACACATGGTAAATGCTTAAGAAAATCTCTCCTGATGGGCGTCAAAGATTGGCTCATGCCTGTCATCCGAACTACTCAGGAGGTTGAGAAATGAGGATTCTGGTTTGAAGTCAGCCTATGCAGGAAAATCCTTGAGACTCTTATCTCCAATTAATCAACAAAAAGCCAGAAATGGAGCTGTTGTACAGTCATAAGCCCAAAAGCCATGCAAGAGTGCAGCACTCTGAGTTCAAGTCCAGTATCAGCATGTATACTCTGTCTCTCTGTCTCTGTCTCTCTCTCTCTCTGTCTCTCTCTCTCTGTCTCTCTCTCTCTCTTTCTCACACACACACACACACACACACACACACACACACACACACACACACACAATCTTTCCATGCCTTTTACTCTGCTTTGCTATCTCTCCATTTCCTCTCCCCTACTTCTCCTGCCTTCTCTACTGTTAAATCATGATTGCCTTTTCTACCTTGTGTCATGAAGTCATAATGACAGTGACAGAGGAAATGAAAGTATGGGATTTGTTAGTGTCATGGAAGACATGGTTGGGATGATGGATATACCTTCCTCAAACAGTTCATGTTCCACCCTCTTATAGACAAGGCTGTGCGCATGCGTGAGTGCAGAAGAATCCACCTGCTCTACTTTCTCAGGGAGTCTTGCTATAAATTTTGTTTGGTAAGTCTCCATACTGTTTCCCATAGAAATATCCTAAAAATGTAGTTCTGTGGCTTGACAGCAAGTTGAGAAACATGACAGCCAAGGACACTGAATTAATGTAAGTCATAAAAGTTTTACCACTGTGAGTTCACTCTTGAATCCATAAAACTGTAGTCCATGAAAAATTGCAACTGACTGCAAGCATGGGGTAAGTAAATTACCTTTTGTATTTTGCTCCAATCTTGGCTGCAAGTAGGTTTAAAAATGTCTTAGTTGCAAAATTTTGAGTTGGAAAATAAACATGATTTAGCCTTTTAAAAAAGTGAAATGGGGCAAGAGTTGGTTGATAGTCAAAGAAGGTCTTTTCAGTCATGCATGGTAGGGCACTTCTGTAATCCCAGCAATTGGAATCTGAGGCAGGAAACTGTGTCAGCTTCAGTTCAAGGTCAGCCAGGGATATATAGTGAAAACTTTTAAAGAAGGAGAAGACAAAGGAAAGGATAAGGAGGAGGAGGAGGAGGAATAAAAATAATAATAATTATGGAACTTTGGAAGGGCCACTGGGTATAACTAAAATTGGATATTGGATCCATGTTTAAAGAAACTTATTAGGTATGGTACTATCACTAGCACATGGTATATATTCACTGTATTGATTGTTTATTTGGCATGTCTAGGCTCTGATCCATCCCATAGTAGAGACACAAATTTAGGTATCATTATGATGAAAAATCATGATCATCTCCAAGAAAAAGTTTTAGCCTCTAAGTTCCTAACAGAGGAAATAAAGTATGGTACAAAATCTGAAGAAAATTAGTAATATTCCTACATTTTAAAATGTATTGTGCAATTTGATTAAAGAGTACAGTGATTTCTAATTACTCATATGTCATGCTTTGACATTCATTAAAAGTATCTGCTGTTCTTGAAAATGGAGAAAACCACAAAAATATAAATTAAGATGGAGTCAGTGAAGCATAGGGAGTATTTTTATTGTTGTTGTTGGTCATGGGGCTTGAACTCTGGGCCTGAGGGCTGTCCCTGAGCTCTTCAGCTCAAGGCTACCACTCTACCGCTTGAGCCACAACACCGCTTCCAGTTTTCTGGTGGTTTATTGGAGATAAGAGTCTTACAGACTTTCCCTGCCCTAGCTGGCTTTGAATCATGATCCTCAGATCTTAGCCTCCTGAGGAGCTAAAAGCAAAACACATAAAGACAACAGTGGGAGGTACATATAGGGAAAGGGGAACCAACTCCCAATGGTAAGGCCAAAATCATTTACGTGATAAAACAAATAACATAGTGCTGTCTATATTAGTATTTATACAATTTATAATGTACATATCCATTATTATCTGTACGTATGTGAATTAATGCTTGAATAGATAAATGAATAGAGAAAATAGGGCACAGGGGCTGGGAAGGTGGCTCAGTGGTAGGGCGCTTGCCTTGCATGCATGAGGCCCTGGGTTCAATTCCTCAGCACCACATAAGCAAAAAGAAAAAAAGCTGGAAGTGGTGCTGTGGTTCAAGTGCTAGAGCGCTAGCCTTGAGCTGAAGAGCTGAGGGACAGTGCCCAGACCGCCCCAAGACCGGACCCAAAAAAAGAAAAAAAAAAAAAGAAAAGAAAATAGGCACAGGCTGAAGAATTCCACACAGCTTACAGAAGATGGCTAGAGCATCCCTCCCATCACTTAAATGTGAACCATGACTTCCTCCCAACAAGTGTGGTATAGGAAGTAGGTGGGAGGAAGGTAGCTCTCCAGTAGAGAACCTCCCCAAACATCAATTTTCAGCCAATAGGAAGAAGGAAATTATATTATTTACAGGAAATGAGTACATCTGGAAAACTTCAGATTAAGTGGCATAAGCTAGCTTCAGAAAGACAAAGGTCACAGGTTTTCTTCCATATATAAACGTTAGGCATATAAAAATGACCACGTATGTAACATATACATATGGTCAGTCTGATTACAGTACAGTATATGTATGCATGTGTAAAATATCATGGCAAAGCCCCTTGGAACAATTACCATGCCCTTTACAAAAAATGAATGTTAGAAAGCTGAAGCATGTCTTATCTGGGTATGGGTACTAGTGGGATAGAGGAAGGTACATGAGGGTGAATATACTCAAAGTACTTTATGTACAGGTATGAAAATGAAATGATGAATCTGGCTGAGAGATTGTTAGCAGAGAAAGAAAGGAAGGGGATGAGGGAGAGTGATGGTGGGGGACGAGTTGGGTCAAAGTACATTGTGTGCATCTATGGACATGTCAACATGCAGTCCTCTTCTACAGCTAATCGATGTTTTAAAATGATCTTAACCAGGTGGCCAAGGTCAGTGTCAGTGTAAATCATGTGAATGGTATGTGCTTTTGAGATAATGTGATCAGAATGACTCTTTATCTCTGTGGTCATCCTCCTCCAAACCATAACCCCTGCTTAGCTATGAGAAAAAAAACAACAGACCAAATTGAAGAGTGTCTTTTGGAACACTTGGTAAAAACATCTCAGCACTGTCAAGAAAATCAAGGGCAAAGGAAGTCCTACGGAGATGAGGAGCCAAAGGAGACAAGATGACTCAAGGCAACAGGGTCCCCAGGATGAGCTCCTGGAACAGAAAGAAGATGAGATAAAACCGAAGGCATGTGTGCTCTGAGCAGAGCACAGCCGTTAGCTGATAATGACACATCTGTACAGCCTCAGTAGCTGTGGCCAAGTTTAACAGCAGGATAACCTGAGTACGGGCAGAGAGAGCTAGTTATAATCTTGGTACTCATTTGTGAGAAAATATAAAATTAATAAAAAAGAAAGCAGGAATGTAATTCATCAATTCTCTTTCCCCAAACAGAAATCCATCCGCTAATCGCTTTTCTTTAATGATCCCGCATTGGCACCCCCAAACTGGCAATCTCTCTCCATTCCTGTCTGAGATGTCTCCTCCAGGCCATGGATCTGCATTAACTCTCATTCAATGATGAATGGCCTTTGTTCTATGAATATCTCAGATTTTTTTTTTTACAGCACAAAGTGTCTTCTGATTGTATTATCTGTGATGCATCCACAGGTGCTGGTCACTCATACCCAGTCCTGATCTCATGGCCAAGGCTCCCATGATGTCACAGACCAGTGATTCCAATCCAGCAGGCAGAACACATCACCACCACACACCACATGCCATAGCAGACTGCCCTTTCCTTGGTACAATAGCCTGATTTTTTTTTTTTTACAATGGATGCTCAGATGCATCTAGTATTTGATGCCTTTAAAACCATTTGCATGTGGGGGTACACATGGTATCATTGCCTATTCTAAGGAGGGGTTGATGGCTAGTGCATACCTTGTTGTGCTGTGGAGAAAGTGCTGACTTAAACAACAAGGACTGCAAAGAACTCATCAGAGCGCTGGACACACAGTATCCTCACCCTTGTCCTCAGTGGGCAACTCTTGAGCACAGAGGAGGATTCATGCAAGCTTTTCACACTTGTGCTCTGAGTGTTGCTAGTAGTCTAAGTGGCACTCACTGGTCATGGGTGTGCTGTATTAACCTGGCTTTGGGAAATCCTCTGTGCTTTTCTTTTCTTAGAGAGCTGAAATAGAACACAGCCTGTCAGAAGGCCAGCTTAGCCGGGTAGTTACAAAATAAGATAATTCTGTTTGATTAGAATTTCTGTTCCTAGCTGGGCACCGGTGTCTCACGCCTGTAATCCTACCTACTCAGGAGGCTGAGATATGAGGATTGTGGTTCAAAGCCAGCCCCAGCAGGAAAGGCTGTGAGACTCTTATCTCCAATAAATCACCAGAAAACCAGAAGTGGCGCCATGGCTCAAGTGATAGAGTGCTCCCCTTGAGCTGAAGAGCTGAGGGACAGTATCCAGTTGCAGAATTCAAGCCCCCCCCCCAAAAAAAGAATTTCTGCTTCCCACTGGATTTATTTATTGTATAAGAGGGCTCCATTGCTGAACTAGTTAGGAACCCTTTACCTAATCATCAGATTCAAAGGTTGGGGCAAAGCAAGAAGAGCAGGAAGCTTGAACACTAAATTTCTTTTCTTTTTAAAAACTGTTATTGTAAAAGTGATGTGCAGAGGGGTTACAGTTACTTAAGTCAGGTAATGAGTGCATTTCTTGTTGAGCAGCATCACCCCTTCCCTCACTCTCTCCCAATTTTCCCCTCCCTTCCCCACCCACAAGTTATAGATTTAAGTTTCAACAGTGTTTAGTGAGTACCACTGCTGCATTTGTTCACCCTTTTACCCACCCTTCCCTTTTACCCTCCCAAAGACCAAATAAACGAACAAACAAGACAAAAGGTAAAGAAAACAAAAACAGCAACAAAGAAAAAAAACACAAATAAACCATAAACTTGTTTCCATTTCTTAGAGTTCATTTCAATAATGCCATTTTATATGATCATATACACATAACTATTGAGCCTTTGTGATCTTCTCCTACGAATATCCTCCTTGGGTCTCCCTGTGTGAATGTCTAGAGATGTGTATAATTTATCATGCCCAAGTGTATTTTTTGTTGAAGACTGAATTTCTAAAGGGCAGATGAAAATGTGGGCTGCCAGCTGTGGTGAGCTGGGTGACTTTTCCCCCAGATGGATGAGTGGCAGAGATGACTGGTGCCCTGAGAAGACAGGAAATGAAGCCATAGGATGCAACCTCAGAGCCCAACCACAGAAAACCCAGCCATGAAATCCCATGGTCCATGTGGACATGGAAAAGTAACCTCCTTCTCCCTCCAACTTTTCCACTCCAAGGAACACTGGAAACCACACCCCAAAAGGCCCTCCGAGTTCCCTGCCACTGTAGACATAATGGCACTGGGTGGATGCACATGGATCTAAATCTCTCCACAGGGTCCCAGCTCTTCACTGTGAAATCAGGAATGGATTTCCTTTCCCTGGAGTCTTCTCTTCTGCACCCTGCTGCGAAGATCACTGTGTCTACTGAGATAAGGTAGTCTTTTACCTATCTGCTGTAGAAGGAGATAACTCCAGAGTGTGGGCCTGCTCTGATCCCAAAAGCCTCCCAGAAGAAAAGCAGGCCCTTTCAGAACAGAGACAGAGTGCAAATGCACAAGCACTGGGCCTGGGGAAGGTTAAGCCCCTTGGTGTTTCTTTCAGAGGCCTAGCTGTAAAGAGTTGTAATAGTCTGTAGTCCTCACATTTCAGGAACTAATGAAACTAAAGACAACCCAGCCCTGGATGTTCCAAGGCAACAAAGAAAATTCTCTTCATGAGATGCAATTCCTATCTATTAGCCCAGTCTTCTAGATCTCAAAATCTTCTGTATAAATATAAGTGTTAAAAATCCCACAGACCCCTCTGTAGATCACCTTTGTAATAACCATAAAAAAATCTAAAAAATTCCTACAGACATTGCATTAAACTGATTTCCATAGCCTAGATTCACAGAATAAAGCTTTTTGAATTGGAGCATAGTCCAGTAGTTTCACCAAAGGACTGGCACAAATATTTTCTCTGATCTTTGCCCCTGTAATAGTTATTTGCTATTACTGAAAACGGTCTTATATAGACACTTCATTTTTGTAGGCAAGAAACAGAGTGGTTCCTTAGCATGTGGTCTTTTTTTTCTCTCCCACTCTTCTTGCCTTCCTTCCTTCCTTCCTTCCTTCCTTCCTTCCTTCCTTCCTTCCTTCCTTCCTTCCTTCCTTCCTTCCTTCCTTCCTTCCTTCCTTCCTTTCCCTCCCTCTCTCCCTTTATCTCTCTCTCTCTTTCTTTCTTTATCTCTTTCTTTCTCTCTCTTTCTTTCTTTCCTTCTCTCTCTTTTCTTTCTTCCCTCCCTCCCTTTCTCCTTCCTTCCTTTTTTTTTTTTGCTCATCTTGAGGCTTGGACTAGGCTGGTGCTCTACCACTTGAGCCACAACATCTCTTCTGACTCTTCTGCTGGCTGATTAGAGATTAAGAGTCTCACGGGCTTTCCTGCCTGGTCTGACTTCAAACCTTGATTTTCAGATCTCAGCCTCCTGAATTGCAGGCTTGAGCCATGGGCTCCTGTGTCTATGTAGCCTTTTCTAAACCCCAGTTTTTCCTTTATTAAAGTCTTCTCCGCACAACCTACAAATTTCCATTGATCATACCAGGCACAGGTGGCTCATGCCTATCATCCTAGGCTATGTGAGACACTCAGGTGAAGAAGATCATGTTTTGAAGGCCAACCCCAGCTGAAAAGTTCCTTTCATTAATAAATAGCTGGAAAAAGTGGCCCACACATCTGTATCCTAGATATGTGTGAGGCTGGAATAGGGAGTTTCAAATTGCCATGTCAATCTGAGAAGAAAAGCCATTGAGATTCCATTCTAACAGAGGAAAATAGGCACCTTGGCATCTACATGCCATTGTAGACAAAACAGCAAGTCTAAAATAGGTGAACTGCAGTCCAGGCACATGCCTGAGGAAAAAGCAAATACCTATATCCAAAATATAAAGAAGGACTGAGATCATGACTCACTGGTAGTATGTCTGCCTATCAGGAATGAACCCCTGATTCCAGAACCTAGGATTTAAAAAAAATACAAATGATAAAGAAAGAGGAGAAAAATTTAAAAAATAAATAAAAGAAGTTCTACCGATCAATGTGTGCTACACCTATCCCTTTATTTACTCTTTCAGGACAGAGTGACTCTGACTAGCCCTGTTACTGAATTGCCTTTTGGGCATGCAGAAACAGAAAACATATCTTCTTTTGTTCTTTTTTAGTTTGTTGAATGAGTAGCTTCATCCATCCCTGAAGGAGATTTGGTTTGCTTTTACATCTCCCGTGTAACAAACTAGAAGCTGGGAGAATATTATAGTGCCCTCTACAAATTTCCAGATGCTGAATCTCAAATATTTGTCTCTATAGTGACTAAAATAAACTAGATGACTTTGAGTCCCAATGCTATTTGTGCTCATTTTCTTGCACTGAGGTCTTATTTAGTCTATGCGTTCAATAAATACTTCAAAGGAAAACTGGGGAAAAAATGACTTTAAGGTTTCTAGTTTCCAGAACTATGTGAAAATAATTTTCTGTTGTTCTAAGCCATTGGTTTTGTGGTGTTAGGCTATCATACTCTGAAAAACTCAGCTCGGAATGGTGAAGTGAAGGGTTTTTTTCCCCCAAGAACGGACTGGTAACTGACAAGCAAGGTGGAAAGTGATATCCAGGCCATGTGAGATCTTGGAGACCCTGGAGAGAAGTTTGAGTTGTTCTAAATATAATGGGGAAGCACTGAAATATTTAACACAAAAACAAATGTGACTTAAAAAATATGTATCCATATATACATGTGTATATATATATATATACATGTGTATATATATATATATATATATATTTGGATATAGAGTCTTGCTGTTTAGCCCAGGCTTGCCTTGAGTTTACTATGTAGACAAGTTGACCTTGAACTGGAGATTCTTCAGCCTTAGTCTCTCAAGTGCTGGGATTATAGGAGAGGCTACTACAGTACTTCTGGCCTAATGTGCTAGTACTGGGGCTTGATCTCAGTGCTTTGTGGTTTTTCTACTGCAGGCTGGTGCTCACAACTTGAACCACACCTCCACTTCCTGAGTAGCATGAGCCCATGGTGCCTGGCCTAATATGATTTCTTTTAAAAAGAAAACTTTTGTCGGGTGCCAGTGGCTCATGCCCATAATCCTTGCTACTCAGGACGCTGAGATCTGAGGATCATGGTTCAAAGCCAGCCTGGCAGGAAAGTCTTTTCTCCAAACAACCACCAGAAAAATGGAAGTGGCCTGGTGGCCTTGAGCTGAAGAGCTGAGGGACAGTGTCCAGGTACAGAGTTCAAGCCCCACAACTGACAAAAAGCAAAACAAACAAAATTTTTCTTGTGTAAGTGATGGGGGTAAGTGGGAGGTCAAAGAGGAAGCATGGGACAGAGATAAAGGTGTTCTAGGTAGAAAGGAAGGGCAGCTGGTCCAATCAAAATAGATTTAGTAGATAAAGTTGACAGGATTTGATGGATTGGATTGGATGTGGGGTAGAGGGAAGGAAAAACTAGAATGACCCCTAGATGGCTGATTTGAGCTAAGGGAATAAATTGTGCTGAAGTCTTGAGAGAAGATAGGTTTGAAATAGGGGATGAACATCAAAGATGTATCAAGCCATCAAGGCAAAGCTCACAGAAGGAGACATAGAAGGAGGCTGGCACTACAATCCATAACCGCTATTCATGAGGATTGAACTCTTTGGGTGTCTCTGAGGATGGAGAGCTTCTTATTTCCTTTCAAGTCTTTCCCTTCACTTCTAAATAAACTTATTCCTCACATTAAAAAAAAGAAAGAAATTCGAAGGTTCAGTAATGAAACAACTATGAAAATACCCAACACTGCAGCTCAGGAGATATAATGAAGAATATATAATATTGACATAATCAAGCTGTAATGAAGAATAATTTTAGAGATTATGCAAAGGTTGGGGGTCTCAAAGAAGAGACAGAGAATATGGTCCAGAATCAATCCTTTGAGAACCCCCAGCACTTCAAGGTTGGAGAAAGGAGAATGGCCTAATGAAGGAGTTCAGGAGTGCTGGTGATCAGGAGAAAGTTCGGAAATGATGCTATTCCACAGGCCCAGAGAAAGAGGAATTCTTTTTGAAAAAGAAAGATGTTCAGTTCAACTCTGACAAATGCTTCTGAGAAGTCTTTGATTCAGCAACAACACATTAGTGGCTAGGGACTTGGCCCAAGGCAGCATCAGGTAAATGGCAAGGGTGAATGCCAGACTGGGGTAGGTTAAGGAGTAGATGACCCCCCCCCCCAAATCAACTCTAGATGGAACAAAAGTAAAAACAGAGGGACAAAATTACAAAAATATAGTAAATTACATGTTTATACTCGTAAAGAAGGAAACCTTCAAGAGTAAAAATTAAAACACAAATTTTAGTTATGCACTAATAGCTTATACCTGTAATCCTAGCTACTCAGGAGGATGATACCTAAATGACCTCAATTAGAAGCCAGCCAGGGCAGAAAAGTCCATGGAATTCCATCTACAAAATAACCAGCATGATGCTAGGCCAGAGGAGGGGCTCACATGGTTGAGCTCCAGCTGTGAGCAAGCAAGCCAAGTAAGCTTAAGACCTTGAATCAAAACCCATTACACATAAACCATTAAAAGCTTGCTGCACGACAAGAAAAACAAATTTTAAAAGGAAATATGAGCTTTAAAGTAAAATGTGCAAAAACTGTAAGTAATACATTTTTGGTAGGAAAGGATGCATATTATAAAATGCATTCTATAAATCAATTTAAGAGTATAAAATAGTTCAAAAGGAAAATGGACAAAAGATATTTAAAGAAAGCTTTCACAGATGAGAGACAAATATAAGTGAACAGAGGGGTATTCATTATCAAGTATAGGTAAGGGGGCATCCTGCGGGGAGCCATGGGAGGCAATGTGAAAGTATTTATTAATGAATTCCACTTTGTATAATATACCCTTCACAAACACATGCATCTAGAAAGTTGTTCATTGCTATATGTATGTATATAGCTATATATATGTGTGTATATAAATATATACACTTATATATATGAGAAAGCAAAATCAAGGCATCCGCTAATAGTACATTGCTTTCCAGAGCTCAGATTCTCTTCTATGCTTACACGGATCGAGCTTTTTTTGAGATTATAGAGTGAGGACCCCAGTTTCTCCCTAGCTGACATTGAGAGCCAATCTGAGCTCCAAGAACTACCCATGGTCCTCTGTCACTAGGGCCCCAACACAACATTGCAGCTCCCTTCTTGGAGATCAGCAGGAAAACCCTCACTCTGGTCTACTACAATCTTAGGATGCAAAAACACTTCCAAGACAGTGGTCACACCAGCAGGCAAAGGGGATCATGGGAAGGCAGTTGTTAATAGTTGTGTAAATTATTCTTATTTTTATTGTGAAAATACTGTACAGAGGGGTTACAATTACATGGGCAAGATAGTGAGTACATTTCTTATCAAACATTGTAGCCTCCTCCTTTGTTTTCCCTTTCTGTCCCTTCCTACCCACCCCCCTACTACCCGATTCTTCCCCTCACCCCCAACAAAAGTTGTAAAGTTTAGTTGTGTAAATTATTATGGCAAGTAGGTAAGCCTTTGATGATTTCTGCTTATAAATTCAGTTTACTTCACCAGAGATTAGGAAATACTTCATTACATGTCCAAAGATAAAATTATAATAAATTTAGTAGTAGACTGAGTTGGGTTTTATTTGTAAAATTCATACCATCTCCATTCTATAAAGCACAGTGACTTGTCCCACTGAGTGGTCAATTTCATAAGATAGGAAACAGATCATTAGGGAAAAAATAATTGGCTAATGCTATGGTTTGGATAATTGTCCCCCAAAGGCCCATATGCTAAAAGTCTGGTCTCCAGCTCAAAGTGTTATAGAGAAGTGGTGCAATCTTTGAGAGGTGGAGCTTAGTGAGAGATTTTAGGTCATTAAGGAGGTGCCCTCAAAGGTGGTAGTTGAATCCTGGTCTTTTCCTTTCTCTATTTGCTTCCCGGTCACCATGATCTGGCTTACCACCCCACTATCCACCATAACGTGCTGCTTTGCCACAAGCGCAAAACAACAGAAATAATCGGTCATGGATTGAAACCTCCCAAACTGTAAGTGGAAATAAACCTTTCTGCTTCATAGTTGAACTCAGGTTTTTGACACAGTCATAGAAACTCAACTAACACAGGTAACACCAGGATTTTTTTTTTAACATAAGGGTACAAGAGGAGGGGATTTCCTCATGATTCTGACTTTAAACAGACTGTCATCTCCTGTTCAGTAGTAAAAACAAAACAATAACTACAAAAATAGGTCTGCTTTAGAACCTATCTGAATTAACAGGTTCAATTTGTTGGCGTAGCAAAGAGTCCATTGGGTTTGTCCTGGCCTGTCATAGCCTAGGGCAGGAGCTCAGTCCAAAACAATTATTTCTATCATTTTGTATAACAGTGGTATCCGTCCACTGTGTCCTTTGTCCTCAACTTCAAAAAAGGTTGATTTCCAGATCAAAAAACATTACTTTTTGATGAGACCAAAAAAGTGACTAAAATGCATCAAATTAAGCTATGGAAAGAAAACAAGCCTTTAAACATGAGGCAAGTGTCAGCCCTGTCATTGCTTGCCATGAGCACTTCCAAAGCTTCCTCTCTCTCTCCTGGAGTAGTGGAAAATGCTGTCAAAAGCAGGCTGTGTGTGTGTATGTGTGTGTGTGTGTGTGTGTGTGTGTGTGTGTGTGTGTGTGTTGAAATATATGTTTTATTTATTTTTTCTTTTCCATTGTGGATAAGCTCATTGATGATGTAGGACTTGATTAGTACTGGCTGGTATCAGCAGTCGCATATATGTGTGTATATATAGGACCCAGGATTTCCTGTAGAGCTTGTCATCTTTGGAATACTCCCAATGGAAAAATAAAAGAATCCCTAGCCCAGTTGTTCCCCTGTGGCTATAGTAACAAAGCTGTGTTCTTTGGACAGGTTTTGCTGCCCAGCAGTCCATCAGAGATTTCCTCTTTGTCATTAAACTCCCATCATGAGCAAATTGTTTTGTCAGTTGGCCAGGACCTGTGAATACTCAGGGGTCATGTTAGCAGGAAACTCCAAGCTGAGTTTGTGGAGGTGGGCAGGCTGTAACTTAAAGAAACGTTCATTTTGTGGGGGGGGGGGGGGTCTGGTCGTGGGGTCTGAACTCTGGGCCTGGGCGCTATCCCTCAGCTCTTCAGCTCAAGGCTAGCACTCTACCACTTGAGCCACAGCGCCACTTCCAGCTTTTTTCTTTTTTGCTTATGTGGTGCTGAGGAATCGAACCCAGGGCCTCAGGCAGGCAAGGCAAGCACTCTACCACTGAGCAACCTTCCCAGCCCTAAAGAAAGGTTCATTTTATTGTTACAAGATGTTATAATTTTTGAGATGGGTGTTTCCCCATGTGGAATATGCCATTTACCTGAGAAGATTCAGCAGGAAGTCAGGGTGACTGTGTAATATGGACAGAAAACCCGAAGGCTAAGGACATGATGGTGGTAAAGGCTCTGAGATGAGTCCCCAGTATCATCAGAAAACCAAAAATGCAAAACAAGCAAAAGGAATGGTAGAAAGCGGCTGGCTGATTGAAAATGGCTCTCCAATCGTGGAAGTTGTGGTCATTTGGTCATTGAGAAGTGAAAGACAGTTTTTCCTCGCCTTGGCAATGAGGCTGCAGACATTCCCACAGGAACACTCAGTTTCTCTCTGCATGAGTCAGCGGTGGCTGTAGAGACTCTCCTACTCTACCATCTTGGGACCCTCACACAGTGATCACATATATCCAGATCTAGGGTGATAAATGCTTGCAAAACCATTGTGCCTTACACAAAGCCATGCTCAGAGAAGGGATGTTTTAAAAATATCAGTGTAAATCCAAGTGCAAGCCACCTACTGATGTTGATGATTCAGCACGGCTGAGAAACAGGAGATGCTGAGCAGCTTGTCCCTGGATAAATGCAGGGACCCAGAAAAACTGCCATCGCAGCTCATGGAAGCCAGGCTTGGTGCGTGGGACAACAGCTAGTCTCCTGGTGGTATTTGTGAAAGATTTTTTTTATACCCCAGTGACTATGCCATGAATTGACTCTTAACCACACTATTCCACACTTATGTCCTTTTAGGAGAAACTCTACTGTCTTTTTTGCTACCGGACCTAATAGTCCCATTTTCCTTCTCCACTTAATTTCCTAAGGAGGAATTGCACCTTTCCATGGAACGCTGCTGTAGTCAGTGGTCACCTAGCTCTTAGTGCTCCCCCATCGTGAAGACCGAGGGGGCAAAATAACCTTCTTCATCCTGCCTCTTGCTGCGCAGCCAGGTTGAGTCAGCCAGTAGCCTAAGTTTGAATTGCTCTTGGGAATTTGAATTAGGGGAGCTGTGACATAGAAAAAGGGATTAAGAGAAAGGGAAAAGAGCCAATTTGTCACATGATCGTACCGAGCCTGTGGCATGATGCTTCTGCCTCACGACCCTTCCCTCCGGTCCTTTTTAGTTCTTGCCTATCTATACCTGCTCATTCTATACCTGTTCTTTCATCTTCTCACTGATTTTGGGAGCCCCAAATAATATCTCCTTTAGCCTGTTACTGCTCTAAAAAAGCCAGAGGCCATTTTCCATTGTTGGTTGACAAAAAAATCCTGGCTGGTCGGATGGCATGCAACAGGGAATAAGCAATTATGTTGGTCTTAGGTGGCTATCAGCAAATACAACAGACTGAGTGGCTTCAACAATGTAGATTTATTTTCCCATCGTTTTCCACACTGCAAACTCCGGGACAGAGTTCTGCAGGGTTTGGTTTCTGGTGAGAACTCTCCACAGGGCTCACAATCAGCCACCATCTTGCTGTACGCTCACATCACTCCTTTGCCAACGACGGGCAGGAGGGATGACAGGCGAGGAGGATGGGGCAGACATCTGCTAACTCTCACTGGACCCTGTTGGACTAGGTCAAATGAAGTCCATGTAACCTTAATTACTTCTTTATGGACCCTTTATCCAGTGCTAGTTAAGGTGTGGGGGTGAGATGGGCTTCGGTGTATGAATTTAAAGGTGTACACACCACCAGACTATAACAGTGGCACCGCCAAGAAGAAAACATGCAGAACTTTCTCCAAAGTGTCTCCTTCTTTGGGTTCATTACAAGGAAGAAGTCAAGAATAGAACCTTGATGGGTGTCGGTGGCTCACACCTATAATCCTAGCTACTCAGGAGGCTGCGATCTGAGGATCGCGGCTCAAAGCCAATCTAGGAAAAACATCCATGAGACTCTTCTCTCTCATTGACCACCAAAAAGTCAAAAGTGGAGGTGTGACTCAAGTGGTAGAGTGCCAGGCTTGAGCCAATGAGCTAAAGGACAGTGCCCAGGCCCTGAGGTCAAGCCCAAGTACAAGACAAGAGAAATTTAAAATTAAACTTCCTTTCAATGTCTTACATGTATTCCCCCACCACCAAGCATACCCCACTCACTATCAGGTCATACACAATATTTTTCTTGGCAATAATTTTTTATGCCTGTTCTGGAGTTTGCTTGAACTCAGGGCCAGGCTACTCTCCCTTAACTTTTTCCACCCAAAGCTGGGGCTCTACCACTTAAGCCATAGCGCCACCTCTGACCTGTTGTTGGTTAATTGGAGATAAGAGTTTTTCAGACTTTTTGCCTGGGCTGGCTTGGAGGTATGATCGTCAGATCTCAACCTCCTGAGTAGCTAGGATTACAAATCTGAGCCACCAATGCCTGGCTGTTTATTAACAATAATTTTTGGCAGAAGGTAAATATAGTGAGATATTTATGTGTTTTCATTTGACATTCAATGCTCCTTCTGTTGATAAAATTATCTTGGATATTTATTACCTAGGGAATGGAAGCAGACAAAACCAAAGTGGCAATCATTGGCACTTATTAGAAGCGGGATTCCTATCTGCCAAGTTCCAAGGTTGAGTCTTTCTGGGCGCTTTTGGTGACTGCTACCAAGTGAGCCATCTGTGTGGAAGACTCAGAATTTCCTGTATCTTCAGGATGCTCAGATGTTCTTAGCTGTGCTGTCCTCACTACCTGAGGTGTAGTTGGAGTTGGGGTGCGGACGGAATGAAAGCTCTTGTTTCTACTTGACTCTCTAAATACTTGCTGGTTCTCCTTAAGGATTAGGTTTCTTGTTGAAAATGAGCTATAAAACTTGTGGGTGGGGATGGGAGGAAAAAACTGGGAGAGAGGAAGGGAAGGGATGACCTTGTCCAGAAAGAAATGTGCTCATTACCCAACTTATGAAACTTATGAAACCCCTCTGTGCCTCCCCTTTATAATAACAATAAAAAGTTTTTTAGAAATTAGACTTCTGAGTTATCAGTGAGAGAATCCCAAATATTCTGTAAGGGAAGTTAATTCATCTGGCTGGGTATATTTTGTGCAGGTGGCCAGGCTTAGTAGTTCTGGTCAAGAAGATGAATGAGTTCCAGAGGCACTTGGCAGGTGTTGGCAATGTGGAACCAGCCATGGGTGTCCAATAGGTGGCTATTAGGCTATTTCTTCCTTCCTTCCTTCCTTCCTTCCTTCCTTCCTTCCTTCCTTCCTTCCTTCCTTCCTTCCTTCTTTCCTTTCTTTTTTGCTTGATTGCTTGCTTTCTTGCTCTAAGAAATGAGGGTAGAACTGAGCACCAGTTACTCAGGAAGCTGTGATCTGAGAATCAAGATTTGAAGCCATCTTGGGCAAGAAAGTCTATGAAACTCTTGTTTCTACTTAGCCTCCAAAAAGGAAGAAGTGGAGCTGTGGCCCAAGGGATAGAGTACCGACTTTGAGCAGCAAAGCTAAGGAATAGGAAGAGTTCAAGCTCCAGTACTGATATAAAATAAACAAAATGGGTATAAAGGAATCTGTCTATTAATGGTATATTGTAATCATTTTCATTACTATTTGGGAGGAGAAATAAGGGCAAAGGTAAAAGTCTCACTTGTCCGTTGTGAATATTCCTGCAGGAATATTCCTACAAGCAAAAGACAGATTAAAGGCAAATACTTAACAACAAAAGAGAAAGCCACGAATGAAGTAAAGTTTAAAGATAAGCACTATAGACACAAAGCAAGGCTAAGGAAGATGGTCTGTGGGCAATGCTTTGGGTTTCCACAGTGGGGACTATTTTGGAAATGAAATTTGATAGCTTAAGTCCTATTAACTCCTGTTTCATTTTGGGAAGGATGGGCAGCAGGATAAATGTGGGTTCATATACAGGGAGACACAAAAAATGTTGGCTGAGAGTTGAAAAGCCCATGGGAAAAGGCTAATGTACTCTGAAATGGTAGAGGGGCAGATGACAGAGCTGGACATAACCGGCTTCACCTTTCCATCTAGGGAAGTGAGCATCATATCAGAGCCTCATCAGAGTTACTTGTGCTTGTTAGAATGCCAACTGTTACTCCCTTCAGCCTCAGGCATCTGAATCAGGGCTGGGCCTGGGCCCTAGAAGTTGAACGATAGTCATGCCAGGTGAGGCTAAGGCTGTGCTGCAGGGATCATACCTTGCAAACTTCTCATCTAGAACACTGAACTGCTTTGCTGTAGGTTCAATCCAAGGCCCATGTGTTAAAAGCTTAGCCCCAGACTGTGCTACTAGAGTTGATGGACCTAGTTAGAGGAATTTGGGTTATTTTGGATGTTCACACTTGAGGGAGATAGCTCTTTCTATCTCCCTCCTTCTCTGTATCTCTTCTTTTTCTTTTTCTCTTTCTTTTTATCACCTCTCTCTTCTCTCTCTCTCCCTCTTTTTCTCTCCAGAAACAGCTGGGTTGACCCTTCCTCTGATCTGTTTGAGTCTCCAATATGAAATCTACCAACCTTTGCTATGCGTGGAAATACTGTCTACAGCACAGACCTGTTCTAAAGTCAAGAGAATGTCTGACTTCCTTTTGTCCTAGATTTATCTCAGGACTTTAGCCTGTAAGAGCTGGGCCCAGGAAAGGACTTACATAAGGTTGCAGATCAGACTCTCTCTCTCCTTCTCTCTCCTCTCTCCCTCCCTCTCTCTCTCTTTCTCTCTCTCTCTCCCTCCCTCCTTCCCTCCCTCCTCTCTTTTCGCTTCCTGGTTGCCACGTAGATACTTCTTCCACCACATGCTCCCACCATGGTGTACTTTGTATCTTCAGGCCTCAAGCAATGTGGTCATGCGACTGAGGACTACAAACTCTGAATCTCATCCAGTACAAACCTTTGCTCCTTCTAAGTTGATTATCTGGGGAATTTTGTCACAGTGACAAAAAGCAAGCTAATCTGCAGTTGATATAGAAGATGAGGCAAGATACAACATTTTATGCTACTTCCTAGTTGCTTATACCCACTGGCCAGTTCTCTTGTTCTCTCAGTGTCTGATCTGCAAACTTATGTAAGTCCTTTCCTGGGCCCAGCTCTTACAGGCTAAAGTCCTGAGATAAATCTAGGACGAAAGGACGTCAGACATTCTCTTGACTTTAGAACAGGTCTGTGCTGTAGACAGTATTTCCACGCATAGCAAAGGTTGGTAGACTTCGTGTTGGAGACTCAAACAGATCAGAGGAAGGCTCAACCCAGCTGTTTCTGGAAAGAACTGGCCAGTAGGATGCTAAAAACATGGCAGAAAAGCCTCTGCAATCCATACCCAGCTAGATGTTGTCAAGATGCTGGTAGCATCCATCCCTGTCCCAAGTTCCTGCTCCAGGCTGCCCTGAGGGCTGCTCCTTGCCACAGGCTGGGTGTGGGTGTCATTCTGCCTTCCAAGGGCATGGATGAATTCTTCTTATCACGAATAGTTGCAGAATTTCAGCTTCTCAGGAAGTCTAGCAAGACAGCTTTGCTTGTAAACTACTTAAAATTCCTGCAAACTCCCTAAAATTATTGAGTTCATCCCCAAAGCTTTTGTTTACATAGATAATGTATCAATATTGATTTCATTACAAATTAAAATCAAAGGCTTTAAAATATATATATTCATTTATTTAACAATAATAACACCAATAATAATGCTTGCTACTTTTTAAACATTTTGGCATATGTGTGTATTATTTTTCAATGCCAGTACTGGCACTTGAACTGAAGGCCAGAGCACTATCCTTGAGCTTTTCACTCAAGACTGGTACTCTACTACATGTGCCACATAACTCTACGCCCTGTTTTTGTTAGTTAATTGGAGATAAGGTTCTCAGGGACTTTTCTGCTCAGGCCAGCTTAGAACTGTGATCCTCAGATCTCAGTTTCTTGAGTAGCTAAAATTACAGGTGTGAACTATCACATATACCTAGACTATTTAAATATATTTTAAAATACTAAGTCACATCTTAAAAAATAGAAGATGATGTTGTTTTAAAAGCATCTTTTGAGTCTGGCTGAGTACACCCACATCTTCAGATCTGTTGCTGTGGCTAGAAAAGTGAGAAATACTACAGGAGCTTTTCAGATAGCTGGGATATCTCCTTCATTGCTACATTCACACATAGTATCCTATAAAGGTTCATGGCATATGGAGTAAAAAGCCAGCTCAAGGAACCAGTCATACCTGTTACATTACAGTCTGTCAATCTCTCCCGTACTTCTAATGGATCTTTTCTCATATTCTGTGTTGGAAATGTAATGGAATTCATAGTTTCATTGACTTATCTCAAGCATCTTCAATGAGACCTGCTCCCCCTCTAAGGGTGACAGACTAAGAAAAATAAAGCTAATGGCATTCCTGCCATGTTGTCCTCAGACACCAGCTGCCTGGCTGCCATTGCTTTTCTGTGAATGTCAACACAGGGGAAAGGTAAATAATATGTTAGGAGCCTGGCACTGGTGGTTCATGCCTGTAATTCTAGCCACTCAGGAGGCTGAGATCTGAGGATTGCCACCTTTTGGGGCAGGAAAGTCTGTGAGACTCTTATCTCTGATTAACCAGCAAAAAGGTGGAAGTGGAACTGAGGCTCAAGTGGTAGAGTACCAGCCTTGAGAGAAAAAGCTACAGGATAGCACGCGGGCACCAAGTTCAAACCTCAATATCAGCACACGTACCAAAAATAAGGTGTTAGAAAAATAGCTCAGGGCTCATGGACTTGGTGAAGAGGTCCCAGAAACTTCTTCAAGCCCATAGATCACAGCCTGAGAGCCAGATAACAGCCACACATTCTACATTTTTGCCTTGTTGCTTTTTTTTTTTTTTTTTTTTTTTTTTTTGCAGTGCCCCATGAGCCCAGAGCCTCATGTGTGCTAGGCAAGTGTTCTACCACTGAGATACATAGCCAACTGCTGCTCTTTGTTTATTCTGAGATATACTATTGCTCTGCTGCACAGGCTGGCTCTGGACTTCTGGGCTCCAACAGATCTCTTACCTTGGTTCCCCAGTGTAGCTAGAACTATAGGGGTGCACCATATATACCTTCTTTCATTCTGATTGCCTTTTTGATCCCTTACCCTTTAGTGTGGTTGTTAAAGAAAATTCTAAGATCACAGTAAAACTCTTATAATTTATTCACAGCATCTAATTTTAAAGCCAAACAAATCACGTAAAACAAGTCTCTGAATTGCAATAAAAATAGTAATTAGACATCTGAAAAGGGAGTTAACCTTCATGGCAGGCAGATAGTAAAATACAATATACTCAAGCATATACAAGGGAAAATATAGGCTTCAATTTTTCTATACATTTGTAAGAACTATTATGAAAACCTTTATAAAAATAGAATGTGATTGTGTCCATCATTCATTGCTTCTGTTTGGTGGAAGTAGAAAGCAATCCTGCACCTCTGCAATACTGTTTGATGGGGGATCCAGTTGAGGAGGGACTGAAAATAAAGTTAGGACTTTGAGGAGCCTCTCTCAGGGGGCAAGTGTCAGAACAACAGAAAGGAAGAATTCCTGTAGTTTTGCTATCCTCTGGGTCATTGTGCCCTCCCCTAGCTGCCTTGTTCACCTGATGAACTGACTTCAGCCATTGCAGTCTTTCAAAAGATCTGAAAGGCCAGGTCGGTGCTCATACCTGTAATCCTAGCTATTCAGCAGGCTGAGATTTGAGCATTGTGGTTCAAGCCAGGCTGGGAAGAAAAGTCCCTCAGATTCTTATCTCCAATTAATCACCAGAAAACTGAAGGTGATGCTGTAGCTCAAAGTTGTAGTGCGTTAGCCCTGAACAAAAAGTGCTCAGGGACAGTGCTCAGTCCCCGAGTTCAAGGACAGTGCTCAGTCCCCGAGTTCAAGCTCCACAACTACAAGAAGAAACAAACAAAACAAGAGATCAGAAAGCGGTCATGCTCACTTCTTGGTCTACGCTGAACTGAGACCTAATGCTCCCTTGTTCTTGGCCTTGAGCAGATTTCCTGGGTTGTGAAGCTTATTCTCCAGTCAATTCCCCTGGTGAAGTGGGTTCCCAGAGATCACAGTCACAGAGTAGACACGGCAGCATTAAAGAACAGAGACAGGCCTTTCCCATTCCTGCCTACAAACCTATCCCTGTGATCCCTTTCTGGCTCTCTCCTGGCTGCAAAGAGGTGGATATGTCGGAGCAAGTGGGTGGTTGGCAGGCTGCTCAGCCCCAGAGTTCTGAAAACTCTGCCCATGTTGCTCCTCACTGGACAAGACATGGGCGGGAACAGTCAAGGCACACACCCTTGTCAGAGCCAGCCTCAGACTCTGTGTGTGTGTGTGTGCGTGTGTGTGTGTGAGTGTAAGAGAGAGAGAGAGAGAAATGTTCTGCCCATGGTGTGGTGTTGGTGTGGGTACATCTGGGGCATAAAGGATATGTTTCAGTCATGAATATATGTATATGTGATTTGTGTATTGTGGTATATGGGGTAGGGATGCACGTGCATGTGTGTGATGTGTGTGTATGGAGGATGACAGTACGTGTTAGTAGGGGTGGTTTGTGTGTCTCAGATATATATGTATTGTGAATACACACATGTGATGTATGTGATATACCATGCATCTATGAGGTATCGCATGTTTTTGTTGTCTATATGTGCTATTCTGAGTGGTTTATGTCACAGCTATGATGTGATATATATAGTACATATATGATAAGGCATGTGTGTAGTGGTATGCATTGTGCACATGAGGTAAGAGTCTCACAGACTTTCCTACCTGGACTGGTTTTAGACTATGAGCCTCAGATCGCAGCCTCCTGAACAGCTAGGATTATAGGTGTGAGCCACTGGTACCAGGTTGCATATGTGTCATAGTGTGTGGCCCGGTGGTGGGGATATGAGTACATGCACACAGTTCTCCAGGTTCCCTCAGCCTGCTCAGGTCTGACTGGGAGCAGCAGAGCCTGTCCTGAATCCACAGAGGGAGATTTGCAGAAACAAGGACCCCACAGACCAGCATCTACATCATTCCAGTTACATTTTTCTCTCTATGGCCCTGATCATGCTGTCTCAGCTAATTGACCATGGCATTCAGGACAGAGGTCTGTGATTAGAAAAGCTCAAGTAGTCAGCACCTCTTGCTTTCTTGCTGTGTTCTAACCACTAGGATGTATTTTATTTTTTTTGCTCATAGTTATTTTTGAGGCCGGAAAATAGATCACATATAACAGATTTTAAAAGAAGACCCCAGCACTAAATGCACATTTCTGGTGAATGATTGTCCTGCTCAACCATTAATTCCAGCAATATACTTCTTACCTATAGCTACCAGTGACCTGCATTTATACTCATCCAGCAGGAGACATCTTCCAAAGCCCAGAGTTTGGCACTAAATGAGGTTTGGCTTCAGCCCAATTCCTGGGGTCAACAGAGGGTCATGACTTTGCTCACTGTAAGATAGATTAACTTGGTTCTAGGTTGAAATTGTTTTATAGGTATCCGTAGCCTAAGTATATGACTCCTGAAGCTGGAGATAGAAAACCACAGATATGAAATAAAAACTACTTCCTAAGCTAGCAAAGAAGCAGTCCATGCCAAGACTAGGTGGGGGGAGAGGGAGCTCTCCTCTTTTTCCTCTACAAGAATCCATCTCCCCTTTTATTTTGTGGGACTGGGTATGAGATCCAGGACTTTAGGACTGCTAAGCACACCTCTACCACTAGGCTTTTTGAATCACCTGCCCCCAACCCCCCAAAGGCACTCTGCCCTTTTTCCCAACTCTCTGCTCTCTAAGTACCCTGACCTGTAACTGTCTTAGACACAAAGAGACCTACAGGAGAAACGCAACTTATTTTAATAGATGCCATAGATGCCATCAAGGAAATATTTTAAAATAGTGTATGCTGGGGTTGTGCCTATTAGGGAGGAAAAAAAAACCTTAAGAGCTTGGGCTAGAATTTCTTTGATTCCTGGGGTTTGGGGATAATCCCCTTGGAGCCATGGTTGTGTGGAATTCTGGGAGCCTCCTGGGAAATGCAGTTACCAGCTTGCAAGAAGCTCATTAAAGCACATTCTGCTTTTTAATTCAGTCTCTCAGCCAATTGCAAACTGGAGCTAAAGTGAGAGCTCAGGATCTCTACCAAATCAGCATGTGTATCTTGTCATGTAACTCGGTTCTTTGTTGCTTATATTTTGCAGTCATGTAAAATTGCCTCTGGATTGGGGATTTTCTCTTATACACTCTTTTCATTAAGGTGTGTGTGTGTGTGTGTGTGTGTGTGTGTGTGTGTGTGTGTGTGTGCGTGTGTGTGTGTGTATGTGTGTGTGTGTGTTCATTGCTCACAAAATGGTATATGGAGCTTGTGACAGAGAGATCTGTTCTGAGAGCAAGGAAATACCTCTCTGATCTGCCAGTAATGTCTCTTCATCCCAAACCCTAACAATTTTACATTATTGTATGGCTGCTGATACATTCTGAGTTTACCCTTTTAGACCATTTCTGTACTTCCCTTTCCCCTCCTCAAATCAGATAAACTTATATACAAGACAGAGGGTACAGAAATCATAAACAGAGACAGAAAGGAATAAACCAAAGGAAAAAGGAAAGAAGAAAACTGCAAATAGTACAATGAAAAGCCTCTTGCTTCTATTTCATGGAATTAATTTCAATAAGCATCATTTCATATGATCATATGAACATAGCTATTGAGCCCGTGTAAATTCTTCACATGATCAAATAAAGTCAAGGCAACAAATATAGCTCAACGGTAGCTTGCTTGCATTCAAGAGGCTCTGGGTTCAATCCTTAATATGAAAAAATAGCTAAGTCAAGAGAGAAAAATGTTTGCAGCTTGTATCAAGGCTTAGACTTGTAAAAATAATGTTAAAAATGAAGATAAGAATAATTAAGAATAAATTAAACAATGAAACTTTAAAAAAGAATGAAAACACCAAGCCCCAAATGTTCCTTCAAATACAGCTTATATTGGAAATGAAATTCTGTCAGTTATACACAATCCCAAGCACTTGGAAACAAGTTATTGTGGTCCAAGTTGAAAAGACTTGACTAAAACTCACTTCCAGGATCTCTCTGTTAGAACAATCCAAAACCACCATTAATTTTTCCATTTGTCTTTGGTTGAAGAAAATTGACCATAATAGTTGGAAGGGGGAGGCAAATGCTTTTTTTCCCCATTGTTCTTTCTGATTTCCTATCCATATCCCAACCCCAAAACAGCCCTCCATTGGTAGATCACTACTACTTTGGACAACTATTCTTTTTCTCAACATGTCTGATTGTTCTTACAACTGAGCAAGAGGTAATTTCGCTGCTGTATCTGGTTAGTAATGAATAAATATAGCCCAAAGTCTTTTGACTGTTGAAGTAAGTAGGGATATTGGTTTGCTTGAAACTTACGATTGATTTTCACCATGGGTTGTCTTAAATCCTTGCTGCAATAAGGCAGTTGTAAATGAATTAATAAAGGATTTGAAGGCTGGTTCTAAACAGGAAGTGAATCCTTTTTCCCTGGCTGATTTCATGTCCTGGGGCTCCATGCTGCTGTCTGCTGACTGTGTAGATAGAAGCAAAGATCTTGGGGAAATGCCTGGTCTTAAGAAAATGCCTCTCTTCAATCACAGTGTTTACATTTTATGAAGACTAGAATACAGGCATTTGTGACAACTTTAAAGAGACTGGACGACCATGACATCATTTGACATAAGCCAGTCAGAAAAAGGCAAAAACAATACTCTTGCTTATATATGGAACTGGAAAAAAGTAGAACTTAGCAAAAGCAGAGAGCAGCCAGGTACTCGAGCTTCACGCTTGTAATCCTAGCTTGTAATCCTAGCTTGTAATCCTAGTTTGTAATCCTAGCTTGTAATCCTAGCTGCTCAGGTGGCTGAGATCTGAGGATTATATTTTGAAACCAGCACGGGCAGGAAAGTCCCTGAAACTGTTATCTCTTATTAACCATTATCATCAAAAAAAAAAAAAAAAAGGAAAAAGCCAGAAGTGGAGCTGTGACTCATGTGGTAGAACACTAGCTTTGAGCAAATGAAGCTCAAGGATAGCACCCAGACCTGAGTTCAAGTCCCAGGACCAGCATCAAATAAACCAAATAAACCAAATAACAACAGCAACAACATAAAAACAGAGAGCAGAATGGTAGTGGCCAGGCTTGGGGACAGCAAGGATGGTTTGTGATGTTGGTCCAAGGATATGATTAGATGAGAGGAATAGGTTAAGAGCTCTACAGTAAAGTGCTCTGTCTGTACTTGAAGATTCTAAGAGACTAGATCTTGTATGTTCTTATCACCCAAAACAGGACCTGAGATGATTGACATGATAATTACATTTATCTAATCATTTCACAGTGCAGACATACATCCAAACTCCATGTTGTAGACCATAAAGAGATATAATTTATATTTAGCAATTAAACCTTAATGAATCCAAATAATACACAGTTCAACTAACATACTCCAAGTGCCTCACTTTTACTTCCTGGTAGTATGTGAGTCAGAGATGGGGAAGGGAATTGCTCAGTTAAACTGGTTCTCACAGTGGCTTAGCATGAGACATTTAGGAACATATTCAATGTAGAGCCTAAACTGGTTCTGCTTCTCACCCACATGTGACCTGTCCTCAGTATCTTACTTTTCTTACCTATAACATGAAGATAGTACCTTGTCTCCCCTGGCTCAGTGTGAAGCTGGAAGGAGTTTTATTATAGATGGCAGAGTTCAAGTGTGTTTAGGGTTAATAGATGGTGGAGTCCAGATGGGTTCAGAGTTAATCACTAGATTAGGGTTCATGGTAGTTGCAGCTGCCATTATTACTGCAGAAATCCCTTCTTTCTATAGATAGGAGAGCTGGATTGCTACTGCCTTCAATTTCCTTTCCTTTCCTTCCAGTCAAAAGTCTCTTTCTCCTTGTCTTAAAGGTCTCAGGCAAAGGAGAATGCACCAATTCCTCAGTGATGGGATGTGTAACAAACCTTCCAGGCAGAATGTTTTCTTTAGAAGTGAGTGAATTAACCTTTCTTCTGGAAATTAAAGCCATTTCTTCTCATTGAAGCCATGCTAGGACAGAGAAGTACTTTTCTTCTTAAAATAACTCTCCTATATTTAAATGCACTATTAAGTCTACATTTCTTCCCCTGGAAAAAATTGAAATCATTTAACTTGTCTCTGGGGTTCATTTTGATACCTCTTTGTATTTGTGTTTGTTCTGGTTTTCAATCCTACATTTTCTCAAAACTAAGATAGAAATGAGTAACGTATGGCAATTCTGGCTAATGCCACAGATGAGGGGAGAGGGGCTACAGAACTCTCAGCCATCCCTTTCCTATTCAGCTTTAGTAATGTACATGTCCTCAATGCCATCATAAAAAAGAAAAATAGGTCTGCATCTCAACTAAAGGATTGAATGCTACCTTTCCTTCTTCCTTTCTTCCTTTCTTTCTTCCTTCCTTCCTTCCTTCCTTCCTTCCTTCCTTCCTTCCTTCTTTCCTTTCTTTCTTTCTTTCTTTTTCTTTCTTCCTTTTGTCCTTTCTCTTTTTTCCCTTCCTTCCTTCTTTCCTTCCTTCTTTTCTTTTGTTGGTCATAGGGCTTGAACTCAGGGCTTGGGTGCTGTCCCTGAGCTTTTTTGCTCAAGGCTAACTAGTACTCTACCACGTCAAGCCACAGTGCCACTTTGGGTTTTCTATTAGTTAATTGGAGATAAGAGTCTCACAGACTTTCTTGCCTGGGATGACTTCAAACTGTGATCCTCAGATTTCAGCCTCCTGAGTAGTTAGGATTTTAGGTGTGAGCCACTGGTGCCCAGCTTAAAGGATTTAATATTTTTTTTTTTATTTTTATTTTTGGGTCCGGTCGTGAGGCCTGAACTCTGGGCCTGGGCGCTGTCCCTCAGCTCTTCAGCTCAAGGCTGGCGCTCTACCACTTGAGCCACAGCGCCACTTCCCGCTTTTTTTTTTCTTTTTGCTTATGTGGTGCTGAGGAATCAAACCCAGGGCCTCATGCATGCAAGGCAAGCACTCTACCACTGAGCCACCTTCCCAGCCCAGGACTTAATAAATTCTTCTGCTTGTCACTTATAGTTCATAGATCTTGCGATCCTT
Source organism: Dipodomys spectabilis (assembly GCF_019054845.1). Taxonomy (NCBI): domain Eukaryota; kingdom Metazoa; phylum Chordata; class Mammalia; order Rodentia; family Heteromyidae; genus Dipodomys; species Dipodomys spectabilis. The sequence continues at coordinate 4,877,847 of NW_024870773.1, forward strand.
TCCTGCCTGTCCAAAGAACTAGATTCTCACCTCTAAATTAGACTCATTTTTAAATCTCACAAACAAACTGAACTGATAAGAGGAGAGACAGAGAGAGAGAGAGAGAGAGAGAGAGAGAGAGAGAGAGAGAGACAGAGACAGAGACAGAGACAGAGAGACAGAGACAGAGACAGAAAGACAGAGACAGACAGATGGACAGACAGACAGATGGACAGACAGACAGACAGACAGAGAGCGCACATTTAACTCTATGTATCAAATAGATCCTGAGGCACAATTCTGAAATCATCCTTATTGGGACTGTTAGGGCCAGGGTGGGTGCTTGATCACATTCTTTGGTAGGCTTTCTGCCACATAGCCATGTGATGCAACTTCTCTCAAGTGCCCACATACAAACGGTGAGAAATTGTAACCCAAGTGTTATTTTATCTTAGAGCTGGGGGAAACTTGGTGTGTTTAGGGCCTGGATACCATTCTGATGAGCTCTTTGGAGAGAAAGGGAGGGGGAAAATGGGACATTGTGAAATCAAACCAATAATTATGGAGTCTTATAACTTCTACTTGTTTGGGAATTATTGATTTGAGTCCTATTTTCCACCAGGCTGCTCTCTGTGAGCAGTGTTCTTAAGAGAGTTACATAGCCACTTGCTAAATATCTGTAACTCATATATCTTTTCTGATGATTCCATATGCATACCTTTATCCCAATAGACTGTCCCACCTCTCTACTCCTTGCTTAGTCTCTTTGCTAAGGCTTACTTGATGCTGTTTTCTTACAGGATGCAAGGCTGCTTTTCTAGTCTACGTTCTCCTATGCAGCATTGAAACTCATCCGAGTGCTCCTCTCTCCCTGTCATTTCTTACTCCCTTGGGCCACATGTAAAAGCTTTATCTTACTAATTACTTACTCATCATTGAAGGGGAACTGGACTTTTGAACAGTGGATCATAATTCCACGAATTTCAGGAATAACCTACTGACTCAAAATCCCAAGGTCAAACCTCAAAATTGTCTTTTTAAAAACAGTTACAAGGCCGAACCCTAATGGCTCACACTTGTAATCCTAGCCATCCGGGAGATCTGAGGATCTCAATTTCATTCCAGACCAGGAAGAAAAGTCCATGATACTCATCTCCAATAAACTACTTAAAAAAAGCTGGACATGGCACTATGGTTCAAGTGGTAGAGTGCTAGCCTTGTACACAAAGAGGCTGAGGGACAGTGCCCAGGCCCTGAGTTCAAGCCCAGGATTGGCAAAAACCCCACAAAACAAAACAAAACAAAACCCACCAAAAATAGAAGAAATCTGATGAGTCTGATGATAGGTTAAGTTTGAAAATAATTCTCCAAAATTCAAGAAGACTTTGCCATGTCACATTTGGTACGTACATGGTACACCTGCTGAGACTTGGTCCCATGGATTTAAAAAAAAGGCTTTGTCCCCAAGAGGCACTCTGCATGTTCTTCCTGTTATTTTAGAACACATTTGGCTGCTGTGGCAGTATGTGCATTGAGATATTGGCTTCTGTTCCCCAGAAGTGTTGATGTAGTTACTTATTTTATAAATTGCATCACATCTATATCTAAAATAAATACCAGTGCTGTTACTGGTTAATCCATTTTGTGTAGACATGGACAGGCTTTGCTTGGCAACTCTCACTTTCTATTGCTTCTATTTCAAAGATGATGATTTTCTTTGACTGCCATAGAGGACAAATTCTTTTTTTGGGGTCAGTCATGGGGCTTGAACGCTGGGCCTGGGCGCTGTCCCTCAGCTCTTCAGCTCAAGATAAGCACTCTGCCACTTGAGCTACAGAGCCACTTCCCATAGAGGACAAATTCTAATCAACTCAGGACTTAGTAATGATTGTGTGTGTGTGTGTGTGTGTGTGTGTGTGTGTGTGTGTGTGTGTATTAGGGCTTGAACTCAGGACCTGGGCACTGTCCTTTGGCTTTTTCACTCTACCACTTGAGCTACACCTCTACTTCTGACTTTTTGCTGCTTCGTATCTCAGGGACTCTTCTGTCAGGGTTGGTTTCAAACCACAATCCTCATATCTCAGCCTCTTGAGTAATTGTTTTATTTGTGACATACTTGTTAGATCATAGAAAGTATAACTACTAGTCACTGGCATTACCACATGCATCCAACTTCTGTATTTAAATGTGGTGTTTCGCTCCATGTCTATCATTTATTCATGGTAACATAGCTACAGGAACTAACCTTTGCACTGATATGCCAGGTCAGCTTTCCTCAGACATGGGTCTGCAGCCTTTACTGAAGTATGGATTGGACACACTCATTAGTTGCTAATCTGGTACCTTGGATGTGCTTTGCTAAGTTCAACTATGTCTGAGTCTGAAGACACCCAATCTCACTTCCATTTGTTTCAATTATTGGACTGATAAGACATTAGTATCAACCAAACCATTTACTGAAAAGCAATCTACTGGGTAGATGCGATGCTGGGGATTCAAAGAATAATAAAGGAAAATTGTGTCTTAGATAGGGTCATACTCAAATGGAGAAACAAAACCCCATTCATGGCAAAGTACTGTATAAGCCTAAGCAAAGATCAGGTGCTAGGTACCAAAAGAAAGGCCCAGCCAGTAACCTCTATTAGTCTCTAATGAAGCTTTCACCATGGACCACTTAGAAATTTCATCTACTGAAACACAAGACCTTTCAAACACTAAGGGCTCAAGAAATATCTACCAAATTAATAAGAATGGTTTGATCTTGATAGGATATGAACTGTTCATGGAAATATAGGTAGAGTATATGCCCAAGGAAACACATATACACAATGATAGTTCACCAAAAATAAATAAATAAATAAGCCTGTTTTACCAGGGAACAACTTAAGTGAGAAATTGAAAGAAATACGCCTTCTTGTTAACTTTCATCTTTGTATTATTGATGGTGTTATTTTTATGCAGGAACTAAATTGATAGCACTTACTAGATATTATGTATACTCAGTAGGGGTTGAATACTCACTGTGTAAACCACAGGGCTTAGTTAGAACTAGGAAATTAGCAAGTTTTAGGGGAAAGAAAGACACAATGTATTTCTTGGTTCTAATTTCTGAAGGATATTTTGGTACAAAGCTACTTCTAACTCCAGACAATGAGTTAGTTGCTGCTATTCCTATTTTTACTAGTGAAACTCGTTTTTTGTTTTTTTGTTTGAGATAGGGACTTACTATGTATCCTGGCTGGCCTCAACTCCTGTCTTAGCGTACAACTGCAAGGATTCTTAATATGGCTATAGCTAACTTTTTATATGGTAGACACTGCGTGAAACCTTACAGACATGTTAAAAAAATTAGTTGCCCTGATATTAAGTCCTATTGTGCTTCATGCTTTCAGAACCACACACACACACACACACACACACACACACACACACACACACACACACACACACACATATGAATATATATATATGTATATATATGTACCAGTCCTGAAACCTGAATGCAAAGCTTAGGAGCTGTTCCCAAGCTTTTGTGCTCAAGATTAGAGCCCTACCACATGAGCCATAGCTCTACCTCCTGGTTTTGTTTTTTGGTGGGTGGATAATTGGAGATAAGTCTCACAAGCGTTCCTGCCCTGGCTGGCTTCAAACCATGATCCTCAGACCTCAGCCTTCTGAGTAGCTATGATTACAGGCATACGCCACCAACACCCGGCTTACCTGTTTTTATTTTTGTCTCTTTTGTCTTGGGCAGTCCTTCCTGTGGCAGATGGATGCCATTCACTAACAGGTCTCCTCTGGCCTGGGATTACATAGTCAGATCAATGTGCCAACAGGTAAAAAATGGGTTTCAGAGATAGCCCTTGTCTAGAAGGAGAACCAGGTAGGACATAGGGCAATATTCAGTATCAAAGAGATGCAAGAAGCCTTAGAAGGACATCTAAGTCTGAGTTCTGAAAGCCCCATCTCTGGGAACACTCGTACTGAATGCCACCTTGGTTGTTTAGAGGCAACCATGATGTGGAGTCAATGCACTGGATTCAGGGTCAAGGAAGAATCACGTCTCCAGCTTGCTCTGCCATTGCCGTCTGCATTTGAGTAGAACTTCAGCTTTTCTTCTTAGTGTCTTCATCTGTGACAGTGGCAAGAAAGTTGAAGTATTTAAAAGGAAAGTAATAATATGTTACTTCTCCCCAGCTTGAAATCTTGTGTGCTCTTATTTCTACATGCCATGTTCTAAAATATCCCATTATCTGGCTCTTATTAAAGCTCTTATTTTCTTCTTAGTATTCTTTTCTACTTTTATTACCCCTTCAATGTGTCCCAATTCTTAGTGGTTGACTGCCTCTGAGCTCTGTCTGTTCTTTGTTCTTATCATATTAGTATCACATAACCTGAAATAAGAAAGGCAATGGAGCCGGGAGCTGGTGGCTCATGTCTGTAATCTTAGCCACACAGGAGGAGGCTGAGATCTAAGGACTGTGGTTCAAAGCAAGCCCAGGCAGGAAAGTCCCTGAGACTCTTATCTCCAATTAACCACCAGAAAACTGAAAGTAACACTGTGGTGCAGGTGGTAGAGCACTAGCCTTGGGCAAAAGAGTTTAAGGACAGTGCCCAGACTCTGAGTTCAAACCCCAAGACATCCCCCCACCAAAAAAAGGAGGGGGGAATGGAACTGGGTACTGGCAGCTCACTCCTATTACCTTAGCTATGAAGGAAGCTGAGGCCTGGAGGATCTAGATTTGAAGCCAGCCTGGACAGGAAAGTTTGAGAGACCTCATCTCTAATTAACCAGCAAATTGCTGGCCCGAAGCAAGACTCAAGGGGCACAGGGAAGAAAAGAGAAGGGGAAAAATAGAGAAAAGAAGAGGGAAAGGAAGGAGGGAAAAGAATGGAAAGGAAGTGAAGATTATTGTATGAACATCGTACGTACAAGGGGTGATTTTACTAAAAAAGACAAACCCATCTAGCATGACTTTACCTTACTCAATCAACTCATCATTCCCTTTCTCATTTATCCATAGGCATCTGTGATTTTTAAGTAGCTATGGTGAGAGAAGTTACATTATCTACTTCAGCAGGTTTTTCAGCAGGTTTTACTTATTTAATACCTTTATAAATATTTCCTAAGTTGCTATATTTCCTCATAATTATCTCTGCTACTTGTTGTAAACTATTCCAAGGGGCAAAGTATATCATGATGGAAAGCATAATTTTCTACTGCTATATTCTTAGATTCATTTAATAAATAATACCATAATGAATACTTCACATGTATAGCCTCTTTCCCTGTTATGAATTAGAGGAAAAAGTGTTTATGATTTTTTTTCTAAAAGACAGGCAGGGTCTTCCAAATTTCCTACAAGCTGAAACTGTTTTATTCTTTAATGGCCTATCTTTCCTTCATGTTGCTTCACTCTCCTGGGATCTGCTGCTCAGAGAGACAAAAATTTAGTTGCTCTTATTCATCACAACTTTTTTCCATCCACAAATGTCTTTGAATGCTGTGTCTTGTTCTCCACAAAGGCCAGAAGAATTACACAGAAGCCTTACAAACACTTGCCTCATTGTAGTCGGCTCTGCAGAAGTGATCCTGCTTAAGCCAAGAAGAATTCTAGCTAGGTGCTCATGACTCACACTTGTAATCTCAGGAGGCTGCGATCTCAGGATCACAGTTCAAAGCCATCTTGGGCAGAAATAGTTCTCCAATTAATCCACAAAAAGCTAGAAGTAGAGCTGTGGCTCAAGTGATATAGTACCAGCCTTGAGCAAAAATGCCAAGCAGGAGTGAGAAGCTCTGAGTTCAGTCTCCAGGACTAACATCAGAAGGAGGAGGAGGAGGAGGAGGAGGAGGAGGAGGAGGAGGAGGAGGAGGAGGAGGAGGAGGAGGAGGAGGAGGAGGAGGAGGAGGAGGAGGAGGAGGAGGAGGAGGAGGAGGAGGAGGAGGAGGAGGACATGCTAAAGTTCCTATGTCAGCCATGCACACCTGTGTTCTAAGGTTCAGATGCTAGTTGAAGCCATTAAAAGTATCAGTAGGTCACAGAGTCTCTGGGAGAGGAAGAGTCAGGGTGGAAGCTATATTACCAGTGCCACAGTGTAAGTGGCATGGGGGGCCAGGATCAAGAGCCTGTTTCCACATGCAAGGTCAGGCCCTGAATACATCTGGCACTTACTGGACAGGTTATCATTACTTGGCCTTCTACTTGTGCTGCAGGGAACAGATGCAAATACTATTCTGGGTTTTTTTTTCTGGTCCTGGGGCTTGAACTCTGGACCTGGACACTGTCCCTGAGCTTCTTTTGCTCAAGGCTAGCATGTACTACTCAAACCATAGTATCACTTTTGGATTTCTTGAGTACTTTATTGGAGATAAGAGTCTCATGGAGTTTCCTGCTCAGGCTGGCTTCAAACCACAATTCTCAGCTCTCAGCCATCTGAGTAGCTAAGATTATAGGTGTGAGCCATCGGTGTCTGACCTACTCTGTCTTATATAAGAGACTGGAGCCTCCTTGGAGTTTGGTATATGGAAGAGCTCCTGGCATCACCCCCCCCCCCCCCCAGTCCAAGTATACCACTTGTGAATGAGTATAGCCTTATACCAATAAAACTTTATCAGCAAAAACGAACAGAGGACATGATTTGGCCCCAGCAAACACCAACCATTGTTGTGTGGGACAGTGGACTTGATTTGGCCCCAGAGAACACCAACTGTTGTTGTGCAGGATCATATTTTTAAAACCTTCATTTATCTCATCGTTTGCCAGCTCTTTTGAGAGCACACAAGTTGAGCTTGTGTATGGCGATAGCACCAGGAGAGAACAGATGAGTCAGTGGGAAAATTGGGGTACAGGATGGTGAAGTCCCCTTTCATCTCCACAGAGGATAGGTCATTACTCCTTCCCCAGGATGTCAGCTGGCTGCCCATCCTACTGTCCATGGTGACTCAATATGGATGAGTTATATCTTGGCCAGCATCTGCCAGGCATGGGCTATATTTCCGCTCCAGGGTGACTGTGCACATGATAATTTACATTTTCGTGCAAACCTTCTCCAGCACTTTGGAGATGAAAGAGTCTATATAAAACTGAGTTATGGCCCTGCTTAACAGGAGAACTGCTGAATTTTTTCCAAAAGTGGAGTTAAACCCCTTTGGCTGACTGTAAAGGCCCCTTGGCCATTTCAACAGCTCTAGTTCTTTTTTATTGATTCTGTGTGGGATAAATCTTTCTCTTTCAAGTCCAAAGGCCATGTTTGCATTTGTTCAAATGCTAAGGAGGAGGATCCTGGACTGGTCCAAGCTGAGGCTGGATCTTTGCTTTCCAAAGCTGTTTGAAGAGTTGAGAAATTCTCTCTCTCTCTCTCTCTCTCTCTCTCTCTCTCTCTCTCTCTCTCACACACACACACACACACACACACCATTCACAGTCACCCTCTGTAACAACATATTCCACATTAGTTATTCCTTTGTCTTATAACTACCCATGAATTTTCCTAACATTAATTTTGTTTCCTGAAGATATGATTTTGTCATGTACCTTTGTTACTTGTCAACAAGACACCTCTGTAGAACAAAGCAGTCACAGGTATAAAAATCCCCCCACCCCCACCTTGGCCGATTCTAAACCCAGGACTCCGGGGACTCCAACCCAGTTCAGACCTGAGGTTGTCTTCACACAATTCTGGACAGGACATATCAACATGATTTTAAAAAAGAAAGAAAGAGAAAAGAGAAAAGAAAAAAAAATGTGTCTTATCTTACGCCTTAGAATTTCCCACAGTTATTTGACCTCTCATTTAGGAAAGGTTGGTCCAGAGGCTCTTCAAGTCTGTCTGAACACTTCTGTCAAATCTGAGAGCTCCTGATTCACTGGAGGTGGAGAGGTGCTTCTGTTTGCCAATGTACCGCAAACCATCTCTCTTCCTCCCGCCCTACTAGAAACCTTGTGGTTAAAATAACACACAGCCTCTATTCAGAGCTCAAACTTCAAGCTGCTATCGAAGGAGGCAGATTTTGGATTTAGACAACTCTCAGCAGAGGCACCTGAAGTTGCTTTCTGAAAAATCCAATAGTTTAGACACTGCAAGAAATCAGAGATCTCTTCAGGTAAATATATCTTTTTTTTCCCTTTCTTCATTATTTTGTTGAAAAGCTGATTAAGAAAATAGACCCAGTAAGGCACTGGGAGAAGCCAGCTACTTTCTAGCTTTTTCTTTGTAAACAGGGCTGTGTCTATGTCTCTGGAAGATGAGTGGCAGGGAGGGAAAATGACAGGTGCATTCTGTCTATGAAGACAGGGCTGGGTTTCTGAGGAGCAAGTCAGTGTAGGTAGAGTCATTTTATTAAATTTGATCACATTAGTAATACAGAAATAAGTTATGCAGAAATAGGATCAGAAGTGGGGTAGGATTTAGTTGCTCTGGTTGGTGTGTTGGCTCTAGGGCTGCTGATGTGACCAGCTCACCCACATGGGGGGGGGGGGGGGTCTCTGTGCTACGCTGGCATCTTTCACTCTCACAGAATAAAACCCATTGCTTCCCTGTCCTTTGTTGCTTCTCTTCAAGCAATTGGATATTACTATACTCATCTCTACTCTCCTCAAAATTCATGCTAAACTCATGCTCCTTATCCCCACCCCAATAATAGAAAAAAATAAAGATTTGTCTGAAAGATTTTGTAAAATGTGCTAACATTTTCTTTGAGTACCAGTAACTATGGTCTTCTGAAAGAAAAGTTCATTTGTAGAGTGAGTAATTTGTTTGGAAAACTTGCCCTCTTTCTCTCTCTCTTTTCCTCTCTCCCTCACTCTCTTCCTCCTCCTCTTTTTCTTCCTTCTCCTTCTTTTCTTTCTCTCTTTGGCTGCAGATTTTTCCCTTTATAAACATGTTTACCTATTAAATACTTCAGTATATCCCATTGTGACTGAGTCTTTGATAGATTGGCCAATGTCTGCCTTCTCTTCTTTCCTGAGACATTATTTTTTAGGGTTTTTATTTGGATAAAGTTTTTTCCCACTTGATAAAAATCATCAATCAGCTGCATGTCAGTCAAACAGTTTAAAAATATACACTGTGCAATCTGCACTAGAATTGTTACCAGAGTTGGGTAGTAAACAGAATTCTCTTTCAAAGAATAGCAATGTCAAACATGGTGTTTATCAAATATCCTGACTCCCACTTCAAACCATTAAATAATTACCAAGTTTTGTCAGATAGTACAAAATTCCTGAAGAAATTTCAAGCTCCAAGTTGTAGGTGAGGGTGAAGTGGTTGTATGGTTACCTTTACTGAGAGATCACCATGCGTTGGGTACCATGCTGAGCACTTTCCTGTCATTTGATTCTCAACAGCCCTCAGTACACACACACAGAGAAAGGCTAAGTACCCAGCAGCATCCTTCAGATGAGTGTTCAGCTCAGTGCCAGCACTCATGGGATGCCAGCAACAAAAACTGTGCTCAGGAAGAAGCTGGTTGAGGCCAGAAGGGTCATTGGGCATCCAAATGGTGAGAAGGAACAGTTAGGCTGGCAAGGAACAGGTGGGAAATCTGGAGTGTCTGAGAAAGAGTACAGTAGCACATGACCTGACGGGATGCAGAAAGGAAAGAGCTGGACTAAGAAAGCAGAGGTATTAAGCACAGGAGGTTGCATTAGGAGGAGAGTCAGATTGTGATAAGACTGACTGGAATGTGTGTGCTTTATGCTCATTCTTTCAACTTCATTTTCCTTGAGGATTTCCCTCTGTGCTCTCCTGTCTCAGGACTCTGCCTGAACTTCAGCTCATCTTCCATGCTTTCCCTGAGCCTCCTATTCCAAGAACATCCATGACCATTCTGTTTCAGTCCCTCTAAGTATTGTAGTAACATACATATAGCATACGATTGACCATTTTCACCATGAGGAGCAGGTGCTTTGGTGGCATTTAGTACATCCAGGATGTTGTGCAACCATTACCGCTATCTAGTTCTGAAATGTTTTCATCACCCCCAAAGGAAACCTTCATCCACTAAGCAGTCATTCCATCGCTCTCTCCCTTTAGTCCCTCTAAAGTACTAATACACTGTCTTTTTGTGATCTTTTGTATTTTGTGTTGACTCATACATTACATTGACTCAATATTTTTCACATGCATGGATGGTATAGCATGTATCACAGCCCTGTTGTGTTCTGTGGCTGACTGGTAGTTCAGCCAATGGATAGTTTTTAGATCCATTTATCAATTTGTGGTTATTTGAGTTGTCTCTTCCCTTTTGCTATTGAGAATGGTACTGGTGCACTCATTGGTAAGCAAGTTTTTCCTTGAGTACATTTTTTCAATTCCTTGGGGGGGGGCTTATATATAGGAGTGGAACAGAAGCTCATCTGGTAATTCTATGTTTAACTTTTTGAGAAATGTCCAAAGTTTTCCACAGCAGCTGTGCGATGTTACATTCCCACCACCAGTGTAGGAGGGCTCAATTTCTCCACACCCTTGTTGCCAACTTCTTCCTCCTCCTCCTCTTCCTCTTCTTCCTCCTCTTCCTCTTCTTCCTCCCCCTCCCTCCTCCTCTTCTTCCTCCTCCTCCTCCTTCTTCTTGCATTATCCACATCAATCCCTACTTTTTCCTCTTCTTCTTCTTCTTCCTCTTCTTCCTCTTCTTCCTCTTCTTCCTCTTCTTCCTCTTCTTCCTCTTCTTCCTCTTCTTCTTCTTCTTCTTCTTCTTCTTCTTCTTCTTCTTCTTCTTCTTCTTCTTCTTCTTCTTCTTCTTCTTCTTCTTCTTCTTCTTCTTGCATTAGCCACATCAATCCCTAGTGGGTAAGATGTTATATCTCACTGTGAATTTGAATTTTATTTCCTTAGTAACTAATGACATTGCATATCTTCTCGTGTGTCTCATGTGTTTGTTCGTCATGGATCCCATTCACTCTTATTATCTTTGTTTGACTTTGCTTTTCCTTATTAATAGCCTTATAACGTAATCACTCTATGACACAGTAATTCATGTGCACGTATATGTGTGTGAGTGCACATGTGTGTGAGGGACGGCTGGTACTGTGGCATGAATCCAGGGCCAGGGTACTGTCCCTTAGCTTTTTCACTCAAGTCTAGCAAACCATTGGAACCTCAGGTCCACTTCTGGATTTTCTGGTGGTTAATTGGAGATAAGAGTCTCAGAGGCTCTTCTGGCTGGGCTAGCTTTGAATTATGATTCTCAGATCTCAACCTCCTGAGTAACTAACATTACAGGCATGAGCCACCAGTGCCTGGCTGCATTTGTATTTAATAAGTAACTTTTAATGTGTCTCCTCCTAGGACTTTGTGAGCTCTATAAGAATAGGGACACTGTTATGATTTTTATCGTATTTCTTTAGTCAGTGTTCAACATTATAGAGTCCTATAATGCAGAATAATTGGAGTACAAAATATGATTGTCCAAAGTTCTTTAGGAGGGTCAACAGCAGGGCTAACATTTTGAGGGGAAGAGACACAGCTGGACCCATCCCTTAGCTGGTCCATAAATTATCTGGTCCACAAATGAGCAGATACATACCACATTTCCCACATTCACCACCTCTGTTGATACTACCATAGCAAATAGGTCATAGTGCTCCTCCAATACTTGGGTGGTGGGAGAAAGGCTGGAGAAATATATGATCAAGGTTTGAGGTTAGAAAAGCCAGAACAAAGACAGCAACAAGGAGATGGAGTGGGAAGAACAGACAGGAGAGGACAAGAGAGGAAAAATAAACAAAATCAGGAGACCTGGCTGGAGTTGGGAAAACGATGGTAGAGGCTTCAGGAGTAGGAGGGAAGGAAATGCTTGTTTTGTACTTGAGGAGACAAGACATCTGAGTTTATACATCCAGGGTATGGGTCAGACACAACATAGGCCTTCAAAGGGAGTACAGAACTTGAGGAGACAAAAATAGAGATTCCTATTTGAAAGTCAGAAATAAAGCATCAAGAAGACCAATTTAAAAAAAGAATACTCTGAAGTATTTGACATATTCCCTTCTTATTCGATAATCATACAACTGTTAAGCCTTTATTTAATTTGTTAAGAGAATACAAATGCCAGTCATAAATACTTAAGAATATATTAATAAAACATAGTTTCCCCAAACTAAAAAAAAAAGCCCAATTAAATTCAGGGAAGCAACAAGTATTCTGAAAGGAGAGGGTGGAGAGAGAGAGAGAAAGAGGAGAGAATCTCCTCTTTTGTCCTGTGCTTTCTCTGCCAGCCCCTGGCAATTTTTGGCTGTTTCCTAAAACACCCTTCAACCCGTCCCACCTGTTACCTTCAACCCATGAAAGGTTAATGAATGAAGTGTAGACTTGCATTTTGGACAGTTCTTAATGATATGGATGAACCACACACATCCCTGGAAGCCTACCATGGCTTCTTGTTCCATCCTAGGAAATTCTGTGCTAAGGTTTGCCATTCTCTTCATCCTGTGGAGAATGGCCTCAGTGAACACAGCTGTGACAGATGTCAAGGTAGCAGGACATGGTCATTCAGCAGGGAGGCTACTGTGGAGAAGGGAAGACGGTAGGCCTCTGGGCAGACAGTGAAAGACTGGGAGACTCTCATCTCCAATTAACCACCAGAAAACCAGAAGTGGCACAGTGGCTCAAGTGGTAGAGCGCTCCCCTTGAGCTGAAGAGCTGAGGGACAGCACCCGAGCTGAGCTCAAGCCCAAGTTTTCTCTACGAATGTTGAGGATGATGGGATATCTTCTCCTTATAAGCTTCTGCATTAGCTCTGTAGTGCTGTTCTGTGCCGAGTCATTTTTTCTCTGACAAAATATCTATCTCCCTATTGCAAAGAAGCATTTCCCCAATCATGAAGATGTGTGGATTGCTACACTCCTCCAATTCTGAGTTAGAATAAAGATCTTTGAGAGCCAAGTACCCTTTTCTGCCACTCCAGCTACTACTCCAAACACACTTTGCCACTGTTGTTATAGAATAGAGTTCTTCACATTTTGCGGGGGGGGGGGGGGGGGGTTCTGGTTGTGGGGCCTGAACTCTGGGCCTGGGCACTGTCCCTCAGCTCTTCAGCTCAAGGCTAGCACTCTACCACTTGAGCCACAGCACCACTTCCAGCTTTTTTCTTTTTGCTTATGTGGTGCTGAGGAATCAAACCCAGGGCCTCATGCATGCAAGCCAAGTGCTCTACCACTGAGCCACCTTCCCAGCCCCCTAAAGTTCTTCATATTTTGAGGGAACATAATCTATTTACTATAGTATCCCAGGTAGAATAGGGCATGGACACAGCTTTTGTGTGTGTTTGAGTGGGGGATTTGAACTCAGGGCCTCTTGCTCTTGTTGGCATTTGTACTCAAAGCTGGTGCTCTGCCACATCTCCACTTCTGGATTTTTACTGGTTAATTGGAATAAGAGTCTCATGGATTTTTCTGACCAGGCTGGCTTCAAATCTAATCCTCAGATCTCACCTTTCTGAGTACCTAGCAGGTGTGAGCCACCAGCTCCCTACCATCATACATGAGTGCATCTTTTATTAAGTAGTATAGCAAAAAAAATCTAAATATTTTCAGATTTTCCTTTATACAAATATAAGTTTTGTCTTCATTCTGAAATGAGGAATGCTCTAGACTGAATTCCTTGGTTAAGTGTCCTCCCTTTCTTCCTCCTTCCCTCTCTCCCTTCTTCTCTTTATGTCTAGGAACACTAAGAACTTCTATAGAATAATACCATTCAAGAACTCAAAACATAACGTGAGGTATACTAGTTAAATCTAAAAGGCTAAAATGTTAGAAGATATTTTAGAAACTATAATGCCAGTGTGTAGTTGAATATAGGCAATAAAATCTTACTTTTATTTGTAAATTAAAAAATTGTCTTCATTGATACTTAAAAACATAAAATTGTACACATTTGTGGTATAGGATGATGCATTTCCTAATTTAATTCAGTTGCTAATTGATTCATATGGCTTATTCATCTAGTACATGCTTGTTGAAGTCACTAAAAGCACATTAATAATCCCATTGGGAGGGTCACACCAGACCCTATTTTCTAGTTTCCAGTTTTGATCTGTGTGTATGTGTATGTGTGTGTCTGTGTGTGTGCTTGCTCGCATGTGCATGAGGCTTGAACTTAGGGCCTAATTCTTTCACTTGGCTTTTTGCTCAAGGCTGATGCTCTACAACTTGATTCACACTCCAATTCCAACTTTTTGCTGGTTAATTGGAGATGAGTTGCATGGACTTTCTTGCCCCAGCTGGTTTCAAACCAAGATCCTTAATATCAGCCTCCTGAGTAGCTAGGATTACAGGCATGAGCCATCAATGCAGCCTGGCTAGTCCTAAGAGTGAGGACTGCCACACGGACAGTAACTGGTCATAGAGAAGTGCAGAGAGACAGGTACTGTGTAGGTAGGCATTAGGGTCCCTTGCCCACAGCCATGACATCCTTTCATTTGAGCTTAGCCTGCACAGCCCAGAGAAATCTAACAATTTAGTGCTTTGCAATGCATTTAAGTTCAAATAACTACAGTGATCATCCCAATTAACCTTCAACACTACCACAGGCTGTGTGGTGACAAAGTTCTATGGGGTGTGTTCTTTGCCTCTTCCTAGTACCTCCTCCCCTTTAAAGCAGCTCTTCAAAGTGACAGCTGATGTCTAAGGCACCTTCTATAAAAAAGTGTCTATTGTTCTGGTGTGCATAGTGGCGAGGGGGTGGGGAAAAGCATCGACTGGAGGATGGGCAAGGTTTCAGAGAGACAGAGACAAAGACAGAGACAGAAATGGAGACAAGGAGAAAGAGACCCCAGAGATATTCCCTTCATTCTAGAAGGAGGGAATTAAGTGGTATGTTTCTTTTAAGATGGTGCCTCTAGGGAATAAATGTGTTCAAGAGTTAGTTCAGTGAGATTAATGGTGGGCCTGAGCAATTCCATACAGGATGTCGAATCTCCAGACATTGTAAAATCTGCCTCTGATATTTTACACACAGCCAATGCAATGATGGCAGCCAATGTCAACGCTAATCCTAATGCGAATTCTTCACTTTCTTAAATTAAGATTAAAATCACATGGGTGATTTTACCTTGTTTAGGTAAGTGCAAGCTGAAGCTGTGGGTTGGGGCTCTATTTAGGCAGGGAGGAATCCCTCAAGGATTAAATGTCACCATTGCTAAGCTTGGTGACACTTGTGGTGGCTTGGTGTCCTCCCTTCATCTTTTGCATATCAGCTATAAAAGGGATGTAAGAGAAAAAAATCGTTCCCACCTTCTCAAAACATCATAACCAACTGGAGGCAGCCCTACAGAGTTATATAGGACCTTTGTGGGCTTTTTTTTTGTCTGCAGTTCAATTTTTCTTTCATTTTTCTGCTGGTACAGCTTGAACGTAGGGTCCGAGTGCTGTCCCTTGACTTTTTCTGCTCAAGGCTGTTGCTGTATCACTTGAATCACACCTCCACTTCGGGCTTTTTGATGGCTAACTAGAGCTAAGTGTCTCCTGGGCTTTTCTTCTCAGGCTTGTTTGAAACCTTCATCCTGCAATCTCAGACTCCTGAACAGCTAGGATTATAGGTGTGAGCCATCATCACCCAACAGGTCCTCATTTTTGAAGATGTGTATAGAAATGAAGTTGACTTTGGTGGTCTTCCAATCTACTGCTTTCCAGCACAGAGTTTCCCCTCTTTAAGAGTGGCTGTCTTGATCTATAAAATACGAACAACTAGAGCTCCCACCACAGAAATGTGGTGAGTTTTGTAAGGCTCTCAGCACCTTCAATCAATGTTACCTATTATCATCCCAGGGAACTGGGGAACCTGCCAGCCTGCCTCTCATCTTCTCTGACAATTTAGGCACAGATACATCTCCCCCTCTCCCCCTCCCCACCCTCTCCCTCTCCTTCTCCCTCTCCTTCTCCCTCTCTCTTTCTCTGTCTGTTCTAGGGCTTTGAACACAGGGCTTGGACACTGTCCCTGAGCTCTTTTGCTCAAGGACACCTCTACCACTCAAGCTACAGCCCCATTTCCCATTTTTTTTTTCAGTAACTTATTGGAGACAAGAGTCTCATGGATTTTCCTGCCTGAGCTGGCTTTGCATGACAGCTCTCGTATCTCAGTCTCCTGAGTAGCTAGGATCACAGGCATGAGCCACCAGCGCCTGGCTTCATAATATGGCTCTCACCAACCCAAAGCCTGTGGTTGAATCAAGTCTAAACCTCATACTACGGCAGATAAAACTCCCATGTTGTTTCTTTCTCCCTTCTGACTTGCAGCCCTTCTGAGCCCTCAGCAGCCCTGTAGAACAGCACCCTAGATGTTATTTCCCTTTTCCTAAAGGAGCCACAGGCAACTAGATTTCTGCATTAACTTTGAAGTTCCCTCATTTCTAATGTCCTTCCCTCCACGTGGGCATCTTGGCATGTTCTAGTCAAGATTGGAGTTCATGTCTTTGTGCGGTGCCAAGGTATGTTCTTTGCACTCTTAATGTAGCATGAACAGCTGTCAGTTGGAATCCCGATTCCTGTGAAAACTGAAGTTAGATCTTGTTCGTTGCTGGTCTTCCTACAATCCTTTGTAAGCTATTTTGCACACAACCAGATAGAAACAAAGGTTGGTTGCACTGAGTTGAAAAGTTGGCTCACTAAACATTTATTGTCAGCAAATTATTACATTTGCAATAGATAAAGGGTTTGTTCAGAACCAAAAGAAATAGATGTGTATATGTGTGTGTGTATAGATCTTCACTCATAAAAACTGACATATAACATTTGAAATCCCTTCCAATTCTTAGTGTATGAATCTGAGTTGTTGGCTTTATCTCCCTATAACATACTTCCAAATAACCAAAATATAAAGTTCATCAACAGATGCATAGATAAAGAAAATAGAGACTGGTTACACAATTGAATATTACTTAGCCCCCAATCCTGTCATATGCAAAAATGTGGATAAACAAGGTACAAAAATGTGGATGAACTGGGGGACATTATGCTAAATGAAATAAGCTAGTCACAGAAGAACAAATACTGAATAATTCCACACAAATGAGGACCTAAAATAACTAAGCTCACAGAAACAGAGAATGGAATGATGGTGACTAGGGATTATGGGAAGGGAAAAATAAGGAATTGTTCAATTGGTATGAATTTTTAGATATGCAAGATGAAGAAGTTCTAAAGATACGTCGTACAACATTATGCCTATCACTAACAACACCATATTGTGCACTTAAAATTTGTTGAGGCAGCTGTCATGTAAAATGTTCTTATGATAATAAAAAATAATAATCACTAGAGCCATGCCATCTAGAGACAATTACAGTCACCAGCCTAATCTGAAGGCCGAGTCCCAGCTCACCCCCTGGGCCATCGTAGAGGCTGTGCTGCTGTCAGTGTGGTGAAGGGTCTACTGGTTACATGCATTTCATGCATGTTAGGCCCCTGAGCATTCCGTATGCATGTTCATCCCCTGCCCTATCTACACCCAGAGGTGTCCCTGGACTGAATGAATGTATCATCTTCCTTTTGTATTAAAATCTAATAAGTGAAAAATAGGACAACAATATCTATCGTGAACTTTTCCTGTAACAATATAAATTCACTTTTTTCATGGACATAGTATTTATCATATAGCATTATTTATAGTTTATCCCTATCTGAAAGTAATTATGTAAGTCCTCATGTTTATTATACCTCATCTTATAAAATATATGTCTAGGGCTAGAGGTGTAGAACACTTGATTAGCATACATGAGACCCCAGGTTCATCTCCAGCACAACACATATGATACACATGCACACATACCCATGCACACAAAAGTGATCTCTATGAGGACTAGCCTATCTTCTTCACTGCTCCACACCCAGCGCCCCAAACATAGGGATCAAGATACACATGTTAAAGAGAATTGTCATTTGTATCAAGAATTTGGTACTAAATAGTGATTGTTTTTAAAAGATTAAAAAAAATCTTAAAACCAGTGAAGAAACCCCCCTCTAAAGAAAACTAAGTCTAGGGGCTGGGAAGGTGGTTCAGTGGTAGAGCGCTTGCCTTGCAAGCCTGAGGCCCTGGGTTCGATTCCTCAGCACCACATAAGCAGAAAGAAAAAAGCCGGAAGTGGCGCTGTGGCTCAAGTGGTAGAACGCTAGCCTTGAGCTGAAGAGCTGAGGGACAGTGCCCAGGCCCAGAGTTCAGGCCCCACGACCGGACCCCCCCAAAAAAAAAGAGAGAAAACTAAGTCTAGTCATCACAATTTAATTATGTTTTGGGAAGAGAAGTAGGAACAATGGAAGTTTGGGCTTCTAATTTCTTTTTGTTGTTGTTGTTGTTTCTGTTTACTTATTCATTTATTTTGGCTGTTTTTGACATGAAGTCTCACTTGTTAGCCCAGGCTGACTCTGCATTCACAGCCTTCCAGCATTAGCCTCTAGTGTGTTGAGATTACACATGTGTACATGATGCTTAGCTGCTCTTGATTTCTTTAGGAAAAAAGTGAAATGAGACAGAAAATGTGAACTTAAGAATTAATTAATCCCCTGGAGGTTTTGACAATGATTTGCTGAGATCTTTCTTCCAGGATGATGCTTTGTGTTTCAAATAGGGGGGGTGGGCAGAGTAAGAGTCAGGAATTAGTTTAGCTTTCATTTTTCTTATTTAAAAGAACTTTAGCTAGGCATCAGTGGCTGGAGCCTTTATAATCCTAGTTACTCAGGAATCTGAGATCTGAGGATCACAGTTCAAAACCAGCTAGGTCAGGAAAGGCTGAGACTTTTTTTTTTATTGTGAAAATACTATACAGAGGGGTTACAATTACATGGGCAAGATAATGAGTACATTTCTTGTTTGGTTTTTTTTTGTTTGTTTTTTTTGGGGTCCGGTTGTGGGGTCTGAACTCCTCAGCTCTTCAGCTCAAAGCTAGAGCTCTACCACTTGAGCCACAGCGCCACTTCCAGCTTTTTTCATTTTGCTTATGTGGTGCTGAGGAATTGAACCCAGGGCCTCAGGCATGCAAGAGAGGCGCTCTACCACTGAGCCACCTTCCCAGCCCCCTAATGAGTACATTTCTTATCAGACATTGTAGCCTCCTCCTTTGTTTCCCCTTCCCATCCTTTCCCATCCTCCCCCCCAAATCCTTCCCACCCTCCTCCCCCCCACCACCAAAGTTGCAAAGTTCGTTTTCGACTTGTACATCTCATTGTTGCAATGGGTCCACCTGTATCCCTATTTAAAAGATTTGTTTTTCCCCTTCCCCTCCACAAATTATACCAACATCAAATACAGTGAAAGTAGGGGTTATACTGTTGGGGAGGGACATACAAAGCAACAAAGAAATAATCTTATAAATGTGTTAGAAACAAGTGCATGAAAGAAAAAAAACATTTGAATACATATCTTAGGGATCATTTCCATAACATCACCTTATCTGACCTTTTCTGCTTGACTCAGACATATACTAGATTTTGCAAATAAGGGAAACCATGGGAAGGCTGAGACTCTTATCTCCAATAAACCACCAAAAGGTCTGAAGTAGAGCTGTGGCTCAAGCACTAGAGTCCTAGCTTTGAGCACAAAAGCTCAGGGACAGAACCCAGGTTCTAAGTTCAAGATTCAGGACTAGCACACACATTTAGCAGAGAAAAAGTTAAAAAATGGAAACATTAGAAATATAGAGGAAGGTAATGAAAGGGATAGTAGCAAAAGCTATATGGACTGTACACCATAAACCTAGCACTGCTTACCTGGTAGAAAGCAAGTGAGGAGTGAGGAGAAAATTAAGTGAAGAAAATTGAAAACATGAAGACCGTCTTATTGGCCAAGGAACTAGCACATGATTAGTGAGTTTGCCAATTTCAGCTCCCAGGCTATACGGGGACAGGAAGTTCTGGGAGCTAATGGGGGAAGTGGGGTGAATATGGGGGAAGAGGGTGGAATTGTAGAGTTGAAACATTCATGACAGTTATTGGCTAGTAAGAACTTTGGAATGACACTTCAAGAGAATATGAGTCATATAGAGACTAAAGAGATTCTGGTTTTTTTAGAAAAAGATATGGAAGTGTGAGGATCTGGAGGACACTTGTCCCACTAAACATCTCAGAAATAAACTAAAACTCATTCTTTATTTTAGTGCTCATTCATCCCAACTCAACCACGAAGACTACGATGGTGAGTGAATCAGGCCAAACCCAATCCCTGCTTCCTGTGGAGTTTACAGATTAAAAAAAAAAATCAGATATTTCCACTGATGAAGACTTTGTTCATGTAGGGATTGGAGGGTCAGGAACTGATGGAGGACTCACTGACGAAGAGGCCAGTTCCATACATGGTGGAGAAAGGCAGGGAGTCAGGAAGCCCAAGTAGCTGAGAGTGCCCTGGATCTGGCTGGGATGGAGCTAGGTTGTCTTGGAGAATCCTTCTAGGTAGGATTTCTGTGCAGAGAGGATCATCATGATGCCTTAGAGGTATGGATTCGTTTTCTCCACCCATTAAAGAATTAGTAGTCAGGGGCTGCCGGTGGCTCGCACCGATAATCTTAGCTACTCAGGAGGCTGAGATCTGAGGATCGCTGTTCAAAGCCAGAAGGAGCAGGAAAGTCCGTGAGACTCTTATCTCCAATTAAACACCAGAAAACCGGAAGTGGCGCCATGGCTCAAGTAGTAGAGTGCTCGCCTTGAGCTGAATTGCTGGGGGACAGTGCCCAGGCCCAGAGTTCAAGCCCCATGACTAAAAAAAAAAAAATGAAAAGTCAGGGAAATATTTCATGCAGACAGAGCAAATTTATTTGAAAATGAAAGGAAAACCATGAAAGTAGCAAGACTCAAAACTCCAACAGGAGAAAAGCCCACTGGAGTCTTCTAGGAGGACAGTTTTTATAGTATGAGGCTCCTTCCACATTGTCTCCCCTAGACTTTGTGCTGATAGCTTGATGGCTTGTATGCACATCACCCTGGTTCTTTTCATGGGTTGAATGGGCATCTAGGGCATTATGAGGAGAAGAAGCATTTGACTGGGAACTCACAGCATTTTGAGGAGGAAAAGGATTTATTTGCTCAGGAGCCTGAGGCACTATGGGAACAGGAAGCAACAGGCTTGGCCTCATATAATCTGTAAACTTCTACGTCAACCACTTTTTATCTGTATCCACCAGAGATTTCCCATCCTTATCTACCTAACCATTCCCCTTTCTTCCCTCAACATCATCTTCACTAAACAGAAAGAGGAGGACAGCCACAAGAAGTAAGATAAACTGATGCAGGAATAGTAGGTAGAGTTATCTGAAGCAGCCCAAAGAATTAATATCTGCATGAGATTTTTATCCCAAGAACAACAAGACACTAAGGATGCTATAATTTCTTCTTAAGAGGACAAGATGTTACTAGTAGCTGGACTCTCCAAATAACAAAAACTCATTTATAACTGAATCTGTTCATAATTTACCACTTTGGAAGAACAAAGGCCTAGATAAGGCTTGTTCATTTTCTCTCCAATCCTTTCTGAAGCATATATTGCCTGAGCACAACATTTTCTTGATGTTCCAGAGTATCAAACACTATGCTTCTAAGTCCTTACTCTTAAGAATTTTATAATATTCCTACATTTTGAGTCTTGGACTGTTTTCAAACTTTTTCATTTCAGGTTGCTGTCATACCAGACTCTATCATCTATCTCCATCTCTATTAATTTATCATCTATTTACAATTATCTATCTGCCATTTATCTATCATCTACCAGTATAACATCTATGTATGTATTTATGGAAGTATGTATGTATGTGTCTGTCTGTCTGTCTGTCTGTCTGTCTATCTATCTATCTACCTACCTACCTACCTACCTACCTACCTACCTACCTACCTATGATCTGATCTATTTATGCAGTACTGAGATTAGATTCAGGGCCTTAATACCTGCCAGACAGGTGCTCTGTCACTTGAGCCATGTCCCTAGACCTTTTGCTTTATTTACTTTTCAGTTAGGGTCTCATGTTAACTTAACCTAGGGTCACACATTTGGTCATTCTCCTACTTTTGCCTCCCAAAGAGCTAGGATTACATGCATCTACCTCCATGCTTTGTCCTGACTCTCTCTCTTTTAATTTAATCTTATTGTTAAGGAGATATACAGAGAGATTACAGTTACATATGTAAGGTAGTGAGTACATTTCTTGTCAAACATAGTTATCCCCTCCCTTGTTTTTCTCTCCTTTTTAATTGGGTGGTTCCAATTTTAGATGTGATGAAAAATAAATGAATCCAACTCCAAAACCTCCATTGAACTTTAATACAGGGTCTTGGGGGTCTCTTCAGTGCAACTTGGTTTCTCCTCACTCATGCTTCATATGGTAGGGTAGCTGGAGCGAGATCCACTGGGTATCTCAGTGCTGTGCTATTTGATATAGGAGCCATGGGCATTTACATTTTGTTTCATCAAAATTAAAAGAAGTTAAAAATCCAGTCCTTAGTCGCAATTCCAAGTGGGCTTATGGCCACATAGGGCTGGTGACCACCATGTGAGGCAGCATACAAAAAGCCCTATTGCACAATACTGTCTTAGTGAATTGTAGAAAACATGGACCATATGGTTCACACTACTGTCACTGATACTGTTAGACATCTCTGTGGCAGCAACTTGAGGTATACACCAAATACAGAACTGGATGTGGCCTTTCTTGTTCTGCTCAGCTTACTAAAATACATCCTGTAAATTATTCCTTGCAGGATTGTTATAATTACTGTAATGCTATTGAAGAAATGCTCACAGATCTGCTATTTCCAGCAGAGGAATGGACTCAAAGCTAATTAAAATTCTACAATTGCTCACTGGAAAATCCAAACTCTTGCTTGACTCACCTCCCCTCCATGTCGCCAAATAAACTTAAGGCATGTACATGCCATGCAATCTGAATGTAGTTGAGAAATGCCATAACCCCACTGAACCTTTTGTCCCTTAACCTTGGGACGATCAGGTCCATGCAGGAACCTGCATGCCTTGGCACAAACAGATGCTCATTTCTTAAAGAAAAATAAGCTAATTGAACTGATGAGCTAGTTAGCATGTGTTCTGAGCCAGGAATAGCAAATGAAGAAGAAATGGATAGACTGAAGATTTTCCAGCAGGATGTCATATAAAAGTCATATCGAGGTGTGATGAATAATGCATTACTGATTTCTTGGTTTTCATTATGCTCCAGCTGGAGCATGGCTTGAGAGTTCCATAAAAATTACAGTAATGGCATTTAGCCATCAGCACCAACCACTGTAATAACACTGCAATAATGGCCTTTCTTGCATCTTCTAGGTGAGGAAACCAAGACAGAGGTGGTAGGTACAGAGCTACCGCAGGAGTTCAACCTGAGGCTGATGGGGCAGCCTGCCTATCACATATCAGCTGTGTAACACCTGTGGATTAAACTTTAACTCTTGACTGACAACTTGAGAAAAAAATGAACATGGAAACATTTTTTTCCTGAATTGGGGATCGGCTGACTTAATGTAATGTGATTTTTTTTTTAGATAGAAGTTCATTTTATTTTAAAAGCAAACAAGTAACAAATAGAAATGTCTCTAGGATGGATGAGACTGGCCAGACTCATGCTGATTTGGTCACTTCTCATTGCCACTTACTCTGAGGATGAAGTCCTATCCAGGAAACAGAGTTATACGAAGCTGTAATTACTGTCTTGGAGAACTCAGCTGCTACCTTGAGTAGCTCATAAATACTTTTTGAGCATCTTTTCTATGTCAGACATTCATGAGCCAAAGATGCATACAACAGCCCTTGTCTGAAAGAATCTTGAGACCAACAGGTAAGAAAGTCACTGATGGGAATGGAAAGGTACCTTAGTGGTGGAGCGCTTGCCTCGCATGCATGAGGCCCTGGGTTCTATTCCTCAGCACCACATAAACAGCAAAAGCCAGAAGTGGTGCTGTGGCTCAAGTGGTTGAGTGCTAGCCTTGAGCTGAAGAACTGAGGGACAGCGCCCAGGCCCAGAGTTCAGGCCCCATGACTGACAAAAAAAATAAATAAATAAAGTCACTGAAACATAGAAACATTGGGACATATAAATACAAATGAGTAGAAAATAAAACGCACATCTGTGGCTTATTGCAGATTTGATGGGGATGCAAACTTACAAATGAGATGAGCTGCCCATGGGATCCCAGTGGTTGGGTATAAGTTGGCACCTGGGACATCCAGATGGAGGATACTCACTGGGTGCACTGGACGGACAAGATTCACAGTGGCTTCTGTTGATTAAGGCTACAGAGCCAGTGCTAAAGCTGGTCCTGTAATTCACTTAGAACAACATGTTCAACAGCATGACGCATTTACTCTGGGCTGGAATCACGTTTAATAATTTATAAATATCAGCTGAGTGCTAATGGCTCACACCTATCATCCTAGCTACTCAGAAGGCTGAGATCTTGGAATTGCAGTTTGAAGCCAGTCCATGAGACTCTCCATTTAACCAGCAAAATGCTGGAACTAGAGGTGTGGCTCAAGTGGTAGAATGCCAGCCATGACTGGAAAAAACTGGTGAGAACATGAGGCCCTGAATTCAAGCCCTAGTACTCTCTCTCTCTCTCTCTCTCTCTCTCTCTCTCTCACACACACACACACACACACACACACACACACACACAGGTAAATATCTGAACTAGAAGTGATCAAGGATGAGAGAATAACTTTAAGAAATGATAGCTAGAGGGCTCATCTATAAGAGGCCAAATTGTAAAGACAAGTTCACGGCAGTAAAGAAAAATGGCATCATGAGCCGTGGAAGGATGGAAGGAACCAGAGCTCTAAGGCCCAGAGAAGACAGAGTAGGTCTCAAGGTCAGGAGGGATGCTAGGAGAAAAGAAAAGACAATCAAAGACTCTCAGTACCTCACCGTAGCTGGTAAGGCACCAACCAAAATCCATCTAGGTCTAAAAAGCTATATCTCATAGGGCCAACACCTACAGACAACTTGAATGGACTAGTTTTTGGCAGAAATTAGATCTTTCCCTCTGCACTTGCAAATGGTGTGCTGGTTTCCAAGCGTGTAGGAGGAGCAAAGACAGGAAACTATTCTGCACTTCAGACAGTCACAAGAAGTAAGGGAAATGATAGAGAATGGGCAAGCTAAATCTGAAAGGTGCGTGGGGGGAAAAAAGAAGGTAGGAGTGGGTGGTTGGGCTTTCCACAGGCAAGAAGGTACCTATGCTCAGAGCAGCAGGAGAGCTGATTTCTTTTTGACAAGCCTTCCTCCAGTGCCTCAAGACTGCATGAGGGCAAATACAGGTAGTTGAAAAGGTCTTCTGAACTGAACAAAAAGAAGAGTATTCTCTAACATCCCCCTTCCAGCATCTCCAAGTCTGGCTTGAGCTTTTTAGCCCTCCGTAAGGAGTTAATAAATTTCCAGCTTGACTTTCAAAGCAGGAAGGCAACTTCCTAATGATTTCCTAAATCAGCTCCTAAGCATCATATTCTTGCCTTTCTTAAGACAGTACACCACTCTATACTCATTTAATCCTCATGGATTTAGCCAGGTCCTCTGCAAGAAAGACAGAGCCCTCCAAGTTTCTGACCTCTTTATACCAGGATCCCCGAACTCTCAGGGGAGAACACATCATGGTATGTCAATTAGCTAATTTTAAGAATTTTCT
This sequence comes from Dipodomys spectabilis, assembly GCF_019054845.1. NCBI lineage: Eukaryota > Metazoa > Chordata > Mammalia > Rodentia > Heteromyidae > Dipodomys > Dipodomys spectabilis. The sequence goes on from NW_024870773.1 coordinate 4,903,430, forward strand.
TTGAAGGCTCCTTAAAACATGTTTTATTGTTTTTTTTTAATAAATTATTGTTATTAAAAATATGTAGAGAGGTTATAGTTACCTAAGTCAGGTAAAGAGTACATTTCTTTTTTTTTTTTTTTTAAGAGTACATTTCTTTTTGGACAATGTTACCCCTTCCCTTGCTCTCTCTCAGTGTCTCCCTTCCATTCCTACCCATAAGTTGTAGATAGTTCATTTTCAACATAGTGGCTAGTGAATACCACTGCTGCATCTGTTCACCCTTTGTCCCTCCATTTACTTTGAAGACTCTTACAAAAGAACACAGATCTTGCAATACTTGTTGAATCTCCAAAGCGAACCAACCCTGAGGTTACCTTGCCCTGGGGTCTACCTACCAGAGTTAAGTCCCAAATATCAGAGTGCCACTTCAATTATTCAGCCAAGCTGGAAATCAGAGGCTAGACTCAGGATGAATGTGCAGATACCCAGAAATGGAAGACACTGAGCAATTTTCTAAGCAGATCCTCACTGCTATTTGGCTCATCCTTGATCTACTCCCTCTTTCTCCGTTGGTTCTAAAATTCTGAGGGGGTAGCTTTGTCTGCCTCACTCTTTGACACAGGTAGGTGTGCACACCAATGATTCCTCTGAAATCCTGTAATTCCAACTTCTCTAGAGCATGGCATCCAGTGGATGGCAGCTGTAGAAAATATCTTGAGGGCAACACTAAAACAGGGCGACTGATGAGCTTATACCAACCATTAATATGTAGACAGCACAGCAAAAATTGTCAAAGAATGCCACAAGTACTGATGTGGAGAAACACAATGATGAGTTCTATCAATTAAACTATACACAAAGGAAATGCCTTTGGTTCTTTGACCTCAGCATCTATGTCTGGGGCATAGCTCTTTAACTTCTCAAAGGCAAAAAGGACTTTAATTCAATATCCAAGACCATACTCATGTGTGTATCTTGAATTCTTTCTATAGGATACCCTTTCTGCTATTTTTTTTTTTTTTATTGTGGTTAATCCAGTATTTTTCTAAAGGACCCAAGATTTCTTTTTGTGGTCCCAATCCAGTTCTTACTTCGAGCATTTTGCCTTCTTTTCACTTTCAAAATTAGCCTACATGGCTGGCTTTCTATAGGACTTGGTCTACTTTGTATGGCCCACAGCCGAATATGGGATATGTTATAAGAAAAGAGGTTTATTGAGCTTACACTGTGGGAGTCTGGAAGTCCATGGCGGCGTAGCTATATCTGGTGAGAGCTTCTAGCTTCTTCCTAAGATGGTGTTGGGTGTTGGCATCAAGGCTGGAGCATGAAGAAGATCAGGAGATCTCGTGGTAGGATAGGAAGTAGGACAGTGGGAGGGGCCACTTGCTCCTTTATTAGAATCCACTCTTGAGGAGAGGAGTCCATTCCTCTATACCTATCCCATCCTGTGCACCTGTATCCCTGTAGGAAGATGGCTATGATCCAGTCACCTCCCAGTAGGCCCCACCTTTTCAAGGCCCCACCACTATCAATAGCACAACACTAGGGACCAAGCTTGGAGCACAAACCTTTGGGGACAAACCACATCCAAACCTGGTGGGGAATTTTACCACAATTTATTCCTCAATAACACTCCCCAAAAGTTGCTGAGCAAAACAATCAATAAAACCTGGGTTGAAATGGAGATGCTAAGAGGAATGACTTGCTCTCACGACCATTTTGGTCAGTGCCCCAGTGATCATACAAAGGATTATACGCCACAGGCATAGGGGCTTGTTCACAGATGGGCAAAGTCAGGAATATGAAATTCAAATGCTGAATGAATACCCACCATGCTGGCTCTAGAGCTGTTATTAGTCCTGGCCACAGTCAGAATACCTTTCTGGAAGATTCCTGGCTACTTGTCATGTGGGTAGCCTGAAACAAAAACCCTGTGTTTCAGTCTTGCCCATTTGGAAAGCTAAGAGCAGTATCTTGTCCTGTTAGACACTGTCAGCAGGACTTGGGCGAGGGGGGGGGAGGGTCTGCTAGGAGAGCAGGAGTAGTTGTTATGCTTTTGAAGCCTATAGAAGTTTCCAGTTGCCTTGTTTTGCCTGCCCCGTTTTCTCCCATCTCCCCAAATATGGGAATGTTTATCTTCATTGCTCCCTGTTGAGTGTGGCCTGGCTTGGGTCCCTGTCCAGAACAACTACCTTCTGCCCATTGTCTGTGGCTGTCTCTCACTCTTCTTTCCTCTTCTAGGGAGCCCCACCCCATGTGGATTTGAAAATGTAATCTTTAGCTGGAGGTTAGTAGCTCCTGTGTATAGTAGCTATAATCCTATCTCAGTGAGTGAGATCTGAGGATTAAGATTGGAAGTCTGGGCAAACAAATCCAAAAGAGCCTTATCTCCAATTTACCAGCAAAAAGCTGGAAGTAGAAGTGTGGCTCAAGTGGTAGAGATCCAGTGTTGAACAAAAAAATACTAAGCAAGAATGAGAGGCTCTGAGTTCAAGCCCTACTAGCAGCATGTATACAGAGAGAGAGAGAGAGAGAGAGAAAATGTAGTCTTTGATTTTAGCTGAGAAGTGGATTGACTTTAAAGAACTTGAGTAGAGTTAAAAATATCATTATTGCTGTCATGAGGAAATTCAAGTAGTTGCTAATCTCTTCACGTCTTTCCACCCTCTTACCTCCCACACCTCTTAGAGCAACTCTGACGTCAGCTCCCATGTGTTAGCACCCCCTATCTTTACCACGTCCCAGCCCTGTTTTTGACAGGAGCTTCCTTTCAAGATAAATTTAAACAGAAATTCCATTATGCTATTCGAATCTCCTCCAGAATCCCATCTATTTTTGAAGAGTTTTCTTTTTTCCTCAGCTCTGTTTAATGATCTTTTAATGATGCCAAACAACTGTCAGAAATCATCTTGCAAAGCTCCTCACAAACATACTCATCCGTTGTCTTAAGTCAACATATTGCCACTCCTCAGAAGTTCTGATGGTTTTATTTAACCACCGGGAAGATGGCAAGCCTGTGCACCTGTGGTCTGAATAAGTCAGTGGGCCTGGAAGGAGATTGATGAGCATGGTTCAGGCCATGTGCTCTGCATTTTCTGAGGCATCAGGCTGCCATTTCTAATCTTGCTGTGGGGGTTGGCTCCCATCCCTGCCATTTCCCCTACCTAATTTATCAATAGTGTGTGAAATAGAGCAGAAGATGACAATGAGCTGACAATGGCCAAACCTTCCACCTGTGGGGACAGCTAGGTTGCAGAGGCTTGGATTTTTCATATTCCCTACAGTGAGTTGGTATTCAGTTTTGTTTTTTTTTGTTTTGGTTTCGTTTGGTTTCTGGAGACAGTCTTGCTCTATAGTCTAGCCTAGCCTTGAATTCAAACTCTTCTGAGTAGCTAGAATTATAGGCGTGAACCCCTACATCTGGTGTTTTCCAGTATCTAGGGTAAATTCAGACCTTTTATGGAATATGGGAAAAGATTGAGGAGGAGATAAGAATAACACGTGGAATGTTCACATTTTTTTTCTAACCACTTCTTCCCACTCACCCCCTCCACATCCCTGCCAATAGCTGTCTATCAGCTCTGCGAATAATCTCTCCTAAAAAGTTCCTCAAGCAGAGAAGGAGTTTCAGATCTTTACATACTCTTAGGGCACAATTTGGGGGCGTTGTAACTTCCTGGACACAAGTCTGTTTATGGAACACCATTAATCACTGTTTTCAATTTTACTGCTTTGGGTTTTTTGTTTTTTTTTTTGCTTGTTTGGTTAGTTTTATTTGGGGAAAGATCCCACAAAGATGCTACTAGCACTTAGCTAAATAAGCACCCATTATGTTAAGAAGGAAAAAGTCAACATATTCTTAGCTGTTAATACCAGTTAAGAATACATGGACACATACAGTCTTTTTGATTATTTTTAAACACAAGGGGAAATGTAACAAAACCAGCCATCTTAAATTTATTTTTGAAACAATTGTGTTTATATGCACTGTGAATAACTTTTATGGAGCAGAGTTGATGTGTGTGCATACACACAAGCACTTTCAAAACCAGAAAATACAGAAAAGCCTGGCTGTTCACTGGCATCTGGCATCTGCTGTTCTATTCCAAGTGATTAAGTCATCTACAATGACTTCTTCCCTCTTGGGATAAATCAGACAGTGTCTCTGGCTCCATGAATGGGAACAGCAAGCTGAGGTTCTATGAAACAACTAATGCATTCTAGATATTTTCATGTGTTTCAGAAGGGACCTCCACAGGGCCTTCCAGCATGTCTGTCCCTAGACAGCCACAAGTAACAACAAAAAACGAATATGGTAGAAGCATTCACACTTCACACCTTTCATTCCTGATGTTCTGCTGAGATGCAGCAGATGGACGCACAGCAGTAGATTTCCAAGTGGCTGCCAAATGGGGCAACACAACCAAGCAGGGAAGAGAAGTGTGTTCCTCAGGATGTTAGAGGACAGGTGTTTTTCCTAGATCCTCTTGTAGTCATTCAGTGACACATGGTAGTTTGGTTCAACTTACCAGAGAGAAGCAGTTGGAGCCAGGATACATACCGCATCAGCATGAAATGGATTTAGGAGAACTTGACCTGAAATTCTAGTACTGGTCCTAGTCCAGTGCTTAATCCATTAGCCCAACAATGCATCGTGTCCACTATGCAACTCCAGAGAGACTCAAGGTACTGTGAACTCTTCCTTCTGCCATCTATGGCTTCTCAGATTTTCCCTGTACAGGGAATATTATGGCAGATACAGGTTTGAAGTGAGCCAAGGCAGTCAAGTCTCTGAGATTCTTATCTCCAGTTAAACACCAAAAAGCTGCAAGTGGAGCTGTGGCTCAAGTGGTAGAGTGCTAGCCTTGAGCAAAAAAACTCAGGGACAACACCCTGACCCTGTCCCTGGGTTTAAGCCACGGGGCTCCAGTGTGTGTGTGTGTGTGTGTGTGCGTGAGAGAGAGAGAGAGAGAGAGAGAGAGAGAGAGAGAGAGAGAGAGAGAGAGAGAGAGAGAGAGAGAGAGAGAGAGAGATTTATACATTTGCCTTCCTCTTTGGGATAGTAATTCATTATCTGTGTTTGTCTTCTTTGCTTCTATCTAGAAACCAAATGGATTTCATCTACTTTCTGCCTTTGCATCTTTGTATTTCTGAGTTTTAAAAGAAAGAAACTGGAATAGGATTAAGGCTCTTATCTTGCTATCTCCCAAACTATTTGATTTGGAACCTGAACACTAAGCTGGCTGATCTTCTGACTTGTTCTAAGTAAACAAACGAATCAAGAGGCCAGGGGCGAGGATTCCTCCAGCTCAGCTGAGCCCAACAGATTACAATGCTAGAGCTTGCTCTGAAACTCCTGTGGGACAGCAGATTTTCCTGAACTTCTCACAGAGAGAAGCATTGCCCTATTTTCTTTTCCAATACCAATGATATCTTTGAGAGTTTGAAGTTGAATCAACCAGCAAATAGATTTTCTAGTTAAAATTTTTATATCTAGGCTACTTTGTATTTTACCCTAGACCCACTCTCTCTACCTCAGCTAATTTCAGTGAAAATGTACTGATGCTCAGTAAAAGTTGTAGGTGTTATACAGGTCTCTCCTAGTGCGGGTAAATAAATAACAACCTCTTCACCCATGCCACCCAATATTTCCCTTCCCATATTCAGTATCAGTTGAGTTGGGCACTTGTATCATTGACAGAATGCTGTAGACAAGTGATTCAGTCTAATACCTAAGGGAGCTTGTTAATAATACCATGGTCCTGAATTACAGCTTTCATGCCATCTATAGCTATGAGCTGAGCAACCATTGAGAAAGTGTACAATGACTGGTAGATTCAAAGGGCAGGAGAAAGTCAAATGTGGCAAAACACACCTGGAACCCCAGGTATGGGGGAGGTACAGGTAAGGGATCATGGTGTGAGGACAACTTGGAGGTGGGGGAAGGGAGGTCCTATTTGAAAATAAGAGCAGAAATGACTGAACTGGTTGACCTCTTGGCCAACCCAGAAAGAAGAAGGAAGGAAGGAAAGAAAGAAGGAAGGAAGGAAGGAAGGAAGGCAGGAAGGAAGGAAGGAAGGAAGGAAGGGAAAGAGAGACAAGAGAGAGGAACAGAGAAAAGGGGAGAGTGAGAGAAAAAGAAAGAAAGAGAAAAGAAGGATTAAAAAAGAAAGAAAGAAAAGAAGGAAGAAAGAAAGAAAGAGGGAGTTTGGTAGTCCTCACCAATATACAAATGTCCCATCTCTAAACAGTCAAATTAAGTTTTTTCTCTTTTAATACCTCACATTAGGAATTAAATGTTGAATGATGGATGGAGCCTTGATTACATTTTAAAACATGGAGTCTTGGAGAATCACTCAAACTATATCCAAATCATAGCACTTTTGGATCCCATTTTTAGGATTCATTTCTTTATATTGGCCCTACTGTTCTGACAGCTAAAGATTATGTGAGCAAGGAATTAAAATCTATCAAAATAAGAAATCCATTCTGGGCCTTAAAAATAGAGTGATAAGTATCTGTAGGCTGTTTAGAAAACTACTTCTGATTTTCAGGCTTATCTAATCTATTTAGATTACTGTTTTTGTGTGTGTGCATGTGTATACCAGTAGTGTGAGTCCAACTTAGAGAGTCCCACACTTGCTTGCTTTTTCACTCTAGACCAGTGCTCTACCATTTGAGCCACATCTCCACTTCTGGTGTTTTGCTGGTTACTTGAAGATAAGAGTCTGGCAAACTTTTCTGTCTAGGCTGGCTTTAGACTGTGGTCTTCAGATCTCAGCCTCCTCAGTAGCTAGGGTTACAGATATGAGCCAACAGTGCCAGATATATGCAGCAGACTGGAAAGAGTTCAAGGCCACTGGTTTGAAACCATTTGGAGGAAATCCCTATCAGACTAGTATTTCTTCATCCAGTATAAGTTATAGGATGTACCATGGTTAGAAAAATGAGGATGTCATTGGTCAAGTGGAACAAAGCACTGGATGACTTTTTGCAGAGGTGGTATTACAATTTAACCCAGACTAGTTCATCATTAATGACAAGAATTGGTGACATAGCTTTTTAGCATGCAGAATTTACGATTGAAAATTCAAAGTTGGAAATGTTGGCACATTTCAAACACAGACAGAGCTTCTTATCTTGGACCTTCGGACATTTGGAAGTAGCCAAACAAAAAGAAGTGGGTTCCTGATTGGATTGTCTAATTCAGCTTATTTCAAATTCAATAGTGGGCTGTTTTCTGGTCTCCCAATAAAATTATCCCATTGGCTCCATGCCCTGCACTGCTGACATGCTTATTATATCAATTGTTAACCCAGGTTGGGAGGAGAAATATTAATACACAAAAAGAGAAAGACAATATGCAGACTTTGTCTTTAGAAGATTTTCTGGACAGTTACTCTTTAGTATTTGTATATATGTTTTTTATCCTTGAGAAAAATTAATGTAGTATACTTCTTGATGAAAGTTTAATACATTTAAATTTCCCATTTTTCCAAGGTGTTGGAAAAGATATGCAGAGTTTGCTAACTTTTATCTACAGCCCATTCAATTTACTATGCAATTTCAATTACCAACATTTCAAAGAAGGTCATTCAAAAAGACAGGCTTTCTACAAGAGGACTAGATTGGTACTGGAAATTGGAAAAATAGAACTATGATACCATAGGTTCCTGTTATGAAGGTATATAAGGCATGCAGTAAGAGCTCCATGGAACCAGGTGCTGGTGGCTCACACCTATAATCCTAATTAATCAGGAGGATGAGATCTGAGGATTGTGGTTCAAAACCAGCCTGGGTAGAAAAGTCTATGAGACTTATCTCCAATTAGCCACCAGAAAACTGGAAGTGGTGCTGTGACTTAAAGTGGTAAAGCGCTAGCAATGAGCAAAAGAGCTCAGGGATAATGCCCAGGCCCTGAATTCAAACCCCATGATTGAAAAGAAAGAAAGAAAGAAGGAAGGAAGGAAGGAAGGAAGGAAGGAAGGAAGGAAGGAAGGAAAGAAAGAAAGCGAGAGAAAGAGAGAAAGAGAAAAGATAAAAAAGGAAAACAGTTTCATGGATTGAGCACCACTTAAGTAGAATGAAGTAGCGAAAGCATGGAGGGTGATTAGGCTTTTGGTGCATTGCAAAACGACTTGGGGGCATTTTCAACCTCAACCCATCATCTTGCACCACTGCTTCATCTCTCTTGACTCAATTTTTGACATATATCTTTAGTTCTTGAAATAAGTTCCCATTTGTTGGGCTCTTAAGTCATATTACCCCTTTTTGGAAAGTTCTTTTCCCTTCACCAGTAACCTTTCATGGTTACACATGGTTGCACAGCTCTTGCGGGCTCTTAAAGGTTTCTGGAAAAACTCTTGTTTGTATTGCAACCCAACACATCTTCTCTATAATTTGACAGCAAACTTATGGAGAAGAGAACCCTGTCTTCATCTATTACAAAATTTAGCTAGAAGAAATCATGGTAGGAACATACTGGTAAGTTTAAAAATACCATCATAATGCAAAGACCAATACAAGCCTGGATAAAAATAATAGTGGCAAATAAAGCAGATGGTCCACCAGAATAGGACTGTCTTTTAAATTTTATTATGTGCATGCTTATAGTGGATTTTATTTAAGTCTTTATTTTCTTCTGGCATTACAATTTGAGACACTCTCTCTTTAACACAAAAAAAGACAATCAAATCTAAAGTAGGGGAAGTATGAAAACTAATCTTGAGTTCATAAAGAAACCAAAAGATAAAACCAAGAAGAGACTGGTGAGTGGCAAGTCCCCATCTCTCCAACATTGAGACTGTTACTTCTTAATTTTTGTCAAAGGAGAATGTGAAGGCAAACCTGCTTGAAAATGGTGTGAAAGTACAAATAGAATGGGCGTTGACTATGGTTACTTTCGAGTGTAAATGGTTGTTGTATGTTTTCAATGTGGTTCTCCAAAAGAACAACATTCTTAAGATATATTTGGAGATAGACAGAGGATAGGCAATAGACAGACAGACAGATAGACACATACATACATACATCCTTATGTACAGTTTATTATAAGGATTCAGCTCATCTCATTATGGAGGCCTACAGGTTCTGAAATCTTCAGAGTGATTCGGGAGGTTGGAGACCCAGGAGAACAGATGATGTAAATTCAAGTCTGATGGAAGAAAAACTCAAGATCCAGCACAACCAATATTTCAGGTTGAGTTTGAAGGCAGGAAAATCCAGTGGTCCAGTTCAAAGGGAGTCAGATGAGAACTCTCTCAGTCAGATCAAGATCATTCTATCTGTTCAACATTGGCCTTTAGCTAATGAGAGGAAGCCCACCCATGTTAGGGAAGTCAATTTGCTTTAATTATTATGCAAATTTAAATATTAATCTCATCCCCAAAACATCCTTATAGAACACCCAGAAAGTTTTTGACTAAATATCTGGGTACCCTGTGTCTCTGTGAAGCTGACACACAAAATTATCAAATTATATTTTTAGTATGTCAAAATCACATACTTCTTCCCCCCCCATAAGTAACAAATGTTTTCATAATTTTTGTCCATTTGCATGTTTTCTTTCCTATGGTTTAAATCTGTGTTTCTAATTCATGCCTGACTTATGGTAATTCTGATGGATAAAAGTTCCATTTTATTCCCATGGAACATTATGGATTGAATTATTAGCACATAGAGTTGATGACCCAGTTAAAAGGGCAATTAAGCGTATCAATTAAATTAAAATGCTCCTAGATCTGTCTAGACCCTGTGTTGTGGAGTACACAAACAATTGCTATTTCCACAAAGTGAACCCTGTGAACTTTGTGAAGACAGTTCAGATTTATGGTTTGAAACCAGCCTGGACATAAAACTTTGAAAGATCATCTCAACAAATAGTTGGGTGCAGTGGCACCTATCATCTGTAGTGACAAGCATAGGGCTAAAGTCACAAGCATCTAGGGCTAAAGTGATAACTAACTAACTAACTAAATAAATAACACAGAAAGAGGCTGGAGGCATGATTCAGATGATTAGATTGCTGGGCTAGTAAGACTAGGCCCTGAGTTCAATACCCAGTACTGCAAAGATCAAAAATAAAACAACAACCCAAAGTGGAACACACTTTGTGATCATAAAAAATGTAAGTAGTCATTTATCTAAACATTTTACCTAGTAGATCCACACAAGCACACGTGTACAGAAGTCCTGGTGTAACTAGCTATTAATAGAAACATTCCTTTGCAGTGTGTTTTCAGAGCCTTTAGTAGAGGTGAAAGGAAGAACGGAGAAAAAGGGATCGCACTCCTTCTTCTGCTCTGGCTTGAAATAGACAAATCGTTTGCTTCCTCTACAAATACTCCAAGGGTTTTGTCAGTTACAGAGATCTCTGCTTTTACGAAATCAAAGATTGTTTCTTCCTCTTTATGATAGTTGACATAGGAAGTAAAATATTAAAAAAAAAAAAGATTCCAGGAATGGAAACAGGAAAACTGCACATATCTGGAAAGCCCTGAAAATTTCTAACACTGGTCCCAAATCATGTGCATCATCTTTATAAATACAGTTTGAATGATTTTATCTCATCATCAGATCAGAAAAATTTTAAATCTTATTCTTTGCAATTTATGACATTTATTAATTGTGAGTATTACAGTCATCTCCTTTCACATTTTGTACAGAAGAACGCATATCCTAAGGTACTTATCTTAGAATGATTAAGAGCTTTTCTTAGCAACACCTGAGAACTAATTCTATTTCTCATCCTACGAGAAGCTGGGTTTGACAGCTAATGGATCTGTTTTGTTCTAAAACTACCATCTGTTCCAAGGCACTTTTTAAGGTTTTTATCATCTCCATCGTATGTAAGATATATAAATATGTATTCCTAATTATTCACTTCCAAGAAAAAGGTAAAAGCACAATTAGAAAGGTATGCATAATATTTAAGCAACATAGCTGTTTAAATTTCAGTTAATGAAGAAATTCCTATACCCACTAGCCCTTTGGCCAGTTGCTATAAACAAAAAGAACTGCAGGTGACTGCTGGAGTTGAGGGCACCATCACACTTTCTAAAGATGTGTTACTAATTCCGGGAGCTGCTATGTCTCAGATGTACACAAGCTCTTCCAGAGCACGACTCAGGGATGCTAGTTTCCTTTTAAAGTCAGCTTGTGTCACTCTGGGTACCTGCAGGTATTTGAATCTTTGGCCGTGATTCCACTCTGTGCCTTAATTTACCTGACTTGTCTGTTCTACTCTTTCTGCAATTTGGTGATTCAATTAAATCTTTTATGATAAACCAATCAAAATAGTTGACATTTGGGGGGGGCTTTGAGTATCAAAAAATTCCTTCCTGGTAGATATATAAAATATCAAAAAATAGCTGTCTGGTTCTATTCTTTTCGTATCTAGCAAATTAGTTCATGATCTAACCCCACTAGTTGCCAATAATTTTTTCTCACCCAGGTTACATTGATCTCTTTTAAGTTTGACCTCAAGAAGCATTTTCTTCATCTTGGAACCAAGAGTGATCTGTAGGGAGGTAATTTGAGCCAGAGTAAGGAAACGATGCATTGTGCTTTAGCAAATTTGATATACATTTCTAAGATTTACTGCAACTGACAAACATCGAGGCTCTGGTGGAAAAGAGAATTTGTTTTTCTTCCTCTTTCCCTAGGCTGAGAACAAGTCTTGGAAAGCTGCTGGTATCATGCGCAAAAGTAGCACAGGGAGCCAACTGAGCAGCAGGTGACAAGGACAAGATGGAGGGCACTAGAGGAAAGCATGCTGTGGTCCTGCTGGGTGGTTGCCTTGGAAGGGAGTTGAATGGAGGCCAGGAGGGTGATGGGAGAGAGTGTTCTATTGGGCCAGTGGCCTGTGGAGAGGCTCCTGGGGACAGTGGGCCTGATATTATAGGCTGAAAGTGGCAAGAGGTGGGGCTGTTATGCTGAGTTGGGAGTGGCTGATCATCTGTGAAGCAAGTGAGCAGGAACTGGACTGCAAGATGTGATGTAGGAATCTGAATGAACAAAGCCTTTACCAACGATTTGTAGAGGAGTGATGTGATCAGATGAGATTCATGGCACATGATTCTCTAGACTGTAGAAAAATGTAAGCAAGCAGAAGGGAGTGAATAGCAGACTACCAGATGGAAAAGTATCACCAACATTGAAGTCCCATATTAAAAGAACACACAGGGTTCAGCACTGGCTTGCTTGGGGGAATGGATGGAGGAGGCTGTAGGAGGGTGGCCTAAACTTGACTCAGAGCTTTAGGAAGAGAGGAAATGTACCTAATATTATCTGTTTGAAAGGAGGAAGGAAGGAGTCTTTTAGAAAAAAGAAGCAAGCGGTGATTCCAAACTTGGTGGTTCTTCTAAGATAAGAATTCCAAAAAGAGGAATGATTTTCTTTTCTCTCCATTCAAGAATGTTTAGACCAAACTACTAGACAGTAAGATAATCAATTCTACTTGGCCATAACCTAGGAAACGACTACTCATTAAAAAAAAAAAACTATTTTAAAACTGGGTGCTGCTGGGTCATGCCTGTAATCCTGCTACTCAGGAGGCTGTGATGATGAGGATCAGCGTTTGAAGCTAGACCAGACAGGAAAGTCTGTGAGACTCTTACCTCCAATTAACCCCAAAAATCCAGAAGTAAATCTGTGACTCAAGTGATAGAAAACTAGCCTTAGCACAAAAGCTCAGGGACAGTGCCTATACCCAGAGTTCAAGCTCCAAGATCAGCATACACACACACACACACAAAAGAAAACACTTCCTATATTTGTTTTCTACCAAGAGATTCATATGGATCTTCTTTCTTATTCTTCCTTCTCACTGACTCATTTGAAAATGTAGATAACTGATAAACAAGAATGATTAGAAACAATTACCAGGTGTTGGTGACTCACATTTGTAATCCTAACTACTCAGGAAGCTGAGATAAGGATTGTAGTTCAAAACCAGCCCAGGCAGTAAAGTACAAGTGGCTCTTACATCTCATTAAGCACCCAAAAGCCAAAAGTGGAGTTGTGGCTCAAGTGGTAGAGTTTTAACTTTGAGCAAAACAGCTCCCAGGCCCTGAGTTCAAGCCCTAGGACTTACAAACAAAAAAAGAGGGAAGGAAGGAAGGAAGGAAGGAAGGAAGGAAGGAAGGGAGGAAGGAAGGAAGGAAGGAAGGAAGGCAGGAAGGAAGGGAGGGAGGGAGGGAGGGAGGGAGAGAGGGAGGGAGGGAAGGAGGGAGAGAGGGAGGGAGAGAAAGAAAGAAAGAAAGAAAGACACAAAGAAAGAAACAAAGAAAGGAGAGAAAGGAGAAAAATGCAAAATATAACTGTTCTGTTTTCATATGTGCAGTTAAGCATGACTATGTCAGGTGGATCAGTCCTAGATATGGTATATACAGTCTGATCCCAAGGCATTCCTTTTCCTGATGCCCTCTATTCTTCCAGGGGGAACAGTCATGTTATATGTCATGTGACTCTACGGCAGCCAATCCATGTGTCTTCACATCATCAGATAAAGTTCTTAGCTTGGAGAGTACACACATACACCATGTCTATGACATCTGACCTTCTTTTTACAGTTGCATATTGAGAACGTGAGCTATGACCTTTCTCTCTTCAGCATTGCCAGTATTGGTCCCATAATCAGTGGCAGCATCCTCCAAAGTGATATCAAGGAGGGAAGCCAGCTGCAGCTTGCACACAGCTAGTTCTAAAGAGAAATACACTATTGTCTGTGGCCCTTTTATGCAGAAGTATAAAGAGGGCCTGTTGCCACTGGCCTGTCTAATTAGAGGAGCAACTCCTCTGATGGATGGTTCAAGACTCAGCTCTTTCCAATTATCCCAGATATAATTTACTGATCTCGCTGTCAGCTCAGAGCGATCAGCTTTTTCCTCAAAAGGATCAAGCCTGTGAGGGCTGCTTTTGTCTATCCATTAAACCATTGGAACATCTACTTCCACTGTCTTTGCAGGTTTGATGGGTGAATTGCCTGGCTTGCTTTAAACGGCAGCTCTCTGATGCTGAGGATCTATTTTTAAAAAGAAAGAAAGGAAGAAAGCCTTCATCCTGCTTCAGAGGGGGGGGCAAAGTTCTCTCTTGCTTCATGTTGTCTATCTTTCTACAATCCCAATCAGTCTCATGGGCTGTGTAGTGTGAAAGTGACAAGTTGAGGTCCCTGCCAACCAGCTTTGAGGGCTATCAGGAAAAAAGTTTCTCTCTCTCTCTCTCTCTCTCTCTCTCTCTCTCTCTCTCTCTCTCTCTCTCTCTCACACACACACACACACACACACACACACACACATTGTTTGGTTGACCAGAGGGAGCTCCTGGGATTTCAGAGGAAAAGACAGACTTATCCTTAGTAACAAAAATTGAAAAAGACTGGAATACAAAGCAGACTACAGTGAGATAACATTTCATACCCATCAGGATGGCTGTTTCATAAACCACACACAGTAAAATAACAACTGTTTGTGTTAGGTAAATTAAATGGGTAGGTTTAATTAGGTAGCTGATGAAGGGAACACCACACGGTGTTCAGGTAGGAAGAGAAGTTTATTTCACTGAACTGCCTGCCTGTGTGTGGTGGAGTGGCATGACCCAAAGGGCAGGCTGGTGTCCCACCTGGGCTTAAGTAGGGAAGGGGCAGGGGAAAGATGGGCCAGGTGAGGGAAGGTGTGGCCACAGTGGATGCAGATGTGACCTCAGGGCCTGGGAGCTTCCCCCAGTCTAATGGGAGGTGTGACCCCAGGTGGCCCAGGATGTGACCTTGGAGGAGGGGGTGACTGCCTCCAGGTGTGCCAGTTACCTAAGTGACACACTTACTGGGCAGAGACTTAGCCGAGAGGAGGGAGGAGTCTGCCCTGCCTTTCCAGAGCAGACCTTACAGTTTGCAAGAATCTGGTGAAGTTTGTACTCTGTTCATTGCTGGTGGCCATGTAAAGTGGTCCAGTCCCTGAGGAAAACAGTTTGGCAGATCCTCAGCAAGTTAACACAGAATTAGCATCTGGTCCAGCAATTCTACTTTTGGTATATACACAAAAGAACTGAAAGTATGGCTCAAAACAGATATTTGATAATGATGTTCATAACATTATTCATAATGGCCAAAATGGCATTAAAAAATTCTCATGAAGCTGGGTGCCGGTGGATCATGCCTGTAATTCTAGCTACTCAGGAGGCTAAGATCTGAGGATCTTTTTTTTTTTTGGTCCGGTTGTGGGCCTGAACTCGGCCTGGGCGCTGTCCCTCAGCTCTTCAGCTTAAGGCTAGCACTCTACCACTTGAGCCACAGCGCCACTTTCAGCTTTTTTTTTTCCTGCTTATGTGGTGCTGAGGAATCAAACCCAGGGCCTCAAGCATGCAAGGCAAGCGCTCTACCACTGAGCCACCTTCCCAGCCCATGAGGATCTTGATTCAAAGCCAGCCCAGGCAGGAAAGACCTTGAGACTCTTATCTCCAATAAACCACCAGAAAACTGGAAGTGGCACTGTGGCTCAAGGAGTAGAGTGCTAGCCTTGAGCTGAAGAGCTGAGGGACAGCATCCAGGTCCAGAGTTCAAGCCCCACAACTTACAAAACAAAACAAAAACCAAGAAAACCCCAAACCCTTCATGACTGAGCCAGAGAAGGGGTGACAATGTCCAAAAAGAAATATATTCTTTACTTGACTTACATGACTGTAACCCCTCTGTACATCATCTTTATGATAAGAATACATTAAAAAAAAAAAAACCCTCATGTCCTGTGGGACTCTGGTGGCTCATACCTGTCTTAACTATCCAGGATGCAAAGATCATATGATCATAGTTCAGAACCAGCACAGACAGTCAAATTTACTAGACTCTTACTTTCAATTGCCAGGCTTAAGCAAAAAATGTAAATGAGATCATAAAGCCCTGAGTTCAAGTCCCAGTACTGGCACATCCCCCCCACCACACACACACATTGTCATGTTTGTCAATGGATGAATAAATAAATAATATATATACCACACATATATTATATAGGGAGAATGGTGTATGCATGTTGTGTGTATATGTATATATGCATAAATATGTACACACATATATATCATATGCCATTCTCTGTATATAACATATGTAAAACAGATATTCTGTGTGTGTATGTGTGCAAAATCTCTGGTGTAAAACTAAGGACACATACGTTGTGGTCCTGTGTAGTATAGTATTGCTAATCATTAGTATTTAATGACTGTCTCCCTCTATGGAAAGAATAGTACATTATAGTATAGTATATTATTCATCATTAAAAAAGGAGTGAAAGTATGCAACATGGAAGAACTTCAAAGGCAGTAGCTACCTAAAGTAATTCATATGCAAAATGAGAAATATGCCATTCAACATGAGAAATATTCCATTCCCCGTGGCTGGTATGGGGTACTAGGAATGGGTATATTTATAGACAAGAAAAGAATTAAGTTATACCTGGGAGCTGATGTAGGAAGTTACTGGCTAATGAATACTGAGTTTCGGGTTGGGATGATTACAAACTTCTGAAAATAGAGCTGATGGTTGCCACTGAAATGTATACATGTCAAAATGAAAAAAAAAAAGAGTAGGAAGGTAACTTTTATTGACTCAGTTTCTTGTCAAGGTCTTAGGTGGCTCAGTCCCATCTACGGTCTGCCTTGAGGTCTGTAGATATGCTCGTACCTCCAACAGAGAAAACGAGACAAGCTTTGTGTGGCTATGCAGGCTGCCTTGTTAACAGTACTCTGCAGCTTCAAATGTCTTCACAAGTCTGGGGCCATTTTTCTGCCTCTTTCCTAGGCAGTGAGTTCTGCAGTAAGCTGCAAGTAAGTTCTCCCCTCCCTGAAAAAAAAAGGAAAAAAAAAAACTTTCAAAATAAATTAAACATGTGCCTGAGCTGTCCCTCCTTCTCCCTGTGGCTGGTTCTCAACAGCCTAGAGTAAATTTTGTATCTTCCTGCCTGTAACCATAGAATACCTCTGATCACATGCTGACTTTGATCCCTGGGAACCTGGGGATAACTGTCAGTCAGTCTCATGCCACTAGGGTTTAATTTAGACTTTAATGATTAGCAATGAGATGCTATGCAGCACAGCACACATGTCCTTACATTGTCCTAGATGCACAGTGATAGTCCTTCACAATGTCACTGAAAAACTAGGACGGGGATAACAGAAGAGCTCTGGCATTCTGGCCATCCCTTGCTGAACAGGATGCAGTGGGAAGCGCATCCATGGAGCTCTGATGGAGCTGTAGTCAGCAATGTCTGTATCTTGCAAATAGGTGATAGAATAAAAATACTGCTGCTATCACACTAGAAGGATATATTGGTCAGGTTTCTGTGTAGGCACAGCGTCAGTCAGCTTTCCATCACCATACCTCACTGGTAAAGAAAGTAAGGTCGACTAATCCATGACTGAGTAGTCACATAGCTCATCGTGGGTGAATGTGTGGTAGAGCAAAACCACTCACCTACAAGCCAGAGAACAAAGAGAAGAAGCGGAAGAAAATAGGGCCGCTCAGTCTCCTTCACAGGTCATGTCTCCAATGACCTAAAGACTTCCCCCTGAGCTCTATCTTCTAAGGTTTCCATGGATCCTGATAGTGGCACCCTGGAGAAAGACTCTTTAACACACGGACCTGGGAGGAGACATTCAAGATCCAAACTGTAGCAGATACCAAATACTCAAAACATCCCTGTTGCCCCATATTTATAAATGAAACGTGAAAATACAAAAGTCCCAGCAATACAAATATCTCAGGTTAACACCACTTTTCTTCTCAATCAAGATGGTAGTGAACAAGGGACAGAACTTTGAAGTCAGTGTTATAACGAGGATGCAACAGTGGAAGCTCTTCCTAGGGATTAACTCTTTCTAGAAACATCTTGGTCCTTTCAGGGATGTCACTAAATCTGAAACAACCCTCCCTGATTTTCAATATCTACTCATTTCAGCTTGTGCCCTGGTGCCCTTCTGCTTCGGTTCTGACAGGTTGACCTCTGCTTGGGTTGTGATGTGGCTCCATTTTATATGAGGATTGTTATCCAGGCTGGATGTAATTTCCAAGGGTGACTTCAGAATTTAGGTTCAGCTAAAAACCTCACAGTTGGAGCAAATTTCAGACATTCTATCTCCGTAGCCAACTATTGGCCTATTCCTTAAATAAGAACAAGTCAGTGTTGTTGATACTGACATGAGTATTAGCTAAGTGAAGTGTCTGCAGACCTACGGGCTTAATGAGAATAACATGTTGTTCTTAAAGAATCTAAAAACATACTGACTGAGGTGACAATGGCTTACGCCTATAACCCTAGCTATTCAGGAGACTGAGATCAGAAGATCGGGGTGCCAAGCCAGCCCTGTGAAACTCTTATCTATAATTAATGACAAAAAAAAAGCCAGAAGTGTAGATGTGGTTCAAGTAGTAGAATGCTAGTCTTGAGCACAAAAGCTCAGGAACAGTCCATAGGCCCTGACTACAAGCCCTAGGATCTATGTGCATGTGTACATGCATACATGTGCGTACACGTGTATACACACACACTCATATATTAAAAACAATGTGTAAATAACTCTGTTTTGAGCATATATACCATGGGCTTCTTCATCATATCAACAGCCATTATCAAAGCACACTATTCCTTTCAGAGATTAGCATGACTCCCAACCCACTCAATTCCCAAGCCTTTTTCCCTCTGCAATAATATGCTTTCTATAAGTCTGTATAGATTTCTAGCTTGTACAATTAGAATTTAATAAAATGATTAAGCCGTTTTAAAAACTAACCTGCCATGGGGAATGGAAAGAATGTACTGGTTCTTAAATGAGGAAGCAGCTGTGTGTGGACATAAAAGAAAGGGGTGGTAGACATGGACTGCTAACACAGGCTGCATGATGTCCTCCTCCAGCATCCTCCTCCTTTTGAGGTTCTAGAATCTTCTTTTGCAACCTTTCCAAATTCTCCTTCCTCATGAGCATCACTGGCATCTGGAGGTGAGCACAGCTGCAGATGCTGTTGCCCCTCCCTGGAAGTCGTTGCCATGGTACCTTGGGTGGATACAGCGCTGTGCACATTAGTACCATCCCTGCACAATCCAGAAATATGTGCAAGGAGATACCATCCACCTGAGGAAATAAAAAATAGAAGCCAGGCCTACAGAGGCAGGTTGGCTGAATGTTTGGGTCAGAGAATCTGGCTCAAACTACACAGAGAATAGTTGAATGTGAAATCACTGAAATCTTCAGAGAGTTTCTAACATGGTCATATTACTTTCAGCTTGGCCAGTTGCCTCTTTGAGACTCTCCCATTAAATTGGAAAGAAAAGGGTAATGGTTAGTTAAGCCCTATCTTAGTTACAGGTATCTGTTGATGTCAATATTCAAAGGAAGAGCCATGCCTCAAAGAATACCCTTGTTATGGTTGTTCTACTTTTCTGTATTCTTTTTCTTTTCTGGCCATGGCCTTGAACTCAGAGCATGGGTGCTGTCCCTGAACTCTTCAGCTCAAGGCTAGCACTCTACCACTTGAGCCACTGGGCCACTTCCAGCTTTTTCTGTTTATGTGGTGCTGAGGAATTGAACTCAGGGCTTCATGCGTGCTAAGCAAGCACTCTACCAATGAGCTCCATTCCCAGTCCTTATGGATTCTTTCTAATATTTTTATTATCTGTGAGTAGTTGTACAATGGAGTTTAAGTTTACCATGTCAGTTTATGAGTACATTGCATCCCTTTCCATCCCTTTCATCATTTTCCTTAATCTCTCTCAACCCCGCCCATCCCTCAAGTTACTAGTTCTATTTTTATATGTGTGCATTGAGTATTATGACTTATTCACCCACCATTTATTCTCTCCTCATTTGATTTCAGATAGGTATACTTTGGCCACTGCATTTAAAAATAAGATTTCTACCACACTTACTCATTCTCTTGACATTGGGGCCAAACTACCCTTCTAAACTCCAAATCAAATCATCAGTTTTCTGTCCCTCTTCTCCCTGACTTTCCGTCTCTCTCAGTCTCTCTGTCTCTGTCTCTGTCTCTCTGTCTCTCTCTCTCACACACACACAAGCACACATATATACGTAGTCATATGCTCTGACGAAGCTCTGAAACCTCATGTTTCACATTAGAGGCTTCTCATTAAAGTGTTCTTTTGGAAAGTTGTGCTGTCTGGGTTCCCTGGCAGAACATATATCTTGCCCTTTTCAGAGTATTTCATGGTGTTTCAATAACGTTAAAACATTCTGATGCTTTGTTTAACTTGAAAATGCACATGCTGTTGGCAATGCTAGTCTCCTAAATAAGGAAGAAAAGAAGGGAGCGAAGGAGGGATGAAGGAAGGAAGGAAGGAAGAGTGAGGGAGGAGAAGGGAAGAGAAGAGAGGGAGGGAAGGAAGGGAAGAAAGTACAATCTTGCTTTACAATGAAAAGGCTAAGTCAAATGGTCCTCCCTAAAATGTGTTTAATCACATTATCTCTGTAACATTTTTCCACACAAAAAAAAATACAAAATTATTTCTTTCTGGGGTTGGAGACTGGTTCTGTTGGTACCAAGATGGTCAATGAACAAAAGCATCAGTTGTCATATTTGAGTCCCAGTCTCAGCCAAAAAAGGAAAAAAAGCAAAAGAAATGGTTTCCACCCATATTAGTCAACAAATGCGGGAACTGTGCTCCCTTATATTTACTTCCCCAAAATGGGAGTTACCTTGGGTTCATAGAGTATCATGATATGCCAGATGCTTTGCATCTCCGTCAGCATGCTCATGAACTTCAGAAACTTCAGGAACAGCCAATTTTCAGAACGTTGACTCTGTGCTGGATGCTTTCATATAACATCTCATCGAAGCCTCGAAACAAACTATTTGTTAGCGTATGAAGACACTGAGGCCGGAGGTCATTTTCTCTGAAGACACACCACAAATGGCAGCCTTGATATTCAGACCGCATGTCTGATTGCTGGTGCTTTCCCCTAGAAGCTGGGTCACCTCCTAACCGAGGCAGAGGAAGTAGGAAGCACTTCCCTCCAAATACATTCAGCTCCTCAAATGGGAACAAGGATTACTAAGGTATTGCTTGGAACACTTGTCAGTATTAAGTACTGTGTGGACTGGTCACCACATACCATGGACCTCAAACTTTAAAGCACAATGTAAACGACAGGGTTTGTTTGAAAACTGCAGATTTCTAAGCGCTGCCTCGGGTTCATAGCCAATAGTCACTGACCACTATATTTTCCAAATAATAAATTGATAGATGTGTGCTGTATTAGATTTAGATTACAGCCTATCTAGTCTTTGGTGGGATTTGAACTCAGACTTGGACTCTCACTCAAGTTGCTTGCTCATGGCTGGTGCCCTACTTCTTGAGCCATGCTTCCAGCCTGGCATTTTGCTAGTTAATGGGAGATAGAGTCTGTATCTGCCTAAGCTGGCTTTGAAGCTCAGTCCTCATATCTCAGTCTCCTAAGTGGCTAGGATTACAAGCATGAGCCCCTGGTGCCAGCTTCTACTTCTCCTTAAGTATATTTCCACAAATGTAATTAGTAAGAGCTTAAAATAGTCTATCAGATGGCTGAAAATTGCCTTTCCCATCCTGAGTTGTTCAGTATTATAAGATTGGGTGTTCACAGCCCTTAGTGTGTCACTATCGCTGGAAATTTGCCAGGTACCAGGGCCCTATTATTATTATAACTCACTAGGAAAGATGGGAAGAATAGAACTGTACTGATAACATTGGAGCCATGCATTATGAGGTGCCAGCAAAGAATCAATAACTAGGAAATGTGCTACATTTCTATTAATCCCTAATGATATAGAATCTATCAGAACCCCATATTTAAACAGGTAGTGTGTGACATAAACAGGTGGCTCATGACTGTAAATGAAAGTGTTCCCTCAAAAAAATACTCATTTTGTTTATGAATGGCATCTGCTCCAAGAACATATGGTATTCTAGCTCCAGGGAGCGCAGTATAGAGGGAGAGAAGACACAGACAGGTGGATACAATACAGCTTCGGTAACTAGTTATGGTACCTTGCAAGTATTTGGTAGTTTCAGCAAAATTTTGAATTCACATTCCAGCCATCAAGAGCTACAAGGAAGGCTGTGAAACTATACAGACCGAAGAGTGAAGACACCTGCCTGTCTTGAGAAAACTACACAGTAGATTAAATTCCTTGCTGACCAGTTGAACATTGCATTCAATGACTCATTGCATGAAGAGGCCGCTGCAAGCATGTCCACAGAGATGAAAGCTATGTGCAGAAATGAGGCTTCCTGAAAGTCCTTATCAGTGCTGACTGGAAAAAGTGCACTAGGTTGTTGGGAGGAGTGCAGCAAAGGAAAGACTGCCAGTTACTTGGGAACTTAGAGACACTAGCTAATTGTTCCATCTAGATAAAACACTGGGTTTGGATTTTCAAGGTTATTTTTCAATTATGGTTGGTGAAAGCTGACTTTCATGTGAGTGATTTCTTTAGCTCTTTAGCTGCCTTTCTACAAGCCACTGATCTTCCACTTTGGCCTTTTTTTTTTTTTTGGTCAATTGTGGGGCTTGAACTCTGGGCTTGGGCGCTGTCCCTCAGCCCTTCAGCTCAAGGCGAGCGCTCTACCACTTGAGCCACTGCATCACGTCTGGTTTTCTAGAGGTTTATTGGAGATAAGAGTCTCACAGACTTTCCTTTCCCGGGCTGGCTTTGAACCGTGATCCTCAGATCTCAGCCTCCTCAGTAGCTAGGGTTACAGGTGTGAGCCACAGGTACCCAGCCTCTTTTTTTGTATGTTTTAATATTGCTTTTAGAACATTTGATTTTTTTAAAAAAGAATTAAACATGCAATCTGTTTGACACATCACCTAGGCACAGAAGAGGGTAACAAGTAGGTTTAGGAAAGTAAGCTGGGTGTACATAGAACACAAGAAAAACAAAAATAACATCCCAGACAGATATTAAATTGACCAAGAATGTACATGCTGGCCATTTTGTCTTTTTCTTTGGTAACCTGATTGGTGCGTAGGTCTTAGTTTATGACTTTTATTGTTGTTGTTGACAGTGGTCGTGGTGATGGTAGTATATGCATCTGTTCATACCCATGTGCTAGTGGTTGAACCTAGGGCTAAACACATGTTAGGCCCATGCTCTACCCCATGACAGTCCTGGAAAGGTCCTTGAACTTGAAAATGCCATTTCTTCCTTTTATTTTTGTCTGAGATGGGAACTCAAATTCAAACTCAAACACACACACACACACACACACACACACACACACACAAAATCCAGGTACATGAGGCTAACATCCATGTTCAATGCCATAGAAAGAAACGATTAAAGCCTAGAGGAACAGTAAGCCACACAAAACCATGAGGTGAAGCCATAGGGTTGGTAAGAAGGCAGAAGGAGCAAGAGAAAGGCCAAGTCCACAGCTTTTATTGGGGTTTCAAAAGTTGGCGAGTTTGCATAATTTCTGGTAATTCCATTTTCACTCTTTGTTTTAGTTCCAGGCTCTGGGCTGATTTAGTGCAGCAAAAACACTGGCTCAGTAAGTGAAAGGAAAGAAGGTAGATGGTTCTGTCAACAACTCTGGTTGCAGTTTGGGCCTAAAGACTGATGGATGCCAAATGGATACAGAGATGAGCAATCCTCTTCTATCAGGAACTCAGAATCTAGTCATCTATTCAAGTATTCATGCTGATAAGCAAATCTAGGACAGATATTTTGAAAATGCTGTAGTATGGGCTTGTTAAGGCTTGGGTCTTAAATATTCCCTCAAAGTCATATGTGTGAATGTCTTGGTCACCAGCCTCTAATACTGTTGGGTGGTGGTGGAACCTTTACATGGTAGGGCCTAGTAAAAGGATGCTAGGTACTTACTGGAGGCTTGTCCTGGTAGGGAATAATGGAGGCCTGGCCTTTCCAGGATCTTTTTGCTTCCTGGCTAGCATTCCATAAGCAGCTTTGTTCTTCCACAGACTCCCTGCCACGATGCTCTGCCTTACAAAGTAACAGAGCCACGATCTCAAACCTCTGAAACTGTAAAATAGTGAATTAATCTTTCCTGCTTATATAAGAAGATTATCTCAAGTATTTTGTCATAGTGATGGAAGGCTAATACAAAGTTGAAACAAAATACAATGGAAGTTTTAGAAAAGTAGACGGATAATTGGATGGAAAGTTTTGTTTAATTGGATATTAGTATCTTCTTCCATACTTACGTGGGACAATTACCTCAAAATCATGCAATCCTATTAATTAAGCTGACCTGAACATATGGAAGAATGTAAGTCAAGGCCTTGCCCAGTGCTGAGCTCAAGAGAAAGGCTAGAGGAAAGGTGGTTTTCATCTCTTCCTCCTGCTTTGATGTCATTTCTGTCCTGCAACCTATCACTGATTTAAAAAAAGCCTTATCAAGCACCAGTGGCTTATGCCTATAATCCTTCCTCCTCAGGAGACTGAGATCTGAGGATTGTGGTTTGAAACTAGCTTGGGCAGGAAAACCCATGAGACTCTTGCCTCCAATTAACTACCAAAAAGCTGAAAGTGGCTCAAGTGGTAATGTTGCAGAAAACACTCCGGGAAGAATAAAGTTGCAATCCCAGTGTTGAACTCGGGTTTATTTCACTGGTGGGCCCAGAAGAGTTCCTACTCCACGAAGTCTGAGCCCTGACTGACAAGAATGCAATTGTTTTATGGCATTTGGGTTCCATGTTTTAGTTCTAGGTAGAGCATAGGTATTTTGAGTTTCAGTGGATCCCAATGGTTACAGGTTACATTTCTAGCGCTGATGAGGCTGCTTCTGGCAATGGAAGGCTTTTCCTTACCAGATTGAGCTAGTTCTGATAATGGCAGGTTTTTCTTATTAGTAAAGTGCTAGCCTTGAGCAAAAAAGCCTGGAGACAACATCCAATCCCTGAGTTCAAAGCTCAGGACTAGCAAATCCCCTCCCCCGCCACTCTCTCTCCCCTCCCCCCCTCCCCCTCCCCCCCACTGACATCATTTTCTTCTGTGACAGAAACATAATTTTTGCAATTGATGTTGGCAACCAACTTGGCTCATAGTCATTCATGGTTGTTTGTGTTCAGTGCTGGTGACCAAACTAGATCCTTATACATGATAGGCAAACACTATATCACCAAGCCACATCTCCATTCTAGTTGTTCACATAATTCTCATTTTAAAATTAAAATCATACATGGGTCATAAAGTCATCAGTACCTGGGTTGATCCTAATGATTTTTGATTTGCTAGTGTCTAGGTAGAGAGAGGCAACCCAGAGGTCTGATCCTGTCTGGTGCTGGCTACTTATCTGTCTACTGGGAACCACATTAATATCTCCTGTCCCAATAAGTCCCGAGCTGGGCACTGCCATTTGAGGAGGAATAAGCAATCACTGAGTGTTTCCTTATGAACCTGGGAGAGAATGATAGGGCATGAGCAGAAGATGTTTGGAATGCTCTGTCCACTGCTAGTAAACCATCACCCTTGATGAGTGTTGACAGGGTTTGAGAAAGAGACAGAGAAGCTGTGTTCTGTCAATGGGGAGTCTTATGTGGGAAAAAGCTGACTCAAAGATAGCCAGTAATTTAAAAACAAAGTAACACCACAGAGATTCATTGTCCTTAGACTGAAAGTATGTGATTGAAAAGTGTTTGCTTTCTTTCCTGGTCCCTAAAGTTATATACTTTGTTTCGCTATTAAACCTTCTAAGTTATCAGCACCAAACAGTGAATGAACTTGATGAATGAAGACACTGCTGTGATTCAGCTTGATGGCCCAGCATGACACATGCTGATTGCTAAGACTATGACTGGGATTTGAACACAGAGCCTCTACACTCACTTGGCTTTTTTCTCAGTGGCTCTACCACTTGAGCCACACCCCTATTTCTGTCTTTTTGCTGGTTAATTAGAGATTAGAACCTCAGCAACTTTTCTGTCAGGACAGGCTCTGAACCTCAATCCTCCGCTTAGCCTCCTGAGTAGCTAGGATTATAGATATAAGCCACTAGCACTGGCAATATTGCTTTCTGAGTGTAAATTGAGTGTCAGTCATTCTGTTATATTCTCTCAGAATGTAGTGTTTCCCTTTCTTGCACTGCGTCCTTGCTCCTTTACTGTATACTAGAATCATCTGGGGAGTTTGCTTGATGAGCTCCCAGAGTCTCATCTGTACAAATTAGAAGTTCTGATTGTGCCATTGGTTAATAAAGACCAGGAATCTATTGGTCAAATCCTCCTCTCAGTTGATCCTGAAATAGGTCTACATAGTTCACCTTGGGAAAGCAATGTCTAGTTCATGGTTTAAAATAACTAGCCAGTATAGCTTTGAATTAATATATAATGCCCATTAATATAATAACATAATTAATATAATGCTTATTATAATATAATGTCTGTCTTCATTCCATAAAACCTCATCTAGTTTTTGTATAGGCATCATTGTTCAACTTTCCAGAACAAGTCCACAAGAGAGCATCCAAGTTTTATCAAGAACATTCATCTTCTTTAGTAAATAAGAGAACTAGAATCAGACGAAAGGCGGAAAAAAAATCAAAGAATGTCTAAATCAACTAAAGGAAACTTTATAGTGGTCAGAACAGAGTCCGAAAGGAAGTAGAGAAGAGGGTTATTTTAGGTCTTTGAAAAAAAGCCATAAGTAAAGAAACAAGGGTTTTGCCTCTCCCCTCCCCCTTTAAGTAGACCCTTACGCATTCTTTCTTTGGTCGTTGCACATCTGCCCCATGACTCAGTAATCCAAGTTCCTTCCTGAGTTTGTGAAATCCCTTGTCCAGGACACAGAGGAAGGCGGGGACATTGAGCATCCGGGCTGGCTCCTAGCACATGCTCACAGGCTGTACTAGATCTCTAAACCATCACGCTGACATTGTTTTCCATTATATTTTATATTTTCCATCATGTAAATGATAGAGATATTTTTTCCTGTGCTCTAATCTCCTCACATCAAATAAGTGACAGAAAGGGACCAAAGAGTCAGGAAAGTGGGTGGTGATTGCCAGATTAGGTTAGGGGAAAGAATGCCATTCCTGTTGAGGTCAAAAGAAAATGTACACAGGTGTTTTCTGAATTACTAAAGCCCGACTTAGGAAGAAATGTCCTCTTCTATAAAACTGTAATGATAAACATATGTGTTATGTGTACATGGGCAGGAATAAAATACAAATACGGATCTGTCTTTACCTATAGATACTTATTTATATCTCTGTTTTCCCCCCATCTCCTGTTTGTCATTTCATGCCAGACATTTATAATCAGTATGGAAATTAGCCAAATGGTTTTATTTTCTCATGGGTTTTTTTTTTCTCACATTTAAATCAGAGGTGTGCTTCTTTCTAGCCTAACCCTCCTTTGTCTCCTAATTCTATTTCTAGATCTTCAGAAAAATCTTCTACCTCTGTCTTTGACTTTCAGTACTACTACCATTGTCTCTGCTAATTTTCTTTTTCATTGTTGTTTCTTCATCTAAAATGGCCTTGGTCAGGGCTGGAAAGCATTCATACAAGCTAGTGATGGCTCAGTACTAAATAAAGAGGAAGCCAAGCATTTTGAAACCAGGTCATCCTGATAAAGAGCCAGGGTCAAGAGAGCACAAACATTTTTGAAATCTTTGAAATTGTAAATTCATTGTCCTGTGTGTGGTACTTGGGTTTGAACTCAGAGCCTTACCCTTGCTCTACCTTTTGAGCCATGCTTGAAATCCTGCCATCTTCTCTTGAATCTCTAGCATTGCAATTTCATTACCTTCCCTCCAAAAATCTTTCTGGTAATTTTTTTTCATTATTCTTTTTTTTTTCTTTATGTGCCACTATTAGAGCTTGAGTTTAAGGACTTGCCCTCCTGCTTGGTTTTTTTGCTTAAGGCTGGCATTCTACCAGTTGGGCCACAACTCTACTTCAGGGGTGTGTGTGTGTGTGTGTGTGTGTGTGTGTGTATGTGTGTGTGTGTGTGTGTGTTTGTGCATGCACGCACGTGCGCCAGTCCTGGGGCTTGAACTCAGGGCTTGGGTACTGTCCCTGAGCTTTTTTTTTTCCCCCTCAAAACTAGTGCTAAACCATGCCAGCCAGAGCTGGCTTCGAACTGTAATCCCTGCATCTAACTCAACTGAGTGAGCTAGGATTACAGCTGTGAGCCACCAGCATCCAGCTCACCATTTCTTTTTCTTTTTTTCTTTTTCTTTCGTACGCCATGGGGCTTGAACTCTGGGCCTGGGCGCTGTCCCTCAGCTCTTCAGCTCAAGGGGAGTGCTCTACCACCGTGCCACTTCCTGTTTTCTGGTGGTTAATTGGAGATAAGAGTTTCATGGACTTTCTTGCTCTGTCTGGCTTTGAACAGCGATCCTCAGATCTCAGCCTTCTAAGTAGCTAGGATTACAGGCCTGAGCCACCAGCATCCGGCTTTCACCATTTCTTATTTAGCTTTATCTTCTTTCCTAGCATTGTATCAAGGTCATTTTCTACTGCAATATCAGAGCATTTCAGCTACATTATAAAACTTTTGTGGAAGTGACCCAGAAACTCAACAACATGACATTGTCTTAGGAGAGGTGGGAACTTTTTTCTTCCAAGGGCGATTTGGATATTTATAACATCCTTCTGGGCCCAAACAAAATGATCAATATAGGCAGATGGCTGCAGGCAACCAAGAGAAGTATACGTGCCTGTCCCAACATATACCAAAAGGTTTCTTAAGCCTTCTACAGCCTAAGGGCTGGACGGTTCCCCCCCCCCCTCCCCCCCCCCCCCCCCCCCCCCCGCCCTGCATAAGGAAGGAAAATCCTAACCTCAATCCAGTACCTGTAATCATCTCCTCTTAGTAACATTTGGCTCTGTGTATGTCTGACATGTAATTATATATATATATATGTATATATATATATATATATATATATATATATACACACACACAGCCTATGCATTTTATAGATATACATACCCATGTATGTAATTATGCATATACATTTGTGATACGTATAGAGATAAGTGATTTTGTTTTTAGAAAAGACACATATATAGGTACCCTAAGACAACACAAGGTTACTTTTTAGTTGGTGAATTGAGGAGAAATAGAGTGTGTATGTCATTGAAACAATCCATACCTGGAAAATGCCTTTTTGATAAGAATTAATAACACAACTATTAATAACTGCCTCCTCCAAATGTGTTTCATTTTCCTCTAGGAAAATAATGAAAAAAATCCCATCTTAGTTTCCTAGTCACAACACGCTGTTTGTGTCTCTGCCTTGTCTCAACCCACCTGTTTTCAAGGTGTTCCCCACAGTCTTCCTAATGGTTTCAGCACAAACTACACCTTTGGTAGCAGTATTAGTGATGGTAGCTAGCATTTTCTTCATGCCTGTCCTGGGCCTGAATCATGTATGCCAAGCGCTAAAAGCAGGAATCATCAGTAGATTCCCAGGACCTTCCCATGAGCTGACCCTCCCATGTCCCCTTATTTGCTTCCTTAGTTGTCCTGTAGATAATGGAATACAGCACTTAATTATATTGTTATTTCTTTTCCAGCATTAGTGGTTTGGAGTTTCCCTACCCCACTTTCTATTAGATTATAAAGGACCTTTTTCTTTTGGGGCTTAATTAGTTATATGATCCCTGTGAGGAGCATATCAGGCTCAGACATGAGGACATAGTGGAAGTTTTTAGTTATTAGCAAGAATGACTTTTTTAAGTAGTGAGTAGCTAAATGGCTTTCTGAAAACTTGATTTTTCAATGACACTGATTGGCTGTGCTTTTCACTGTTGACTAGGTAGAGTTATACACCACTTCCTGCCTTTCTCCAGCTTGTAAGAAAAGTTTATCGTGTTATGCCTTCTCTCTGCCCTCCATGGTCTGAGAATGTTGCACCAGTGCAGATCTGGGCAGTAGATCAGTCTTTTTGCAGCTCTAAGAGAAGCATGGGGGAGGGTTGGGGTCACTCTTACCTGCTTTTCATGCCATCACTGGTGCTTTTATGTGTAGGTGCCCTGTTTGCTATTGTCTGTGCTCTATGTCAGTGTGCTTTATGGATATGTTTATGTGAGCCTATGTGTGGCTGAATATGAATCTGCTTATGTGCATCATTGTGTGACTTGTATACGAGTGCTTGTGTGTATGTGGGTGTTCCTAAGTATCTCTCTATAGATGGGCTTTTCCTGGTTGACATAGCCCAAATACAAGCCACGAGAAGAGAGAAAGAGTGGTCAGCTCACCTGGATTCTTGTAGATTCTCAGTCAGGCTTCAGGATTGTGGACCAGGCTCTGCCCTGATGCTGCCCTGTTTGCCAGGTGCCAGAGTATGGGGAAGTGGGCGGGGAGATCCCGGGAGTGGGCGGAGCGAGGCTCATGCAATGGGCGGGGGCGAGGCCGGGCGGGGGCGTGGCAAGAGCAGGCGGTGGGCGGGGATAGTCCGGGCGTGGGAGGGGCGAGCGTGGGCAGTGGGCGGGGCGATCCGCGGCTCTCCGGGCATGCTCGGCCAGGGCGGCTGCTGGCGGGGCTGGTGGCGCTGGTCCCCGGCCGGCCGGAGCGGCGGCGGCGGCGGCGGCGGCGGCGGCGGCGCGGGATAGTATGGGGGGAGCACTCGGTAAGTCCTAACGTCTCTCGCGCTCCTGACCCCCACTGTCCATCTGGCTCGTCCCCCCTCCCCAGCGCCTCACGGGCCTGGCCCGCAGCCTCCGGCGGCGCTTGCCCCCCAACTTCTCCGGTCGGGACGAGGTGCCTTTCCCCCCGCGCTCGGTGTGTGTGTGTGGGGGTCTCAGCCCCGCCGGGATCCCCGCCGAGGTGCGCCCGAGTCCCGGAGCCGGGCCGCGCGGCGGGGCCCCAAGCCCGCAACCTCGGGGTTGGGGGCGCCCCCCTTCCCCCGGGACGGGAGGGTCTCCCCGGCCCGCAGGTGCCGACCCCGGCGCGGGGCTGCCTCGGGCGGGTCGGAGGCCGGGCTGGCGTTGGGGCTCGCGGCGCCCCGGGGCGCGGGGAGGCTCGGGCCGGGAGGGAGGGGGGTCTCCCGCCGCCCCGCCCGGGTTGATCGCCGCTGCGCGGGTCGGGCCGGTCCCCCTCCCTGGCCTCCCCCGCCTCCCAGCTTCGCACACCCCTGCCCCGCTGGGGTTGACAGCCTCCGTGCGGGTCCTCGCCGGGGGACCCTGCGGGGCGGGACGGTGGGAGTTGGCTGGCGGCTCCTCCGCTCGGTCTCCGCGGGGGACTGATCGCTGCCACCCAGGCGCGGGCGGTTCGGGACGGGGGATTAGGGAGGGCGCTAATCGCGGCAGCCTCACCGCCCGTGCCCGGGGCAGCCCTGCCCCAGGCTGCTCGGGGAGGCGCGCGCGAGAGAGAAAAAGGAAAGGGCCCCGCCTCTGGGAGGGATGTCTGCAAATTCCGTTCTTCAGCTCCTTTGGGGAGGGGGGGATCCTTTGGATGGAGTCTCCCCCCCCCACCTCTCCACCAGCGAGGTCTCCACCCCCCCCCCCCCACTCGCCAACGGTTCGCCCCCAGATGCCAGCGTCTTCCTAGATGCCCATAACCACATTCCACTCCTGGTCACTGGCCGGAGCAGCCGAGTCCTGTTTGTGTGCAGATTTGAAAAGGAAGCTGGGATCTCACTAGTTTAAAAAAAATTAAAAAAAACAAAATGGAACTTTACTCCAGCACAACCTGGCTGGTGCCCCGGTCCTCACTCACCCGTGAGAGCTGAGGATTTGGGGGAGTGCTCCTCTGCTGCCTGCTGCTTCACCTCCCAAACGCACGCAAGCTCTCCCCAGGCTGGGAGCCTGCGTGTCTGGCCTGGATCTCACCACTCCCAGGTTTTTTTTTCTTTTTGGTGATGACAGTTTAAAGGATGTTTGTCCCACGGTTTTGTGTTTTCGTTGCTTGGCATTTTGTCTTTTCAGACTTAGAATAGGCATCCTAGGCATCCCAGGGACTAGGGATGAAGGTTAGGAGAGGGTTAGGCTCCTTGGGAAGGGCCAAGAGGAGATGCTGGCAACCAGAATGATAAATTCTCTAACCAGGAAAAACAACAACAACAACAACAACTCAATGTCATAAACGGAGTGATCACTGGCTGGGTAAATAAAACCTCGGGATTTACAATGAGTAGATTGAGGTCTGCTAGCCAAGCAGGAATACTTAGAGATCTTTGGAAATTACAGAGATTTCTGTTTCGTGGGAGTTGTGTTGGTTTTAATTTGAAATTAAGAGTTTACTAAGTCCCTTTGGTTTATCCATAATGTTCTGTGGGATGAAACTTAATTATTTACCTTGTTATTAAGTCTAATTCTTTGTCAGCATCTGAACAAGTTTCCTGAAGGTCTCTCTTGATTACTCTGCACCAGCAACATGTAGCAAACTTTCACTCCATCTGGAGTGGGCAAATATTTGTTGAACAGAGGCCTTTAGTCTATCTGTTGGGCTTTTCTCCCGCAAAATGCCACCCTCTGCTGCAGAGACTGGAAGGTCAGGCCCTTGGCAGATCCAAGAGATTTAAGGGACTGGGTGGGTGGAGGAAGCCTGGTTTTTGGGGAAAAAAGTTTGCCTTTTCACTCCCTTGCAGCTTAACACACAGAGTTGAAATGGTTGCTTGCTCTGGAGGGTTTGACAGGCTTAACTAACTCATCTGAGAGATCTCAGATTCCAAAGGCCTGTACTATGTTGTTCAGTAGTTATAGAATGTAATTGGTGATCTGAGATACACAGCAAAATAGATAAGAGGCAATTTTTCACTTAAAAGGAGACAGATATGACACGATCCCTGAAGTCTACATTTCTGAAATGCACAGATAAATCTTTTCTTAAGCATCACTAATGAAAGCCCAGAAGTTAGTATCTTCTCCAAGTCCTCTTTGTCCCCTTTAGTTTGGAAGAACAATAAACTATATAGTAGGAGGCCAGTTTCCCTTTTAATGAGCTTGGCTAGACTCCCCGGTAATTAATCTAGAGAGAGTTTAGAACATAGAGTGTAGGGCTGAAACAATTGTCCAGTTGTGGGTTGTATTTTGATAAGTAAGAACTTTATCTCTGCAAGCCATCCAATGGGCTCAGTGCTGAGCTTGGCTGCTGCTGGCTTTTGGTTCTCAGCAGTTATTTTCACCTTTTGGGTGGGAAGGCTTATCTCCCTCCTAGTACCTTCCAGCAGGCTTTGTCTGGGGACTGTTGGAATGCTTTCCTGCAGCCAGGAAAGGGAAGGTCTGCTGCCTTCCTATATTCTTCAAACACTGAAAGGTGCTCCATAACTCCACAGCAATCTCCTTCCCACCCCCCCCACCTCTAAAACCTAAGCTATCTTGATTTGAATTTGTTGTGTCTCCTTTCAAATGTTTTTATTACCTTCACTCTCTACAGCTAAATGCATTTTCCAATAACTTGCTAGATAATATGATCTGAAGCAGCCTGGCCAGACCAGCAAAGGTTTCTTATCAGACCACTAGTATTTCCTGCTCACCCATTATCCATGTAGCTTACCTAATAAAGTGGTTTGTTCTTTATATTCATACTGTTGGGAATTGACTCCTCTGTGTCTTCAAGGAGGGAAAGGAGAGCAGAATGAGAGCAAGTGCATGTGCATGGATGGATGGAGATAGGAACTTTTTCCTTTCTGCTCAAGCTCTGAATTTTGCAGAGTTTACTCTTGAAAAAAACTTTATATGACTTTTGCAATTAGAAAATAAAAATGGGGGCTGGGAAGGTGGCTCCGTGGTAGAGCGCTTGCCTTGCATGCCTGAGGCCCTGGGTTCGATTCCTCAGCACCACATAAGCAAAAAGAAAAAAGCTGGAAGTGGCGCTGTGGCTCAAGTGGTAGAGCGCTAGCCTTGAGCTGAATAGCTGAGGGACAGCGCCCAGGCCCAGAGTTCAGGCCCCACGACCCGACCTCCTCCCACCAAAAAAAGAAAAGAAAAATGGAAAAATGATGAGAAATAATTTGAAGCTTAATCTTTTAAGAAACCCTGGCTCTTTTATTCTAAAGATATTTACAAATAAAAAAGCCAAACTCTTATATTAAAAGTTTGATAAAATATTTTAGGAATCTTAACATAGAACATGACATATAGATGCTAACAGAATAAAAACTCTAAACTGTTTTGTTTGCATCTATATGCAAATAGTCCCATATTTCAGAAGATTTTTATTTTTTTATTATTATTATTTTTTTGGGTCCGGTCGTGGGGCCTGAACTCTGGGCCTGGGCGCTGTCCCTCAGCTCTTCAGCTCAAGGCTAGCGCTCTACCACTTGAGCCACAGTGCCACTTCCGGCTTTTTTCTTATGTGGTGCTGAGGAATCGAACCCAGGGCCTCATGCATTACAAGCCAAGCGCTCTACCACTGAGCCACCTTCCCAGCCCAAGAAGATTTTTAAATCTTACTCAATTTGGTCCTTTCTTACTGATTTGCAATATTTCATAAATGTTAATAAGGAACTTAGGGTCTCATAAAAATGGAGAGTAGCCAAAATACTAATTTTGTGACATAGATTTTAGAGGTGAAAGAAAAGACAGGAAGACAGAAACATCACACTAGTGTGGGGGAAAAAATAACAATGAGAGGAGTTAAAAGAGATAATGCTTATTAAAAACTTGCCCAATGGGCACTTTTTCCTTTTAGTAACTTTTAATCACTACCTTAACACAACCCAAATCAACACCACTAATATTCCAAGATCCTTTTGATCCCAGACCCAAGTTTTCTATCTCTTGTTTTTCCTTCTGTCATCTTAAGGAAAGTTAACTCAATGATGCTTGCCCTGCTAACATGATTACTTCATAGATTAAATATGCTTTTAATATCTTCTTCAAGTTTAACAACTTGAGAACCTGGCAATGCTGGCCAACACACTGTGTGGTATAGTAACAAGGATTTGTGAGAACTTCTTGTTCCTGGAACTTAAAATGGAACCGTGGGGTTATTTCTTTAATAATTAAGGCTAGAAAAGGAAATGGCAATCCTATTGTTCACAATAAAATACACAATTCTACCATTGAAAGGGAAAAGCAAATCTGTAGAAAGTATCAGTTCGCAACACACTCCATTCTGGTTTGTTTAATGTCTTGGCTATTTACCTCTTGTTTAAAGAAAGTACTTTGTTACATATTAATCATAATGTTAGAGCTAAAAGTTGTCAGTTGAAGAAATATTTACACTGAACTGCCAACAATTTGGGGGACCAATTACATCTTAACTATGGAATGTCAGTGAATAGAAGGGAAGTTGGACTTTTAGAGGAGTGCCACTAGCTAGGGAGACCTAGAATGCAAGTTGTAATTGTGTACTAGATTTGTGACAGAGCATGTGGCTTCAGACTCACTGGAACAGGTTGAGTTCCCATGGCAAAGAGACTCACATGCTCTATACTATCCGTTTTCTTTTGGATTAGAACATGAACTAAAAATAAAAGAAAAAGATATATCCATTCACTATCAGAATAAACTTTTTAAAATCATTGACTCTATTGGTTGGACGGTTTGGTGAGCTATGTTATTAGCCATGTTATTATTTGTAAAATAACTATTCTATGACAATGAATGCTATTAATATTAAGTGATCTGAATCTAATTTACGTTTTACATATGGATCATTGATTGATTGATGGTGACTGATAACTAATGATGAAATCAAGTTAATATCAGTCATAATGTATTTATTAAGATATGTACCTAAGCTTATTTGAGGTATATAAATGTACTAAGTATGCTAAGCCTATGGAATTGCCAGTATTTGACCACTTCCCTTTTTTTAAAAAAAAATTAGCATGTGTTAGTTGTGCCAAGGGAGTTCCGTTATGACATTTCCACACATACAATGTATCCTTATCCCATTCTCCTTAAAACAATTTCAAGTTTCATTGTTCTATTTTTATTCAAGCAAACAAACTACTTGGATGATATTCATCCTCATTCAAGCTCTTCTTTAGTTTTCAGCCCTCCCACTAGTATCTACTCCAACACACAGCCTGTTTTACTTTTGAGTCATTCCCCTCCCCCCATATTAATGGTACCAAGGAGGTATTTCAGACATGCATGTATTATATTTGATTAGAATACTTTTTCTATTGTTTTCTCTTTTCTAGCCCCTCAACCTCTTGTTGATCAACAGCTTTCATTGAGATTCCTTATACAGTCTTCATACATAGTTATAATGTATTGACATTACTCACCTTCCATCTTTCTTTATTCCTCTTTGCTTTCCCTCATCCCCCTAAAATAGTCCCTAGTTAGACTCATGTTCTATGAGTATGTGTATATGTGTGTATATGTGTAACCACACACACATCTATATATGTGTGCATATACTATATATAAATTTATATATAGGTATATATGCATATGCACATATCTATAAATGTGCATATCTTTTAGGTATTTGACTACTTTCCACTTGCAAAATAGCAAGTTCATGTGATTTGACCTGATGCATTTCATGGCAGATAATTACAAAAATAAATTATAAATAAAATGTTGAAACAAAAAAAAAATACTGAATCCAACAGCAGAAATGTAGTTCAAATAGTGGAGCATAAGCTGTGAGCAAAAATGTCAAGCCAGAGACTCTGAGTTCAAGCCCCAGTAGTGGCACAAAAAAGAAAAACAATAAAAACAAAAAAAATACTTAAAGTACAGCTGTGTATTGATAGCTTATGCCCATGTCTTAGCTACTCAAGAGACCGAGATCTGAGGATAATGGTTCAAAGCTAGCCTGGTCAGGAAAGTCCATGAGACTCTTATATCCAATTAACTACTAAAAAGCCAGAAGTGGAGCTGTGCCTCAAATGGTATAGAGAGCTAGCCTTGAGCAAAAATGCTCACCACACATGCACGCGCGGGCGTGCGCGCGCGCACACACACACACACACACACACACACACACAACTACACACAAACAACTTAAAGTTAAGTATTGTTGATATTTGGATTTCTTCTTGTTATTTTTCCCCTCTGTGTGCATATGGCTATAAAAGCAATTGGTATCACACTAATCTAGAAGTTTGTATTCTGTCTTCATTATTTAACATGTACATTTAGCATGAATATTTCCTGTGCCATAATAAACATGTACATGAAAATAGAATTCCGTACATGTGTGTACATATTGTAACCCACCATGCAGATGTATCCCTTATTTAGTCAAGTTTTTAATAAACAAAGCATTGCATATCTCTGGTTATTAATTCCACCAGGATGAATCCTAAGAAGTGAGATTATTATGCGTAGGGTTGAGATATGTAAAGGTATTTATTACCTACTGCCTTATCACTTTTAGGGAAGGCAAAGTGTATGCACCAGGACAAAGCCCCTCATACACATGTACGCAGCCATGCAGAGCATTTTCCAGACAGTGCTTCTTGCCCTTACCACCCAGCATTGCTTTGCAGAGTACTACTTCCACAAAGTACCTGGTATATGAGTAATGCCATTCCCATTTAACTTGTACTCCCGTGATTCCAGATGAGGTGAGGTGGCTTTCTTGTGTTTACTTTTTTCATATTTTTAATTGAGTATCTTTTTCTCACTCATGTTCTAAGGAAAGTTGTAAAGGAAAGAAATATTCTGGTTCATGTAATGAATTTATTAGTGTTTTATTTCTTCTCACTTTCTTGGAGAGCCTTATTATAAATAAGAGAATAAAATATTGTTGTTATTTGTTGGTTGGTTGGTTGGTTGTTTTTTTTTTTTGGTCAGTTATGGAGCTTGAACTTGGGGCCTGGCACTGTCCCTGAGCTTTCTAGCTCAAGGCTAGCACACTAACATTTTGAGCCCCAGTGCCACTTCTGGTTTTCTGTGGTTAATTGGAGATACGAGTCTCATGGACTTTGTTACCACTGCTGGCTTCGAACAACAATCCTTAGATCTCAGCCCCCTGAGTAGCTAGGATTGCAGGTATGAGCCACCAGTGCTTGGCTGTTTAAATAATGTTATTTTTATAAGTGGAAAGGGAAGAGAAAATGCTACCTATGGAGTGGCATTTATTTGCCATTGGTCATTGGTGACTCCTAGTGATGAGAATACCCATGATTGATGTAAGACCACCTAGACTCAACCTTCACCAGGAGGGTAGTAGCTGTGTCTGATAGGTCTTTATTTTCCAGTGTCTGGCATGTCCAATACAGAACAAGTGTCTTGATGATTTTTGATTAGAATATGTAAGTGTATGACACCTGTTCTCTGGATGGAACATTGCAGGATGTCTCATTCCTGGTCCTTTCCAGTGTGTGGCCATTTACCTCTGCTCTCTTGACTGGCCTCTGCTAATGAGGTCAAGGTCAGAGTTTCTGTCTGCATGACCAATTTAGCTTTATTCTATGTCATGGCCACAAGCTGTACTCAGCCCTCAACCCCTAGCCTGTGGCCAACAGAGAAATAAAGAGAAAAGGCTGGGGGTAGGGCTCTGGTGGGGACCCATTATTCTAGAGGTACGAGAGTCTCAGGAACTTCCAGGTGAGTCTTCTCAATATACTCTTTCAGGGAAAGACAGAAACCCAAGGATTCTTTCCTTTTCTTCCATATGGTGTCCCTGGCTGTATTTAACTCAACACACACACACACACACACACACACACACACTGAGCAGTACAGAGAAATAGATAATCTGACAGTGGAGACAACTCAGCTACACTTGAAAATGCCATTGCATCATTAGTCATTTCTTTATTTTGTAATTCCTCTCATTTGAATATAAACCTTATAGTGGATAATTAAAAGAACTCTGAAATCTGCTACACAATACATTGCTTTCTGCAGTCTCATTCAGTTCTTTGGAAGGGACAAATAATCTTCGATTTTAAAAAAACTCACTTGCAATTATTTGTGGGAGAGAATTTTTTTGTATGTTTTTATTGTAAAAATGCTGTTCAGAGGGGTTACAGTTACATGAGCAAGGTAATGAATCCATTTCCTATTGAGCATTGTTGCCTCCTCCTTTGTTTTCCCCCTACCATCTCTTCCCTCCCACTTCCACAACTACTTCCCCTCCTCCAAAGTTGTAAAGTTCATTTTCAACATAGTGTTTTGTACATCTCATTATTACAATGGGTCATCCTGTATCCTTATTTAAGCATTTTGTTTTTTCCCTTCCCCTCTCCGAATTAGAGAAGTGTATATACAAGATGTAGGGCACCGACATCAAATACAGTGAAAAGTGGGGTTATACCATGGGGGAGGAACATACAAAGCAACAAAATAAGTCACATGATACATTATAAATATGTTAGAAACAATAGCAAGAAAAAAAAGATATTTGTGTCCCTATCTTGGGGTTCATTTCTTTTAACATCAACTTATATGGTCATATGTACATAGCTTTTGGCCTTTTCTGCTTGTCCTACACATGTACTAGTTATTGCAAACAAGGGAAACCATGGGGCCTATGTTTCTTTGGGCCTGGCTTACTTCACTTAATACAATTTTTTCCAAGTCTTTCCATTTCCTAACAAATGGGGCAATGTCATTCTTTCTGATAGAGGCATAGAATTCCATAATATATATATATATATATATCACATTTTCTTGATCCATTCTGGGTTGGTTCCATATCTTAGCTATGGTAAATAATGCTGTGATAAACATAGTTGTGCTGGTAGCCTTAGTATAGCCTTGTTTGTGATCATTTGGGTAAATGCCCAAAAGTGGGATTGCTGGGAGCTCTATGTGGAGTCTTTTGAGGAACCTCCATACTACTTTCCAAAGTGGTTGAACAAGTTTACACTCCCACCAACAATGCAGTAGGGATCTCTTCTGTCCACATCCCCTCCAGCATCTTTTGTTATTAGGTTTCTTGATTATAGCCATTCTAACTGGGGTAAGGTGGTATCTCAATGTTGTTTTGATTTGCATTTCTTTATGGCTGGTGAAGTTGAGCATTTCTTCATGTATCTATTGGCCATTTTTATTACCTCTTCAAAGAAGTTTCTCTTTAAGTCTTTAGCTCACTTATTTATCAGGCAGTTGTTTCTTTGAGGATTTGTTGTTGGAGGATTTAATTTTTTGGGTTCTAAGTATATTTTAGATATGAGACCCTTGTCCATTGTATGATGAAGATCTTCCCCCAATCTGTGGGCTTTCTATTGATCTTGCTAGCTATGTCCTTTGCCATGCAGAAGCTCTGCAGTTTCATGCAATCCCATTTGTCCAACCTTTCTTTGATTTTTTTGTGTTTCTGGGTCTCTATTAAGGAAATTTCGACCTGTGCCAAGGAGACCTAGGGTTTCTCCTATTCCATCCTGTAATGTTTTCAGGGTATCTGCTTTGACTCCAAGGTCTTTGATCCATTTGGAGTTGATTCTGGTGCAGGGTGATATATAAGGATCTAGCTTTAGTTTTCTACAGGTGATTAACCAATTTTGCTAGCACCATTTACTGAAGAGGCTGTCTTTCTTCCATTCTATTTTTTTTAGCTCCCTTATCGAAGATTAGGTGGCTATAAGTCTGTAGGTTCATTTCTGGGTTTTCAGTTCTATTCCATTGGTCCTCAGGTCTGTTCTTGTGCCATATGAATTTTATTGTTCCATATGAATTTTTGGATTGCCTCTTCTATTCCCTTGAAGAATGAGGTTGGAACATTGATAGGTATTGCATTGAATTTGTAGATAGCCTTTGGAAGTACTGCCATTTTTACAATGTTGATCCTTCTAATCCAGGAGCATGGAAGGTTTTTCCACTTTTTAAGTTCTGCTTTGATTTCCTTTTTTAAGTTTTTAAAATTTTCATCATAGAGATTAAGTTAACTCCTAGATATTTTATTTTTTGTGGGGCTATTACGAATGCAGTTGCTTTCCTGATTTCAGCTGCACTCTTCTCATTTTTGACATACAGAAAAGCCATTGATTTTTGAGGGTTAATTTTATACCTTGCTACTTTGCCAAAGTTTCGAATCAGCTCGAGTAATTTGGGAGTGGAGTCCATGGGATTCTTTAAATATAAGATCATGTCATCTGCAAAGAGGGAGAGTTTTACTTCATCGGAAAGAAAATTTTATAGGACTAGGTAGGTTAAGCCAAAATCAGATTGCTTGTCATTGTCTCAAACCCATAATTATTCCTAGTTTCTGTAAATGAGATGACTGTTTTCCTGGCTACATACACCAAGGCTGAAATCCATAGTATTTGCCTTGAAAATTAATTTTAAAAGGACTTTTTTAATTGTGAAAATACCATTCAGAAGGGTTACAATTACATGAGCAAGGTAATGAGTACATTTATTATCAAGCATTGTTGCCTCCTCCTTTGTTTCCCCTTCCCATCCCTTCCCATAAAAAAGTGTTTATTGTTATTATAAAGGTAATGTACAGAAGGGTTACAGTTACTTAAGCCAGGTGAGTATATTTCTTCTTGAAGAATGTCACCTCTTCTCTCACTCCCAGTTTTTCCAAAAGTTGTGTAGTTCATTTTCAACATAGTGTCTAGTAACACTGCAGCTCTACTTCACCCTTTGTCATACCCTTTCTGTGCCCTTCCTTATCCTCCCAAAGACAGATAAACTAACAAACAAGACAAAAGCAAAAGAGAACAAAAACAGCAACAGTGAAAAAAACTTCGTTTCCTTGTTTTTGGAGTTCATTTCAATAAATACTATTTTATATGCTCATATGCACATAGCTATTGAGCCTTTATGATGCTCTCCTAAGAACATCCTCCTCTAGTTCCTCTCTTAGGTGAATGCTTAGAGACCTGTATAATTTATCATGTCCCGGTGTATTTTTTTTTAACATCCAGTGTGTGTACTTGTAGATTTATAGGAGCATTCTAACTACCACAAATGAGGGAAATCATGCAGCCTATGTTTCTTTGATTCTGGCTTACTTTGCTTAGTATAACTTTTTCCAGGTCTTTCCATTTCCTTACGACTGGGACCATATCATTCTTTCTGATGGATGAGTAGAATTCCATTGTGTATATATACCACATTTTCCTGATCTGTTTATCCACTGAGGGGCATCTGGATTGATTATTTCTATCACTTCCGTTTTCCCCCATGCTTGCCTCTAGCACTCCTTCATTTTATAGTTCTAACTGCTCATACCCTCACTTCTCCATCTTTGTTATTTATGTTCTCCCCACTTTGACTGCCCTTAGTACCTCAGTCCTTTCATTTTGCTACCACCTTAGAGTATTCGTGTCCTTCCCCCCATTCACTTGTGGTTCCCCACTATCTATTCAAGGATAGCCCAAACTCTGCTAATTAACTTTGTGGACAAGAGTGGCTGTTTCTATGTGGAGCATTTCTTTTTCATGCAGAGTATTTGTAACAGTTGCAGCTGCATGTGGCCTGCGAAGGTCAGGAAATGATTAAATGGTGCATTTGTGAATGGATTGCTTGCCAAGCATTTAGAAACTAGGCTAGCCTTACCATGAAGACATTACCATCGGAAGCAGCATGACCTTTGTGTGAGTGTGCATATGTACACATGTGTGCTGTATATACAAGGAAGGGGCCATGTACAGGAGCTAGCCAATTCCAAAGAATGAACATTTTTCTTTCTAAATATATACTTTTAAAATTTAATGCCACCTTGTCTTTTTTCTTATTTGTATCTATGCATTATCTGATAAATTTGGTAGAGTTATGTATTATTTGGTAAGTTAATTGATACATTAATTGATAAATAAAGGAAGGAACTATAAATGGATGAGCCCAAAATAGGAGCATGGATTTCAAAGCTAGACAAACATGGGTTCAAGTCTTGAATCTGCCTCATAGAGGCCATATAGCCTTGAATGAACTAGCATAGCAGCCTTGTAGTGGAGACATCCTTATCTACCTCAGGAAATGTACTGGAAGCACAAAATGTAACACAGTATTCTAAGCAACTAGTAAACTATGTGGCACAAAGCAGATACTTATGAGTGGCTGATAGATTGATTCATGTGTCCTATGATCCTATGTTAAGTAAGGCAGGTTTTTCTGGTGGTTTGTAAAAAGAGAGTTTATAGGGGTCATTGTGCAAGGGGTGTGAAGAATAAATTAACCAAGAATTGAAGGGTACTCTTTGTGAACTTACTCATCTACTAGAAAGTATTTTGAGCGCTTTACAACCTGTCAAGAGCATTCCCGAAGGGAGAGGAAGATAATAGGATATGAACCTAGCAATGTCATGAATTTATCAAAAAGCCTAGCCCAGAAAAACTTGGCATTCCAGCTTTGCTGTTCGTCCACTTTACCTCTTTTGATTCACCCCTTCAATTAGAGGCTGAATGATAATAAGTATTTCTTTTTTGGTCCTAGCTCACAAAAACACAATTTAAACTAGTCCAATAGATATAAACAACAGGATTGGGGACAAAACCCAGTCTTCCCATACAGCTAGGTATTGTCTTTTCGTTTCTGTCCCCATTTCTTCAATTAAAATGCAAGTTTTAAAGCTTTTTATTTTTCATTTTAATAATAGAAGAACAAAAATCAATTCAAATTTTGTGTTCATCTTAACTGGTTTTGAATGTCATATCATACACTCATTCATCTACAGAAAGAGAACTTTCATAAATGTGGCTTTTCTTCATTGTATATACGGAGCCTACAGTTTGTTTTAATTAGAAGCCTTGCTTGGATTAACCCAAGTTGTATAAAACCAAACTAGGAAAGAGCAAGTAGCTGGGGGCTTGGTGGGACATTCTCTGAGCCAGGTAACTAATCTAGTCCTGATTTCTCTCTGATGGAGCAATGCCACAAAGTCTAATAGAAATGACCAGCTAAATGTGACTCAGGACCTTCCTTGAAGGCACGTTGGAGGCAGGTCTATCTATTTCATATAGGAGAAAGCCAAGATTCGGAAGTTGGGTACATTGATAACAGCCTCCTAGCAAGTAGAGAGGCAGATGGAAGTGGGCAGGAGGAGAGAGGCAGGTGGAGTGGGCATCTTTTTGATGTCACAGCCCATGCAGCTATGCTTTCCACAGTTGGCCTGAGAGGAGGATTCCCAGCTGGATACCACGTGGTCCCTAGAGAAATAGGCCAGCAGGGACACTGATCCCTTCATTCTGTCACTTTTCATTGTGGTGATAGTGTTTTTAAATCATTTTAGAAATGGTATCTTTGAAGTGATGGAATAATTCTAGGAATGTATTGGGTCAGTGAAAAGTGGGAAAATTGAGAAAGCATAAGGAGACAGAAAGCTGCTTCTTGGCCTTTTCAAACCACAGAGAAAGAATAAAAGTGGCAGCATCGTGCTGTGCCTCATTTCCAAGCCCCCTGGCTTACGGTTCACCTTGGCAGCAAGGGTGAGGCTTATGGAGGGGTTGGAGCCTAGGTGTTCCAGCGTCCTCATGTTTAAGACTTAGTCCCCAGGTAGAGAAAGGAAACAGAGGTATACTTCCCTCTGTGGAGAGTTTGGGTAGGCTAGAACAGCTGTATTTGTTGTTGAGAAAAGGCTGATATGCCAGGTGCTTGTGTGGCTCATGCTTAGGAGGATCACAGTTCAAGGCTAGCACTGGCAGGAAAGTTCATAAGACTCTT
Organism: Dipodomys spectabilis; assembly: GCF_019054845.1. Taxonomy (NCBI): domain Eukaryota; kingdom Metazoa; phylum Chordata; class Mammalia; order Rodentia; family Heteromyidae; genus Dipodomys; species Dipodomys spectabilis. The sequence continues at coordinate 4,947,826 of NW_024870773.1, forward strand.
ATCTTCAATTAACCACCAGAAAACCAGAAGTGGCATTGAGGCTCAGTGGTAGAGTACTAGCCGTGAGCAACAAAGCTCAGGGACAGAGTTCAAGCTCCAAGACTAACACACACACACACACACACACACACACACACACACACACACACACACACACACACACTACTGATAAACTTCATATAGGTTCATAGGTTGATAAGAAAAAGTTTCAGAGGCCATCTCAGTTCATACCCTGGCCATTACAGGCCTGGCTTCCATATCAGAGGGTCATGACATGAAATAGCAGCATTTTACAAAAAGCAAATTAGAACGAGGATCTGGAGGAACATGACTCGATGCCAGCTCAGTCATAAAAGTCCATGAGAATTCTCCAAAATAGCTAACAAAAAACCTGGGGCTGGAAGCATGGTTCAAATGGTAAAGCACCAACCACGAGCTAGCAAGGAAGCCACACAAGTGTAAGACCCTGAGTTGAAGCCCCAGAACAGGCCAAAAGAGGAAAAACAAAAAAACATAAAGTAGAATAGGTGCTTGTCAATGTATGAGAGGAGATAATTTTGCTATAAGACTTTGATTGCTCTCTGAGCACATGTGTAGTAGAGAATAATGAGAACAAAAAAGCTTGTGAATTAGCTATCTTGACCTTGGCCAAATGCCACAAGTCTCTACCTCAGATTACTATCAGTGCTTCTTGTTCTTGGTCACTCTGTCTAGATGTACTTTGAGCATTTAATTGAAGGAAACAAAATAGTGAAGGGAACAACTTTTGGAATGAACTGACTGGGAAACTGTTCTTACTGTATAGCCTTGAAGTAGACAATTAATTTGGCTGAGGCAGTCATTAGGGACCTTCCTGATCCAGAGGCTGTCCCTGTAATGGTGCCCTGACACTGTGGAGAGGTGGCAGGCTCCCATTACTAACGCATATGTGTGGAGTCTTAATTGGATCTTCTCCATCGGTCTTCCAGCTAAAGGTTAAGACTCGCAAGAGCACAGAGCATGTCTTACTTATCATTTTAGTGCTGCCACAGTATTATGGTAGAAATGTGTTTTCATGTTTTGGACTACTTCAATCACTGTGTAGCTGGGTGCCAGTGGCTCATGTCTGTGTTCCTAGCTTCTCAGGAGGTTGAGATCTGAGGATCAAAGCCAGGAAAGTCCCTGATACTCTTATCTACAATAAAACTACCAAAAATGCCAAAAGTGGCACTGTGGCTCAAGTAGTAGAGTGATAGCCTTGAGCAAAAGAAACTCAAGGTCAGCTCCAGGCGTTCAGTTCAAGCCCCAGAGTTGGCCAGAAAAAAGGCACTGTTTCTCGTTCTTAGTGACTTCAATGGAGATTGGAATATCCACTCATGAAAGGGCAAGGTATATGGGTGATGTCAAGTGAGTATGGCTTTGAAAATTGATAGTAATTTGTCAAACAATACAAGAAGAAACAAGAAACCATTCAAACTAAATGGAGAAAATTAATGCCTACTGTGAAATCCTTCCATAGTGCAAGTAACTCTTGAGAGAGGGAAACCAGAACTATTATAGCATATCCTTGTATGCTTGTCAATCCTTCCACATATTCTTATTGGGAATTCAGAGTAGTCCAAGAAGGTAGGATATCAGCAGCATTGCCATTTTGCAGGTTGGAAAATGAGCTATTGGTGTGGTTATTAACTTGATCTGTGCTATTTGCTACCTTTCCACAACGCAATAAATAGTTATGATAGTGACAGTGACAGGTTTATGCCACACATTTGTCCCTGTGATGGCCTACACACCAGCCCTTTGAATTAGCAGCTAGGTGATAGAATTAAAATGCTGTAGCCTTAGAAAACTGGTATCTCAGGACTGGAAAGGATCTTTTAAACTTGTTTGATGCCAGAGCCCACTCATCAGCACCTCATTCTTCCCTCCTGGTGGTCAGGGTGATTGATGTGTGTGTGTGTGTGTGTGTGTGTGTGTGTGTGTGTGTGTGTGTGTGTGTGTGTGTGCATGTGCGTGTGTGTGTGTGTGTCTGTGTGTGTCTGTGTCTGTGTGTCTGTGTCTGTGTGTGTCTGTGTGTGGTGGGGAACCTGCTACCTCTTAGGACAGCACATTCCATTTTAAATAGATAAGGATGCTGAAGAAGCAAGCTGATATGGCAGAGATTAGAAATAACCATGGCCATTCAGAAACGGCCATTGGGAGAGGTTCATGCTTAGTGTGCAATGCAGAAAGAAGCAGGAGCCCCAGCCGTGAGATGGGCTGGAAAAGGCAAAGAGTGAGACCTCAGGAACGGGAAGCCTCCGTGAATTTGGGTGGTGACTGTTGGGTTGGTGATGGGGTTTGTGAGTCAGCTCTTACCTCTGTCTGGGAAGCCTGTGTATTCGTACCCCTACTCCTTATGGGCTGCCAGCCTCTAAGGGGTCAGCAAAAGTCAGACCACAGCTGGGCACTGGTGGCTCATGCCTGTAATTCTAGCTACCTGGGAGGCTGAGATCTGAGGATCATGGTTCAAAGCCAGCCTGGGAAGGAAAGTCTGTAAGAGCCATATATACAATAAACTGCCAAAATGGCTAGAAGTAGAGCTGTGGCTCAAAGGGACAAAATGCTAGCCTTAAGCAAAATTGCTCAGGGACAGTGCCAAGGCCCTGAGTTCAAGCCCCATGACAAAAACAAACAAACAAAACACACACACATACACACACACACAAACACACACACACACACACACACACACACAAAACAGACCATTAGACTTTAGATCAATAAGGTTGAAGTTATGGCTTTTACAAGGTTGATCTTTTCTGAGTGATATTTAGGGCTTGACATGAGTTGTCATACCATTTAAGTTTTTGCTAAATATATTTGTGGACATATTCCTTCCTTAACCCAAGAGGAAGATGACCTATGACCTACCTACATGTGTGAAATCCTCTTACTAGAGGATTTCTTTACCACACAGACAAATTCCCCAAGAATAACCAGATCTGGGGCACAGAAAAAGGGATACTGGTGCTCTAGGCCACTAGAATCCTATTGCTAAGTTATTGTACTCACAGTCTATTTAGGTGCTAAGTACCCCTCATACATGGACACATACAGTTTATCCAAGGAACTCCTAATCATTCTTCAAAATCTATCGCAAACCCCTTTCTCCCATGTGTACATTTGTCCTGGAAAATTCTGTGTGCTAGATGCTTAGGATGTGAAAAGTCTCTGACTCATAACCTGAGTTTGTTATGTGTAGGCTTTCCTCGGTAGTCCCTAGCTCAGTGATTTGTCCAGGTTCTCTGGTCCTTTCTTTTCTGTGTAGGGCAGGAGTGGGTAACCTTCTTTCTGCCCTGGCCCATTTAGATGTTTCTAATAACATCATTGGTAGGCCCTACAAAATTACCAATACAGGTAGATGGCTGAGTGGCAGCCAACTAGAAGCATCTATATATATCTGTCCCATCATGTACCAAATGATTTCATGAGGCAAATTTCCCACCCCTCTTGCAAGGAATGACACAGTCATGGGTCCCTGAAAGTCATACAGTGTTAGTGTCAGGAAGTTGCTGTGAGTACAGCGACTGTCAGAGCTTGTCAGCCTTCCAGGCAATGGAGAGACATGATGGAAGATCACAGATCTGCAGATGCCATCCTTTCCAAGCTGATCACAGGGCTGTGCTGCTCCTGGGCTCCAATGGAGGACATAGAGTGAGGTAGGACAGTGCTCCTCACAGGGGCAGAATGAGCCAGGACAGTGTACCAAGCAGGGACAGTTTCCACTGGCAAGAAGCACACGGCCATTGTTTACCATGGCCACAGAGACTCTTGTGTCCATCTACTAGCAAAATGGGGCTGGGGTCGGCCAGGACTTACGCTTGCCTTTCACATTCTTAGAAGAAAGGAACTGGCAGCCTCCTGCCCTGCAACTTCTGGGCTTCTGCCCCTTTTCTAATTTCTTGGTTTCTTGCCTTCAGAGAGTTGACACTGGGCCAAGCTACAATGAAGGTCAGAGGCAGGATTTGGGTGTGGACATCTTAGACTGAAAGATGTGAAAGATTTCCCCAAAAATCACCTGGAAGAAGTTCCACTCTTAAGAGTTTCGTGCCCAGTCAGACACCAGAATTCCAGCACTGGAGAGGTGGAGGCAAGAGACATCGAGTCCCAGAGTTACAGAGAGAGACCTTGTCTCAACACACAAACAAGCAGAAAACTCCTGGAGCTGGTGGCTCATACCTGTAGTCCTGGCTACTCAGGAGGCTAAGATCTGAGGGTCGCAGTTCAAAGGCAGCTTGGGCAGGAAAGTCCATGAGACTCTTACCTTCAATTAACCACCAAAAAGCTGAAAGTGGAGGAGTGGCTCAAGTGGTAGATCACTAGCTTTGGGTGAAAAAGCTAAGGGATAGTGGCCAGGCTCTAAGTTCAAGCTCCAGAATCAGCACAAAGAAAACCCCAATAATATGAGCAAGATAACATAATGAAACCATTTTGTATGGAAAAGCAACCTCTTGGCTCACATTATGGGTTGTGTGTGTTTGCTTGATTGAGAACTGCGTGTTTTCTCATTTCAAGCCTAACTGCTAGCTAGCCATCCTGGGCGCTGCCCTTGTAGTTGCTCCTCTGATTGCTTCCGCTGAGGTGTTCTGAGGTTTTGCATTGATTAAAGATCTTGCGGTGGCCCTCGGGAGCAGGAGTGTGAAATACGATGAAACCGTACACCGGGAATTTCTCTTTTTAGCAACATGAAGTTGTAATTGCAGTGTGCACATCTGAGTTTATCTTTGGGTCTGCTGGGTTGAGATGAGTGGTCAGTGGCAGTCACCTGGGTGCCAACCACACATCCATCACCATGTTCCTTGGAGCTGGTACTATGCCAGCCCTTCTCTGCAGATACCTGGAGAGTGGTTTCAAAGTGAGCCATGTGGCTCAGCTTTCTATGAGCTCTGTGCTGTAGAAAAAGGGAATTGTGGTTCTTCAGGGCACAAATGAAATTCTCTGTTGTTGTCTCCGCAGTGATGGGTTCTGCCATCATGATGGTTCCAATCTAGTGAGCTCGGATGACACCAGCCCATCATGTACAGTGTGGAAGATCTCCTGATTTCTCATGGATACAAACCATCACGAGACCTCCCCAGACCACGTGAGGATAATCCCAGGGGGCATCGGCAAGCCAGGTCCAGGACTCGAGCAGAACATGACCTGCTGAATGGGTATGGAGATGATCCTGCAGCCTTTGCCTACAGTCAGACCTCCCAGGGGAAGAGACCGGTGAGTGACTCAGAGAGCCGCCGCAGCACGCCCGGAAGCCGCGGGGAGCATCACAGTGCTTCTGTTTCTCGGACTTCTGAGGCAGGGTAAGTTCCCATGGTGTCCGCCATTTCTGACTTGGCATTGGGTTATACCTAAGTAGGTGCTCTCAATTTCTTGTTTATGAGTAGATCTGGAGAGGGACTCGGGGGTCAGAGACTGGAATGCCTATGTTCTTTGTGGTATCTGGAATCCTTTTGAAGCCTGTAGCACTGGGTTGGCTAAGCTTTCAGTAAACGGTGGTCTGTAGACATGCTAGTGCTCTGAGCAATAGCTCCTCTTCTCTTCTCCTCTCTCCCCTCATGTGCATTCACCTCCCACAGAGATCACTTTAGAACTTTGTAAAGCTCCTGTATGCCCCCACACACAGTAAGACTAACTTTGCCTTTCTTCCTCCTCTTCCTCCCCTTCCCCTTCCTCCTCCCCTTCCCCTTCCTCTTGCCCTTCCTCCTCCTCCTCCTTCTCCTCCTCCTCCTCCTCCTTCTTCTTCGCTGGTGATGGGGCTTAAACTCAGGGCTTGGGTGCTGTGTCTGAGCTCTTTTGCTCAAGGCTAGAACTCTACTACTTTGGGCTACAGCACCACTTCTGGTTTTCTGGTAGTTAATTGGAGATAAGAGTTTCATGGACTTTCCTGCCCAGGCTGGCTTTGAACCTTGATCCTCAGATCTCAGCCTCCAGAGTAGCTAGGATTATAGGCATGAGCCACCAGTACCTGGTTACTTTGCCTTTCACATCAGTACATCTCAATATTTTCTGGGTTTCAGAGAGTTGAAATGGGAGGATGCCTTCCCCACCATTTTTGAGGAAACAAGTATTTCTTCTTTAATATTCTTTTACTAGGTTTTTAAAAAAACCTGTTTTGCTATTGTACAAACACATCAGTCCCAATGTGGGTGCTGGGAGGAGTATCTCCTTAGGACAGGAAAAGACAATAGACTGACAGGAGCCTGGGACAGGAGCTCTGAAATTCTCTTTAAACAGGTTCATTTGAAGGAAATCTCTGTCATTCTTGCATAAAACTGTGATTGTCTTTTATACTACATTGGGAGAAAGCACTCAAGTAGATTGAGCATGTAGCCAGGTATAACCAGAAAGGGGCACAGGAAATACAGGGGAGAAAAGTCTGAGGAAAAAGTGTTTTGAGAGGAAAGAAATAGGTGCCAAATGGTTAATATAAACTCTAAACAATGTAAATGAATAAATATGACAGACCAACCACATCATGACTCACGTGCATTCTGGATCTGAGTGAACACACGTGCTCTGCCAGTCCCCAGCCTCGGTCACTTGACAAGTACAGCTGTGGTCTTGCTGCCTGTCCCATCCTACACGGTGACCCTGCTGGGCTGGTCACCCCTATCTCCAAGCCATCAGAGGACTGGGACAAGTTACAAGGCTTTTCTAATGCCAGCATTCAGGCGGCAGCGTTCAGGCCTCGCACTTGGCGTAGGCCCTAAGAGGAAGCCTAGCTTAGCTCCAAGCCCTGTGCTGCTAGATGCCAGCGGCTGCTACCCCGCAGAAGGACCAGGCCAGCACACAGACTCTCTGTATGAAGAAGCTTCTAGTTTGAAAGGGTCTCAGTTCTGTGAGTTTGTCTTCCAGCCACCCAGTGCTAGACTCTCTTCTCACTTCCTCGTCCCCACTCTCCCCTGGCAGGTATGGCCATGTCCTTTCATATCTGAGGAGCTCTAGAAGGAATATTTGCTGCCAAACCAACAATAGGTATCGTGTAGAGTTTAGAATCTTGTTTCTCTGTGGACACTGTCAGAAGGATTACCCAACACAAGGTGGTGTTGGCCATGACCTAGGGCTTGACTGGAACTTCAGCTAAGTTGTGTCACCAATTGTGCAGCATACCTGTTGCCTCATTTGCTGACCCCTCATTGTATGACATCTGCATACAGCATCATGGACTCAAATCCAGAAGGCTTCCCAGTCACCTTCCTTAAGCCCCACCAACCAGCCTTTCCTCAGCCTCTCTCTGTCTTCTGCCCATTTGCTATAGGGAACTCTGCTTCTTCAGGTGTTTTCCATGGAAATCTCTCTCTTCTAGTACTTCTAACATTTTTCTGTAGGCCTCTAGGATTGTCAGCCTCCTGAAGGCCAGTTCCATATCTTACTTCATCTCTGACCCTGGTTAATTTCTGTTATAGAATCTTGTACCTCATCAACACTCATTCCTTAGATTAAATTCTCTGGATCAATCCTGGCACTCCAGTGCCAGGTACCTGCTGAGTATTTTCAGAACACTTGGCTCCGACGGGAGGCAGAGAAGTTGACGGGTAAGGCCGAGTCCTGTGCTGAGTGTTGTCCTCCTGGCTGGGTGGATGAGGTGGCCACTTAATGACTTTGTCCTTGTATGCCAACACATGGGGAAGGAAACAGCCCCAGATTTCACAGAACTTCTGGTGGACTGAACAGCTCTGAGTGAAAAGATTTTTCTCCTTTGTGGATTCTCAGCGCGCCAGAAACAGACCCACCCATATGAAAAGACAGCTTGTTATAAGGATGCAGCTTTGATGGGCAGGAAGTACAGGAAGACGGCATGACAGAGCCAGAGCTGGGGCTAGCCTGTTAGTTGCTTTCCCTCTAGACAGTCCTAGGTGGGGGGTATACATACTCACCTCTGTGCCTCTTTGTCAGCCATCTTGGCCTGCACTCCTGTGCCTCTTTTCTGTAGATCCCTTCCCTCCACTGATAGTGGCCGCCCTTCATGAAGGTTTAGTGTTAGATCAGATAGCTCACTACCCACCCGTGTCTCTGTGCTTAGTTTGCAGGTAAAGAATGAATGGATTGAAGTGCAGGTAAAGAATGAATGGATTGAAGTGCTTTAGCCTTGCTGGAGAGAGTCACAGGGAGGGGAGGGAGGGATTGGGTAAACATAGGTGCTGTAGCTTTGCCCACCTCAGCTTTGGAAGATGATAAGTTTCCAGGCCACGGGGTGCTGACCATGCACCCCAAGACATGTTGTTTTCTCTCATCTCAAACCAATCATTGAGCAATCCTAAAGACATGGCATTTTCCCCTATTTAAAGCACTTGTCTTGTGAAGAGTTGATCTGCATTGTAATACACCCCTGGTCAGTCACTGTCTAACACCCTGAGGCCATAAAGGTACCAGTGGGTTTTGCATGAAAAGTCACTTATATGGTACAGAAAAGACTCACAGGCCCCGTCCAAAGTTTGCTTGACGGCATGCATGCCCCAACCGACACACACGTGCCCATGTGGAGGTTAAGGGAAAGTGGCCGCAGGAAAGCTGAGTGTTGTTTGTACGTGGAGAACCCTGCACGCCTCCAGTGCAGGCACCATAACTGAGTAACGCTTAGCTCCCACTCAGATATGTAAAGGCTGTTATCAGGCACTCACATTTCCTTAATGTGTTTCCTGTGAAACAATATAATCGGAGGAAGCTGTAAAATAACTTGACATAGTTGGGATTTGGTTCTGAAATCATACCATAGCAGGCTTCTCTTCACTTCACCCCAGGAATTCTGGTTAAAAAAAAAAAAAGTTAGTTAACCATGAGAATAACGCATAATTATCCCTCACCATCAGCGGCTGTGGCGGCTAATTAAAGACTTAGCAAACTGGGAGTGTCTCTGATGTGGTAGCTTGGGGCCCTCATCTTGGGAGGTTTTTATCAGATGAATAAACATCCATTCCCAATGGTGCTACTGGATATGGTAAACAGTCTGTTTGCAGGGGCTTTTTAACTTTCTCTCAAATCATACACTGCTCATAATGGTTTTCCAAAAAAGGAATGCTTCAAGTTTAACATCTGTTTCTTTCTCTTTACAGAATTATAAACCCATACTCTATTTGTCTCTTAGCTAAGTGCCAGGCATTGTCCTCTTGGACTTTTATGGGGGAAGTGTGGATTCCTGATATCATGTGTTCCTGAGCACAAGGGTCAGGCCTCCTGTTTTCCTATCTCCTTGGGCATCTTTATTCTTGTTCAGAAGCAGCATAACTTTCCAGAAGCATCTGGATCCCTGTTCTCTGTGGCAAACACTTTCATGTGGCTTTTATTCTCATCAGCTTTTCCCAATAAGAAGCAGGTTGGATTCTTGGAGCACAGACTTACAGAAACACAGAACTGAGGCGGTCTCTGCAGAATGAGAGCAGACCTCTCACTCATTGTGTTTTGGCTGCCATGATGTCCTAGAAGAACCTTGTTGGTGGGAAGGCTGGAGACTGGGAAAAATACTCACCTGAGAGAAAGCGACCAGTAAGCATGGGAGTCACAGGCCTAATGCTCCTGTTCTCTGTTGGTTCGGTGAGAAGTCAGAGCCACCGGATGACATGAGCATCATATCATGCAGGTGCCACAGCCATGTCTGTCCTGTTACCTGGAATAGCCCTCCTCAAAGACAGCTGCAACCCACGGGCTCCAACAGAGTAAGATGACAGTCTCTGAACCGTTGATGAAGAACTAGAGGCTAGACTGGAGATGTCGTGGATGAACTGCCATATGCCAGGCGTAGGGCCATAGGGCGGTGAGGCACTGACCTCAGGTTCTGTACGGCCCTCAGACTCTCATGTAGGCTTCCTAGTGGCTACCTCCCCTACTCCTCCCTATTCTGAGCCTAATGTTCAAAGAGCAGAGGGTCAGGGGCACAAAGACCTTCTATAAATATTCATTGACTAAATAAGTGAATAAGTAGACATGCTAATAGAGCAGAAATGAGAGAAGGAAGTGAGAAGCCAGTGTGGGTTGGGTGTTAATATGTACTGTGGCACTGAATGGACTATCCCAGCACAAATAGGTTACCTTAAAAAAATCTGATAGCTATGTTAAAGAGAAAGGAGAAAAATCTTGAAATAATCCGCTTTACAAAAACTGTTAGCTTTGCATGAGAACAAACAGATGGGAGCTTGCTCTTCCTGTTTTGTTCTAATAACCTAAATATTGGTTTCTTCTGCAGCATCATGGTGGAAACGGGCGTAGGCTCTTCCTTAGAGACAGGCCATGCCTGGGGAGGGGCAGCGGCTTGTGAAGATCGTGGGTCAGATCATCGTCACTTCCTGTGATTGTGAAGGCCTATTGATTACAACTTAGCGAAAGACAAGGCTGATCTAAAATAACATCACATCCAGATGACCACTCAGCTCTCCTGTCCTGTCCTGTGTGCTTACCTGCACCTCCTTCCCTATGGTGCAAGCAAAAGAGTGTCAGCATGGATGGATAATGGCAGTAGTAGCTACAAACAAGTTTGTGTGTATGTGTGTGTGTGGGGGGGGGGGGTGGTTAGAGACTGTGGTAAGTTCTCCACCAAACTCAAAAGGCCAGATCATCTCCATCCTCTCCACACTGGAGGCAGAGAGAGGGTAAGGATGCCACAGAAGGCACAGTCAAAATGCCGTGGTGTTGGTGCTTAGGTTACCACAGCAGAGGCTCGTTCACTCCTGGCAGTGTTGCTGCTCTGTTCCCCGTGGTGCAGTATGATGCCAGAGCCACTGGGTGGTCCTGTGCTCCAGCCTTGGCTGTCCTGGTCACGTGGAGCAGCCCTCCTCAGGGTGAGCTGCAGCTTCATGGACTCTGTCAGGTCTAATTCAGATTCTACTTCTACTGTCTCTTTTCAACATGTTCTTTCAAAGCTGGGAAATAAGGTGGCAGAGGTGACTAACAGCCTGTCAAATACAGATCCAACTACCAAGCACTGAGATGCCACAAAAGCAGAACTGGCCCTACTTTTATTTATTTTTTTTTGGGGGGGGGAGTCTGGTCGTGGTCTGAACTCTGGGCCTGGGCGCTGCCCCTCAGCTCTTCAGCTCAAGGCTAGTGCTCTACCACTTGAGCCACAGCGCAACTTACGTTTTTTTTTCTGCTTATGTGGTGCTGAGGAATCGAACCCAGGGCCTCGTGCATGCAAGGCAAGCGCTCTACCACTGAGCCACCTTCCCAGCCCTGGCCCTACTTTTAGCCTCACCTAGTGGCTCAGGTGGGGACCTATATTGGCAGCACCTCCCTGAGGATCGGCTTCCCTGTGGGCCTGAGTGTGTCCTTCAGTTGTAATGGTGTGTGAGATTCCTTCTTCTGGTGACATCTTTATGTGGATACGAACATATGGGGCGGGGGGGGGGGGGTGCTGCTTCTGCGACAAGAACTCAAGTGTTTTCTTGCTTTTAAATCCAAGCTCATCAGTGTGTCCTTGAGAGTTTGGTCAGTAATATGAGTGAACTTATTTCCATACCAGACATGGGTGAAAGGTGGTAGGAGGTCTGTGAAGCAGGCATTCTTCTGTGGTCAAGTGCATTCATAGGAAGGCTGTTCCTCAAAAGCCACAGGGTTTCCAGTGCTCTCCACTGAGAACAGCCCAGTGCACAGATTGACCTTCTGTGGGTCTCCGTTCATCCACCAACTTCTACCCACCAGGTCACTGTATTCTTTTTCTTCTCCACCAAGGCCCTTCTTAATACAAATTGTAAATCCTCCTTTTTATACATGTCTATGTTTTTTTTATTGTAAAATACGGTACAGATGGGTTACAGTTACATGAGCAAGGTCATGAGTACATTTCCTATTAAGCATTGTGGTCTCCTCCTTTGTTTTTCCCCTACCATCCCTTCCTTCCCCACCTCCCCAACTCCTCCCCCTATCCAAAGTTGTAAAGTTCATTTTCAACATAGTGTCTAGTACATCTCATTGCTACAATGGGTCATCCTGTATCCTTTTTTCAGTGTTTTGTTATTTCCCTTCCCCTCCCCAAGTTAGCAAAATGTATATACAAGATGCAGGACACCGGAATCAAATACCGGTGCAAACAGGGGTTATATGTGGGGAAGAACAAACAAAAGAAACAAAAAAATCACATAGTCCATTATAAATTTGTTACACACTATCAAGAGAGAAAAAAAAAAAAAACACTTGTGTCCCTATCTTGGGGTTTATTTTGCTTAACAACATCTTATATGGTCAAATGTACATAACTTTTAACCTTTTCTGCTTGTCCTAGACATATATTAGTTATTGCAAACAAGGGACACCATGGAACCTATGTTTCTTTGGGCCTGGCTTACTTCACTTAATATAATTTTTCCCACATATTTCCATTGTAAATCCTCCTTTTATGTGAATTTTACCTTTACCTCTCTCTAGGAATGTTTGTTATAGTCCATGGGAATAAGGCTCAACTTCCCAAGCACCTACTTCAGGACAGGGCTGGCAGAGGGGTGAGGCTTTGACTGCTTGCCTAACATGCCTGAAGCCCTGGGTTCCTTCTCCAGCTCTGCAGGAAAGAAAAGGAGGAAAGGAAATATCTTCTTCAAGGAGTGTTTCTCTGGTCCTGATTTTGTTAGATACACTGAAAAGGTTGACTATCCCTTTTCCAAAATCCTTGATTTGATCAGTATTTCAGATTTGGGGAGTGGAGACTTGGGAATATTGGCAAGGTTTACTGGTTGAATGTCTTTAATCTAGAAGTCCAGAAACATTTCAGACTTTGGAACATTTTAGATTTGGGCATCAGGGTTGCCCCTTCCTGCACTGTTACAATTATCACCACAGTATCTAAGATGGCCGAGTCTTTCATGTGAGCACTAGTAGTATATGTAGTGGAATATAAAAAGTGTGGACTAATTACAAACCCTACTCCCTGAGGTGGGGCCTCCTTCGTGGATCCTTGCTAGTCTAAAAGGTCTCTACTGGACCTTGCATAGATGATTCAGGAAACTCAGCACCCACAAGACCATTGCAGGTCTACTTCTAACTGTCAGTTTTTAAACATCATGGCATTGTGGCAGAGCATGTTGGTGCGGCAGGAGCAGCTGTTTCCCATCTCTGCTGATCTCATGGAACCCACACTCTGGAGGTCCAAGCTAAGCAACTGTGACTTCAGAGACTCTGGTCCAGGTAGTATTAGCAGAGGTTTTTCCAGAAGGAATCCCACCATTTACCCTTATGTACATTGGCAGTATGACTGCTTTTGATTTCCTGTTCCCGCATCTACGTGTCTAAACTTAGTGTCATTTAGAAGACCATAAAACATATTTTACTTTTTGTTACAGACCCATTATTAAGTTTGAGTATTGATCTTAACTAAAAAAAGAAGGCATCCCAAAATAGACTACGAGGCACTCAACTAACCAGCACTCTGTCATCTGCAGTCATGTAATGTGACATTGTGAAAGCAGGCATAACAGCACGTTAGCAGCCTGACCAGGCATTCAGGAATCTTTTAGTTACAACTTTGCCAATGCAACCTACAATTCTTGTTCCAAGTGTGTTGGCTGCATAGTAATATTCCCCGTTGTCTGGCTGATCTTTAATTCATGCTAACCTTTACACTTCAGTCTTAATCTTATTCTGACTTCCTATTTCCCCTTTCTAAAGTTAGCCTATTTGCTACCCCATGTCATTGGGTTATTTGCACAGTGTGGTATATTGAGTAGCCCTCGGAATGCTGGGTGTTCTGAGAAATAGAATTGCAGGCTTCTGGCTGAGCCATCACAGTGGCTTATCAGGCTCCTGATGCTGCTGGTGAATTTGAGTCACTTTAACGGGATGCCTACAGCTCCTTCTGCTGTGGTGATTGAGAGAAGAAAGCAGCTCCTGAGAGGAGTATGTGGAGCTTCAAGTGGTACTATAACTTTTCTGCTCATCTTATCCAGTTGTTTATCAATGACCAACCCTTCTGGAAGCAGGATGGCTTTGAAAAAAGTCTGGGGGCAGAGTGCTCCAGCCATCCCAACTTGCAGAATGTAACACCAGAGTATGAAGATAGCCTCCAGCAGCAGGCATCTGCTGAAGGCCTGGAGGGAAACATTGCACCAGTAAATACATGACTTTAACGGTATCTTCCCATCCTGACCTTGTCCTATACAGTGAAGGTCATTAGCCTGACTTTGGGGCTATCTGAAGGACGACTATGTCCAAATTTGGGTTCCTAGGAAGAAGCAAATGCAACGTTTGTGCTCCTTTTCCCACAGATACCCTAATCAATCTGGCAGCAACAAGCCTTTACTCAGTTTCTCATTTTGCCTCTATCCTGGGCTCCAGGCTGCTGGGCACAGCTCTTGCACAACTTGGTGCATCTCCTAAGGATCCTGGAATTGATGGAGAAAATCATCTTACTAGAGTGTGCAACACTTGTTGAAAGCTATCTCAGCTATTTCGATTTTTAAGTATGAGGCTTTTACTTTTTCTTTTTTCTCAGAGCTGAGGGCCTAAATCAAGGCCTTGCACTTGCTAGACAAGTGTTCTTCCACTGAGCTAAATTCCTAACCCGGAGATGTTTACTTTTTAAAAGAAGGGCAGAGCTGGAGATGTAGCTCAGTGGTAGAATGCTTATTTAGCATGTGTGAGACCCTACATTCAATTCCTAGCACTGTAAATAATACTAAAAAGTAAAAATTAAAGAATGATAGTATTTTCTGTTTGGTTGAAGACAAGTCAAATGAACTGTCAGAACTTTCTCCTAACTTTCCCCTTTTAATCATCTTTTATTCATAGATTCAGTGAGTGAGTTTATGTGTTTGCCAATTTTCTTGAGACATGATTTTTACATATTTATACATCAAAGACTTTATGGAGAGGATTTCTTGCTAACTCAGTTATTTCGTTGGCCTCCTCATTCTTCCTAGTGAAAGTCGTGGAGCAGTTAGCAAGTCTGACTCCCGCCTCACCTCCATCCAGAGAGAGTCCTAGATAGAGACCCTGCTGGTCTCATAGACCTCACAGTTCAGTTGATCTGCTTTGCTTGTTGCTTTGTTTTTTCCTACCCCACACCAGTGCGTTCAGTAAGTTAATGTGAAATTTCTCCTTGTGAGTGCTTCATTTTTTTTAAAGGAAAAAAAATGATCTCACCTTATTTTCTCAAAAGTAGAAAATGTATTCTTGGCTCTGAAGCGGTGTGAGGTAACATGCTTTCTAGAGGTAGGGGAAAGCCTGGGTATGCCAGGTATGGAGGCTGCCGGAATATCTGTGTGTGATAAGCTGTTTGCGGGAGAAGTCAAGCAGAGCTCTCCCCACTGGGGGTCCATTCATGCCTCTCTCAGCCTAACTCAAACTGCATACAGGACTGGGCACACTTACTTGTTCAGTAAGCGCTTTGTGTAGTTTTCTAGGTCACATGGACTATCTTTTGAAATAGAATGTTTAAGCTTTCCCAGATGATCTGTATTCTGGGATTTGGGTGTTTTGCACAAATGGGGAAACAATTTTCTAACTCAGAATGTTTAGCCATTTTTGGTTCATCTTGACGAAGTAGAGGTGCTAATACGTTTTCCCCTTTTTATTAATTGTATTTAACGCTTTTGTGGTACCGAGGAGTTGAACCCAGGGCCTCATGCAAGCACGATGCCACTAAGCCACATTCCCTGCCTGGTGCACATTTTCGTTAGCCACATTACCTATGTAGGAAGTCACAGGGAGTTTATAGCCTTGCCCTATGTGTACCATTTTTAGCCTTCTTTGGGGTCCGCCCATCGCACGTCTATGCAGAAACAGCACCTCAGGGGTCCATCCAGTGCTCCAAGCACAACATGTGCACTGTGGGGACATCACTGGAGTGAATGAGCGAGAGCCAGAGTGGACTTCCTCCCTGACCTCAGGCCCTCCAGAGTGTCTGGATGACTGCAGAGGAAGGGTGGCCCTGAGTGAAGCCCCCTAAGGTAGACAGCTTGCTCACCCTTGGCTTAGAATAAAGGAAAGGAAATAGATTGTTTCTGAGGCAAGAAACCAACCACATGCTTCCTCATGCTTTCTCTTACCCTCTTCCAGTTGAGTCTATGATAATTGCAATGTCTCATTAACTTGCAGTTGTTAAGTCTTGCCCTAGGCTTTCTTTGAAGTCTGATAACCCACAGCCAGTAGATTCTGATCGTGGAGTGCCTCCTACAGGTTTCCTCATGCGGGCGGGCAGCCATTTAGGGTCCCTGAGGGAAGGGCTGATGCGGCGGCGCTGCAGGGCTGGTCCCCCTCAGTGGGGTGGGCAACAAGGCCAGCACGATGATTTCCAAAATGAGTTCTTTGTAGACCTCCAGTGTAAGCAGTGGTCTGCCAAGCATTCAAAACCCCAAGAGTTGAAAACACAATTTTGATGGCTCTGTGTTGACAGCCTGCTTACAGCTTTATGGTTGCTTGGTGGCACATGTTTTACGTCAGAATGACGTAAAATAGTTCCTACCCATCACTGGCTTCTTAAGTTATTTGGAAGCTGTCCTTGATGTCCTGTAAATTGAAGAAGTAATTCCAAAATAGGGATAGTAACACTATATCGTTACCAGGGCTCCTTGTAAAGTGCCTCCTTCTGCCTGTGTAAGGAATGGTCCCCCTGGAGTCTATCCCATACCATTGTTGCGTGGACCCCCTCCCCAGCCCTCACGATCTTCACTCTGCTGTACCACAAAGCAAAATTGGACTTTTTTTTTTTAAAGTCAGATTCTCACTATGTAGCAAGACTGGCCTGGACTTCCTTTGTTCCCCGGGCTGGTTTTTAACTCAGTGATCCTCCTGCTTTAGCCTCCCAAGTGCTGGGATTATTGGAGTTCACCACCACAGCTGGTTCAGTGTGATGGAGAAATAAACTAAATCCCCAAGCCAGTTAATAACACTTCATCACATAGAAAATTGACCTCTCCAGTAATTGAAGAAATGCAAATTAAGGTAATGAGAAGTTGATTTCACCTATGTAGTATAGGAAAAAAAAAGTAATTATAAGGAGGAATGAGAAAGTTCAGCAATGCTATGCCTGCACACCAGGTGACCTTTGGTGGCTTATCTAAGGCCCACTTGACATTAAGTCCTAGGATGTACTCATTTTTTTCTCAAGATTCATTCCAAATAATCTAAGACTTGCATTTAATATTTGTATTTCTAAATATATTTTGACTATACAGACATGGTGGCACACCCTTGTAATCCTAACATTTAGGAAACTGAGGCAGGAGAATCTTGAGTAGCCTGGGCCACAAGTAACACCCTGTCTCAAAAACAAAACAAAACAAAACAAACAAAAATCATGTGCTAGAACCAAGTGAATGTTTTGTATTGGGACCATGCTAAATAAATTGCAAATATATGATGGAAACTACTCATCTGTGAAAATTAAACACTTGAATTTTTATTACCTTGGGAGAAGTAAAGCATCCTAGTGGGTAGGCTTTTGGTTCACACTTCTCAGATTAGAATTTTTTGCAACATTTTATGAGCTATGTTATTTAGTAGAGTCATTTATCCTATCCCTGTTTATATGTTGAACAGGGGAATAATGGTGGTATTAACTTTCAGTGAAACAACTCATTTGACATACTGGACACAATGCAGGAAACAGCTTGAGTGTCAGTAATGTCGAGCAAGTGACTGCTTCTCTGCCTTTGTTTCCTCCTCTGAGTGGGAATGACAAGGGTTCCCACTGAGCCTTAAGTGAGTGAGTAGGTAGGGGCAGGGAGCACTTACTGTGAACCCCAAAGCACTGGGAAGTGTTCACATCAACCCTGATGACTAAGGAACATGGAGACTGTTTGAACCAACGTTTTTTTGTTTTTAAATTTTTTATTGTAAAAATACTGTACAGAGGGGTTGCAGTTACATGAATAGGGTAATGAGTACATGTCCTATTGAGCATTGTTACCCTTCCTTTGATTTTCCCCCACCATCACTTCCCTCCCCCCCTCTGCAACTCCTTCCCCTCCTCCAAACTTGTAAAGTTCATTTGAGTCAACCTGCATCCCCATTTAAGCATTCCACTATACCCCTTCCCCTCCCCAAATTACAAAAATGTATATACAAGATGCAGAACACCGGAAGCAAATACAGTGAAAACAGGGGTTATACCATGGGGGAAGAACTTACAAAAGAAACAAAAGAATCACATACTGCATTATAAGTACATTAAAACCAATAGCAAGAAAGAAAAAAAACCCTTCTGTCCCTGTCTTGGGACACATTTTGCTTAACATTATCTCATATGGTGATACGTACATAGCCTTTGACCTTCTCTGTTTGTTGTAGGCATGTTCTAGACATTGCAAACAAGAGAAACCATGGGGCCTATGTTTCTTTGGGCCTGGCTTACTTCACTTAATGTAATTTTTTCCAAGTCTTTCCATTTCCTAACAAATGGGCCAATGTCATTCTTTTCTGATGGAGGCATAGAATTCCATTGTGTATATATACCACATTTTCTTGATCCATTCATCTACGGAGGGACATCGGGGTTGGTTCCATATCCTAGCTATGGTGAATAATGCTGCAATAAACATGGAAAACCAACATTTTCATATACACATAGATTAGAAGATTCATATACTACAGCAGCTGCCTCTAGGTAGGAAGATTAGAAGTAGTTTTTAACAATTCTTGAAGTTCTTCTCAATAAACATCATTTTATATGATCATATGCACGTAACTATTGAGCCTTTGTGATCCTCTCCTAAGAATATCCTTCTTTGGTCTCACTATGTGAATGTCTAGTCTTGTATAATTTATCATGTCCAAGTGTAATTTTTTTTGTCTTTTTGGTACTTTACTCTTCCAACATTCATCTGCAACAATGAGGTGTATGTTTGTGTTTTGCTATATATATATGCATATATATAGACATACATATGTGTATCTATATATGTAGATATACATATATACATATATAGGTATATATGTATATACACATCCATCCATATATATTTATGTATGTATACATATATGTATAAATATATGTATACATATATGTAATATTCCTTTACAAATCAGTGATTTTAGAGTTAAAGATTCTGCTTGGCCCATTGTTAGTCAGAATACTGAATCCCTTGAGTAGATGGTTTTCCCATCATAGAGCCACACTATCTGGTCATTTATAGATCAAATCTTAATATTCTTGCCCAGATTAACAGTGTTACCCAGGTACATTGCTCTGTTGCATTCTCATTCCTGGATACATGCTTGAGTGGTTTCAGGAGATTGTGAAATATATTTGTGGTGGGTCCTTTCCTAGACCAACTAAACCTAAACATCTGGGGTAGGCATTTGTGTAAGGAGCCAAAGGAAGTTCTAATGTACAGACAGATAGTCATCTCCCCATGCCCAACCCCATCTTATGCTCAGATCACCTGAGGGTAAGAGTCTATTGCAGTGGTTCTTAAAAATACAGATGCCAGGACTAGATCTAGACCTGCCAAATTTTAACTTTCACCAAGAGAGACCTTACAGCCACCTGTCACTTACTCTGAGAGATGGGTCATTAGGTGATTTTTGTTGTTGTGTAGGTCTCAGTGGCAAAGGTCATCACTGCACAAGGTCTCTTGACACAAATGACGTGCAATGGTTTCCCTCATTTGTTGTAACTAGAATGTGCCTATAAATCTACAAGTAAACACACTGGGTGGTAAAAGACAAAAAAATTACACTTGGACATGATAAATTATACAAGACTAGACATTCACATAGTGAGACCAAAGAAGGATATTCTTAGGAGAGGATCACAAAGGCTCAATAGTTATGTGCATATGATCATATAAAATGATGTTTGTTGAGAAGAACTCCAAGAATTGTTAACAGGAGGTTTATTGAGAAGAACACCAAGAATTGGAAGCAAGAGTTTTTTGTTTTATTTTGCTTTCTGTGTTTGCTTTTGTTTTCTCTTCCCTTTGTTTCTGTTTTTGATTTCTGTACCTTTTGTCTTCTATGTAAGTTTCGCTGAGTTGGAGAGATAAGGGGGAGCACAGAAAGGGCGGGACAAACGATGAACAACTCACTAGATGATAACTCACTAGACACTGGGTTGAAAATGAACTATGCAACTTGTGAAGGTGGGAGGGAAAACCTGGGAGAGGACAAGGGAAGAGGTGACACCGTTCAAAAAGAAATGTGCTCATTACCTGACTTACATAAGTAACCCCTCTGTACAGCACCTTTACAATAACAACAACAACAACAAAAGACATGAAGGATGCATGGGACTGCTGCTAGGTGTATGCAACACACTCCTTTGCAGTTAACTTCGGTAAGAAGTACACTCTTAATAAAAGTATAGCAAGTACCCCAATCAGTTACATCATCATATTTTTTATCAAGTATAGTGTATATACATAATTGCATGGACTATATTTCTATATGTCTGGCAGGGCAATAAGTATGTTTACACTATCATCTCTACAAACAAAGTGTTGCACTAAGGGACAGGACTTTTCCAGTTCCATGATAATCTTAGGGCACTGCTGTTGTGTATGCGGTCTGTCATGGATTGAAACCTTATTATGCACAGCATAATGGTGCTTAACAGCCTCTCTGGTGCTTTCCACACCAGAGCAGCAAGGTACCTCTTCCAGAGCTGTGAACCGTGGTCTTCCTACACCAGAGGAGCACTTGAGGGAACAAGCAGCGTTTCTGATGTCCCCGATTCTAACAAGATGTATGTAGGGCATTGTTAGGCTCTGTGAATTCTCAACTCCCTCCACATTCAAATGTGCAGACACAGGTGACAGCCATAGAAGGGCTCTAGGATGGGCAGCATCATCACTGCCTAGAGACTCATTGGGGGTGCAGAGTGTGGGGGCCCCATCTCAGTCATGCTGAATCTGAACATGAGGATGCCACCCCACTGAATTTCAAGGCTCACTGCCGAAGAGCGGCTTTGTCAAAGGCAGGTTTGCAGAGATTGCCAGGTAGATGTGGAGGGTACTTGTAGACTGAGCCAGGAACATAAAGCAGGAGGTCCAGGACCACTGCTTCAGAGCATATCCTTAGGCCACTGAGCACTTGAAAAGTAACGGCCTTACATCTCTGGTACATCCAGAGCCCAGGGTTCTTGTGGGCATCCTTATTATTGTCACTCAACCCTTGAGGACAAAACACATGGTTGTTGTTCACCCATAATTAGACCTGTTTTCTTTAAAATTATCAGAGTATGGTGATTGGGAGCCAAATTTTCAAAGGTGCTGATCCAGTTGTGATTTTGAATGCCCCTTGCAGAAGCAGAGAAGGACAGACTTCTTCCTTGTCTCACATCTGTGCTCTGCTTGTCATGCAGGTTGTACAGCCGACCCACATTAGCATGGTCCTCAAAGCCTCAGGTCGGCAGCGACCACACCCACAGAAGAAGAGGCCAGGAGGTCAGTAACTTGCCAGGTTCAAGGGACCGGGAAGCCCAGGAGGTCAGAAGAATGGCTCGAGTGCACGGCCTGCCGAGCCACATGCGAGAGGGTTCATGGGAAGTCGGAGGCAGGACAGAGCAAGTGATGAAGAAAGCAGTTTGGGAAGAAGAGCTGAGGGTGTTGGGGCCTGCCAAGTGGCCCAGCGCAAGCCCGGAAAGCTGGAATGAGTCCAGGAAATTGGGGAGGCACATGTCCGATGGTGACGGAGAGAAACTGTTTCAAGATCTGTATCCGTTCATTCAGGAAGAGCATGGGCTGACGTCTCAGAACAAAAGGAAATCCCGGTCACTGCCTCGAGTTCTTTCCCCCGAAAGCCTAGCTTGCACAGAAATTCCCCTTTCCATCAAGGACAGCTATTTACCAGGTGTTCCTAGAATGCCCCCACATCCTTCCAATTGTGCACCACATCTGGAATCCACGAGGAACCCTGAGAAAGGTGCTACCCCAGCCCCTTTTCCCCGGCCAAAGTTCGGAAGGCCTGTTAAACCTCCTCCCTCCTACAGCTCATACCAGCCATCCAGGGCAGGAGAAAATAGCAGCTTTCAGGAGAGTGACGCAAACAGCTATCTGACCAAAAGTAACGACCCCAGGCATGACCTTGGGGTGTCAGACGCTGGTTTGGAGCCTCCAGTTTATGTGCCTCCCCCCTCCTATAAGTCACCGCCACAACACATCCCAAACCCCTACCTAGAAGACACAGAGCCCATACATGTAAGTGACAGCCAGGGTCAGCAGGAGCAGCATGGAGCCGAGAAGGATGGAACAAACTGTCCACTTCCTCCTGGCCCTGGTGGTGCCGGGAACACATATGGTGTTGCCCCAGTGTTGCCCCAAGGGCTCCCCTCACGTGCTTACCCAGTTGCCACCTATGACGGTTGTGTTCAGTACATCCCCTTCGATGATCCGAGGATACGACATATTAAACTAGCTCCGCCCGCCGGCTTGTGCGAGGAAACGAAGTTCCGTGACAGGCAATATGACTCTGGCCCTGTGACAGCTCGAGAGCCAGCCCGCGGGCAAGCACAGCACAACGGCATCCTCCTGCACCCGCAGGACCTGACACCCTTGTCAGATGCTGAGTTGGGCCCAGCTTCTGCACACCCCAACCCCCAATGGCTTTGGGGCCTACTCCCCAGGAATGGAGAAAACGGAGGCTTCGCTGACCCAAGAGACCCCAGTGTGGTGAGTGGACCGTGGTCAGGAAGATGCCCGGAGAGTCAGGCTTCCTCCCCACACTCCCAGAGCGAGGACACCTGCAGAAGCCAAACCAAGCTCCGAAAGTTTGAGACTGGGATTCAGACCAAGAAAAGTTCAAAGAAAAAAACAAACGAGACCATATTTTGCTTGGTTTCCATCCCAGTTAAATCAGAGGCCCATCTGCCAGATATAGATACGAACAACAATGACTTAAAATCACACACCGAGGGAAAGCCGGGGCTTGATAAGAACGCAGATCTGCAAGAACAAAGTCTGCTGAGCATGTCTTCCACCGACCTGGAGCTGCAGGCTCTCACAGGAAGCATGGCTGGGAGGTTCGTGTTCCTCAAACAAGACCTGGAGGAACTAGAAGACAAGCAAACAAATGACCTCAAGTTCGTGTACCTCACAAAACACAGAGAGCTCAAGTATTCTGGCTCATGGCCAGGTCACCAGTATAGAGATCAGCAAACCCAAACCAGTTTCTCTGAAGAAGCCAAAGGCCCTAGGTACCTCCCTGCTACAGAGCCGGGAGAGCCAAGGAGCCCAGATCCCACCCTGCCCTTAGACCTTCCTGCTTCTGAAGCTCCCTTGCACATGGCTTTAACCTCCACTGACCAAACACAGAAGCCAAATGCCCCTGACCTCAGGGGTCAGGTGTCCCTCAGCCCATCCAGCAACAGTGCTTTTTCCAGGACTTCCTCATCCAAAAATCTGGCATCTATGCCCAAAGCAGACGCCAGTCAGCCCTGCGTCGATGTCCATGGTCAGGAACCTGAAGCCAAGCCCACAGCTAAGCCAGAGGTGGTGAAGGGAGAGCCCACAGCTGCCCGGTGCAATAGCGAACAGCTGTTTGGTCAGTTTCTCCTGAAACCAGTTAGCCGTCGGCCTTGGGATCTGATAAGTCAGTTAGAAAGTTTCAACAAGGAGCTTCAAGAAGAGGAAAAGAGTGAGAGTGAAGGCAGTGGTGACAACAGCAGTGAGTGCAGCGAGGCGGATCTGCAGCAGGGAGCCTGGGCCGACAGCAGACCAGGAGCCCAGGGCTTCCACAAAAGCCACCCGGAAATGAGCCCTGAGCAACAGCCACGTCCCCAGCCGGCTCCAGGGAACCCAGAGTCTCAAGTGGGAAGCGTTAAAAGTACGTCTGAGAGCTGGAGCATAGAGCCGCGGCCCAGCGGGAACTGTCCTCGCTTCTCCAGCCCCACCCAGGCAGAAGGTAGCAGGGGCGATGCCTTCCAGTGGGGAGACGCAGGTGCCAGGATGGAGCAGCCAATGCAGGTAGCTGTGAATGGCCTGTCGAAGCTTGCAGTCAGCCCAGGTCCTGTGCAAAGATGGGTGACTTCAAGACCAAGTGACACAAAACCAGCAGGCTCAGCTTACTGGGCTGAACAGAAGGAGCCTTCAGAAGGTCTCACCAAAGACTTCGGTGCTGGGCCACTGAGCAGAGGGGTCCTGCTGAAGGGGGAGAGTAGTAGAGAGAGGGACACAGTGGTCCCGCTGTCGATCGCTCACAAAACCCGAGGTCTCTCAGCCCCAGACCTGCGGTCCACAGGGCTCAACCCTGAACAAGAGCAAAACACTACTGAGTTAAATGGGGCTTTGGGTGGAGAGGGTGCGGTGGAAATCCCTCCAGGTGAGTCTCTGCAGGCCAGGGCAGAGAGGATCCTAGGCATAGAGGTGGCTGTGGAGTCCCTTCTGCCGGGTACCAGGGCAGCGGGACAAAGCCAGCCACCCAAGCCCGATGCCAGCCCCTGCAGCCCCGATTTGTCCACAGGAAAGTCAGTGCTTAGGTCAGCACCATCCGGGGGCCCCACGTTGGCCACTGATGCCTTCTATGGCAGGAGAAAGTGTGGCTGGACCGAAAGTCCCCTCTTCGTAGGGGAAAGGGCTCCCCAGGCATCGGTGTGCTCAGGTGTAGACAGGGCCCCTGTGGGCCACACCACCGGCCCTGAGCCTCAGCCCAGCTCCTTGGAGTCCAAGACCTTTGAGGAGAAGGATCTGGAGGTCAGGCCACCTTTCAGGTCCACATTGTTCCATTTCGTAGAAAGGACCCCAAATGGGACAGGCTCAGAAAAGAGGCTTCGGAGCCCTTCCAAAGTGATCGAGAGCTTACAAGAGAAGTTGGCCTCCCCTCCAAGGAGGGTGGACCCTGATCGCTTGATGCGAATGAAGGAGGTGAGCTCAGTGTCAAGGATGCGGAGTCTGAGCGTCCACAATGCAGACTCCACGGAGGAGGCCGAGGACCCCAAGGCCTCGAGAGGCCATGACTGGCAGCCAGGAGATCTTGTGTCTGGGAGCAGTGAGGACCCCGCCTGGAGACTGGGGTACCCCCACTCTGTCTCCAAGGGTTTTATCCCTCCAGAAGAAAATGGGCATCCATCAACACAAAGAAGGGAAAGGATTGTGGACCCAGACTTCTGGTGCCCAGGTAAGCAGTTTTGGTCCGGGACACGTGTTTGCTATTAGTTTTGAATGCTAAGATTAGATAGGTAGGTAGATAGATAGATAGATAGATAGATTGGTACATAATACAAATTTACATATTCATAAAAGATAAAGTTGACCCTGTGAATGGTTCCAGCAAAAAGTTATTCATTTCCATCAGGTGTGGTAGTACAAGCCTGTAATCCCAACGCTCAAAAGGCTGAGGTAGGGCGATCAAAAGTGGGAAGCCAGTGAGAATTACATAGCAAGACCCTTTTTCAAAATGAAGCAAACATGAAACAGAAAGTCTTCATCTTTGAAGAATTATCCAGAAGTTTTCTTCAAAAATCATATTTTTGTCATATGTTATGAAAACGTTATAGAAATTGTGTATGTTAATATGTGTATGTTAATAGTTAAAACTATCTACATGACCAGCTTTTCAGAAGTTAGTGAGGTGAATGCATTTTGTTTTGTTTGGTGCTGGCATCAGGGCTTGAACTCAGGGCCTGGGTGCTGTCCCTTTGTTTTCTTTTGTTTTGTTTTCAATCGAGGCTGGCGTTCTACCACTGAAGCCATAGCTCTGTTTCCAGCTTTTTAGTAGTGAATAGGAAATAAGGGTCTCATGGACTTTCCTGTTCATCATGGCGTCGAACCTCAGTCCTCAGATCTCAGCCTCTTGAGTAGCTAGGATTACAGGGGTGAGCCACCAGCACCCAGCTCAAGAGGTGTGGCTGCTGGAAAGTCCGTGAAGCTAGTTGAGACCCCAGCTCCTCCACTCATACTTCCTCCCCCCACAATGCCAACTGTTCACCCACATGACCCTCGCTGCCTTTAGTAATCCCTAAGAAAGGACACGTAGATGGATTTGATCCACTCCTTGCCCTTTGGGCTGGGTCTTACATGGCCACCATTCAGAACTCCTTGCTTGCCAACCTCTGTTGTTTTCTTTTTCAAAGATCACATCATTTAGGATACTTGAGAAGATTTAGTGGACTAAATGAACAGCTTTGCCCATTCCTAACACTTCATTTCTGAAAAAAAATCCACCCAGTGTCTTAACTCATTTTCTCAGAATATTGGAGGCTAGGTAGTTGATAAGGAAAAGAGGTTTATTTTGAAGGCTGAGAAGTTCCTGTTGGAGCTGCATTTGATGAGGGAGGGCCTTGTGCCTTTCGGTAACATGGTGAAAAAAAGCAGGAGATCAGGCAGAGGCTGCCAAAAAGCAACTGTGGGAGAGGGCGGGGGCGGGGCAGGGGGAGACAAACCACAGCACCTTACAGAATGTTTCATAAAGCTTTCGGCGCTGGCTTCAGGAGCGCAGGCCCTCTCTTGGTTTATTTGTTTTGGGGGCTTCCTGTGATCCACTGAGCCACAGGTAGTTGCCCGTTGACAACAACAGTGTTTTTACCTCAAGTGAGTTTCACCTTCTCAGCTCTTACAAAAACAGGCCCAGTGCCAGGCACTGATGGCTCTCTCTTGTACTCCTGACTGTTCAGGAGGCTGAGGTCTGAGGATCGTGGTTCAAAGCCAGCCCAAGCAGGAAAGTCTGTAAGACTCTGATCTCCAGTGAACCACCCTCAAAACCGGAAGTGGAGCTGTGGCTCAGTTGGTAGAGTGCTAGCCTTGAGACAGAAAAAAGAAAAGCTCAGGGACATTGTCCAGGCCCCTCAGAGTTCAAGTCTCAGGACCAGCATCACAAACAAAAACAGGCCCAGAGAAATTCTTGGGCATGATGTTAAGACACCAGACATTCATCAGTCATGCAGCCTCCAAATGACTCGAAGAGGAGCGGAGGTAAATATTGGAAGTTGTACAGGTTGGAGAAAACCACACTTTACAAGGCTAGTTACTGGATACCCCTTGCTGAGGCTGGTCCGTCCATCTCCCCCAGTTGCTTCCAGCAACTCTGCTCCCTGCCACCTCATTTCATTCTCTGGTTTGAAATCCAAGAATTTAGAAGTCGATGAAGACATGCATGCAGTTGTTTCCCCTGGAAGAATATAGAAACTTTCAAAATTAAAAATTCGCTACTCGGGGCACTTTGAAAACTTCCCACAAATACTATTACTGAATGATTTCTGGGAGCATTGACCAGTGTGGCCCTGTTCCTTGGCAGAATGTTTTATTGAAATAACTTATTTGTCCCAGATCTCTTGGGTCTTCTGCCCTGACAAGATGCTGTGGACTGCGGAAGGGAGCTCTGGGGAGGGGCTGACTTTTAAACTGACAGATAAGGCCATTTATTTGTCTTGTACAACATGATATTTTGATGTATGCAAGTGTGGACTCAATGAAGCTAGCTAATTAGCGAATGTGTCAGCTAATTAACGGATGTGTCACCTCACTCAGCTGCTTCAATGGTGAGAACACTGAACACCCCCCTGCACTTCTCAAGAATGCAGCATGTTGTCATTTACTATAGTCATCCGCTGCACAGTATTCTTTCCCGCCTGTCATTTCCTGTCCTGCAGCCATCAGCACCTCTCCCCCCCACACCCCACCCAATATCCCAGCTCTCTGTGGCCAATGTTCTTTCTGCTCCCGATTCCTCTGATGTCAGCCATCTTGGATTAGACATGTGGGTGAAATCGCTCAGTGTTTTATCTTTTCTTCGTGCCTGGCTTGTTTCACTTAACTGAATGTTCTCCAGGCTCCTCCATGTTGTCACAAAAGCAGAAAGCAATGTCTTTTCCACTCATAGTCTGGTTTCTTGTCCTGGCTGGTGTGTGGCCAGTGTTTGAGTGAACACCAAGTACAGACCTTGCTCATGTGCTAGTTCCATCTCTTCTGCGCATATACCAGGAGCCGGTTTGGGCAGCCACATGTACTGCTCCTTCGGTCTTTCAAGGACCTCCTGCCCTCCATTCTATAGTTGTATTAATTTATGTTCCCATCAACACGATGTCATTCTCCATCCTTACCCATATGGACGTCTTTTGTCTTTTTTCATATACTTGTAAACCATCTGTGTATCTTCTGAGAAATATCAGTTCTGATCTTTTTCCTATTACTGATCAGGTTGTTTCTTTGCATATTCAACTGCGTTTCTCATATATTTTGGATATTAGTGTCTTGTCAGGTATACAGTTTGCAACTGTGTTCTCCCATTCTATAAGATTCATATTCTCCCTTCCCGCTCTTGCATTGGGATTTGAACTCAGGGCCTTTTACTTGCTAGGCAAGTATTCTATCACTTGAACTTGGACTTGTGACTCCCATGTAGCTGGGATAACAGGCACGAAAAGACACACCCCCACCCCACATTTGTTTTGTTGAGATGAGGATCTCACTAGCTATATCCCTGGCTGCTTTTAAATAGTGATCTTCCTACTCTTCACCTCCCAAGTAGCTGGGATCACAAACAGGAGCCACTGCCCCAGCTCTTCTACAAGATTTTCTTTGCTTTGTTCTTTCCTTTGCTGTGTGAAGTTTTTTAGCCTGAAGTGATCTCACTTGTCAATTTTTGCTTTGTTTGCCTGTGCTTTTGGAGGTTATATCCAAAAAGATGATCAACCAAGACAGTGGGGTTTTCCCCCTGTTTTCTGCTGGTAGTTTCATAGTTTGAGTCTTAAGTCTTCAATTTTGAATATTTTTTGATGTGGTGAGAGGTAGGTCTAAGATCATTTTTCTGCATTTGGATATTCAGTTTTTTCCAGCACCATTTATTAAAGAGATGATCTTCTCTCACCCTGTTCTTGTCTCTTGTTACAAGTCAGCTGCCTGTGAGTGTGTGTATGTGTGTATGTAAGTGCTTTGATTGTGTTTATCTCACTACCCTCCCCTTTCACCCCCACACCGATTCTTCCCAAGCCCCTCTCTTATAATCTAGTCTCATTATTACTATTGTTAGTACCACTTTATGTCTAGATTCTCCATGTGAGCAAAAAACAAAACCAAAAATATGTAATGCTTGGCCTTTTGAGCTTGGCTTATCTCACTCATAAGATCATAAGATGATCATAAGATGATAACTCAGATAAATGAATCACCTTTTTTCCAAGCTTTACTGAGACATGATTAAGAAATAAAAAGTGTCTCCTGGAGTTGTGCCTTGTCATACGTGCATATTCTAAGTACCACCACGATAATTAGCAAGTTTGTCTTAATGTGTGGTGAGAGCAGTCTAAGTCTGCCCTCTGGCAGATGTCGTGTTAAGTGAAGCATTGTTGCTTGTGGTCAGCCCATTGCTCTTCAGTACTTGTGTTTCAGCTGAGGGTTTAGCTCTCCCAATACCTCCCCTTCTTCTCCCCACCCCGTCTCCTGGAAACACCATTCTTTTCCCTGTTACTTGAGTTTAACCCATATGCAAGTGAGTTCATGTAGCCTTTGTCTTTCTGTGTCAGGCTTAGGTCAGTTACCATAATATCCCCAAGATCAGCCATGTTACTGTGAGTAACAGGGTTGCATTCCTCTTTGAGGCTGAATAATATTCCTCTATGTATATTTCCATATAAATAGTTTCCTTGTTCACTCATCAGTTGATGGACGAAGAGGTCATTTCCATGTCTTTGCTGTGGTGTCCGTGCTGCAGTGGCGTGGGTGTGAACTGGCTCTTCCACACACTGCCTCATTTCCTTTGGAGACACACCCTGTAGTGGGACTGTGGGATCATGTGGTACTTCTCTTTTTAACTTTCTTAGGGAATCTCCATTATGTATCAATGATTCTACCCCTTCCAGGTTTCTTAAACGTCTTGTCTTTACGAATTGAAAATGTCAGGCACTGGTTGCCTACACCTATAATCCTAGCTACTCAGGAGGCTGAGATCTGAGGACCGAGGTTCCAAGTCATCCCAGGCAGGAAAGTCAGTGCGTCTCTTATCTCTAATTAACTACCAAAAAGCTTACATTGGAGCTATAGCTCAAGTGGTAGATTGCTAGAGTTGAGCAGTAAAGCCCAGGGATAATGCCCAAGCCCCAGGACCAGCGCGCGCGCACGCGCACACACACACACACACACACACACACACACACACACACACCAATTTAAAATTTTGGATTCAGGATTGTCACTTTTTCACATGTAGTGACCTGTTCTGAAAATGCAGGTATTGAGGCTCAGTTTGGAATTTCTGTGGCAGGCTATAAAATGGATCCAGTGATGGTCTTGACTCAGATACACCTGTGTGTCCTTCTAGAAAGTCTCAGAAGACAGGTGAGCATCCAGCATGCTTTCTGGCAACATCTGGAGATTGGAAGCATCTCATTGCTGGCTGCTCCACACTGGAAGGACTTCATGATCCCTAAGCCTTGATGTCAGAAAGTGTATTCTAATGCAAGCTTTGACTAGAGTTGCAATTTACAAGGGAAAGAAAAGAATTCCTGCTTGGTATCAGCCAAGGACATCCTGGCTGGTTAAGAAACATCAGATTTATGGTGAATTATTTTTCACAGTGAAAACAGGAAGTACATCTAAACATTAAGCCACTCACTTAGCTCATCCATGTTGGGGTAAAAACCAGACATTGTCCTGTGAACCACCTTTTAACCATAATTTTTTACTGAAAGGTCTCAGACTGAAGTTCTTACATGTGTAGATTTTGCTCTCTAAGCGAATTTATAGTCTAAGAATTAAAGAGAAAAACCAGCCAGTTGAACATGCCACTCACTGCCCTTTTATTTTTTTCATTTTGCAGAGTCGTATGACCCTAGCCGGGTAGAGCGGGTGTGACGGCAGGTTGGTGGAGGCCAGGACCACTCTGGTGGTTTCAGTGTTCCTTGATTCAGCCCATGCCCTCGCGGTGCCCAGCAGAAGGTGGAAACTGCTGGTCTGACTTCTTCTTTACCTTCCATAAAGGATGAGGAAACGCGTCCGTACAGAGTTGTTTGTGGAGATAAAACCATCTGTTTCATAGCATGAAGATCTAATGTCTATATTTAGAAGAGTTTTCACAGAAAAATCTCCTGCCTAATGGATTTGGCTAAGCTGGCACATAGTTTGGTGTTCAGCTGATTCTGTGTGGAAATTTAAATATGGACAATGGAGTGAGTCGAACTGAAATGACTGGGAGTGTGGTCAGTGTGCCTGAGGCCTTCCATGCTCATGCTTGGTCCTAGTTTGGTCCTAGACCCAATTTGCTTGGGGCCTGGGTCCTCTGAGCTTAGGGAAACATGGATTGGCTACATGTGATCCATTTCTATCAATTCGGCCTTCCAATGCTGGAGTCACTTTACTAGTGACTACCTTGCCATCGGAGAATAAAAGCAATACTTTTCAAGTTCCTAAAAGATAACACTTGTGGTGTACTACACTGAAGAGTGTTGTTCATCTGCCAGTGAAAATACTTCGATGGTTTGCAAACTTGCCATTGTCTGCTTTGCACTCAGTATTATCTATTTTTATTTTCTGAATGGATGTTTAGAAGTTCTTTATATGAAAAGTAATTGCTGGTTTAAAAATAGACCATTTTAACAAAGTAACTATATTTCTTTTTACAGAATTGCTATTTTTCTATGATGTAAAGAGTTGCTAGGTGGCAGATTTTTAAGGAAGTGTTATTTTATTTAAGAGCCTATCCCTTTGCAGAAGAGGAGCTCTAGAGGGTCCCGTTCTGCTTTCAAGCACGTACCCCTGCCAGGCCGCACCTCTGCCTCTCTTCTCTCACCTTAGAGCTTCTACAGGGTTCATCAGCTCCTGTAAAGCTTCATGGGAGAATTCCCTATCAGTCACCTAACAGCCTATGACAAAGTTCTGCGGCCGTAACAACTAAACCTACCAAAAAGCATAGCTTCACTTTTGTATGTCTGCGCGGATCTGCCCTGAGAACCTGCCCCTTTAAAGAAATATGTATTTTTATCTAGAATGATCCTGAATTAATCTTGCATATTTTAAAAAAAATGCTTGGAGACATTATATACATGGCATTATATATTTATATGTATATGTGTGCCATAGCAAAAGTATTCTGAGGCCTATGTATTCTACTGTTTAATATTGCATTAACCTGCACAATGTTTATGCATTTTATATGCATTTGTTCCTTATTTCCAAGTGAGGAATTCTTACTAGCTTACATTTTCTATACAGTTTCTTTCTCGTTCCCCACTTTCCGTCCCTCCCTCTCCCCTATTTCTTCCCTTCCTTCTTCCATTCTATTCCTTCCTGCTCTTCCTTTCTTTCTTCCCTTTTATTGTTTTTCTCTTCTCTGTCCTTTAAATCATCTTTCTACTTTGAGACATTTCAAATTCCTAAAATGTGAACAGTTGGCTGGTCTATCCTTTGGCCCTAAATTGACTGACCAGGCTTTCATCATGCCTGCTCTTACCTACACCATGTGATGTTATTTCAAAAGAACCTGATGGATTTGGACTGTGGCAGATGAACTAGAATGGAGGTCATCCTGACAGCTCTTCTCACAGACACCTACCAGCAGTCTGACTTCACCATTACCCTCAAAGCTATCTCTTCCCAGAACTTGACTCTCCCGGAAAGTTGTAGTAAGGCTCTGGTTTTCACAGCAGCAAGATGACCCAACTCTTTTCTGAGGGGCAACTTGGTGGGACAGAGGTGCATTGCTTTATTACTGCTGGGCAGCTATTACGTTCTCTAATGGAGCTACATGCAGGCTGAGCCACCTGAGGGCTTTATGGATTGCTCTGTCCCCTTTCAGAAGCAAGTAAAAGGAGCACTAGCTATGTAAACATGTGTGCACACATTTGTGTGCATGTGTACATATACCTGCCTTTCTCTTAACTAATTTGATACAATCTAGAGATTTCTTTTAAGCAAACAAATTCAGTTCTAGCTTCTTCCTGAAGAGAAAGATCCTCAAGGGTAAAAAAAAAATGTTGGACCTTATGTATGTTTCACATAACCCAAAATCTGATTCTCTTCTGTTTTGTTTTATTCTAAAATGTTGTATCATATCATATCTTTCTGGAACCAAGCTGAATTTAATCAAAGTTATTAATATTTATACTTTAACCTTAAGTTTCCTGGATTTAAGCCTGTATGTAAATCACTTGGAGGGCAAAGGTTGACTTTCAAATCAGTAACTTGAAAAATGGGATTTTCAAACTTTCATATTCTGAAGCAAACAAGAGTCTCTAATCAAAATAACATTCCCAGAGGTTTTCAATTTCTTCTTATATGCACACAGCTGTGGCTGGAGAAACATTTTACATTTTGTGTCTGCCATTGTTTTCCCATGCACATGATTTCTTGGTGGTATTTAATAGTTTGGAGCTTGTAAAAATAAAAGTTCTAATTTTGACCATTTGAACTCACATGAAATGTATTTGTGTTTCTAGATTTGCAAAGAGAGAGGGAAACGCTAGTAAACTGGCTTCAAGTGATAGAGAATGAACTCTGTGGCTTATCATTTTCAAACCTATGCTTTACAACTCTAGAAAAGATGCAGCCAGCCTCGAAGTGTATCTTCAGAATTTTTTTCAGGCTTTCCTAATTACTTGGATTTCTTTTTCAAAAGATCCTAACATATAGATCTACCCTTTGTTAGCTTGCCTTACCAGAACTGTGAGTCTAAGTTTTTATTAACGTGGCAATTCTCAGCAGAACTTTCTCTGATCCACTTGACAGTTGGTGAAGATCCGTCGTTCACAAAAGTCCAAGTATTTAAACTAATAACTGAACCTAGAACCTGGCCACTTGTACAGCACAGAGGCTCGGGCCTCCTCTTGGTGGAAGATGTCTGATGATCATGCAAGGAGCTGATACTTTGCATACAGCTGCTTCCCAGCTGAGTAGAAACCACCCATGGACCTGAGCATTCACAACCCATTTCATGCTGTGGACTCCACTGTACCCAATAATGATAGTTGCCTGTGTGGGGTTTTGTTGCTTGTTTCTGATTAAATAATCCACTGCGAGGTGTCAGATTAACCTCTCTTGCAAAGTGACCAGTGGAGTAGAATCCTCCTTCTGTAAATACTTGATCTGAGAAGACAATTCCAATTCCCGGAGTTCTTACAAACATGGCATTGGTGGGTGGGAACATTGCTCTGCTAGATCTAGCTGTGCAGGTCAGAGGGTGTTGCTTAAGCTGAAGCTGTGGCCAGCCTGGGGGAATTTTGCATTTTCCCTTATGCTCTGTGTTTGACTGCACAGTCTATATCCAGCTCTGGATGGACAGCTGATGTTCCAAACAAGATTTAAGAGTCAGCATGGTGGGAGGTCCTTTTCCAAGAGCGTGGGTTGGTCCACCCTGGGACCCACCAGGCAAAGAAGGGAGATGGTAAAATTCCATTAAAGGAAGAATGGTCCCCAGCCTGTGTGTTGTGTTGAACAGAAAAAGGAAGGAGTGGTTAAGACTCTAAATTGCAAAGGCTTTTTGAAAAGGTCTGTTTGGTCTAGCAGCCTGCCCCTTGACACAGTTCTTGGGTTCAGCAGCGGTGCTGGGAGGCGGCTGGAGCTCCTGCACATTCTTGGCCTTGACTTTGGAGCGCCCCTGTCACAGCTGGTTTCATTCTTACAGCAGAGGCCACAGAGGTGGCCGTTCTGTGGCTGCGGCTCAGTGACTGAAACTAAACCCACAGGCAAACCCGGTTGTCCAGTTATTTGTCCCAAAGCCTGGCTAGGGTGAAAAGTTAGCCTTGTCTCTACGGAAGCCAGTCCCTGAGTGGCTTACGGACTCATCAAAACTGCAACACATTGTTCATCTTACCTCCCTGTACTCGCATCCCAGAGCCAAGCCGCAGTGGCTGCTCACCCTCCTAGAACAAGATGGTGACCAAGGCGACTTCAAGAAGAGGAGAAATTTGAATGGAAACCATGTGCTGAAGCCAGTAGAAAAGCAGTAAACTCCAGATTAAATACAAGTCAAGTCCTGCGGGGCATTAGTGGCTCACATTTATAATCCTAGCTACTCAGGAGGCTGAGGATTGTAGTTCAAAGCCAACTTGGATAGGAAAGTCTATGAGACCTTTATTTCCAGTTAACTACCAGAAGACTGGAAGTAAAGCTGTGGTTCAAGTGGTAGAAAGCCAGCCTTGACAAAAAAAAAAGTTAAGGGATGGCACCCACATCCTGAGGTCAGGTCCTGATAATATCAGTGCACACACACACACACACAATGTATAGGAAAAGCTCTGGTTGTATTAAAGGTATCCATAGCGAATGAAGGCCTTTACTTTATGGACATGATTCTTGTTGGTCAGCCTGAAGGTTTTAATCTGAGGCCTGTTCTTCATTTGGATAGCCATGTCTGTTTGCAGCATGGTGGTTCTAGGGGCATATGGAGACCTTGGCCCCTCATGCTTCTGGTTTTGTTATTGCTAATTGATCTGAGAGCTTCTGAGCTGTTTTGAGTTTGGGGAAATGGTCTCTTTTTCCCAATGTAGGCTTCCTCCCTCTCCACTTCCTTTTTATTTGTTTATTTTTATTATTAAGTCGTTGTACAAAGAGGTTACAATTTCCTAAGTCATTCTGAGTATTATACATCTTGGTCTTTGTCACCTCATTACCTTTTGTGGGCTGTTTTTCTCATTTCTGGCTTGACTTCCCCTTGTGTGGGCTCTAAGCTCAATGGTTCTATAGGCTTCTAAGTTGTATAATATTTCAGATCACATTAGGATGTGGGTTTTAAAGGAAGGACTAGGTCTCAGTTGGTTTATAATTGAATCCATATATTAAATACATCTGAAAAATAGAAGTCCTTGGACTGAAGCAAGCTGAAAGGTGAAATGTACATGCAAGGGAGGCTGGGGGCTAAGCTTGCTCTGCTGTTCACTAGCCTTGACTTCGGCCACCCCTGAGTGGGGAAGGCGACTGGACTACGTCCCCCAGTTCCTTCCAACTATAAGATTATATGACTATTTTTTTGGCAAGCCTGGAATCTCATAGGGTCCATTGCCCTGCCAGAAGGGTCCAGAAGTAAGACAACTGTGCATGCCTGAGAACTGGGTCCTCACCAGGGCGGGCATCCTGCCATGTTTTCTCCACCAGGGTGGTCCAGTTCCCCAATCCAATAACATACTTTTCTTCCTTCACCCTGGCTATGTGGGACTGACAATATTGAATTCCTCCACATATTTTTCTTACACTAGGGCAGGGAGCAGGGTGTTTATGAGCCTGGCAGGCAGCCCAAGGCATTAGTCAATAGTGGACCATATAGACCACTTTTCTTATAGTGGGGCTGATGCAGGCCTTCTTCACATACATGAAGGTTCAGTGACATTCGTGTCGTATCCAAGTCAGGATTTCTGTACCTCACACGTGGACCTTTCCCCAGGCAATCAGCCTGCAGGGCACAGATGAGGATGCCGTCAGCCACCTCCTCGCTCAGGACTCTGAACATCTGCACTGGTTCTCAGGAGCCCGCCAGGCCTCTGGCTTGGTTTCAGTTGCAGAGCCTATCTTTGAGTTGAGTTCAAGAAGCTTCCAGACATTCCATTTGTTTCTTTTCTTGACTCCTTTCCTCTGTCTCATGCTTCCTGCTACATTACGTCTGGATATTTTGCCTAGCCCAACTACTCGTGCATATTCCTGAGGTTAAGATAGCTGGGTCCAGCTTGTATAGAAATAAACCTCAATGTGCACATGTTTGCATAGGATTTCTCTTGAGTGTTCAAAATAAAATGCTCAGAGCTGGTCCTAGTAACTCATAATCCTAGCTACTTGGGAGGCTGAGACTAAGAGGCGTGTACTCTGAGGCTTGTCTCTGCAGAAAAGCTATTGAGAACCTTTCTCAACCCATAGCTGGGTGCAGTGGAGCTCCACGTATGCTAAGCTACATGGGAGGCTGAGATCCAGAGGATCAAGGTTCTAGGTGAGCCAGGGTAGTAAAGCACACAAGACTCCATCTCCACAGAGAGAGGTTGGAATGGTGGTCCATACCTGTGATCCCAGCAATGACAGGAAGACTGAAATAGGCAGAGTCCAGCTCAGGCTGGACACTGGAAGCAAAATCCTATTCTGAAAATAACCAGTGAAAATCAGGGCTGAGAACATGGCTCTGTAGAATCACACCAGGCCCAAGACCTTGTGTTCAAATCCTCAGTATTGCTAAAAGTAATCATAAAAATCAGTGTTTCTCATGAGCATGAGGAGAAAGCAAGGACACAAACATTCTTGGATTTTGTTCTGGGCCAAGCATGTTAAATGCACCAACTCATCTACTACACCATTACATGGGTGACAAGATGCACCAACTCATCTACTACACCATTACATGGGTGACAAGATGGGGTCAGGAAGACTGAGTCATGGCTTGTAGCATATATTTCAACACAGCTAGAAGATACACCGTTATTTTATTTGTTATTTTCTGAATAATGAGAAGACTGCTGTCTATGTTCCTTTTTGTGGCTGTGACAATAAATAAAAAATAAAAAACAAAAAAGAGTGAAACACGGTAAGGCAAGAATGGTTTATTTTGCCTCACAGTTTCAAAGGGCTGGATCCATTGTCCTGGCAGAAGCACCATGGCAAGAGGGCATGGTGCAGGAAAGCAGCTCACCTCATGGCAGCCAAGGAGCAGAGAGAGTGGGGAAGGAAGGGGCTGAGGACAGCACTTACTCTTCAAAGTCGTGCTCCCAGTGATCCACTTCCTCCAGCTGCGTCCCACCTCCTAACATCTCCTGCAGCTGGGCCCTCATGGTTGGGTTAGTCCATTGAGGAAGTTAGCAGCCTTGGAATCCAATCAACTCTCAGCAGTGCCACCAGCTAGAGACTCAGCTGGCAACATGTGAATCTCTATGCTTTATATCCAAACCATAACATACTCAATGAAATTACGACTTGCCTTCAATTATTAATGCATCTGTATTTCAGAGACATTAAACTGTGTCAATGAAATATGCTAACTAACCTCCCCACTGGCCTTTTCAGATGTGTTTCTCTCTGTCTGTCTGTCTGTCTGTCTGTCTGTCTGTCTGTCTCTCTCTCTCTCTCTCTCTCTCATCTAGGAACTGTACCACCATTGGTGCAAGCTGTGGGAACCCTGAAGCAGTGGCTATAAATATAGCTGTGCATCCCCATGCCTCCACTATGTGAAAGAGAAAAAGACAGTGTGGGTATCACCATATATTCAGTAGGGAGACCAGGACAATTCATTTTTCATTAGTGTGTATGTGACATTGATCTAGGCAGTAGATACCCAAGCAAACTTCCAGAGTCTTAGAAGTGGTTCAAAAAAACCAGCTGCCAGCTCTTACATCAGTCCTTTAACTGAGTTGGTCCCTCATGCTGGTTGGCCTTTGCCTTCTGTTCACACAACAGTATCCATTTGTCCCTTTAGATCTCGGCTTGGTCTCAGATCCCATGGTAGCTCCCCTGACTCATCCAGGTGAGATCAGATAGCTCTGTACCAGGCTTTTCCTTCTTGGCACCATAAAGATGGAGGTGGAAGCCAAGTACTGGTCGCTCATGACTAATTCTAACTAGTGAGGAGGGTGAGATCTGAATATCAGGGTTTGAAGCCAGCTGAGGCAAGAAAGTCTGTGGGATTCTTATCTCCAATTCATCAGCAAGAAGCCAGAAGTGGGGGTATGGCTTGAGTGGTAGGCCACCAGCTGTGAGCAAAAAAGCTAAGAGATGGCACCAGGTCCTGAGTTCAAGCCCCCGTCCACACACCCACCCACGCTCACACACACACACACACACACACAGAGTAATGAAGCTCACTCACCGTCCCCCATACACACTATGAGGCATATGAGCATATGAGGGTTTGGACCGCATCTGTCTCAGGAATACATAGGGCTTACCGTTCAGGCACATATAGCTACCATAAGTTATCAGTACCTACTTCTATTGAAGCAACAACAACTGTTTAGTTATTAAGTGAAAGAGGGAAGTATGTTAGGTGTCTATTTTATTTGGATAGGGGAAGAAGTGCTCATAATAATAGAGCACACATTGAGAATAAGGCCAGATGGGTAATCAGCAAGATGGTAACGCGAGTTGTTTTAATGTGTATGATGTTCTTAACCTCAATAGCTGCTATTCATTTATGAAGGGCAGAGAATTTTTCTTTCTTTTCTATACTTCTGAAGCCTGGAAGTTCAAGGTCAAGAGACTAAAAATCGGCAAGTGACGTGTGGCTCATACCTGTCTGTAATTCTATCTATTCAGGAGGTTAAGATCTGAGGATCATGATCAAAGCCAGCCTGGGCAGATAATACTGTGAGACTCTTCCATCAACCAGCAAAAAGTCATAAGTGAAGGTGTGGCTCAAGTGGTAGAGCACCAGTCTTAAGCAAAAAAACTGATAGTGCCCAGGCCCTGAGTTCAAACCCCAGTATCAGCACACACACACACACACACACACACACA
Organism: Dipodomys spectabilis; assembly: GCF_019054845.1. NCBI lineage: Eukaryota > Metazoa > Chordata > Mammalia > Rodentia > Heteromyidae > Dipodomys > Dipodomys spectabilis. The sequence goes on from NW_024870773.1 coordinate 4,987,044, forward strand.
CACACACACACACACACACACACGGCTCATTTCTGGCAAGGGTCTTCTGTTTGAAACATCCCAAGGCATGCCCAAATACAGAAGAGAGAAGAAAGGGAACTTGAATCCTCCTTTTATCCGGTGCACACATCTGCTAAAAACCAACTGACCTCAGAGCCACATGGTTTCCCACACAGAAAATTTGGAGAGACATGTCCAAACCATGGTAGTCATCATCATTGGAGTTAGGATGATGAGGATAAGGTATGTGTGTGCTGCTGATGTGTATGTTCTAGAAGATGGAGTGGTCTCCTGGAGAAAGAAAAGAGAAGAAAAGAAAACTGTAAAGGACAGGAAATTGAAAGCAGATGATTATTGTTGTATACCCCAGGTTCAGGTGAGCTGTGGTGGGGGGTAGGGAGGTTTCTCTATTCAGGGCCTCCAGCCTGGGGTGGGTGGTCTCAGATGCACAGCTCAGGCCAGGCCCTCCAGACCCCCTTGACATTAGCAAGGACCATGTGGATGGGTCAAATCCCATCCAATCTCCCAAGATGCAGTCCGATTCTACCCTCAAATATGGCTGTCTAAGTCATCAGCAGGTGATCCCAGGGGTCCCCATTCCTATTTGCAATATGGGACAATGCCTTTTATTCCAGTTAGAGGGAAAGTTCAACACTGCTTGATATAACTCCTGACTGAAACTCATTTTGAAGTCTAACCACTTCATAAACTGAAATGTTTTCAGCTTTGATAAAAAAAGAAGAGTTCGAGGGTTTTCCCTTACAAGTTCCTTGATTGTGAACTCAAGGGATGGAGGGAGGACTCCAAAATGTGCCCAAGGATTCATACTCTTGAAAATCTCTACTTCCCAAAAGCAGAGCTTGAGAGACTTTTTTTTCTTTTTGCTTATGTGGTGCTGAGGAAGCGAACCCAGGGCTTCAAGCATGCAAGGCAAGTGCTCTACCACTGAGCCAACTTCCCCCAAAAGTAGAGCTTGAGAACCAACCAATATACTGCAAAAATTACGGTGCATATCGGAGGTTAGATCATAAAAAGCTCAGTGGGGTTGGGGCGTGGCTCAACACCTGCTGCCATTCCCACCCCCCAAAGAAAAGCAGTGTGGTTTCCAGCTGGCTTTGTTCAATACCTCACACCCAGGGAAGTCAGGGCATGTCAGGATCACACCCAGGCAGCCCCACGGAAGGATCCACACGGTGAGAGGCCAGCGACCCTAAAAACATGCCAGTCATGTAAACAAGTCTCCTCGCGAGGACATCTTCCACCCACAGCCCAGCCCTCACGTAACGGCAGCCAACATCTTGGATGTCACTTCAGGAGAGACTTCAAAACCACCAAGCCAGTAGAGTAATGTAAAATAGCAAATGTTCATTGTTATTTTAAACTGCAAAGTGTGAGGGTAATTTGTTTTGCAGAAATAGAAAACATGTGTAGGAGGTTTGACCTTGAACTTGAGAAAATTAGAAGGTAAAAGGAAAATTAAGTTATAAAGGAAATAGAACTTGGGCTGGAATACATTTCTTTCCTTTCTTCCCTTCTTCCCTCCTTCCTTCCCTCCCTCCTTCCTTCCTTCCTCCCCCCCTCTCTCCTCTTCCCTCCTTCCCTCCCCTCCTTTTCTTTCTTTCTTTCTCTTTCTCTCTTTTTCTTTCTCTTTCTCTCTTTCTTTCTTTCTTTCTTTCTCTCTTTCTCTTTCTCTCTTTTGAGTGCTGCACTGGAACTCAAGGCTCATGGATGCTAGGTGATGGCTCTACCCCTGAGCTAATCCCCAGACATACCAAATACCAAACAGGGTTCCTTTTGATGGTCTCAAATTTTTGTTGTGGCATCTGCGAATTTCTTAGGAAGGACAACCGGAAGTTCTGAGAAGGGCTCCTTTGGGAGGAATCTATACATGCATGAATTCAGACAGAACGCTGTTTGAATTATGCCAATGTTGTACTGCATAGTTTGCACCAAAGGTTTTTTCTTTTTATTAACAATACCGGAGTTTGAATGGAGGGAGGGATTCATGCTTGCTAAGAGAGTGCTCTACCAGTTCAGCCACTCCCACGGGGGGCAGACTTTTGAATGATTGGCTTTATTACAAGGAGAACTTCTTGTCAGAGTTATTGGTGCATCAAGTAGTGTCTGGTTCAGACCATCTCATGCATATAAAGCCATACCATGGAGAAAAGCTACACTTTACACAATTGGGTGTGAGCTTTCATGGCACAGTACCCGCTCAGGGTCTCATTTCCCTCTTCATCCAGAGATGTGTTGTGTGACCCTGGTATAGCATACAATAGAGAAAAGGCATCATCCTCTAAACAAATAAATAAAAGTAGCTACCCAGGGAAGATATCTTCCATATTCCTTCCCCAGGGCCCTAACTTTCCTTGTGGCCACCGACATCAAAGAGCCTGTGATCCAAAACATTTCTTCTGAAATATGTTTGTTTTGTAAAGAGAGATGGTGACATAAGAGAGAATAAGAAATGTGGTTGAAGTGTGCAGAATCAAGTTGAAAATCATGAGCCACTGGGATAAAGGGCTTCGAGAGGGGTGGATGATAATAAACTGTGTATAAAAGCCCCCTTTGGAGGTACATTCCTCCCAAGGTGGCAGTGGCTCTATCTAGCACATCGCCCAGGATATTTTCACACAGGAGTGCTGGCCATGGGGACAAGGCCATGGAATAGAGTGGGAAAATGCTGGGAGGCTTCCTACCTGCCTTGTAGAGGATGTGGCCCACTGGTGTTTTACCACTAGAGGGCAGCATTCCTTCATGCCAAGAAAGAAATCTGTTCCCAAAGACATCCCAGTGCAGACAGGAACGGCAAATGTTTGCTGCTTTCCTTACAGGCAGAATGCACACATCGGAACAGCCGTGTGCATCTACTCAGAGGTACCTTTTTGTGACAGGAAGGAACAACAGCTTTGAAAGAGTTTTGCTCCCGGACCCTTGCGGTATTTGTACAACTGTGCAGATAAATAACCCACAAGCACATCTCAGCCTAAGAATCAGATCCAACCACAAACAAGAAAAAGCGTGAAGACTTACTGTGTGGTGCCAGCATGTCCCTGAGAGAAGGGTTTGCATGCATGATGCTGGCATGTGTTACTGTGAGGATAACCATTGTGGGGAGGGCTCAGCTTTGTACACCTTGGGGTACTTGGCATGTGTTCAGTAATGTGGGATTCAGTAATCATACCGGCCGAGTGCAACAGATACCTGCTACAGTTTAAAACAGTGTCCCTCAAAGGAACATTTGTTGAGGGCTGGGTTTCCAAGTTTGGTGCTACTGGCAGGGGCTGTGGACCATGTTGACCTGGAAATTGATATATAACCTAGACTGGCCTGATACTCATGTTCTTCCTATCTCAGCCTCCTGAGTGCTGGGATTGCAGACCTTTCCTCTTCATAAGCTGATTCTTTCAGGTGTTTTATTACAGCCAACTAATACAATGCCACAAACCCAGAAGTCCTGAGAGGCATAAGTGTAGAAGTTGGAGCCACCAACCAGATCCCACTCCCTACCTGCAGGAGAGCAGTCAGTCACTCCAGGCAAAGACCCTCGTTTATGCTTGTTAACTCATGCAGCCACCTCTGTCTCTAGATTCACTACTTTTTGCACATAGAAAGAACCTTCCAGTGGACATCCCCACCAAAGCAAGGGCCAGTGTTTCTCCAGCCCCACACTTCTCAGTCCTGCTCAGTCGCTGGTGCCTGTGACCTCCTTCATAATGCCTGGATGCCCATATTGGCAGATTGGAATGGACAGTGGAAGACTTTGATAAGCCAGAATTATAGTCTAATTGCTTAGCACTCCATCACTGCTGTCAAGTGAGCTTAGCCTGGAAGCCGTGGACATTTCTACTGGCAGTGGCTGCTAGGGGCATGTGGGGGTCCGAACTTGCAGATTGCCATGAGACCTATTGGCAGGGATGTGGTGGAAATAGCACAAAGGGTCTGGGGAGTTGGTGGCTCATGCCTGGAATCCTAGCTACCCAGGGAGCTGGGATGTCAGGATCACAGGTCAAAGCCAACCTGGGCAGGAAATTCCATGAGACTCCTATCTCCAATCAACCACCAAAAAGCTAGAAGTGGAGCTGTGGCTCAAGTGGTAAAGTGCCATCTTTGAGCAAAGAAACTAAGGACAGCACCCAGCCCTTAAGACCAAGCCCCAGTACTGGCCCAAAACAAACACACAAAATAAAACAAAATCAGCACAGCACCTGCAGTATGCCTTTCTCAGTGTTCAACACAGTGAGTCACCAGAGCCAGGTGGCCTTGGGCACACAACCTGCTAAAGCTGAATGATGGGTGTGGTTTTGCCCCTTCTCCTCCTTTATTAGTGGCGAACTGGAGATAAGAGTCTCGTGAACTTTCTCGCCTGGGCTGGCTTCAAACCTCAGTCCTCAGATCTCAGCCTCCTGAGTAGCTAGGATTCCAGGTGTGGGCTAGTAGAACTTGGCTTATGCTGTATTTTTGTAGGGAGGCAAAATCCCTTTGGTTGCTTGCTTTTCTGACCCTTGGGCCCAATTGAGATGCTGGTAGCCACAGCTCCGAACTTTCAAGGATGCTTTCCCAGGGCATCTGCTAAGCAGGTGGGTTGAGAAGACACCAGAGGAACTGGCACCTCTGCTTACTGCTTACTTGGCAGGCAGGCTTATTATCCATTTTCAAGAACTTTGCTCAGCTCTGCTCCAGCCTGTGTGTATCTTACCTGGCTGCAAACCAGGAACTAAGCATTCAGCGTGAGAAGCACTGAGCCCTGGCCACACTGAGTAGTAAGTGTCCTCCTCTCCCATGTAGGAGTCTGTGTCCTTCTCCGGGGCCCTGTGCAAGGTCACTTGTCAGCCTATAACCCAGGAGAAAACCTCAGACCCGTCTCAGACCTTCATGACTCTAAGCTGAAATTCCTCAGCAAGTTTCACACAACTCTGTATGTCTATCTACAACAAGAGTGCTGGCTGGGGACCCCTCCTCTTCCTCCCCATCCCCCTCCTCTTCCTCCTCCTCCTCCTCCCTCTCCTCCTCCTCCTCTTCCTCCCCCTTCTCCTCCTCCTCCTCTTCCTCCCCTTCTTCTTCTCCTCCTCCTCCTCCCCCTTCTCCTCTTACTTCCTCTTCTCCCTTTCCCCTCCCCCTCCCCCTCCCTCTCCTTCTCCTTTGTTTTCATCTTCATCTTTGTCTTCATCTTCTTCATCTTCTTCTTGTACTAGTCCTGAGGCTTGAAATCAGAACCTGGGCTTTCACTTGTTCATGGCTGGCATTCTACCCCTTGAATCACAGTTTCAATTCCTTCTTTTTGGTGGTTAGTTGGAGATAAGCTCGACTTTTCTGCCCAAGCTGGCTTTGGACTGCCATCCTCCGATCTCAGCCTCCTGAGTAGCTAGGATTACAGGTGTGAACCACCAATGCTCAGATGGGAACACTTCATACAACAGGGGAGACATTCATTTCTAGAAAATAAGTGCTACATAATTACAGACAATATTTTCTTCAAACCCCTTATTTTCTCCTAATTAAGAGTGAGTGACATATGAAAACAGCCCAGATACCCTAAAATAGACGAGTGGATCCTAAAATTGGTACCTATATACAATAGTATTTTATATAGCCATGAGAAGGAATAATATGTCATTTACAGGGAAATGGATAGCCTGAGAAAAAAATCACATTAAGTGATGGTAGTCAAGCTCAGAGACAAACTGTGTATGTTTTCTCTCATATGGGGAAGTTAGATCTAAAATACACTGGGATATAGTAAATTATACAAGAGAGGCAGAGAGAGGCAGAGACAGAAAGGAGAGGGAGAGAGGGAGAGAGAGGCTTCAGCACCTAACTTTTAATGGTGCTACTGGAGAATTTAGTGCTCTGTGGGGCTATCATTTGCACTCAGATTATATTTCTATTGGACCATGTGGTTGTAAGTCGCACTCAGGCTATATTTTTATTGGGCCATGTGGCTGTCAGTTGCACCCAGGCTACATTTCTATTGGGCCAGGTGGCTCCAGTAGTCACTTTACTGTTTGGGAAGAGGACCTGAGCCTGTGTGGCTTGCCTAGCATCATAATCCTCCTCAGAGGCAGACCTGGGATGAAAAAACTTGCTCTCCTACCCAAGCCCAGGCTTGCAGCAGAGGTATGGCCATATTTCATCCCCATCTAGAGGGTTTTTGTTGTTGTTTATGTTTTTTTATATAGTATTTGCAATACCGTGTTTTGAACTCAATGCCTCAGCTTGCTAGACAGACACCTGATCCACACCTCTAGTCCATTTTTGCTATAATTATTGTTTGGGTATGATCTCATCTTTTTGCCCAAAGCCAGTCTTGGACTTCATTCCTTCTACTTATGCCACCCATGTACCTGGAATCACAGTCACACACCCAGCTGATTACTAGAGATGGAGTATAGAATCTTACTGATTTTGGCCTTGGCTGACCTTGAACCATGATTCTCCCAGTCTCTGACTACTGAGTATCTGGAATTAGAACGTGCTACCATGTCTGGTACCCCTTGAGAGTTACTTAATTGTGTTTAATCTTGTTTTTGTTTTCTTAAAACAAGATCTTGCTATATAGCAGGATACTGATGCTCCTGCCTGATTTGGTGGAGTGCTGGGATTACAAGCGTGTATCACTACACTGGACAGAAAGTTTAATCTTGAGAGAAGGAAATGTATTTCAGTGTTCCTCATTGCTGAAAGTACAAAACACAATGCTTGGCCCATAGTAGGTCCTGGGTACAGGTTGTAAAGAAGTTTAACTAGATCTTCATTTTCATTTCTTCTAGAAAGCCTTTGCAATGCTGTCCCCTGCTGGCTAGTTCCTGGAAGTGTTCATGAGGCCCTATAGTGTTGTTTGGGTGTGTGTGTATTAGGCATGCATGTATTATACACAACAATGCTGTGTTTGTGTGGGTTGCAGTGTATACCTGTGTTGTGCGGGCTGAATGGAAAAGTGCATGTGCTGTGTTATGTGTCTGTGTGATGCACTGACTGTAAAACAGAGCTGGTGTGTTACAGGTGAGCATATCATCTAGCTTAGCCATTCCTTCCTATCCCCTGAGGCAGCTGATGACCAATCTGAGCAGGTGCCAGCAGCTCAGGAAGAATTCTGTGCTGACAAATCGGTGTCTTCAAATCCATGAGGGTCTGCAGTCCTGTTTTCTTCGACACAAAATGATTCCCAGAGCAGACTGCCTATTTCTGCAGGCCTCAGGTAGGGAATCTACTTCAAGCCTGTTCTAGTGGCTCCAAGTTTTGAGGGCTGAGATGAACAGGTTGCTTTCAAGGCCAGAGGCCAGACTGGGGAAGGTGGAATGCAGCTGGGAAAGCTGCAGAGACAGCCCTGGTCTTGTGTCAGGCATAGAGGGGAAAAAAGCAAAACAAAACAAAACAAAAACACATGGCTGTGTAATGCCGGCGCTGTCTGGAGAGCCAGCCTCAAGCCCCAGGTGCGGATGTTCACGCATGGGGACCACCTGTGAACCTCTGGCTATGTGTGCTCACACTGCCCCCGAAGCAGCCGTGTGGAGGGCTGGGGGGGAGGGGCAGCACTCTCAATTTTTTCCCTTTCTTTTTTGTTAGTTTTTGTAAGCATAAAATGAAATCACATTACCCCTAGAAACCACACAGACAACTCATGAATCTACACAGTCTCAGTTTCCTCTGAGGGGTAGTTCAGGTGTGGTCTGTAGCTAAGAACCTCATAGCAGGTGTGCAGATCACTTCAAATGTATATATCCTCTCATGTGATGAGACTCTCTTTGTTCACAAGATAGACCATTTTTTTTTAATGAGATGACCTCAAAGATCACTTGAGATATTTGTCACTGCCCCCTCCCCTCCCTCACCGCACTGCAGTTAATTGATCTAAACTTTTCTTCACTCCAAATCCGTAATTTCTGGGTTTGGATTAGGCATAGTGATTCTATAAAACTTTTGCTGGGGCTCAGTGAGGTGGTTCATACCAGTAATCCTATCTGCTCTGGCAGTAGATACAGGAGGATCACAGTTCATGGTCAGTCCAGGTGAAAACTTAAGAAGAGTGTTTTGCTCCTAATCTTAGAGCAAGCAGGGCCTAGCAGTACATAGCTGTAATTCTAGTTATAAGGGTAGGAGGATCAAGGTCCAAGATCATCCCCCAGGTAAAGCAACATTTGGGTAGTGATGATTCTAGACCTGTTTCATTCTAGACCTGAATGAACAATACATGTGCAACTTGACAGAGTTGTCTAGGGCTTTTCTGGGGAAACGGCTGGAATGAAGACAGGAAAGGACACTTCAGAAAGAGATAGAGTCTGAAGGACTCAAACAAGCACCTTATTATACTATAACAAATACCTGATATAAATCAACTTACTATGAGAAAGGTATCATTTATGCTTAATGTTTTAGAGGTTTTGGTTTATGGTCAGTTAGCACCATGGCTTTGGCAATGGTGTATACATGTGCTTGGAACACAGTGCTCACTTAACGGATGCCAGGAAGTGAACAAAAAAAGAGAGGAAGAGACCAGAATCCTACAATGCACTTTCAGGTCAATGATGAAATTTAGGTCCCACCTCTTTTGTTTATTGTTTTGGTGTGTGTGTGTGTGTGTGTGTGTGTGTGTGTGTGTGTGTGTGTGTGTGTGTGTGTCCATCCTGGGACTTGGACTCAGGGTGTGGGAGCTATCCTTGAAATTTTTTTGCTCAAGGTTAACATTCTATCGCTTGAGCCACAGCTCCACTTCTGGCTGTTATGGTACTTCATTAGAGATAAGAGTCTCATGGACTCTGCACAGCTGGTTTTGAACAGTGACCCGCGGATCTCAGCCTCAAGGGTAGCCTGCATTACAAGCATGAGCTGCCAGTGCCCAGCTAGATCCTACCTCTTTAAGGCTCCACCTCCGAATAGCACCTCCCAATAGCACCACAGGTTGGGGACTACACCTTTAACACATTAGTCTCTTAAGGGACATTCCAGACCCAAACTATGGCAGAGTCCCAGATTTCCGAAAAGGGGAGATCTGCTCCCAGATCCACCCTACCCTCCACTGCCACCTTTGGTCTGATAAAAATAGAACAACAGATCTTCAGGAGAGGAAGGGGGAGAGTAGACAGACTTTGGTGTTTGTGAATTGTTGTCCTTCTTCTAGGTAATCAGAGAGAAGGCAGAGATGTCACTTGAGAATGTGCTACATGTTCTGGCTCTCAGTCCCCACCCAGCCCTACTGAACTCTTATTTGTCACAAGACCCCCCAGTGACTCCCTTGCAACTAGAATTCTCTCATCTCTCCTCTGCCTAAAGATCACCAATGTCTCTCCTTTTCTTACTGTCATTTCTTTTCCTCTTAGCTGCTCACACCACTTCTGGACTTCTTTATCCTTCAGGTTTGGCCTGGGTCTCTGATATTCATCCTTGTGATATAACCCCCCCCCCCATATCTCCCTCCCCCAGAATTTTTCTGATTCTCTATCTGACAAAAATAACAAAGTTGGAGAGCTTCTATGAGACACCAAAGAAGCCAAGAAGCATAGCAAGAAATACAGGTCCACCATTGGATGCTTCTTAGAGTATTGGCTCTTTAACATTTTTCCTTCCTTCCTTCCTTCCTTCCTTCCTTCCTTCCTTCCTTCCTTCCTTCCTTCCTTCCTTCCTTCCTTCCTTCCTTCCTTCCTTCCTTCCCTCCTTCCCTTTTTCCTCCCTTCCTCTCTCCATCTTAGTTGTTCTTAGTTCTTCTTTAGTTGTTTCTGGACCAGCAGCATCAGCATCCCCTAGGAAACTGTGAGAAATGCAGACGGTCAGCCCTCAAGCCCTACCAAATCAGAAACTGGGGATGGGGGGAGTCTGTGTGTTAAAAAGCAAGTTCCTTCTCCTTGTTCAGGAACAGCTTTAATAAGATATCTTTACCTCAGCAAGACAGGACATTTCAGCCCCCAGTTTTCTTGCCATTTCTCTATTGATTCCTATCTGTCCCCTGTGTTTATTGACTTACAAAATTAAAGATAGTCATCTAAGTACTAAACTAGCAGATGGTAATAAGCTCAGGCGGCCCATTGGGTCTCTGAGGCTGTTGGTTCTTTGGTATTGAAGTGCAGTAGGAGGTACGTCCTCAATCTGACCATTAATCTAACAGTGGTGCAGTCTCAGTGGATGGTATGAATCCAGCACCCTTTGCAGTTATTTTTTAGGTAATTACAGTCCCCTCCCATGTAGCTCACTGCATATGATGAGAAAATGATTATCAGGCTGAACAGTTCAAGAAAAAGAAATACCAGATTCAGAAGCAATTTTCCTGTGCAAAAGATTTGTTTTGAAAGTGCATTTCTTTCCAATAACCACAGATGTTACTTTTATAAGTCAGAGGTGAATTACTTTTATAAGTCAGAGAAAATTTTGTTCATACGTGTTCCAGTACTGGGGCTTGAACTCAGGGCCTGATTCTGTCCCTTAGCTTTATTTGCTCAAGGCTAGACTTCTACCACTTGAGCCCCCATTCCACTTCCAACTTTTTGCTGGTCAATTGGAGATAAGAATCTCATAGCCTCCTGCTTGGGCTGGCTTTGAACCTCTATCCTCAGATCGCAGCCTCTTGAGTAGCTATTATTCTTATTCTTATTATTAGCCATTAGAGCCTGGTCGGTAAGAAGAATTTTTAAAGTAATTTAGCAGATTTTTTATGTAAAACAAAGCAAAGGTTTGATGTAAATGTACTTCAGAACTTACTTTGTACCTTGACATTGCAGTCCAAGTTATCTGTCATAAACAAATGAGGAAGGATTGCTGGACCCTGGAAATGAAAGATTGTGTTTAATTTGAGCTCATAATGCACACAAGAAATTTCTCCCTGTGTCCTGGGTCTCAGGGGTGACAAATGGTAATAGCCTTAAAAGCAGATTAGACTCTTTCCTCTGAAACTAGGAAACTCTGGTGGTCCCTCTTGCTTGTATACTCTGCCCATAAACTCACTACCTCTGGTTTCTGGGTCCCTAGCCTCCTCTCCCTATCTGCCTTCTTTCCTCCCCAAACTCATAACTTTTTGTCTGTAGAGTCTGAGTATTAAATGCCTGCTCAGAGAGATATTGCATGGTCTCCTAGCCCATGCTTCTTTCCTTGGGTTGGGGTCTGCAAGGATCTTATCTTCCTTTCCTAATATTGAGCAGAGACCCAGTCCTTCTTCTGAGATAGTATGAAATTATTAATCCTGCTAGATTAAAACTAACCTAGGACACAGCACCAGCTGGCCCAGAAGAAAGACCTGGCCCAAGGCGGCCTTTATTTTCCTCCCCTCCACTCCCCTCCTCTCCCCATTCTCCTCTCCTCCCTTCTCTTCCCCTCCCCTTTCCCCTCCTCTCCCCTCTCCCCTCCTCTCCTCTCCCCTACCCTACTCTCCCCTCTCCTCTCCTCCCCTCTCCTCTCCTCTCCTCTCCTTTCCTCCCCTTCCCTTCTCTCCTCTTCTCTTTTCCCTTTATTTCCCTTTGATTCCCTACTCCCCCCTCTCCTTTTTTTGCAGTACTGGGAATTAAACTCAAGACTTACCACTTGCTAGGCAAGTGTTGTAGCACTTGAAGCTTGCCCCTATTCTCTTGTTTACAGTTTGTTTTTCAGATAGTGTCTTGGGCTTTTAAAGCACAGGAGTAACCTTGGACTATGATTTTCCTAGCTCTGCCTCCAGAGTAGCTGGGATTACAGGCATACACCACTATGCCCAACTCTGACTCTTCTTGTTCCTTCTTAACCAGTTCTCCACCCTTTTGCTAGCATATGAAGAACTGAGGTTTTCAAGTTTGAGAACAATGGATTGTTGAATGTCAGCAATAAATTCTTGTAAGATTGCAAGCAGAAGAAAAAAAAATATATTTTTTGGGTCCGGTAGTGGGGTCTGAACTCTGGGCCTGAGCGCTGTCCCTCAGCTCTTCAGCTCAAGGCTAGTGCTCTACCACTTGAGTCACAGTGCCACTTCCGGCTTTTTTCTTTTTGCTTATGTGGTGCTGAGGAATCGAACCCAGGGCCTCATGCATGCAAGGCAAGCGCTCTACCACTGAGCCACCTTCCCAGCCCCAGAAGAAAATATTTTATAAATACTTCCTATCTCTATATGAGGATAGCCTGTAGCCCTGGCCCCTAGAAATTGTCCTGATGTTTGACCCCAATGGTTTTATTTCAACCCTTTGCTCAAGAAAGACATGCTGTTTGATAGGAACAAAATTCTGACCCTGAAAGGTACGCTGCCCTGGAGTAAACTTTTCATGCAAGGTGTACTTAGACACCTGGGCAGTAACTCAGGTCTTCATCAAGCTATCAAATTAGTCATCTAACCTATTTTGCTCAATAAATGTCTCAGTGTGGGGTTAATTTTTGTCTAAGGCCTGCTTTTATTATAACCTAGAGAGGTAGAGGGGATAGCCAGTCCTTGACCAGTTTGAATTTCTTTAGGACTACAATTAGCACAGAAAATAACAACAACAACAACACATACACATACACAGAAAACAAGGGCTAAGTGTGATGAGTCATACCTGTAAACCTAGCCCTCTGAAGACAGAGGCAGGAAGAGTGAAAGTAGCAGACCAACCAGGGCTATCCAGTGAGACACTGTCTCAGAAAACAAACCAAATGAAAAACCAAAACAACAATGAAAAACAATCCAGGGCTGTGTGATTATTTTTTTATCTGTTTAGTCTAATTGTTCTTGGTCAATTGTTGACTCCAAAGAGCAAGGATCAGTTCCTGAGTAGACTATAAGGTCAGTGTTTCATCCTCAAGTGGATGGATGGTCAAATTCATCAGGCTTACCCAATTACCTCTGTGAAGACAACCCAGAAACAGGACAGAGAGAATATAAGCAGACACGCAAAGAACAAGGATGAGAGCACATTTGCCAAGTAAGCACGTGATTTATGAAATTGCATAGAGGAGTTTTTATAGGCTGATTTTTTTCTTCATTGACATGACTTTTCCTTTGAGTTTTAGTCTGTGTTTTCTGTCATGAAGAATGTTCTGCTTCCATAAAAATTGGAGTGTCTGGACTAACATAGGTTGAGGTGCAGTAATTTTCAATATTGTGCTTTATGTTTTCAGTATTTCAAAATTAATAATAAAATCCCACACCTTAGTTTCTCTCATTTTCTGATGCTTTGGAGGATGCATAAGGTAGAGGTAATGCATGTGTAATAGGAATTTCTTTTCTTTCCTTCCTTCCTTTTTCCTTCCATCTTTTCTTCCTTCCTTTGTTCCTTCCATCTGTCTTTCCTTGGTAGTTCTTGGGTTTGTTCTCAGGCTGTCATGTTTGCTAGGCAAGAGTTCTACCATTGAGCCATGCCTCTGGCTCTGTGTTTTGCTCATTATTTTTAAGGTGTGTGTGTGTGTGTGTGTGTGTGTGTGTGTGTGTGTGGTGTGTGTGTGTGTGTGTGTGTGTGTGTGTGTGTGTGTGTGTATGCTGGTCCTAGGGCTGGAACTCAAGACCTAGGTGCAGGCTATGAGGTTTTTTGCTCAAGGTTAGCTCTTTACTACTTGAGCTCCACTTCCAGCTTTGTTTGAAGACTAATTGGAGATAAGAGTCTTACAGACTTTCCTGCCCTGGCTGTCTTTGAACCACAGTCCTGAGATATCAGCCTACTAAATAGCTAGGATTACAGACATGAGCCACCAGCACTTGGTTTACTGGTTATTTTTAGGATAGGGTCTCACATCCTCCCTAGGTTCATGCCTTAACTGTGATCCGCCTGTATAGACTTCCTGTTGTTGCTATGATGAAAAGTATGTCCTACTATGCGCAGATTCCCTCCATTTAGATGGAGGCCCATGGATTTTTCTATCTAGGTTAGCCTAGAACTGCAATCCTCTCAATCTCAGCCTCCCATGTAGCTTAGAATGAAGGCACGAACTGGTGCAGTGGCAACAGCTACAGGTTGAAAAGAGGTCTTGTAAACTTTTGTGCCTGGACTGGTCTTGAGCCATGTTCTTTCTGTTCTCAGCCTCCTTAGCTAGGGTTACAGATGTGAGCCACTGGTTTCTGGCTAGGTTTTTTTTTAATTGGAGCTAATACTCCAAGTACAGATATAATTATTCAGTTGAATCAAGAGAAGCCTGGCATTTCTTCCTGATGCTGCTGATCATCATCATCTAGCATCAGGAAAGAGCTCACAATAGCCAAAAGCTATTCATCTGATTATTTCAGGCTAGATAGCTTGTCTTATCCTGTGGTTTCTTTACCTGAGACTTAGAGATGAATAGACATTCCAATAGAACACTTTCTGCAATTCCTCTGTAAAATGTGGGACACTGGCCATGGGTGACTATGAAGCACTTGAAATATAGCTAGTGTGAGCTGAGAAATGTCCAAATATACAATATACATTGGATTTTGAAGATTTAATACACTAAAAAGAATATAAAGTTCTTCTGTTATAATAATTATATTGTAATTATTGTTGCATATTCGAATAATATTCTGGAAATAGTAAATCAAGTAAAATATAATCAAAGTTGTTTATCATTTCTCTTCCTTCCTTCCTTCCTTCCTTCCTTCCTTCCTTCCTTCCTTCCTTCCTTCCTTCCTTCCTTCCTCCCTTCCTTCCTTCCTTCCTTCCTTCCACAGTGCCCCTTCTGGTTTTCTGAGTGGTTTATTGGTGATAAGCATCTCACAGACTTTCCTGCCATGGCTGGCTTTGAACCGTGATCCTCAGATCTCAGCCTCCTGAGTAGCTAGGATTACAGGTGTGAGCCACCAGCACCCTGCTTCTTTTCTTTTTTTTTCTTTTTTGAGGTAGATACTAGGGAATTTTAAATTACACACAAGGCTAACATTTGTGATGTCCATCTTTTATATCAGATTGTACCACTCTAAAAGAAGACTCTGTTTGAAAACAGTCCGAAAATTCATATGGAACAACAAAAGACCTAGAATAGCCAAAACAATTCTAGGCAAAAAAGACAGCATGAGAGGGATCTTGATGCTGGACTTCAAACTCTACTATAGAACTGTAATAACAAAGACAGCTTGGTACTAGCACAAAAACAGACCCAAAGACCAATGGAATAGAAGATCCAGAAATAAAACCACAAGCTTATAGTCAGCTGATATTTGACAAAGGAGCCAAAGACATACAGTGGAAGAAACACAGCCTCTTCAACTCTTGGTGCTGGGAAAACTGGGCGGCCACATGTAGAAAACTAAAAGTGGACCCCAGCCTATCACATGCACCAACATCAACTCAAAATGGATTAAATACCTTAACATCAAACCTAAATCTTTGAAACTATTGCAGGACAGAGTAGGAGAGATATTTGAACTTATAGGCACAGGAAGGAACTTCCTGAACAGAGTCCCAGGGTCACAATAAATTGGAGAGAGACTTGACAATGGGACTACCTTAAAATAAAAAAGTTTCTACACAGCTAAAGTCACAGCAACCAAGCTAGAAAGACAACCAACTAACTGGGAAAAAAATAGTTACCAGCAATATATCAGACAAGGGGCTAATATCCTGTATATACAGGGAACTCAAGAAACCAATCCCTCCCAAACCTAACAAACCAATTACTAAATGGGCAAGGGAACTAAAGAGAGACTTCTCAGATGAAGAAATAAAAATGGCCAAGAAACACATGAGGAAATGTTCATCATCCCTGGTGGTGAAGGAAATGCAAATAAAGACAACCCTGAGATACCACCTTACCCCAATCAGAATGTCCCACATCCTCAAGTCAGCCAACGACAAATGCTGGAGGGGATGCAGAGAAAGAGAAACACTATTACACTGCTGGTGGGAATATACACTTATACAACCACTTTGGAAAGCAGTCTGGAGGTACCTCAGAAAGCTAAATATTGACCTCCCCTATCACCCAGTCATACCACTTCTAGGCATCTACCCTGAACAACAGGAACCAATATACAAGGACACATGCACCTCCATGTTTATTGCAGCACTGTTCACAATAGCCAGGATATGGAAACAACCTAGATGCCCCACCATGGATGAATGGATCCAAAAATTGTGGTATCTATACACAATGGAATATTATGAAGCCATTAGAAATGACAAAATAATGGCATTTGCAGGGAAATGGATGGAACTAGAAGAAATCATTTTGAGTGAGGTAAGCCAAGAGCAAAAAGACAAAGGGCACATGGTCTCCCTGATAAGTGGATGCTAAATCCAAAATGCAAGGTGATACAAAAAAGTTAACAAGACTTGAAAAACAAAGGACTTCCACTCATCTTGTCAAATCACTACTAAATAACCCCATGCTGCTGATCACATATATGGTATATATGTGCACCCTAGAGGGAAACCAGGAGGAGGACACAGAACTAGAGGGAATCATGGAAAAACATACAACAGCGGGACCCATCAGCTGCACTGGACATTGATCAAAACGAATTAAGCAACTCAAGGGCAGTGATGGGAGGGAGGGAACAAGTGGGAAAGAGGGAACAGCTGATGCTATGCAAAAGGAAAGAAAGGTACATACCACCTGATGTGGAAGAAACAACTGTATTGTCAAAGACCATAGAACTCATAAATTTTACAGACCTCGATAGACAATTTGCACCCTGAAAGGTAGAATGTGTTTGTGACTTCTTTATTTTTTACTTTTTAATTTTTTGCCAGTCCTGTGTTTGTGACTTTAAGCTTCACTATCCCACAATACTGTGAAATTGGTGAAATTATGTAATCACTTAATCACAATAAAGAATTTTCAAAAAAAATAAGGAAGACTCTGTTGGAATAGTAGCTGATAGGATGAAACTGTCACTCTTTTTTAGCACTGGCCCACCCACAATTCTTGCAAAGGTGGTTTTTACATTCCTTCTTCTGCATCTTGGACTTCTTTTACCAGGCCCCCTCCTGTGTGCCAGGTGATAGTCAGGTAACTTGATAAATTCATCATTGTGAATGAAGCAGTTGCTGAAGGTAGATGGATGAATTGTCCATTAAACCCCCCAGTTCTGTAATTCTACATAGCCATTCCTGGTATTCATGAAGATTTGTGTTCCCTCATTCAATAAATATTGACTAACTGTATACCAAAGGTTCTGGTTAGTCTTCAGATCAGACACTCATTGGAGACAGGGAGAAAGGGAGAGAAAGAGGGAGAGAGAGAGAGAAAGAGACAGAGACAGAGACAAACAGATATGGGGAAAGAGAGAAACAGATAGAGATGCAAAGACATAGAGATAGAGAGATGGAGAGACAGACACAGTGAGAAGCTCATTATTCATGTTAAACAAACATTATGTAAGTAGGCGTCTCTTGTCTCTTGTCTTACGGAGTCAGCTATGACCTGGAGGTCATCATTCTGGATGGCATTTGGGGCTTCAGGTACTTTGTTCAGTGTAAAGAGTTATGGCTTCTGTTAGTCTCCCTTACGTATTTCCTAGTCTCTTTGCCATAATTTATCACCCTCACCTCAAATCTATTTTTCCTTTGTCATATTTCCAGGGTTCACTGCTCTTTGTTAAAATAGTATATAAGTTTCTAGGTTCATAAGGTTCCACGTTTCAATGATCCTTTGGATTTTTCCATTTTTTTCTATGGAGCCCCCATACTAGAAAAAATATAATTATCAAATCACACACACACACACACACACACACACACACACACACACACACACACACATTCTTATTACTCAATCTCTTACTAAGTTCAATTTGCAGACCTCAACCATAGAACCAAAAAAGAAAAGTCTTTTCTCTATTGTTCACTTTGGTCTCTTATGACACTGAATGTGATGATGTGACATTTCTTTGAGGATCTCAGGCCAGTTTTCTCATGAATGTCTATATTCTCGGTTTGCCTGATGACCCCCGGGGGGTGGGGGAGGCCGTGTCAAACCTTTTTGGCAAGAATACTGCATGGGTGATGCGTACTTTTCCACTGCATCTCATCAGGAGATGCATGAGGTCAGCCTGAAAGGAGAGTAGTTGTCCATGAGTTATGAGCCTGAAATTTCCCCACATAGGAGATAACCCTGAATAGTTTCGCCCACCTGGTCCAGCTGTAGTGAATAAGACACCTGCAAGGTCTGCATTTGTGCTGTTATTTTATTCATAAAACATAATTCAGGTGAAAAGGAGTGTGTTTCAGGAGATGTTTCTCTCTGCCTTTTCCTTGAGGGCTGCTCATTTGATGCTAATATTACATTAATCGCCCTCTGGCTGCTGTTTTAGCTCATATTTATGAAATATTCTACCTAGGACACAGCTCTGTCTGTGGAACTCTGGCCAGGGCTTGCTTTCTCCCCCAGGGAGACATCTGCTTCCTTTGCACATGTGGAGTTGAACTTTTCTTTTGCTCTTTTCATTTTGCTTAGTAAGCAGACCCTGACGAACTCCACACCTGCATCCTATTCTCTCTACACCCCTAGCCAAAGGGCAAAGAAACTAGTCTTAGAGAGGGTGGGTGGCCTAGGCACAGTGTGAGAGCCCAGAGGCTTCTACCTTCTACTGAAAGAAGAAGAAGTGGGGAGGGTTTCTATAGGGTTCAGTATTTTTGGCCCATCAATAATGATACCCTCTGTTTATTGATTGATAGGCTGCATTCTAGCTAATAGCTACTGCAGGTTTATCTTTACTTCCTTGTTCTATTTGTTTTTAGCTGAACAAACATCAAACTGTATGTTACAGCCCTAACAGGAGGACTTTGCTGTGCTTTAGAACAAAAATGCAGCTCATTTCCTTCTAAAATTTAACACTTTGAACATACTAAAAGCATTTTACAAGCACTTAGAAAAGATGACAGCGATTGAGCACCTGAGGACATGGGAGACACCACATATCCGTGTGTTCACCATCACTCAACCCAGACTCAGCATGCACACAGCTAAACATTTGCCAGACAAATGCACATCCTCCTGCTATCCTCCAAACCAACAACAGGGAGCTCGCTAAGCTAAGAGTTAATATCACCAAACACAGTGCCCTCCTCATATTTGCTTTCCTATGAAGTAACATTCTCAGTCTGGAAATGAGCAATGGCGTTTCTTATGGACTTACCTGTGACTGAGGTGGAATAATGTCTTCTTACCTCATCGCCAAGTCCGAACGCTGAAGAGCTGTACAGGTAAGTGTGTGCAGGCATCTTCTAGCTGGGGGCAATCAATCATGCTTATATTTGCTTACTGAGCACACTTTGTATTTAGGGGACCAAAAGTAAAAAAAAAAAATTGGGCAGAAACAGAACAAAGTAGTAGATACATAAAATAGGAAATTCAACCTTCATGAGAAAGAAAATTGTGACCTGTGCTACAGCGGAGGTGAGCCTTGAAAGTATTATACCAAATGAAGGAAGCCAGCAGTGTGTCTTCACTTTTGTAGTGACACTGGAGATTGAACTCAGGGTTTCATACTTAGCTAGACAGATGCTCTACCATTTGAGCCATGCCTCCAGCCCTCTTTTCCACTAGTTATTTTTGAAGTTGCATTTTGCTTTATGCCTAGACCAGCAGTGTAGACTGTGATCCCTTTAACTTATGGTTTTTATGTCTGTGGTGATGGCAGATGGTCACCACTTATCCCAGACATTGTGCTTCCCCTGTAATTGGTGATAACCAATTGGTGATAACCAATAACAATGCCACCATGACAGTCCATTAAGTGAGATGGAGTCTTGTGAACTTCTTATATGCAGGCTGGCATAGAAACACCATCCTCCAATCTCTGACTCCCAAGTAGCAAGACTTACAAGCTTACTCTATCACACTTGGTACAAGATTCTTCTTATCTGAGCTGCCTTCAGTGGTTAAATTCATTCATTTTGCAAATAGAAAGTAGGATGGTGTTTTCTAGGGGCTGTGTGTGTGTGTGTGTCTGTGTCTGTGTGTGTGTCTGTGTCTGTATGTGTGTGTGTGTGTGAGAAATAGGGAGTTACTATTGAATGGACCTAGATTTTACTTGGGATAATGATGGACAGTGATGATGATTTGTACAACGGTGTAGACTTACATAATAGAATAGAACTGTCAGAATAGTGTTGGGCACCAGTGTCTCACACTTGTAATCCTAGCTATTCAGGAGACTGAAATCTGATTATCACAGTTTGAAGCAGCCCAAGCAGTTTTGTGAGACTCTTATCTGAAATTAGGTATCTAAAAAGCTGAGAGTTGTGGTACAAGGGTTAAAAGTGGTACACATCTGTCTTGAGTGAAAAAGCTAAGCGACCGTGTTCAGGCCCCAAGTTCAGGCTTTAGTTCCAGAAACAAATCAAACTGATAATAAACACAAAGCCATGTGAGAAGCCAATGTTACAAAGATGCTCTCTTATTTGATAGTTTGGGAATTCCTGTCCTGAGATTTCTTCCTTGGGCTTCCCACTCTGGTATTGTTTGGTACAGTTGGTTTTCCCTGAATGATTGATGTAATCATTATCCCTCCACCTTAAATGAAAGAATTTTTTTCTTCTATTGGCAGTTGTATATTTAGTTTGCCCCTAGGGTGATAGGCTGACTTTCCTAAGCTTTGCTGAAGTTTTATCTACTGGCTTTCCTCCTTCAAGCTCTGAATAAAAAGGTTCTAGTTTGTTTGGTCTGATATAAACTGGACTGGTGCCCAGGTCCCCTGGGCCTTTGCACCGGAGGATGCAAAATCCTATCCACAAAGACGCTGTATAACAACTAATAAATCAGCATGATGGTGAGTGATAGCACTAGACTAGAATGCAGTGTGTCTCCAAGGGTTTATATATTTGAAGTGGGTCCCCATCACAGCTAGACAAGAAGTGGAGCCTGGAGGAAGGTATGATGACCTATGCTCTTAGAGAATTAAGTGGTCTAAGACCTCAGGTTGCTTTCAGCAGAGTGAGCTGGTCAATGGCTTTCTGATTTGCTATGTGATCCCTCTCTCACATGCTCCTCTTGTGATGAAGCATTTTGTTGTAGCCTTGGAAACAGCCTAATACAAATGAGCTGTCATGATGTAGACACTTATAATAGGGTCATGATGGAGACCATTTCTGCCAAGGAGCACCTTACGAAATTACTGACAGCTGTGACCAGTCTTGGGAAGTTTGAGTCTTTGTATGGGTGATAATTAGCTCTTATTACTCAGTTGTTTGCTGTTGCCCTTTGTTACATGGTATGAGCTCATGTGAACCCCAGGAATGAATGTGGTAGACTAGGACTTGTGATTTTTTTTATTATTTTAGGCTGAGGAAATAAAACCAAAAAGATGAAAAGATTTGTTTAAGACCAAGTGTTCTCAAATTCACGAGAGTCCAGTATCACTGACAGGCTGGTGAAAACCCACATCCCTAGGCTCCACTCACCAAGCCTTGAATTCAGCAGGTCTGGGTGAGGCTGAGAATGTGCATTTCTTACAAACTCCCCAGGTGATGCTGTCACTTCAAGAAGCACTGGCTTGTGCTCACAAAGTTGTCAGATGGTAAAGGCGATCTCAGCATTCCATCCATGCAGCGTGCTGTCTACCCAACGGATGAGAATGCATATAAAAGAGATCATGTTAATTCACAAATTGTCTCCACAAACCATTCTCTACAAGCGTGTCATTGTATTATAATTATTGTCTTGTAATTTTTGCATTATAATCATTGTCTTATAATTGTTGTATTACAATCTTTATCTTTTAGTTGTATTATATTCCTTGTCTTATAATCCGTAATCCCCATCAGAGGTAAGATTCATGTCTTCTATTTATTTCCTTCAAAGCCTCCAGCCTGGAGAGTCATAACTGGCTCCTAGTTTACAGGGAAGATAGAATTAGCCAAAGTAAATAACTTGTGTAGTCATGGCACCAGTCTTAATTAAGTAATTAATTAATTGATAGCAATCGCAGTAGCCTGCCTGAACATTTTTCATCATCATGTAGCTCAACTTAGACTTGACAGATTGAATGCCCCTTTCTCTTGCCTGCTCCTGGAAACAAGATCTACAGCACAATGCTGGGACACCCATAAATCTCCTTTTAATGATTCGAGCCTGCAGGCTGAGTTAAATATGAGGCGGAGCCATGTCCGCTGCTGTTAGCAATGCCAACAACAATATGGAGGCCACGCACTGTCATCAGGCGTCAGGGAGCAGCTGAGAACAGCTCAGGCATGGCAAGCTAGCACATCTGCTCTGCATTAACCTTGGGGTCACATGATTACACCAGGGGCTGCAGCGTGCCTAGGAGGGGTTCCTCTGTGATACACACGTACTGACACACGTTTGCAGTCACATAAGCAAGCAGATACCCATGCGTACATGTACATGAACATACATACACACAGACCCACACACATGGGCACGCATTGACATCGCACGCAGAGATACACCGACAAACACGTTCGCTGACGTACACATACACGGACAGACACATACCTTGACATAGTCCTACATCAATCAATCTACATCAATCCTATATATGGCCTTTGTGTGATATAAATCTATTTAACTTATGTTGTTTAACTGCCTATAAAAGGATGAGCTTCAGTTTTCTGGTAAACGTGTGTGTGTGTGTGTGTGTGTGTGTGTGTGTGTGTCTTTCTGTCTGTCTGTCTGTCTGTCTGTCTGTGTCTGTGTGTGTGTGCCTGTTAGAGGTTGCATAGAAGAAGCCCTTGGCCTGACAGGAAGCAAGCCTGTTTAAAATCTCAAGTATGTGTTTGTCAAGCTTTGTTTCTGAGGCCTGGAAGTCCGCCCTGCTCTGACTGCTGACCACAAGCCTCTGAGGCTGAGAATCTACATCTCCATGTGGGGCCCTTCTAATTATTTACTTGTTTTCATTTTACTTGGCCCTGCCACAAACAACTGGGAGCGCTCTGTCTTGTGTTCTGGTGAATGTTAACAAACGCAGTTCGACTCAATCTGTTTTTAGTTAAAATCCGATGTTTTGTTCATTATGGATTCTTTTGCACGTTTCTAGAGTGTTGCATTCCCATACTATCCATCTTAATTAAAGCTCTTCAGTGCTCCTTTAAATGTTGCACCTGGGCCCAGTGCCTGTCCTCATTCTAACCAGGCTTTGAGTGGGTGAATGATTCTCCCACAGCAATGCACCTGAGCCCCCAGGTTAAGGGCTGGATTGAAGATGGGCCATCTCCTTTAAATTATGACATCTTAGGTTTCTGGAGTGCTTTGTGTCTACTAGCCTTTCCCATGCACTTTCCCCAAGTCTAACTTGGTCATACTATATTCTCCACAATGAGGACAATCTTTACTACATAGTAAAGATTGCCATGGATGGATGATGAGAAACTCAACAATATTAGGCTTGTCATGATCATAACTTCACAAATGAAGAAGCCAAGATTTAGAGGGATTTAGCAGCAGCCCAGACGCATGCAGTCAGCACGTGGGAATGCCAGTCTCTTGTGCTCCTGCTGAGTGGCCACTCTGATTCCATTCCTCTTGCTTGTACGTGTGCTAATGGATGTTACCTCTTGGGAAATCAAGTAACTCTTGGAGGAAATACATTTGCACTTTTGTCTTGTTGTCTTGTAGGACATAAAGAACTCAAATGGAGCTGGCCATTGGTGGCTCATGCCGAGCATTGGTGGTTCATGCTTGTAATACTAGCTACTGAGGAGGCTGAGATCTGAGCATTATGGTTCAAAGTCAGACTGGGTAAACAAATCCATAAGCTCTTATCTCCAATTAATCACCAAAAACCCAGAAGTAGAGCTATGGCTTATGTGGTAGAGTGTTAGTCTTGAGCAAAAAAGAAAAGCTAAGGAACAGAATTCAGACCTTAAGTTCAAGCCCCACTGCTAACTAGGTCACACAAAAAAGACTTCAAATGGCCACAGGTGTGTTGCAAGTACCCACGATTTTGAGAACAGCCATAAGCCAGTAACTTTTTCAGTGCCTACCAGCAAGTCTGAGTTTGATTCAAAAAGTCTATTAACCCAGAAGGTCAATCTAACAGAAAATATACCAAGGCCAATAGCCTTCCTATTACATTCTGATGTATTCTGTAAGATAGAAAAGCACAGTACTAAAGCTAGTGGTGTGCACATAGCTAGAGCCCTTTCTTTATCTGGGAAGGAGACAATTGCCTTTGCCTCATGGATCGAAGGTAGAGAGGACATTTGGTGTTGTTAGGACAAGTGAAACCAGAGAGAAAGGGTAAAACTTCAGCTGTTATGAATGAGAAGCATACAGGTCTAGAACAGGGATCAGCAACCTTTTCTGTAAGAGCTCCACGTGGATACTTTAGGCTTTGTGGGCCAGCTGGTCTCCATTACAGCTACCTACCTCACCATCCAAGGCAGCCAGAGACAGTATGGAAACAAGAATCACTGTGTTCCAATAGAACGTGATTTACATAAACAGGCACTGGGCCAGCTTCAGCAGGCCGTGGCTTGCCAAATTTCATCTAGAATTCTGTTTCCCTTCACTGAATGAGGTTAGGCTAGTTTATCTATGCGCTTCCAATCGAAATACATGGACCATTAACAACGATGGTAGCTGACATTCATAAGTTATTATTGATGGCATGTATGCCAAGATTCTCTCTTGAGCTTGCAGAAACAGACATTTATCCAGCCCACTCCATCTGCCATCCCATCCCTAATTCTGGTCCATCATCTCTCACCTGGACTATTACAATGGAGTTCTCATAGATCTCTTCCTTCCCTGCTGCCCTGTCTCGTCAATTTTCCATACCAAAGTCTGAGTGGTATGAACTAAGCCATGTCATCCCTCTACTTAGAAACCTTTCAATGACTTCCCATGGCTTTTAGGATTATAACTCACAGGTGCTCTTTGACCACAGAACCTAGCCTGGCAGAGCCCAATCCAATCTTCCTTCTCTACCAATGCTCCTCACTCTCTGCTGGATCCCTGACTCACTAACCCTTGCCATCTCAGCCCTTTCCATGACAATCCCTTCTCCTGCTTCTCATCTCTCTTTACTCTGGACTCATTTCTCTCCATCTCCATGGTCACATTCTCAAGAGAACCTCTGCTGACCCCTGACAAGGTCAGCTGCCCCACCCCCACAGACTGTTATTTGTTCACTCATCCATCTGGACCTTCATGAATAGTGCTCATTTCAGTGGATACTGGTTGCTTGATCATCTGTCTAGTGCTTGGCTCCAATTTAGACAATTCAAGCTATGTCCCAGCCCTGGGTAGAGTCTCTCACAGAGTGAATACCATGTGAATGCTTGGTCAAAGAGCAAGGGAACTAATCAAAGCACCTTCACCTAAGGTATCATCCTGAACACAGGTTGGTTAGCAGAAAGAAGTGTCACAAGGAGGGGGAAACAGAGCATGACATGAAGCCTGCACAAAAGCATGGTAAGAATGACAGCTAAGCGCACAGGAATGAGGAGATTCAGTACATCCAGGCTGGTGGAACTAGCAGGTGAGTCCTGCAGGAAAACTGAACAAAGGGTTTGCTTAGGCTGGGGAAGCACTTGTTTTTTGGTGCCAGTTCTGGGTCTTGGAACTCAGTGCCTGGGCTCTGTCCCTTAACTTTTTCACTCAAGGCTAGTAGTGCTCTACCATTTGAACCATAGCTCCACTCCTGACTTTTTGGTGGTTAAATGAAGATAAGATTTGTAGGGACTTTTCTGCTTGGATTGGCTTTGAACCTCAATCCTCAGATCTAAGCCTCCTACGTCACTGGGATTACAGGTATAAGCCACTGGCACCCAGCTAGGACCAACACATTTTTTACCAAAGGCCACTGAAATGCTTTTGCTATTATTTTCTGACCTGTTAACCTGAGATCAGCTGTCTTCCTTTTAGCCACTTATGATCTTTGATATATAGTTTGCCAAGAACCACTTAGATTTGTTTAATTCTGTTGCTCAATATCTTCAAATACCTACCCGCTGGATGGTATAGCACATGGATACCAGCTGATAGTTGTAGATTTGGACAGAAGTTTATCCCATGTAGAAAGCAAAGCTTTAAAATGCCAGTGTCCTTGCTCTGACATAGGAAGGCAAATGGGATAAGGCCGATGGCTTGAGATCCAGCATATGAATCCTGACTCCACCACCTATAGCTGTGGATTTTGTACAAATAACATAACCATGCTACAGCCCATCGACTCCTCCTGTCAAATGTCCACCTCAGCAATTAGCTGTGTTGATTCCATGGTATTCTTCATAGCAAGAACAGCGTAGGCACATTATAAGCACATAGAAACTCACGTCACGATTGTTAGATCAGAGTCAGACTGTGTGGCTACCTTGGCCCAATGAGAATGGAAGGAGATAGAGGCCAGGTCAGGATCAGAAAGTGCTTTTTCTGCTTAGGTGTGATGTGGTGTTTGGACCATAACTATTAAGGGATAAAGGAATGGGATTCAGCAAAGCATTGAACTGACATTGAACTGTGGGCTTCTGCTGTCCAGAAGAAACTGCTCCCAGCTTCCTTTCAGGCTGTGATCCACTAAAAGGCTTGGGGGGTGGGGGAAGTGCCTTTGATTTCTGTTCCATCCACTCATAGACCCAGGACCTCCCGCCAATTTCTGATCTTTTGTCCCAAGTCACTTCATGAGCAGTCATAAATTGCTTTGAAGATAAAAGCACACATCACTACACCAGGATACCAAGATTATTTTAATAATCGAGCCTGCACATGTCTTCTTGATGTATGAGCTGTTCAAAATATTTGTCTTTTTTTTTTAAAGTTCAGCTGTATGGGAAAAGTACTTGTGTTGCCTCTTGCGTGTACGCCTCCATATACCAACACAGCCAACATTGTTTGCCTTTTCTCCAACAAAAGAAATTGATGATTCTCTTGGGGATATGTTTCTGTTTGTCAAAACGCAACTACTTTTAGAGATACATACTTTAAAAAAAATACTGAATTTATGGCAAGGCTTAAAAATGCCAATGAAATTCACTTTAATATGCAAAGGTCAACCAAGGTTAATGCACAATGAAAAAAAAATAGAAGACAGATATGACTATCACAGAATGGGCGGCTGTTGGGGAGGAAATCAGAGCCTTACCAGGCAGCCAAGACTTCTCTGCCTTGGGCTGAATCCTTGGACTTTTTAGCTGGAACTATTTTCCTCAGTCCTCCAAATGTTTTCTCAGAAGTAGATCTGTCTTTCTGCAGGCACTCTGAGGTTAGACAAGGGCCTGAACCTGTCTCTGTCAACTGCAAGATCCAAGGGTATGGATCTCACCGGAAGTTCTCTCCTCTAAACTCCAAAAGGATTCACTGCGCCCCCTGCTGGGATTTTTTGCTCAGTGACCTCTCTGGCCTTGTTCCCTGTGTTGCTAAACTGTTTCCACACATGCCTTGTTTCCTTAATTAATTCATGTCCATCAGGGAAGGACAGAGTAACCTGATTAAATCCGTGTCGAGGAATTTCAGCTCCAGAACACCAAGGAGGATAGGTATCCTTTATGAGTCAGTCAACTCCTCAACGGCCTCTGGCATCTGTTAGACTTGACATCCCCTGGAATGTTTTAGCACTCTCCACAAGGGAAAAACATGTTCTAGAACATTCCCTGAGATATTTACTTGGGGATATCAAAATCAATTAATATATTCAAAGTCTTTGATGGACTTTTACAGAACAAACTGACCACTGCTGTCCCTGTTCTTACTGTACCCCCAATTCCCACCACATTGACATACACATGAACTTATGCAGGGAAAAATGAAGCCTGTAAGTCAGGCCAGGGCATGTGGATTTTATTTAAACCTTATATTTCTAGGGAGGGGCAGTGACTTTCATCTCCAGACCCACAGGCAAGCTCTGGTTTACTAATACTTTTCCAGAAACCGCTAATCTCATTTAGGGTGCACATGACTTGTCCTTCGATATGATCACTGTTATTGGATCCATAAACGGAGTCCACATCTCTCCAGCCCCGCTCTACATGTGTTCCTGTAAAACTGCCCACATTGCCTTATTGATTATCCTAGGTTCAGTTATGCCAAAACGTAAGAGGGTAGCCAGGTACCTTTTTCTCTCAGGGCAAAGCACAATCCACACAGCTGGCTTTGCTGGCTTTACACATGGGATGAGAAACATCGACAGGTCCAGCCAAGTAATCGGCATGTGCTCCAGTCCCCACAGGCTGATGCCTGGCAGCGGTGGGCCTTCTCTCCAGATGTGCTCAGCTGCAGAGCCCAAGAAGACAGCCGCTCACCCATGCATAATTGATGACATAATAAAAGCTGCTCTGGCTGCAGGAGGAAATATGGTATGGCATAAATCACCCTGCCAGGGAGAACATGAAGTTGAGATCCAAAAATTTTTAAATGATGACTGCTCATTAAAGGCATCATCAGATAAGGCTTTCTTCCCATATTGCCAAACCTCTGAATAAGGAGGGTGAGAGTCTCTGCTTTAGCCATTGGAGAAGAAGGGAAGAAATCATGATTGGGACCCAGCTGTGCCAGATGCACAGTTGCTGGTGCATCCTCCAGTTTCACATGGTACAGACTGCCTTAGACAAATTGGGGAAACTTACTGCTTTAGGCTATTCACACTGCTGGAACCAAATACTGTGAAGTGGGTAGCTTATGACCAGTGAACTCCACGGCTCACAGTTCTGGAAGCTGGGAGTCTGGGATGAGTGTGCAGGCGTGGTCTGGCTCTGGTGAGGCCCCTTCCTGGTTCATAGATAGCACCTTCTTGCTATGGCTTCACATTGCAATTAGGGCAGGGAAGCTCTCTGGGGTCCTCTTCATGAGGGCATTAACTCTATTCACAAAGGCTCCATTCTTGAGATCTAACCACTTCCCAAAGGCTCTACCTCCAAATGCCCCCATGCTGGGAATTAAATTGGAACATGTGAATTTGGGGGGAGAGGGGAGTTGAGCAGCATTTATTAGTTACCAAAAAATGTATGTGTGGGTACATGTAATACACAGGCAATTGCCCCTTTCTTTCACATTTAGCCTCTTCCCAACATCACACAGATGAAACCAGACAAGGCCTGGGACCCCAAACTACTGAGTAAAGAAGGCTTGGAGTGGACCAAGAGCTGGGAGTTGCTCCCAGGGAAGCAGAGCAGCATGGGCAAACCCATGCCATTGGACAGGTAGGTGGGTGACCTTGTGTGAGACAGTGAGAGTAGAATCCAGAAACCTTACAGTTGTATGGGGAAATGTAAAATGGCATCTCCCACTCCCTATGTTCTATCCGATACAGCAACATGCATATTTTGACACTTGTTTACTCCTTTTCTCACCATGGTGCCAAATCAAAGCATTGCACAGAGCTGTAGGTACTCTATGCACATCTGCGGGTGTCTCAGTCCAGGATGACTGTCAGCTTTCCTTTGCTTTCAGAGCCTCTTCTCCTTCTCCTTTTCTGTATGATTATTGAAATATAACTGTGATACAAGGTCTAGCTCTGTTTACACTGGTAACATCCCGTTACCAGTATAACAGTATGTTACATGTCAATGTAACATTGACAGCAGCTTCTGAATGCTTTCTTATCTCAGAGAAATACTTCTTGGGTCACTTCCAGCCAGGATTCCAAACACATCCAGATTGTGTGAGTTGCACCATCAAAAGCTATTCATTCATTGGCTGACCTTTCCATTTGCCAACACCTTCATTCCTTGGACAAGACTCACCTCTGCCTGACAGTCTACTAACTGAAGAATGAGTTGCTGGCTTCACGTGTGTGTGTGTGTGTGTGTGTGTGTGTGTGTGTGTGTGTGTGTGTGTGTTACTAGTGTGTGTGTGTTACTAAGGGCTTGAACTCAGGCCTGGGGTACTCTCCCCTTAGTTTTATCACTCAAGGCGGCTACTCTACCATTTGACCCACGGCCCCATGTTTGCCTTTTTGTGGTGATCAATTGGAGTCTTCTTGGGCTCTTCTGCCTAGGCTATCTCTGAACTATGATCCTCAAGTCTCACCTTCTGAGTAGCTAGGATACAGGTATGAACCACTGGTGCCCAACTGGCTTGACATGTTCTGCACAAAGCAAAACATTCTTTTTGCAAGGATGAAGACAACAGATGTTCTCCTAAGAGCAGGGCTCAAACCCTGCCAGGTTGTCTGGTTATCCGTTTCCTGCATGTTTCAGGGAGTCTGAGTCCTGCCTGGCCCTGGCCTTTCTGGAGAGCTCAGAGACTTTAGCACAGATTGTCTACATAGCAGCACTTGCCTTCCCTGAAAGCCATGGGCTTTCCCTGAAAGCCAAGGGCTAGGCAAGAAATGCAATGTTGGGAGTTGTCTTCGAACCAGAGATATGTATAAAAGGGCCAAGTTGGGCAAGCATGGAGGGAAATCAATCCATGGCACACCCCTCCCTAAGCATCATGCCAAATAGAGAAGGAACATTTCCAACAAAATATTTTTCCTTTTATTAAACCAAGTATTCCTGTTCAGGCTGAAATCTAATTATCTATTAATTTCTAGTCTCATTAAAGGATAGCAGGAAAGAGGAGAGAGGGTTAGCCCTTCAGGCTCTGTGGCTAGGAGATTTCTCGATAAGCTCTTCCTTGGATGCAGGGAGAGAGGCAAGGCAAGGATCTTGGTAGGGTGATAAGGGGCCTCACTGGTGAAAGGCTGGATGGTTTCATACTTGCTTTCCACGGACGGTTGTCTGTCTCACTTTATCTGTCCCTGTTCATCTGCCGTTATCAACACAGAATACTACTGTGACTGAATAATTAATAAAGCATAGAGATTTGCTCTTATAGTTATGCATGCTGAAAGTCCAACATCAAATATCTCCTATGGGCAGAGAACTTCATCATTCCATGGTGGACGTCAGAAGAGCAAGAGACAAAGGAGGTCAGACGCAACTCCACACCGCACCTTCTCTGTATGATAAGGAGCCTAGTCTCCTGACCACTGAGAAGGAGCAAACGCTCCAGACCTTATCTCCAACTTATCAACACTGTTTCACTGGGGATTAAACTTCCACACATAGACTTTGGGGGACACATTAGAGCCATAGTAAGGGGCAAGACTTAGGAGGTAAGGTGACCAGCTTGCAGGTCTTGCCCTAACTGAAACACTCTTTTTTTTTCTTTTTCTTTGTGCCAGTCTTGAGGCTTGAACTCTAACCCTGGGTGCTGTTCCTGAGCTTTTTTTGCTCAAGGTTGGTGTTCTATCACTTGAGCCACTGCTCTTCTTTTGGCTTTCTTGGTGGTTAATTGTAGATAATAATCTCAGGGTATTTCCTGTCTGGGCTGGCTTTGAACAAGCCTCGATTTCTGCTTCCTGAGTAACTAGGATTACAAGCGTGAGTATCTGGCACCCAGCAGAGGCGCTCTTGATATAGGAACATCTTTCAGGTGCCAGACTTATGTGAGATCCTCTCAGGATGTCAAGATGCTAACCACGATTAAGTTTAGCCAGAGTTTTAGATGATTTATCTTTCTTTCTCTCTCCAGATTATCCTCATTTTCTTTTTTGGTCAGTTGTGGGGCTTGAACTCTGGGCCTGAGCGCTGTCCCTCAGCTCTTCAGCTCAAGGTGAGCGCTCTACCACTTGAGCTACAGCGCCACTTTGGTTTTCTGGTGGTTTATTGGTGATAAGAGTTTCATGGACTTTTCTGTGGCTTTGAACCTCGATCCTCAGATCTCAGCCTCCTGAGCAGCTAGGATTACAGGCGGGAGCCACCGGCGCCCGGCTTAACCTCATTTTCTATAATGACTATAAATGATTTTGTTACTATAAGTTATTTAAATGACTCTTTTTCTATTGCCTAGTACAAGGTCCGGAGAGTTGAATCCTCAGACTTGAAAATTAATACATTTTTAATTAACTGAATGAATTCCAGAAAGCTGTGAAGCAGCCCTCATGTATGTTTATCTTTTACAAACCCCATCTCCCACCTTATGTCAGAGCCTTGCTTGCTCCCACTATTCTTTCAGTATTACGTTCCAGAATATTGGTTCCTGTGTGTGAAGTGGGTTCAGTAAGTGGCTCACACCACTCTGGTTATTATCATGTAGTTTACGTGGTCAGGAATTCAGCTGGGCCTTGCTGCATTGTATCTACTTCATGGTCTTTCATGAGTCTTATGTTGGGCTGTGTCTCATTGGAAGCTTGGTAGGAGATAGGTCTAATTCTAATCTCATGTATTTGTGGGGGGCAGGGGAGAGATTCCATTCCTTGTAGGGTACTGGGATGAGGGTCAAACTTACCTGCAGGCTGCCCTAAGTCCCTTGTCCATTGGCCTTCAGCACCTAGTAGCTTACTCCATCAAAGCCAGTGGAGAGAGGCAAAGCAGTCTGCTAGAGGGACAGAAGTTACAATCTTGTGTGACACCACTGCAAAGATGACCTACTTGTGCCGTCTCCTACTAACTAGAAGCGGGGCACAGGTTCCACCCACAGTTAGAGGATGGTCTACACAAGCCCGTGGACATCAGGAGATGAGGATCGCTGGAGAGCCATCTAAGAGTTTGTCTATACAGAAAGGGGTCACTGGCATCAGCATTACAAGCTTTGATAGGAGCACCAGATTACCATGGCCATCTCATTACAGATGTACTCCTGGAATAATTGTTACTTTTTATACTTAATAAATACAATAACAAAAGTGCTTTCCACTTTTATCAAAATGTGGACTAGAATGAAAAACGTTAACTAAACCCAGAAGAAATAACAAAATTGTTTTCATGTCTGCGTACATTTCCATGGCCAAGAAGTAAGAAGGGCCAGCAAAATTTTAAATGATAAAAATATACCTTCTCTGAATACAATTTAATGTAAATGAATGTAAATAAAATACAAAGATATTAAATTCCCAGCAGCTAAAGGGAATATTTATTTATATGGATAATACATAGCATCAGATCACTTACATATTTATGTTTATATATGTTTGTGTATAGATTAGAAGACAGTTGCTTTACAGAATTCAGTTAATCAAATTCAGATTTGTGTTACCAAAGGATAAAACTCATCAGTGCCATGATCTGCTGTTAAGAAACATCCCTAGGATTTTATTCCAAATAAATTATTCTGCATGCTTCTCTTCCAAATCGCATGCACTATTCTAGAGAAGACTAATTGCTTGTCAGTTTTGTTTTGTTTGTTTTCAGTATAGGACATGGAGCCCAGGGCCTAGGATATGTCAGGCAAATGCTTTCCCACTAAACTACACCCTCAACCTCTCCAACTTCTCAGTCATCTTACACTGTTCAGGATTCAGTCAACCTGGGGTAGGGTTCTGCTTCATACAGTTACATGGAATATCACTGGCTATGTACAACCAAACCCAGGTTGAAAGAGCAAAGGGAGAACTGTTTGGGAGGAAAGAGGAAGAAAAGTGGTGCACCTAACACGTGATAGACAAAATGTGGCCATCATGGCATTATTTTTGTTCCCATAGTGCCTTGGGCCCCTGCTGACATGCTTGCTTTTGCTCAAATACCCTGCCTTGGGTGCCTGCTCTGCCAATAAAAACAGCGAGGTGGTGTGCGGGAGTCATCCAGCCATCCGCACAAAGCCCGTGGGGGGAGATACGGGAGGACTCTCAGACTAGCAAAGCTGCTCTCTGAGAGGAGCCCACGGACTCCTCTTTAGGCCTCTCTCCAGAGGGAAGTTTTTCTACTTTCCCTCAGGATTTTCCCTTTTACTTTCAAGTAAACTTACTCTGTTTACCTCAAACACTTTCCTGTCTTAAAAGACAGGAATTAAGATTCTTTAAAGAGAAGAGAAAATGAACCAGCCCCTAGATGGTATCAATATCACCGACTATACTATTCCTATTTGCTGGTTTGTGGATATGTATGATGAGGGTTTAGCCATTTATTCTAGAACTCTTTATTATGATCTTGATTAACCTGAATGGAACTATTGTGATAAATTTTCTATTGTCATCTGGTTTTTATTGGAAATTGGTAAGCCAGAGCCCCATATTGTTTGAAGTACAGGAGTCCCTGTCCAACTGACTTGGGTTTTAAATAAGATGGATAATAGCAAATAAAGAAATCTGGAAGCCGGGTGTGGGTAACTCACCCATGTAATCCCATCTACAGAGGGGGCTGAGATCTGAGGATCGCAGTTTGGAGCCAACTCGGGCAGTGTGTGAGACTATCTCCAATTAACCACTAGAAAACTGGAACATTCTCTGATCTGCCCTGAGACATTAACGTGGCAGGCATGAGAGGCAGATCTTGGTATCTTCTATTAGCCCTGGAAGCTTCAAGGACTAGAAAACCCCCTCACACTTTGAATTCTCCTCCTCGATTTTACCTCTTGAATTTTTACTCTTCATTCAATCTTAGTTTGGGGGCAGCTTTAGTTTCTCAGAACAATAACTATACCAGCTGGATGGCAGCCAAAGTTCTACAGGCCCCATCATCGCGTAATCTATACATCTGCTGGCAGGGCTTGGTGAGGCGTGGCTCACCAGAGAAAGAAAGGGAAGTGAAGCTGTGTATCAAGGAGAGTTTGCACTGGGTAAAAGCTGAATGGGTGGCATCCCTGCTTTGGAAAATAAACCCCACAGAGCCTGGTTGTCCTCCAATAGAATTCACGATCCTCCGTGGCCACAGGGATGCAATCATTACCAATGAATCATTGTCTAGTGAAGAGTTAGAAAGAACGCTAGGAAGGGCTGAGATTGTAGGTCTGCTCTTAAGCATTTGCCATTTATACCCAGCTTACGTAAGTTTTTAAAAAGCATCTGCTATTGTTTCTGAGCCTCACAGGTGGAAAGGGCTCCTCTTAAATTCACCAATTATTCTTCCATTTCACCCTCCTTGTTAGCACTCCATATCTGCAAGATTAATCCCAGGCACGTTTCCATAGAAAATAAGTTTTATATTCCCCTCCCTCTCCACTCAGCCTCCCAAGAAAGTGCAAATGTGTGTATATGTGCATTACCACCTCCTATTCCAATAAATCTACGCATTTGTTCTTTCTAGAAAGTTCCCGATATCTATGAAGCCTTAGGATGGAACAGCTCATTCCTGGCTACCACCCCCTCTTTATTGAAAATGGACATATAAGAACTCTTTCCAGGCCTTTCCTCAAGACGTAGCAGTGTCTTCTCAGTCACTATTCTGACTTCCTCTCCACAGACTTCCATGGACCACATTGGAAAAGGATTCAGTCTATGTAGTTTTATTTATTTACTTATTTTATTTAATGTGGTACAGAGGCTTTGAACCCAGGTCATCATGCATGCTAGGCAAGCACTCCACCACTAAGCCACATTCCCAGTCCCAGTCTATACAGTTTTGGCTAGAATCAGTGTGTGTGTGTGTGTGTGTGTGTGTGTGTGTGTGTGTGTGTGTGTGCCCACGCGCACCCACACACATACTGGGGCTTCATGCCCTCATTTACATTCAAAGCTGGTGCTCTACCATTTGAGCCACTCTTCCAGTTTTTTTTTACTGTTTAATTAGAGATGAGAGTCTCACCAACTTTTCTGCCCAGGTTGGCTTGGATTCATGATCCTATCCCATCCTCAGAACTCAGCCTCCTAAATAGCTAGGATTATAGACAGGAGGCCGGCACCTAGTGGATAGTCATTTTTATCCAGGAGGGCACTGGTGTGGCTTATAGGGCTTTGAACCTATCACATTATACAGAAGACCCAAACCAACATCCATTTCCAAGAAGAGATTTCAATTTGGCTCAGATGCTCAGTACAAGGGTTTGGGTGAGGTGTCAAAGCATCGTGTTGTCATGAGGATTCTCCATGAAAAGACAAACCAGAGTCCTGTGAAAGGCCTGGCAATGCAGCGCAGCCTCAGTGAGGCCCTGGGTTCCATCCCAGCGCTCCCCAAACACAAAATAAAATCATGATGAATGTATCGTATCTGGCATATTTATCCTAAAACTTGGCATGAAACTGATGCCTTGGCCAAGTATTTTTTTTTTCTTCAAAAAATACAGCTGGGTATCAGTGGCTCACATCTGTAATCCTAGCTACTCAGGAAGCTGAGCTCTGAGAATTGTGGTGCAAAGCCAGCCTGGGCAGAAAAGTCTATGAGACTCTTATCTTCAATTAACTACCCAAACTCAGAAATGATGTTGTGGCTCATAGTAGAGTGCTAGCCTTAAACACAAAAGTTCAGGGACAGTGCCCAGGGACTGAGTTCAAGTCTTGGGACTGGCACAAAAAATAAAAGCAAAAAACTAGAGTGTTTATCTATCTATCTATCTATCTATCTATCTATCTATCTATCTATCTATCTATCTAGTCTATCCATCTATTTCTATATATACATGGAGAGAGAGAGAGTATGCGTGTGTGTGTGTTTGTGTGTGTGTGTGTTTGTATGTGTACTCTTAAGAGGTGCAAAGGCTAAATACTATAGTTTGTAAGGAAGGTCAATGCTGGGAATAAACTTTGGTGAAAGTATTTCAGATTTTTTTTTTCCTCTGCTTAAACTAAGATTGGGATGAGATTTTAGATTTCAAAATGAATCCTTTCCCCAGCAACAAGGTTTATTATGTATCATTTAGAAAGACCACGGCTTGAAAACATTAAAAAGAACCCACAGGGAACATTTACCCAATGAATCACACTCTGCCTGGATAATAAGAGAAATCAATCAAGTAAGCATTGGTTTTTCCTTTAACCATTTGGACAATTCAGATAACAGCACATTGTGGCCACAGTCTAGTTTTTCTTTCCTATTTTTTTTTCTTCAGACCTAACACTGAATTTATTTGAATTTGTTCTGAGGCAGGAAATGAATGTCTGCAAAGATAAATGAAAAGAGAATGATTTTAGCAAACAGACTAGGAATCCATTTTCTAAGTGATCCACCTCCCCCACCAAGATTCACTGGTCCAAAGATTTAATCCCTCCCTAACTGAGAACCTTCCAGATTCCTTTGCTCAATTGTGGATAGTGCCTGGATTTTCTCTTTGAATGCCAAAGGAAGAAGTTAATTAGCCTTGAAGTACCTCTCAGCCTGCAAAACAGCCAAGGACAAAGAATTTGTAAACAGATTCTATGAATTTCAGGCTTGCTCTAAGCCACACTGTGGGCTGTGGAATTCACGTTCCTCACACCTTATCTGAGCCAGTCTGATGGTAGCTGCCATTCCCACTTGCCATTCCAGAGCTGGCCTGGGACTATTTTCTTTGGCCCAGCCTGAGCCCCCTACACAGCTAGTTCCATGCTTTGAATTCCCTACACTTTCAAAGTTCTTAACTTTCTTCCTTCTTTACTTACCTTCCTTCCTTCCTTTCTTCCCTTCCTCCTTCCCTCCCTCTCTCCCTCCCTCCCTTCCTTCCTTCCTTCCTTCCTTCCTTCCTTCCTTCCTTCCTTCCTTCCTTCCTTCCTTCCTCCCTCCCTCTCTCTCTCTCTCTCTCTCTCTCTTCTTCCTCTTGCTTTCCCTTTATTTGTGATCATATTGGGTGCAAACTCAATACCTGGGCACTGGCTGTTA
The DNA here is from genome assembly GCF_019054845.1 of Dipodomys spectabilis. Lineage (NCBI taxonomy): Eukaryota > Metazoa > Chordata > Mammalia > Rodentia > Heteromyidae > Dipodomys > Dipodomys spectabilis. The sequence continues at coordinate 5,024,267 of NW_024870773.1, forward strand.
GCTTTTTCACTGAAGGCTGGTACTCTACCAGTTGAGCCACAGCTCTACTTTTAGTTGGAGGTAAAAGTGGCACAAACTTTCCTGACAGGGCTGGCTTCAAACTGTGATCCTCAGACCTCAGCCTCCTAAGTAGCTAAGGCTATAGACATGAACCCTAGGTGCCCAGCTACTGTTAACTTACAACTGGAGAGACACTAGTGTACAGAAATCCCAACAGTGGTAACAACTAAACTAGTCGGTGTTCACCTTTGCCCTCTGGCAGCCCAAATTGTCAAGCTGGTTTAAAGTAGAGCATCCTTTAAGCACAGGCATGCTCCTTCAAGCATTTGTGAAAATATCTCGGTGTCTGACAGCCCATGCTTAGGATGATTGATTCATCTCCATGTGCAAAATTGGGGGTCTTTTGTTACAGCAGCACATCCTGGGTCAAAGAGGAATGTGGAACAGCTCAGAAAAACTTCCTGCAAGAGGTTTCAGAGGGGCCTGATAATTGGAAGTCATTCCAGAAGAATTTTAAATGGTTCTCATGATGTATACGTAGAACAAAAGTGGGTACATTTATACGGTAAGTATTTGATATGTTTTCTCTGCCCATTCAATAATTAAAAGGCAACAAGTTTATTTGAAACGAAAGGAAAACCATGAAAGAAAGTATGGAGGCTCAAAGAGGAGTCCAATGTGGTCCTCTCTGAGGGCACTGGCTGCTTGATGGATTGGTTTACCCCACTCTGGAGCTGTTCATGAGTGGAGTGGGCACCCAGAGCATTATGGGAAGATGAAGTTTTTGAGCAGAAGCCCACGTCAGGATGAGAACAAAACGATGGAACACATGTAATTGACCATATACTATGTCCACCACTTTTTATCTCTATCTACCTAACATCCCTCTCCCCCCCGCAACGACACATATATGAATAACTAAGGACTGAAGAGTTGGCCAAGAGCAAGATGACTGTACTATCTAGGCTTCCAGGAACCAACGTAAATTGGTAATGTTCTCTGTGCCCACAATGTGTCATCCTCTCAGGAGGACAATTATTCAGACAGGTAGAAAGGAAGAGAAGAAGCCCCTGTTTCCAGGGTTAGTGAGCAGGTCACTAATTGTCCCTCCCCCCAACCTCCTCAGGATTGAAGCAGTCCTGGATGTGTCTCCCTCCGTGTTAACCCAAGAATGTCCTGGTGTTGGCCATCCCACCTGAGAATGAGCCAGTCCATCAGGCTCTCCTGGCATGAAGCCTTCTATCTGCCCAGCAGGCAGACCACAGTTGGAGTCATACATTTATTCTGAGCCCCATCATTACAAGGTGCCATGGTGCTGGCTGACCTTAGGGTTCTGGTAAACTGTTGCCTCAGCATTTCAAAATCACCTCAAAGCTACAGGGCATGGGAGATGGAACACCAAAAAGGGAGGAGAAACTTTCCCAGGGAGAGCCCAGCCAATGCTGTGGCTTCAATTTTTCTCAGGCTGCAGATGAAGAAGAAAGCATGAGGGAAAGGGCCGTGGGACAGCCCTGGGAAACACAGGCTCAAGCTGTATTTCCCCTGCAGGCCTGGTTTCTAGGCACATAATGGGCATGCCAGGTGGTGTTTCACCCCATCACTAGGGAAGTCTGCATTACCAATGGGCTTTGCCTCTGTACCTGTCTAGCTGCCATGGCCTCCATCTACCTTGAACCTTTCCAATTAGTTTTTAAGAAAAGTCCTTAAGCCAGGTGCTGGTGGCTCATGCCTTAATCCTAGCTACTCAGGAGGCTGAGATCTGAGGATCACAGTTCAAAGCCAGCCAGGGCAGGAAAGTCTGTGAGACTCCAATTAACCACCAGAAAACTGAAAGTGGAGCTGTGGCTCAAGTGGCTAGCCTTGAGCTGAAAAGCTGAGGGACAACGCCCAGGCTCAGAGTTCAAGCCCACAACTGACAAAAATAGAAAGAAAGAAAGAAAGAAAGAAAGAAAGAAAGAAAGAAAGAAAGAAAGAAAGAAAGAAAGAAAGAAAGAAAGAAGGAAGAGAGGGAGGGAAGGAAGGAAAGAAAAAAAGGAAGGAGGGAGGGAAGGAGGGAGGGAGGGAGGGAGGGAGGGAGGAAGGAAAGCCCTTGGACTGATCCTTGGCAAAAGACATAAAACGTTAAACTAAATGAGACCATATTCATGGTGGCCTTTTATCTAGTGTTGTAGTTAAGAACCAAGCTCTCTCCCTGCCCTCTCAAGACACTCCCTTCCTTTTATAACCAGTGCTCTAACACAGATATCCTGTGCTGGAACAGAATGTTCCATGCCAACAGAGCCCTTGGTCTTAGAGTACATAAACAGAATGACATTTGCTGCTCTACCACAGAATTCCTCCACCCAACTCCTCCAGTCATTCCCCTTGGAAACCTGATAGGCAAGGCTACTCAGGCCAGAGAATGCTGACCCCTGGTGGCCATTCTCCCCGCCCCCCCCCCCCCCCCACCTTAGAGACCGGACGGGGGAGGGGGGGCGCGGAGGAAGAGGGTTCACACTCCTGCCATATTAATCATATTAATTATGAGGCACAAGGTTCATTCTTCACCTTGTATTGCACACATTTCTTACCAAATTCCAACTAAGAGAATTTTCTAGGTTTCTTTTAGAGAAAGTAGTAGAACTTACAGCACGGAGTGCTTCAGCAGGCAAATGTCTTGAGATTGTGAGTGGGCTATGAGAGCGACAAGAAACACTTTAACATCTTGCTTCTTACATATTTTTCTTCTTAAAACATTTCGTGAATTGGGAGATGCTGTGTAAGTGTATCAAGTAGTAGAGCGCCTGCCTAGCAAGCTGGAGAATCCCCAGCAACCAGAATCCTCAGTACCACCAAAAAGAAACAAACCAATAAATGTGGGAGATATATATGTATTATATATGTATATGTATGCAAACTTTAAGAAGAAACAAAAATTTCTTTGCATGAAAGGGAGGATCTGGAAATCATCATGTTAAGTGAAATAAGCCAGATTGAGAAAAACAAATATCACATGTTTTCCCTCTCGTATGTGAAACCTAGACCTGAAAAATGAAGAATAACTTGAGTGGTGGGATGATATTAAAGGAGAACTAGCGGGAAGAAGAAAGGTGAAGGAGATGAAGAAGGGTGGACAGGACCACAGTACTACTCACACATGTGTGGCAACAGAACAATGAAACCTGTTAAGATTGTTTATAAGGAGGGGTACAGGAAAGATGGGAAAGAATGAAGGTAAGAGGGAGTGGATTTCATCAAAGTACATTAGATGCACCCTTTAGAAAGATGACAGTGAAACTCCTTTGTATAATTAACACATATACTGATAAAAAGAGGGAATAAAAACAATATTTCAATTCCTACTTTTCTTGAAAGGAAGTTGCCAAATTATAAAAAAAAAAGAGGGGTGCTGGGTGCCAGCACTCATTCCTATACTCCTAGTTACTCAGCAGGCTAAGATCTGAGGATGGTGGTTCAAAGCCACCCTTTGTAGGAAAGTCTGTAAGACCCTTATGTCCAATTAACAAAAAAAGCTGAAAGTGAAGTAGTGGCTCAAGTGGTAGAGCACTAGCCTTGAGCACAAAAGTTCAAGGATAGTGTCCAGGACTTGAGTTCATGCCCCAGACCTGGCATGAAAGAAAGAACGAAAGAGAGAGAGAAAGGAGGGGGGAAGGAGGCAGGAGGGAAGGAAGGAAGGAAGGAAGGAAGGAAGGAAGGAAGGAAGGAAGGAAGGAAGGAAGGAAGGAAGGAAGGAAGGAAGGAAGGAAAAGAGGAAGAATAGCTTCTAAGGAGACTGAGACCTGAGAATCCCAATTCACAGCCAGCTAGGATTTGTCAGGCAGACAAATCTGAGAAATTCTTACCTTTAATTAACTGGCAAAAAAGGGCCATAAATGGAGGTGTAGTTCAAGTGGTAGAGCACCAGCCTTGAGCAGAGAAAGCTAACCAAGAATGAGCTGCCCTAAGTTCAAGCCTTAGTACCATCACAAAAAAGAGGGAGAAGTTGTTCTCATATGGGTGAGTGAGTCCCAGTCAACATGTCCTTGGGCAAAAGCTATCACCTGCATGTTTCCCATAGGGTGTCTGTGTACAGAAGATAGAGGTGCAGTTCCTGACATTGAGAAACCACATCTGGTAAAAGAAAGATAAGCGAATTAACTTGAATAGTATGATAAAATCTGTATGTTAGAACTATGAAGACCCAGACAGAGCAGGGCACCTGCCTGGGCAGAGGTGGAGGTATGGTGAAAGAAGCCTTCTCAGAAGGATTGAGCAGAATCTCAAAGGACAAGTGATCTTAGCTATTTAGAAAAGAGAGAAAGACATTCCAGACAGGCTTCCTGGCCTTCAAAAGGCAGGACATTCCATCAAAAGGTGAAAGCCAAGCCAAGCCCCACAGGCCTGGAGTGCCAGCTGAAGAAATTTAGATTTTAGTCTGTGAACTCTAGGAGTTTATTTTCAAGGATTTGGGGGAGTTATATGATCAGACTGAATTTTTTCCCTGTCCTGAAGCTTGAACTCTGGGCTTGGTCCCTGTCCCTGAGTTTTTGTGCTCAAGGCTAACACTGTACCACTTGAGCCACAGCTCCACTTCTGGCTTTTTCTGTGAGTCACTGGAGATAAGAGTCTCATGGACTTTTCTGCCTGGGCTGGCTTTGACCTGTGATCCTCAGATCTCAGCCTCCTGAGTAGCTCAAATTATAGGCATGAGCCACTGGCTCCCAGGTGGATTAAAAAATACACACACACACACACACACACACACACACACACACACACACAGCTAATTGGGGCAAGAGTCTTGGAGCAAATAAACCAGCCAGGTTCCTTCCTTAATGGTCTAGATAAGAAGGGCTAGAACTAAATGGTGATAGTCGGAGTAGAGACTGAGCAACAAAATCACTTGACATTCAGTGGTAGAGTTAATAAGACTCTACAGAATGTGGGTTTTGAGAGGTGGCAAGGTAAGAGCACCTGGCAGCACCCCTTGGCAGTAAGAAATCCCTGTCAACAGAGGGTAAGTCCTGGGGAGGTGTGGGAGCGGAGAGCAGGGCGTGGATCCGGGGTTTGTTGGGACGGGAAGTGCTCCGTTGTGATTCCAGGCTAGGGAGAGGAAGTGAAGAGACTGGAACCCAGCAAGTGTCTCCATGTGCAAGTTTAAATACCCTGATGGGGAAGCGGTCCAAGGAGGCCTCCAAACACGTTGATGTTCCAAAGAAAGTCTACCTCTGGGTCAGCTGATACCTAGCTCAAACTGGGAGAGGTACTGGAGAAGCGCATTATATGAGACTCACTCAAGAAACGTCTGAGCAGTCCTAGGGTTTGCCTTCCAAAAGTACCTGCTCAGGACAAAAAGCCAGTCAGAACTAGTAAGTTTAGGAACATGAAGCACATGGCTAAATACTTAGGTAGCAGCTGGACACCTTTAGGACTGGGTTTCCTCTGTAATCAGAAGGCAGGGGGAGCAGTTTTTCCCGGAGCTTCTGTATTGCTACCATATCCAAACACTTGCCTTCTGGAAACAGTTTCCCATGTAAACAACTGCACAAGCTTGGGTGGTTTGGACCAAAAGGAATCTCCAGCTGCACATCCAGCATTTGCATCTTGACTGAGGTTCAACAATGCTACCTTCTGCCCTACATGCCTTTTGCAACCAAATTTTCTCTGAAAATATGATAGATTGTGCTCACCCTCTTTCCCTTTTCTCAGGAAACCTCCTACCTGAAGCCACAGGCTGAATGGGCTGATTAGCAGCCTCCTGGACGCCTGCCTTGTGTGTTCTTAGCAGATGAGGTGTATGGGTGTCCAGTGTCAGATGTGTTTGCTCCCAGGCCCATTTCTGCCAGATGCACTGGCCATAATGATTAGACAATAAAATAATAATACATTAACTGATAAAATGCGAGTGCAGCAAAGAGTAGTTTCTATGAAATACCTCTAATACCCGGAAATGCTCCATAATAGCAAATCAATAAAAGAATTACTTGGCTATTGAATTATAGATTAGGAAGAAAATTGAAAAAGAGAAATAACAGACCATTTAAGAAGGATCCTGTATACAGATGCTCACAGGGCCTTGCTGGTTACCTTGGTTTAGGACTTTTAGCTTACCAAACCATAAAGAAATAAATTCTTATTGTCTTTAAGCACCCATTTGGTGGTATTTTTGTTACAAACACTCTAAGAAACCAATATAAAGAAGCAGAGAAATGAAGGGAGGGGGGAAAAAAAAACAGAAGGAAAATAGGAAATGGGTTAAAGGGCACCAAGCATTTGGCAAGTAAATGTGTACAGTGGGGAGATAGGAGAGAAACTGGATTTCTTTGAGTTGAAGAGTGAAAAGAAAATGAAAAAATGGCCAGACATAATAATACTTAACAATACTTAACAAGAAGTTAAGAGCTGGAATAGCAGTACTGTCAATTTGGATAAAAACCTCCAACCAAGACATGAGTACCAACTAGTTCAGACTACACTGAAGCTAAACTGGACAGATCATTTGAGTAATTTAGACTGGACCAGAAGTATGCTTCCAAGGTTTGATTATATGCTACACATCTGTAACTCCAGAAACTCAGAAAGTTGATATAGGAGGATCATGGTTCAAGGCTAGTTACGACAAAAGCATGAGACGCTATCTGAGAAAGAAGATTGGGGATGTTGCTCAAGTGGTAGAGTTCCTGCCTAGCAAATGCAAGACTTTGAGTTTAATCTTTCTAAGACCTCACACTGACTCTCACTCAGGACAGTATTATTAGACAGGATTGTCACCTTGGACACCAGCAGTGTCCAAAAGAGAGAGAGAGAGAGAGAGAGAGAGAGAGAGAGAGAGAGAGAGAGAGAGAGAGAGAGAGAGAGAGAGAGAGAGGAGTCACCAGCAGTGACTTTTCTTAACAAGAGGATAGAGCTATTTTTTGGGGGGGAGGGAGGGGGTCCAGTCATGGGGCCTGAACTCTGGGCCTGGACGCTGTCCCTCAGCTCTTCAGCTCAAGGCTAGCACTCTACCACTTGAGCCACAGCGCCACTTCCAGCTTTTTTGTTTTTGCTTATGTGGTGCTGACGAATTCAACCCAGGGCCTCATGCATGCAAGGCAAGCGCTCTACCACTGAGCCACCTTCCCAGCACAGGATAGAGCTATTTTTAACTTCTGTACTGCATTTGTATCCCAGTCATAGGAAACGGATGAGTGCTTGCTTCGGAAGCACAATTTTAAAACTGGAGAAGATTAGCATGGCCCCTGGGCAAGGATGACACGCAAATTCATGAAGCGTTCCATAGTATTTTGTCACAGCCCCCAAGAAGGTGGATAACATGGCAGGAACTACCAAACACCTCTCAGTCCTAACTCTCAATATTAATGGACTTAACTCTCTAATTAAGCAACAGGAAACTGATGACAATTTACATGGTTCTGATCTGAATTTTTTAAAATCTTTTTTGCATTGTTTACCCTTGATTTGGATATTTAAATAGATACCGTTAATTCAATGAAGCGCAGTTAAAAGCCTTGAATAATCACAGACAAATGCTGAATGATAAAAACAAAAAAAGCACAGATCCAGTTGGAATTCCAATAGGCTGTGCAATCTGCTGAAAAGAGAGAGGAACATTTATCAAGGGATGCTACACCTGGGTGGAAGTTGTGAGTTGTAAACAGTTCTTCTCACTGTGTCTTCTGCATCTTTCTCTAAATAGATGCACTGAGTATTTGACATCCATCATTAGCCTTCCCTTTCATTACGATTTTTTCAACTTTGATAAGTTCTTATTTGTTTATAGAATTTGCATCTACTGAATGCTTGTTTTGTTTTCTTTAGGTTCCAGATGAAATCTTATTCCAGGTTTACCAGCCAAGACAGCTGCTTCACTTCAACAGACTATTAGAACAGCCTTTCAATCACCTTATTCTGAAGCAGGCCTCATAGGTTTGTTGTTTTCAGGTCCTTGTGCTCTTGCTCAGCATTGAATTTTTAATTTTTGAAATTAACTTTTAAATATATATAAAATAGAAACATTATAGACATGATGTTAATGGAGTACTATTGTTATCTGACTAAAAATTTTGAAACTCTGGCTTGAACTCAGTTTTGTGCTTATTAAACTTACTTTCTTGCTTAATTGGCACTCTACAACTAAAGCCATGCCTCCCAATTGGCTTTGTGTGTGTGTGTGTGTGTGTGTGTGTGTGTGTGTGTGGTGTGTGTGTGTGTGTTTTCCCCAAGGTAATGTCTTACAATGTATCTGCCCTCTATAGCTCTGAACCTCAATCTTCAGAGCTCAACTTCCTGGATAGCTAGGATTACAGGTATGGCTCTGACCGTATTTGTTTTTAAAACCATGCTGACATAGAAAAAAACAATATTTTTCCTATGACTTCATGCTCATTTTTATGTTAAGAAAATGCTTCACATACTAATTAAAATCGTAGTATCTTTATCAAATAGAATTTCTTTTCTATAAGCTGTGTAAGTATATGCTATAGTAATTATATGTAGAGAAGGTAATGAAATTCTACCTCAGAGATTTCAAAGTGTGAATATGTATGTGTGTGTGTGTATGTAAGCACACATGTGTGCTAGTTTTGTTTAATATTTGTTGTTCACTTCACTTAAAAATGTATTACTGAGTTGTACAGAGAGATTATAATTCCATGAATCAAGTAATGAGCATAATTCTTCTTGGACAATGTCAACCTTTGCTTTGCTTTCCCTCAGTTTCCCACTCCTGACCCTGCCTCTAAGTTGCATAGTTTATTTTGTGCATAGTGTGTATTGAATATCATGACTGCATTTGTTCAACCTTTCTCCCTTCATTTCTGGGATCCCCTTTTACCTCCCCTGAAGGACCAAAAAAACAAAAAAACAACAACAACCCAGAACAAAAGACCCAATAACACCAAAAATAACAAGAAAACCAAAGCACATTTCCATTTCCTGGAATTCATTGAGATAAATAATATTTTAGATATTCAAAGGAGTTATGCTGTTGGGTTCCTCTCTGAAGACTATCCTCTTTTAGTCTGTTTGTTTGTATGCAGTTCATTTTTATTATTTCAGTTGAGTCTTCTTATCCACACACAAAAATAATTTCTGCATGTGGAAGCAATAGAGTAGATAAACAAGCTGAATTACAGTCATACAAGGTACTCTGAACTAGCAATGAAGAGACTGATCTCACAGTCATGCTGAGAAGAGGAAACAATGTGAGAGAGGACACACAATATCATCACATCTACCTGGCATTTGAAAAGAAAAGAAAACTAGTCCATGGGAACAGATCAAGTAAGAGATTCTGGGAGTAGAGTAGGAACAAGAATTGACTGGAAAATCTTCTGGAGTAAAAATAACGTTCTTTTGGTATTTCAAGGAGTTTAGGGCCAACACTACATACACCAAAACTCAGCCAATGCACACAGAAGATGTGTGCATTTCATCTGGGATAAGCTTTACATACAAAGAGAAAAACCCCAACAACATATCATATACTGATGATATGGTGGTTTTTGATGAAATATTGATATGATAGCTCATCAATATCTCATTGTTGAGATACAATCTCAAGAGTTTAGGGAGAAGTATACTGAAGACTAGTTTATTTCTAAATGTATCATAAAAATAAAGAAAGATGAGTGGTGGACAAGGAAATAGATGGAGAGAAGCATAATAAAGTAACTATAGTCATTGTTAATTCTAGGCTTTAATGGTAGATGTCCATTTTAAGATTCTTTCAACTTGGCTGCATGCTTGGATGTTTTCATCACAAGATACTGTGGGGAAGCCATGTTTTGTGCTTAAAGAGAACAAATAATACAAGGGGTTTTTGTTGCCCTTCTAGAAACTCCTTAGGAATGAATAAGAAGCAGGAACAGGGCTGGTACCTGGGTCTCTTGTGGTCCATGTTACAATACCTAAGAATATTTCTAAGGCAGTAACAGACCAGAGGACCACTTCCTCCTCCAGTTTTAGAAGGGAACAACTCTCTGAACCCGTGAAAGCAGAGAAAGGTAAACAGGGCCAGGGCCTCCTCCCACAGAGCTTCTGCTTCTTTCATGGCCTTGAGCAGTCTTACAGGCAGGCCCTAGACATCACATCACTATGACCTTGAGAAGTTTCAAATGCATAGTGGACTGACTGCTTCCCAGAGCGGTGCACTGGACCGGGCACCTACCAGTCAGAGGGAACAAAGAGCATATGGAGAGCTTGGGCAGGCTGTATGAAGCCTCCGACTGCATCTGGAGACTGATACAGCATGTGGGCTGTCCAATGATCTCGAGAGTCACATAGTTCTCTCCTAGAGACACCTAATTACCCCTGCACCACACACCCCAGACAGTGCCTTTCTTGAGATCCCCTCCCATCTAGCAAGAGCTCTGCTTATCTTTGTCTTTAATAAATCTTTGCCATTTTCCTTCTCTCTCTGTACTGGTAGATTCATTCTCCAAGACCATAGAGACAAAGGACTCATCCAGACACTGGAGATTTTAGTATAAAAAGGGAAAAGTGCAAACAACATAAACATGGCCCCCTCTACACATGCACAGTGCCCATTATCCATGTGGACAGCAGGGCTGGGAGAGATAAGGCTTGAGCCAGGCCTGGCAGCTAATCTCTAGGGGAATTAAAACTTCATTAACTTGTTTTCAGTGTTTCACAGACAGGAGCCACAGATCTCCAAGTCTGACCTTTTGAATATTATTTCTTCTTATCTCTTAAAAAAAAAGAAAGAAAAAAGAAAGCTCCCCGCCCCCATTCACCCCAAACCACACAGTGTTTAGTTTGTAAAGAAGGCTCAGTGCTGGCTGGATTTACATTTTGTCACTCACTGACATCTTTCTTTCTCTCTCACTTCTGCAAGGAAGCCTCTGTCACACTTAACGGAAAAAAAATCCTCTCCTCAGACACACTATTTCCTTTCCCTTCTTCTCCTTGTTTTATTTTTAGGGGATCATCAGTGAAGGAAGGGACTGCGAGGAAGCACCCTCTTTCTCCTCCGGTTCTTCTGCCCAGGTTTTTCCACCGTGCTCATGTTGTCACGGGGTGGTGGCCACCCCTCTTGGCAGGAGCCACCGTCACCCACTAGGATCCTGTGTGACAAGGATCGGAGGAAAGAAAGCAGAGGTCAGAGATTCTCGGAGAGCTTCAAAGCTTGGCACCTCCAAACCAAAGCAAATGTCCTGGTCCTTGTGTGGAATCATGGGGAAGAATGAGTTCGGGTAGGGCAAGGGGCGAAAGCCACACCTTATGCTCTGGTCCCTTTCTAGTTCTGTCCTCAGTGAAGGTGCCCAAGGCCATGGGCTCTACAACCAATGCAGGCTGCTCTTTCATTTCAGGAATTGCCCCCTTTTTAACAACCTCTCTCAAGTCTTCAAGAACAAACTGCTCTTCCATAGTGGACAGACCAGAGAATTCACAGTTGAGAAGATCCAGTACCCATGATCCTCTCTGCCTGGGTCTCAAGACAGCGTGAGGCAGGGTGTGCATTTCCTAGAGGTGACTGTCAGCATGCCACGCTCAGACTGGGTGGTTGTGAGACCTTGAGAGGATTCCAAATGCGGGGGCTCCTGGCCTATGACATGCCCAGCGGATGTCTGGGGCTTGTGTGAGTGACTTTCCACAGATGTGGCAAAATACCTGAAAAATAGCTGAAGGAAAGAAGGATTTCTTTTGACCCAGTTCTAGAGGTTTCAGTGCATGGCTCTGTTGCTTCTGAGTTCGTGGGTGATGAGACAGAACACCGTGGTGAGATCGTGTGGAGCAGTCTTACCTCATGATACACAGGCAGCCAAGGGACAGGACAGGGCAGCCACAAGGAAGGCCCTTCAAGGACACCTCCCTCCCCATAGTGAGTGACCTACTTCCTCCAGTTCCAACCTTCTGGTGCCACCAAATCACAAGTCCATCCATGAATCAGATCCTCATCCTCAGGATCCAATTCCTTTGTGTGTGGGGGGGGGGGGTAGGGAGGGGTGCATGCATGCGTGTATGTGTGGGTGTTCATGTGTGTGCATCGGTCTTGGCATTTGTACACAGGGACTGGGCACTGCACTTGAGCTTTTGTTGCTCACAGCTAGTGCTCTTCCACTTGAACCACACCCCCATTTCTGCCTTTTTTAGGGTAGCTAATTGGTGATAAGAGCCTCATGGACTTTCCTACCCAGGCTGGCTTCCAACCTCAATCCTCAGATCTCCCCCTTCCTGAATGGCTAGGATTACAGGCATAGGCTACTGGCCTCCAGCTTTTAAGTCTTGCTTTTCATAAATGTTTAGTTTTTGTTATTACAAAAGTGATGTACAGAGGGGTTACCGTTAAATAAGTCAAGTAATGAGCACATTTTCTTTTGGACAATATCACTCCTCCCTTGCTCTCACCCAGTTTTCTCCTCTCCTATCAAGTCGTATAGTTCATTTTCAACATAGTGTCTAGTGAGTCAATTCCTTCTTAATGACTGACTTCACCAGCAGAGAGGCCAGTCCTCTAGCACATGAACCCTTTCATACTCAAACCATGACAGGAGAGGATACAGAGATGTAAACAGGAAGTCTAAAGGCATTTTCAAGTAAAATACATCGTCTCCCTGGGTCAAAAATACTGCTCAGGTTTATCAGTGACTGAGGCGAGGATGATTTTATAGCTAATGCTTTTCTCCACCTAATAGGTGGAGGACTGAAATAAAGGGAATGATGGGGTGCCCTGGTCCATTTTCTCCTACGATAGCAAAATACCAGTGACTGGGTGATGTATAAGGAACTGGTTTATTTGGCTCAGGGTCCTGGAGGCTGAGGGTACAAGAACATGCCTTGGCTTCTCTTGTTTCCTGGTGACTTGGTGGAGGAGCTCACAGGCTGAAACACCAAGAATGCTCATCTCTGTTCTCTTCTTATGGAGTCCCTATGCCGACATGGGGCTCTACCCATCCCAACGCTTTACCCACAGATATCACTAACACCCTCATTCAGAACTGAAGGTTCTCATACACAAAGTCTTGGGGGGACACATTCAAGCCATATGTAGGCTTGAATGACCACAAACAATGGCTTACACTAAGACACATATGCTCCCTCACAGTTTTTGTGGCCAGGAATCTGGATACGGCTTAATGCTGGGTCCTCTGCTGAGAGTCTTCCCAGCTGACATCCTTCTTGTCAGACTCCAAGTCCTCTTTTAGGATCAGTAGTTATTGGCAGAATTCAGTTCCTTGCAGGAATAGGACAAGGTGGCCCTGTTCCTGCTGTCTGTCAGCAGGGGGCGCTGTCAGTCTCCAGAAGCCACCTTCCTGTCTTAAAGCCAGCAGGAGAATGGTTCTGCTCTCCTTTCAAATCTCCACTTAGTCAGCACTGAAAGAGACATCTATACAACTAAAATATCCTGTCATTCTGCAGTGGAATCAATCCAGGAGTGGCAATTTTGTGTTTACAGGTTCTGCCTACCTTCAGGGAAGAGCATAGTCAAGGCATGTACCCCGGAGGGTGAGAATTTGGAGTGTTATCTTAGAATTATTACAAGTGAATTTTCAGCATGAGCTAAGTCCAACCGGGAGAAATAGGCACAGCACAGGGGAGAGGGAAAGTTAGCTAGACTGCCCACAGAAAGCACAAGAACTTGCTACCTTGTCTTGTCAGCTTTTAGAATATACACAGCATTAGAATAAAAAAGACTTTGGGAAGAAATTCTCTTTCAAAGCACTATATGACACAATCCCCCTCATTCTCTGTCTCTTTGTATGTCTGTCTGTCTCTCACTCTGTCTTTGGCAGTACTGGTGTTTGAATTTAGGACCTTGCCCTTTGCTAGACCGGTACTCTACCACTTAAGCCATACCCCCAGTTCTTCTTTTTAGCTGATTATTTTGAGGATGGAGTCTAGTGAACTTTTCTGCCTCAAAACACAGTCCTCCAGACTCAGTCTTCTGAGCAGGTAAAATACAAGCATGAGCCAGACACTGGCATCTACTTGCTTGTTTTAATCCTTTTTAAAGAAAGGCCATTGAAAAAGATGGAGGAAAGTGGTTCCTTTGCTTCTTCTTTTAGATCTGTTGGTCTGGGTCCCTTTCTTTCTTTCTTTCTTTCTTTCCTTTTTTTTTTTTTTTGGTCTGGTCATGTGGCCTGAACTCTGGGTCTGGGCGCTGTCCCTCAGCTCTTCAGCTCCAGGCTAGCGCTCTACCACTTGAGCCACAGTAACACTTCCGGCTTTTTTCTGCTTATATGATGCTGTGGAATCAAACCCAGGGCCTCATGCATGCAAGGCAAGAGCTCTACCACTGAGCCAACTTCCCTTTCTGAGACAGGTAGCATTATCAGACAGAGAGAAGTATAGAAACAATGCCAGATGGCAGAAAAGTCACATTTTCGGTAAGTTTCTTTGTTTTAGAAAGGATCTGCTCATGCCCCTTTGGGAAATGGTTGCTGAAGTTGCTATCTGTCACTGGTGGTGAAAATGCTTGTGTCTGACTGAAAGCTGTCAAGCCCAGGTTTCTTCTCTTTGTAGCGTCAGTGAATACTGAGAGAAATGTTTATCAAGTCATAGATAAGAATGGGAAAGAGAGGGGGAGGGGGAGGGAGGAGGGGAGGAGAGGGGAGAGAAAAAGAAAGTGAGAGAGAACAGTGAGAAAGAGAGATTTATAAATCATCCATCTCTCATCGTAAAAGCCAAAACATTTTGATCCCACTCCATGGCTAGTTCCCTAGGTGCTGGAGAGTAACTGAGGCAGGATGAGATCACCCCAGCCAAAGCAGAAACTCTGGCTACAAACCTGGTCATCAGAGAAATGCTCAGCCTCTCTTAAGGGCAGTTCTGATGCCAATGGGCCACAGCAGCATGCTCTAGCTCTTCCTTATCTTTGTGTTTCTGCCTTGGACTCTTAGTCTTTCCAGTCCAGTTTTTCATTAAGGTTGCTGGGGGCAAAGCCAATCTATATATATATATTTTTTTTGGTCGGTTGTGGGGCCTGAACTCTGGGCCTGGGCGCTCATCCCTGAGCTCTTCAGCTCAAGGCGAGCACTCTACCTCTTGAGCCACAGCACCACTTCCTGTTTTCTGAGTGATTTATTGGAGATAAGAATGTCACAGACTTTCCGGCCTGGGCTGGCTTTGAATTGCAATCCTCCGATCACAACCTCCTGAGTAGCTAGAATTTCAGGCGTGAGCCACCGGCACCGGCCCAGCCAAGCCAATCTTTGGGAGCCATTTATTACATGCTTAGAATATACTAAGCTCAATGGGAACTCAATGAAGAGGACAGACCTAAATCTCTGAGAAATCAAATGGCAAGACGAAGTGCAAAGATGAGAGAAAAGATAATAGGGGGGTGGCGAGTGATTAATTGCTAGATGGTAAATGGAAAACCTTCTAGCAGTTCGGAAGAGGCAAGAATCTCTTGTGAGAGAGTGCTAAGCGGAAGATTTGATTAAAATCTCTCTGGGGTTGCAAGGCCTGGCTCAAGAGGTAGCATGCCAACCAATGAGTGAACAGGTCACATTGAGTTTGAGTCTCAGTCTCAGACAAAAAACAAAAACAAAACTCTTCTCAGCACATGCTACATCCAGACTATGGTTTTCCCTTCTATTCTCCTCCATCCTGCATCCTCCAGATTGTTTGGATGTTTAGAGGTTAAGATGTTTTCCAAACTTTTCTGCGAAAAATTGCCAGTTAGGACTTATATTGGTTGCTTAGAGACAGCAAGAAGGTGGGGGGGGGGGGCAAGGGAGATGGGAAGGGATGGGAAGAGGAAACAAAGGAGGAGGCAACGATGCTTGATAAGAAATGTGCTCATTACCTTGCCCATGTAATTGTAACCCCTCTGTATGGTATTTTCATTAAAAAATATAAAAAATAGAATTCTTTTTTATTTGATTATGGTATGGAGATAAATCTTGATTTCTGTGCCATGTTATCAAAATGTTTAACCACCCAATTAACCTAAGCAGACCACAAATCAGCAATGCTGTCTGTCCTTGCCTGAAGAGATTCCAGAGATCATCCAAAGGTATCCATTCTGCTCCTAGTTAGAATAAGGTAGACTTTCTAAGTGCCTTTGAAGAACTTATACCTTTGTTGAAAGACAGATGGGTAACAGACAATTATACCTCCCGAGGCAATGTGGGAGTTTGGAAGCCACTGGGAAGCCTGTGGCATTTAGTCCAAGACACATGGAGATTGCCATTCAGATTTGAGCTCTCAAAAACAAGGATTAGAGGATATAACCCTTGCCATTCAAGAGCCTAAAAGAGGGTTTTTTTTTTTTTTATCATTTCTTTCTTAAGGAGATCTTGTAATATCCAGAAAAAATTATGGCAGTGGATCAGTACTTACACAAACCTGAATAGTCCCCTAGATGGACTTTGGCAGCTGTAGCAGGCCAAGTATATGACCCAATCTTGGCCTAAAGTCAGGGTTTTCTGGAGAAACAGAGCCAATAGTTAGCATCCTTTCCCATGTCTTCAAATCACTGATGGCCAATCCTAGGAATTATTTTTGTGATATCCATCTTCCTCTTAAGGAAGATATCAAATTAGGGCATTTCAGAAGGGGAAGGAGAAGGGGAGATCATTGTAGACATGCACACACACAAGCACGTGTGCGCATGCACACACGTGCGTGTGCACACACACTCATGCCTTTGCTTATCTCACAAGGAACTCCTCCCTGCTCACATCCCTCACTGACGGTACTTTTGCAAGAACATGTCTTCTCTAAATTGCTGGAATTCCTCTATCAAGGAATTTGAAAATAAATGAGCAGACCTAAAGATCAGCCCTATTGACTGAGATCATTTAAAATATGTCTCCACTAGGGTGAGGAAAAGGAGACGGAAGGGAAGGAAGGAGGGAAGTAGGAAGAGAGACAGACAGAGATTTACCAAAGGCAAAATTTTCCAAGGCAAATTATAGCTGCCCATGATCACTCAAGACACAAAGCCACCTTCCTAGAGAGCAGGAGGGAAGGATGCTGGGGTATGGGGTTCCTTAATCCTATCCCACAGGCCTGCCTTGGCACCAAGGGCCTGAAAGCAGACCCAAATGCTTTTGTTAGTGAAAGCAGAAGGGCTTTGAAGTGACAGCTGGGATTGCTGGAATTGCTGCGAGAAATTCCAAGCAGGCCAGACTCTTCCAGGAGGCTTGAGGATTGAGATAGGAATGGATGTTCCCTGCAAGGAAAGAAAAGGCTTAAGGAACCATCAGCTCCAAGCTCCAAACTTAGACAAGTTTTCCTTGTCTTAGGGACTCAGAGGAGTTGCTTGCTGCTACCAAACTTGCATGCAAAAGATAGCTGACTAACACCTACAGGGCTCCCACTTTTTTCATTTATTTTTGTGCTGTTCCCAGGGCTTGAACCCAACCTGGATGCTGTCCCTGAGCTTTTTTGCTCAAGGCTAGTGCTTTATCCACTTGAGCCACAGCACTACTTCTGGGTTGGGGTGGAGGGAGGTATTTAATTGTAACTACGACTCTCACAGACTTTCCTGCCTGGGCTGACTTCAAACTACAATCCTCAAATCTCAGCCTCCTGAGTAGCTGGGATTATAGGCGTGAGGTGCCAAACAGCTTTTTAACAAGGGCAACAAGTCAAGGCCTCTGGAGACTGACACTTTGCCATTGTCATTCTCATTACTCACTACATCTCACCACTTCCTGCTCTCTTTCTCTTCAGCTTTCTAAGCACAGAGCCAACGAATGAGTCCTTACTGTAACTGTACACTGGAACCTGGACTAGAAACTGAACAACTCTTGCTCAGTCTCGTCCGGCCCAACACCCTCATGAAGAAAACCAATTCCCTTCAATCTACAAAGGAGTGTGTATGCAGAGACCTTGCTGTCTCAACCAAGATGGCACAGTGGAGTGCCAAAGTCAGGATGGCACATAGCCCTGTGCTTGGCTCGGCCTGTGTTCCTGCCATCGGGGACTGAGCCGGGGTGGCTTAGGTATTGGCTTGTGGTAGCTTTGTGTGAGTCTCAGACAGGGATCAGCTGCCTGGTTCCAAGCAGTTGGCTATTGCTCTTGCTTCTCCAGCACAGGGGGTTCGAGCACAGACCCAGAGTTTTGCTTTCTGTGAGTGCTTCCACTTACTGCAGCTTTGGGTGAAATAAAAGTTCAGTCTTCTTACAGAAAGATGAGGGAGCTGCACCCAGCTGCACAGAGGCAGGAGGGGCAGGAGGAAAAAGAGGAGGGGGTGGAGGAGGGAAAAGAGGAAGAGGAGGACAAAGAGGAAAGCAAAAAGGACCAGAAGAGAAAGATGAAAGGAGAAGGAGGATGTGGAGAGAGGAAAAAAAGAGAAAAAAAAGGAGGACAGAGGGGAAAAGAAGGAGAGAAGAGGGAAAGGGAAAAAGAATGAGGATGAAGAAGAGGAGGAGGAGGAAGAGGAGGAGGAGGGGGAAGGGAGGAGGAGGAGGAAGAGGAAGAGAGACAGAGAGAATGGAAGGAAGGGAACTGGCAGCCTCAATCTCAGTATTTCTGAGAGCTTCTTTCCAGGCCCGCAGCAGGAGACAGTTACACTGTGAGGAGGAGGGAAGGCCGGGCAGAATGTCAGAGGAACAGCACCTGCAGCTATTTGTCCAGGTGGCCAGATCCCTCTCAGAATCCATGCCCAGGTCACATAGGATCATCGGCTGATGGGAACAGCATTCGTTCTGTGAAAAGTGGCAGCTGGCCCTCGTGGGATATCTGAGCTCCCTGGGACAGGCAAACTCGATGTCAAATGTAATGACAGCCTTTGTGGCTCACCAGCATGACAGACAGGGCACGCTTTTGTCTTAGGAACTGCCCCGGTGCCTGCGGGTGATCACGAGACTGAGCACAGCAAATGAAGTCATTTCTTTAGGAACAACACCAGCTGCCAAGGCTGGCTTAAGAGCAGGCCTGGGCACTGAGCTCTTAGTAATTATGAACGTATTAATTCTATGGTACCTATTCATGGGGTTTGGTGGGAGATTTGTGTGGGAGATTTCAGTGTGCCCCAGGAACATTCAGTCATTCCTTTTCACCCCACCTGCCCATACCCTTCCCAATTCCTGGCAATCGCACTGTGACTTTCAGGTCCATTTTGTTTCCACTTCACCTTTGTATGAGAGGGATCGTGACCCCGGAGGATGTGACTGGGATCCCTGTGGCGGTTGCTGCCTTAGAAGACGATTAACGATGACATGGTCCAGCTGATTTGCTAACATGCGGTGTCAGGGTCAAGAAGTACGGAAACTTCTTTCCCTGAACTTCCAATAGTCTTCTGAGAAGCCTGTGCTGTACCAGAATATGTGCTTAAAACGCTGGAATTCCCTGAGCTGGGACAATTACCCAGAAAGCCCCTGCTTAACTGTTTCTAGGGAGATTGATAGCACAATAATATTAAGAAAATTAAGATGGCCTTATCTAAAATATTACCGCTTCCTTTCCAAGCCATTACTAAGACCAGAAATAAAACAGATGACTGCCACTTCTGCTGTTACCAAGTGTGAACTTGGCCAATCCATCTAGTTATTGTTTGCCTGTGACTAGGTGTTACTTTAGCCAATATCACAGAACGGGTAACACTTGGTTCCAAGACACAGACTTTCCCTAGTAAAACCAAGAGAGATAGTTCCAGGAAAATGGAGTAGCTGGTCACCTGAGGTTTACCATGGAACTGGCCCAATACAGGCATCTCTCTTCTGTCTACTAAATCAACTCCTGCTGGGCTGTCAGTTAACCCTTTTGCCCCAGCACCTGGATACCAGAGAGCCCTCCTTCCCCCACGGCCCTCCGAAGCCCCAGAGCTCTCTGATCTATCTGGACAAGCTCCTACCAGCATTAATGACTGGCTGTGTTCTTATGCTCTGCAGATCAAGTGTGTCCATGCGAACCCTTGTACCATCATCGCTGGGGAGCTCGTTAAAAATGGCAAAATCAAGCCCTCAATCTTCCCCAAATCTCCATTGTGTTTTCTTTCTTTCTTTTTTTTTCTTTCTGTTTTTGGCAGTACTGAGGATTGAACTCAGTACTGAGGATTGAACTCAGCCCTCATACTGGGTAGGAAAATTCCTCTAATACTTGAGTCATACCCCCAGTCCTCCCCCAGCCCTTTTAATTTTTAGTTTGTTTGTCAGACAAAGCCTTGTGCTTTTTTCCCAGGCTGGCTTTGTAGTCCAATCCTCTCACCTCTGCCTCCCAAGCAGCTGAGACTACAGGTGTGCATGCTACCACGTGCACCTTGTTTTTTTTGAAGTAAGTCTTGTTTGCTCCTTCTCCATCTTGTCTTGAGCTGTGATCTTCCTAATTGCTTCCCAAGTAGCTGGGGCCACAGGCATATGCCACTATACTTCACCTCTAAATCTGCACTCCAACGAGTTTGGTATCAAAGTGATACAAGCATTCTTTCGGTGCCTCCAACTAGTTAACCTTAGACTTGTTTCTCCCAACCAAGATGCAAACATCCTCATAAAATCAGACATTTCCTCCCATGCCAAGATGTAAAGCCTGTGAGACTTGCCTAGACTCAGGAAACTAGCTGGAATATTTTCTAGGAGCCTTTCAGTCTTTTTTCAACTCTGCCAGCATCCCTTGTTTGTTAGGAGCCCACCAATACAACTCCCACCCTTAGTTCAAATGCCGGGTGTTAGTTAATCAGTCACAAGAGACATTGAACCTTGAGCCTGATCAATCCAGGTAAAGGGGCAGGGTGTGCTTTTGGTGTGTTTGCAGGCTCTTCTGCACAAACGTAAAGTTTTGTTTTGCTAAGACAGTTTTTGTTGCCAGTCTTGGAACTTGAACTCAGGGCCTGAGCACTGTCCCTAAGCTTCTTTTGCTCAAGGCTAGCACTCTACTGCTTGAGCCACAGCGCCACTTTTGGCTTTCTCTGTTTATGTGGTATTGAGGAATTGAACCCAGGGCCTCATGCATGCTAGGCAAGCACTCTACCACTGAGCCACCTTCCCAGCCCTCCAAGAAAATCCTTTTTCTTTTGATATTGTGCTTTTTTGTGCCTTATTTCTCACAACAGACCAGAAAAGAAGCCAGCCACACAAGGCAGTACCATGGCATTCAGTGAAGGAGTGAGCACTCATGTACTGATCTATGTAGTCCTTTTATTCCCTCCATTCTGACTCTCGTGGGAGGCAGACAATACCAGATTCATGGCTTCAAACTTTCCCCAACTACCCTTTGAGTAGAAAAAACAACAGGTCTATAACTAAGCACAAAAAGGTTCAGCCCTTGTTGAGTGCAGAGCCAACGGACACAATCAGGAAACAAAGAGTAAAGAAAGGTTGTTTTTGTGTTTTGTTTTGTTTTGTTTTGTTCTTCATTTCCACAAGTAAGGAGAACACTGGGGATATATCCAAAGCAATGTCTCCTCCCTGATACACGAGGCAAAGGATTTTGTTAGCAGAATTTAGGCATATTCCCACTTGAAAGGAAAGGCTCCATGCACTGTGTGTGTGTGTGTGTGTGTGTGTGTGTGTGTAACACAAGGGGGCACAGTCTTGAGCATGCTCAGTTCAACATCATTCTTTTTCAGACAGCACAAGTGCAAAAATGATCGACAGGATCACCTGCTGAGTGACCCCAGGGCCTATGGAAACATTTACACATTGTCTTCTTTAGTACAGGCAAAGAACGCACCATAACTATTTTCCTTCATTTTGGAAACTGCTTAATCTGGCACCACAGGACTCAATCTATCAAAAAAGAAATGACTTATTGAATACCTGACATATGAAGACTGACAGAATGACTCATCCACTTTGAAGCTGGTTCCTTGTGGTTTTCTCTGGAGCACCTAATTTGAAACAGAAGAAGAAGGAGAAGAAGAAGAAGAAGGAGGAGAAGGAGGAGAAGGAGGAGAAGGAGGAGAAGGAGGAGAAGAAGGAGGAGAAGGAGGAGAAGAAGAAGAAGAAGAAGAAGAAGAAGAAGAAGAAGAAGAAGAAGAGGAGGAGGAGGAGGAGGAGGAGGAGGAGGAGGAGGAGGAGGAGGAGGAGGAGGAGGAGGAGGAGGAGGAGGAGGAGGAGGAGGAGGAGGAGGAGGAGGAGGAGGAGGAGGAGGAGGAGGAGGAGGAGGAGAAGAACAAGAAGAAGAAGAACAAGGAGGAGGAGGAGGAGGAGGAGGAAGAAAAAAACACTTGAAGGAATGCTAACCATTATTTAAAGGGGCAGGAGCTTTTAGGAGTTTGCCACTAAAAGTTCTTGACTAGCATTTGACATGTCTTGAAGACAGCTAACTCAGCAAAGTGACAGAGGCCTGGGTAGTTTTGCTTACTAGTGGTGGGTATAGAGAGTCAGGAAGGAACATTGCCAGCTGGGTAGGTAGGATAGAGCTACAGCTCTGAGCTACTCTATCACCAGTGGCTTTTCTGTATTAATGACCTCTTTGCATCTAGTTCTCAGGTTTCCCATTTCCTGCAAATTCCATTCGTGCTTCTGTGGCTTCTTTGAAGAACACTGATTTGTATAGGCTCAAACCTATAATCCTAGCTACACAAGAGGCTGAGATCTGAGGATCAGGGTTTGAAATCAGCCCAGATAGAAAAGTACCTGCAATTCTTGTCTCTCATTGACCAGGAAAAAGCTGGAACTGGAAGTGTGGCTCAAATGGCAAAGCATCAGCCCTGAGTGAAAAAGCCAAATGCAAATGAGAACCTGTGTTCAAGCCACAGTACTAACAGAGACAGACAGACAGACAGACAGACAGACACACACACACACACACACACACACACACACACTTACAAAGAGACAGAGATAGAGATAAAGCAGAGAAACAGAAACACACTGAGACAGAGACACAGAGATACTGAGAGAGAGAACACATTTTTGGGAGGAGATAGGTCCTTCTATGAAGACAAACCCTTTCCTTTCTTGTAAAATAAAACCCCAGCTATCCTGAAAGCAAGACAGGATATAGTTTCTAATTAGTATCCAAGATTCTCATCAAAGACATTATGCTTTTGTCTTCCATTTGGCTTTCTAAGCATGGGTCAGTTCCTGATTTGTACTGGAAGATACTTAGGGAATGCCAGGGACCTATGGAAAAATCTACACATTGTCCTTTTTAATACAGGCAAAGAAAGCACCATAAATATTTCCTTTCACTTTGGAAACAGCTTGATCTGGCACCACAGGACCCAGTCAATCTATCAAAATAACCTACTCATTGAACACCTGCCATATGAAGACTTGGCTATAACTTTGCCCAGGCTGTTTGGCGGAGAACATCTAGGTCTGGATTCACAGCACTCTGCAACTGGAATGAGTTAAGAGTGATTTGTAGTCTGCTTTAGAAAAGCTGGAAAAATTAAGTGTCTTAGAAAACCTTCCATTCACCCTACGGTTCTTAAAGTTTCTTTTTATTATTTTTAAGTAGTTGTACAAAGGAGGTGCATTTAAACAAAACAGTTTATGAATATGGAATCTTAACCAGTGTCACCCCTTTTCCATTCTCACCCCCTTTCAATCCACCTTCTACAATTCTTTATCTTTTTTTGTTAGGTGCTGCAAGAAAGAGAAAGAAAGGAAATAGTGTATTCCCAAAGGTTTGTACACTGAGCAGAGCTTCATTGTTTAAACAAAGTAAAAAAAAAAAAAAGCACAGAGAAAGAGTGGAAAAGAGATCTCTTATTTAGATCTTTGCTAGTTAGCTTCCCAATAGGAACCTGACTGTCATTGCTAGAAGCATCACTTTTTTTTTTTATTGTGAAAATACTGTACAGAAGGGTTACAATTACATGGGCAAGATAATGAATACATTTCTTATCAAGCATTGTAGCCTCCTCCTTTGTTTCCCCTTCCCATCCCTTCCCAGCCTCCCCCCGCCCCCCAACCCAATCCCTCCCCCCCCCAAGTTGTAAAGTTCGTTTTCGACATGACAACTTGTACTTCTCATTGTTGCAACAGGTCCACCTGTATCCTTATTTAAACGACTTGTTTTTCCCCTTCCCCTCCACAAATTATACCGACATCAAATACAGTGAAAGCAGGGGTTATACTGTTGGGGAGGGACATCCAAAGCAACAAAGAAATAATCTTATAATTGCGTTATAAACAAATGCATGAAAAAAACATTTTAAATACATATCTTAGGGTTCATTTTCCTAACATCGCCTTATCTGACCTTTTCTGCTTGACTCATACATATACTAGATATTGCAAATGAGGGAAATCATGGGGCCTATGTTTCTTTGGGCTTGGCTTACTTCACTTAATATAATTTTTTCCAAGTCTTTCCATTTCCTAACAAATGGGGCAATGTCATTCTTTCTGATGGAGGCATAGAATTCCATTGTGTATATATACCACATTTTCTTGATCCATTCATCTACTGAGGGGCATCTGGGTTGGTTCCAGATCTTAGATATGGTAAATAAAAGCATCACTTTTTATGTGTGCTAGTACTAGGACTTGAACTCAGGGCCTGGTTGCCATCCCTTAGTTGTTGTTGTTGTTTTCAAGGTTGACACTCTACCACTGATCCACAGCTCTGCTTCTGGTTGTTTTGGTGGTTAATTGACATAAGAGTCTCACAGACTTTCCTTTGTTAGCTGGCTATGAATCACAATCCTCAGATCTTAGCCTCCCAAACACCTGGGATTATGGGCATGAGCCACTGGCCATCGGCTGAAGCATCCCATCCCACTTGGAAACCTCATAGAAATAGAAAGCATTCATCCATTGAACAGGTACACTAGCCCAGATGGAGAGGAGTCAGTACACAGCTCTACTCTAGAATAGATCCAAAACACACTTGTAGAACTGACATAAAAATGTGTCTGCTCCCTTCCTTTCTGAACATGAGCAAGTTAGTTTACCTCAGTTGTCACTTTCTGAATCTGGTGTCTGCATGCAGTTGAATTCGGCCATAGCAATGGAAGTGGAGTGTATCTTTTTTATATTGAGGATTTGCTGCCAAGAAGTTTATGTCTTCATGTTCTGAGATATTAGTTGCTGATAGAGTGGCAAATTTGGGTCTATTTATACAAACAAACAAACAACTTCTTGGCCTAGCTACTCTACTGAGTGTCTGATGCTGAGTATCTACTAAGGCTGAGATCTGAGCATCACAGTTTGAAGTCAACCCAGGCTGGCTTATTCCAATAAACTACCCTTCTCTTCTCCCCTCCCCAAAAAAATCTCCAACAAGCCAGAAGTGGACATCTGGCCCAAGTGGTAGAGTGTTAGTCTTGAACAAAAAAAGCTCAGAAACAGGGCCCAGGCCCTGAGTTCCAGCCCCAAGACTGGTACCCTCTCCCGCAAAAAAGACAAAATAATGAATTATTTAAAATATTTTGCTCCATCTTATATTTGACTATTACTAATAGCACCTAATACTTTAAAGAAACTTTTAAAATGCATCAATTTGATGTTTTCTGCTTCTTGTGTCTTATTTTGCTGTAATGGCAGGAGGTCTATTAGCCACTAGAAGCTATATGTCAAGGATTGCAGAGTTCAAAGGCAGAAGGAGACTGTGTCCCTGGGGATTTATGCATATGCAGAGTTATTTATAGAAAAGAATAAATTCTTTGTGTTTCAGTCACTATAACCAAGTTTTTAACCTGACTGCAATTCCCAAGGAAATTGATACCATCATAGTTTAGAGCATCTTAATAGCATCATAGTTCAGAGGAAAAAAATGCTGAAATATCTAGCAATAAAAGACTGATTCAAAAAAACTATAGGCATTCTACTCATATATTGGTCTACTTGGGAGCATACATCATTGACTCATAGTAATTCATTCATTTGTAAGAAATGTATTAAGTTGCTAGTTCCTGGCCCAGTGTGAGCCCTAAGGGATGCAGCTACAAGCAGGTGTGGTGAGGTTCTGGAGGAATTTAAGGAGACTGTACAATGGCATTGAAAGATGTGTCGACAGATCATGACCCGATTACACTGCACTTCTGAGGCCTGGGTTTTTGGAAGGGCAACTTGAGTTGCCAACCCGGACTCTAGTGTCATAGAAATATGTACGATTGTACTTGTACAGCTTCCTTGTTTGGTTGGTGCTCTCCCACTTGAGCCACCACTCCAGCCCTACTTTTTGCTGGTTAGCTGAAAATACTCTCATGGATTTTTCTGACCAGATTGACTCTGAATTGAGATTCTCTGGATCTCAGACTCCAGAGTAGCTAGGGTTATAGGCACAAGCCACCAGTGCCTGGCTTTGTTCTTTGCTGAACTGTATTACCATTCAGTTTTGGAATTTTCCTCTGATAATACCCACAGCTTCTGTGCATTCTGGCACAATCATCAAGCTTGGGCAGGCCCCACACTTACTGAGCTACGTGAACACTGAGGCTGTCCTGTTCTACAAACAGCCTAGGTTGCTTCCACTGGTGTCTCTTTGTTCATTTGTGTTTGTTTATTGATGATATTGGGGATTGAATTCAGACCCTCATATTTGCTAGGCAGGAGCTTTACCACCTGAGCCACATCTGAAGTCCTTTTAAGCTATAATTATTGTTGGGATACTGACTTACAGTTTTGTTCGAAGCTGGCCTTGAACCACAATCCCCCCAATCTTTGTCTCCTGAGAAGCTGGGATTATAGGCCTGAGTTGTCCTACTTACCTAGGTCCATTAAAATTCTAAAGAGAGAAGAGATTAAAAGGAAATAAGTAAAATACTGCTGATTATTGATTACAGAGTTCAGATAATCTCTAAATTTTCTCCATCTATAGTTTCTAAAATTTTATAACTATGCTTCTTTTTGAAATTTTCCATTGAAGTGTTACATAAATCCATGTATCATGGACGTATAGAACAATACGTTTTCATATACCAATCTTCCACATCAAGACATAGAACATTAACTATTCCCAGAATCCATTGTTCCTCACCACTCGTCACTCCAAGACTCATTCCCATCCTGACTTTTAATAAGCAAATATTAAATTTGCTAGTTTTGTTGCATCTTACATAAAGAGAGTTTGTAAGTGCATATTTGTGTCTGGTCCTTGTGGTTCAGGGTTTGTTTGT
This sequence comes from Dipodomys spectabilis, assembly GCF_019054845.1. Taxonomy (NCBI): domain Eukaryota; kingdom Metazoa; phylum Chordata; class Mammalia; order Rodentia; family Heteromyidae; genus Dipodomys; species Dipodomys spectabilis. The sequence goes on from NW_024870773.1 coordinate 5,051,175, forward strand.
AGGGCTTGCATTCAACAGCATTCAACATTTTCATCACTGTGTAGTAGTCTATGAAATGATCACATCACACCTTACTTGTCCATGTTGCTCTTCATGAACATTTGGAATGTTCCCTGTAGGCTTCTCCAGGCAGGGTTATTGGGAATATACATACACACACATATATGTATATATATATATATATATATATACATATAAAATAGATTATTTACATTTATTGTGCTGGTACCAAAGCTTACACTCAAGGCCTCATGCTCTCACTTGGCTTTTTCATTCAAGGCTGGGACTCTACAGTTTGAGCCATACCTCCACTTGTGGTTGTTTTGCTGATTTCTCTGCCCATACTGCTTCCGAATCACTATCGTTAGGTGTCAGCCTCTTGCATAGCTAGGATTGTGGCTTAGGAACATTCACGGCCATGTCTTTCAATGAATAGATTCATGCAATGTTGCTGGGCATTTGCCTAAAAATGAAATAATAAAACCATAGAATGAACATCTGTTTAACTTCAGTAGGACTGTCAATTTTCCAAAGTACTTGTAATATGTATGTGTGTGTGTGTGTGTGTGTGTGTGTGTGTGTGTGTGTGTATACCTGTCTTGGCTCTGGCACTGTCCCTGAGCTTTTTTGTTCAAGATAAGCATTCTACCACTTGAGCCATAGCTCCACTTCCAGCTTTTTGCTTGTTAATTGGAGATATCATGCCCGGTTTGGCTTTGAACACATGATCCTCAGATCTTAGCCTCCTGAGTTAGCTAGGATTATAAACGTGAACTACCAGTGCCTGGCTGTATTGTTTTTTTTAACTGTTATTAAACTGCATTATGTTATTTCAAACTACTATTTTAAACTATTATTTCAACTATATATTTTAAAGTATTATTTTTATTAGCACACATTAATAGTATAAGGAGGTTCATGTGATACTTCTACATATGTGAATAATATACTTTGATAGAATTCATGCCCTCTATTATATTCTTTGAGCTCCTTTCCTCCCCTTCCATTTCGAACAGTATTTTGTGGGCTTCATTATGCCATCGTCATAGGTATGTTGTACTTTGATCTTCATTCCTTCTGTTCCCATCCCCTTCCCACTGATCCTCCCAGAAGTTTCCCCTTTACTCTGATATTACCTTGGATATAAGGGGAAAGTAATTTAAGGCACCTGTTGAGTCTGAGTGTACTGGCTCACACCTATAGTTACAACACTTGGAGAGCAGAAGCAAGATCAGAAACGTGAGGCCAACTTAGCTACATAGCAAATTCCAGGACAGCTTGGGATACTTAGACAGATCATGTCTCAAAAGATCAAAAAACAAAAACAAGAATAAAACACCCAATCTGGCACAGTAGTTGTGATGGTATATCTAGCATAAACTCATTCATGATCAAACTCTAGTTATAAGTCCTCCCCTATTTACCCCCACACATACTCACACTAGTCACTTTTTGTATGCATGAAGTCTGAGTGTGTGTCAGTTAGGATGGGCCAAGTTATGCTGCTATAATAAACAGTCACAAATCCCAATGGCTTAAAATCACTAGTCTGACTTGACATATTAATTGTACTCTCAGCCCAACTGTGGTTTACACGTCACAATATCCTTACTCTAGGACTGAGGTTGATGTCATTGGTAACTCTGGGGCTGTATTACATGTCCCATGCCTGTCTAACAATCTGAGTAACTAGGAAGTCTACTTTGCTCATGTGGCCGAGAGGATGGTTGCTTTGGGATCAACACTTGTGGCCTCTATAGGGAAAGCCAGGGCCAGAGCTCGAGTCTAGAATGATGGCTGTACCACATTGAGGAGGATGGAATGAATTCGAAGGATTATATGGAACCAGCTACCAGCTAGAAGATATTGAAATCACATAGGTGACAAATAATTACCTGACAAAGTAGAAACTGTTGTAAGGTGAATTATTCCAGAAGCCACATTTTGGAATATGGAATATTGGAGTCTTTACTATACAGTTAGCAGGCTGCAGGCAGCTAGTTGTTACAAAGGCCTGCAGCTAGGAAACATAACAGAGCTAGGAAACAGGCCAGAGAGGAAAGAAAGAACAAAAACAATACCAACAAACCAATTCAGCTTGGATGGAGAGCTGGATTGGGACGCCATAATGACTGGAGAAGAGACAGGAGACAGAACAAGGTCACAAAGACACAGGTGGCATGGCATAATGGCATCTGGGCTGGTCTGGGCCTAAATAGGGTCCCAGCAGGGGCAGGTCTACAGGAAATTCCCAGTCCCAAGCTCTGGACTGACAGGTTCAGTAGCCTATCAGCCAAGTGCTTGCCCCCCCACCCCCCCACCCCACCCCTGCCTCCAGGGATCTGGGCACATACAAATCACCTGAGAAGCAGGTGATAGGCAGGAGTAAGCATTTCCTTCCCCCCAGCATGAAGACAAGATGCCAGACCCTACCATCCACCATGTGGCCAATATGGCACTGGCCAGACCTGACCTCCTTACTTCAAAACAGGAATGAAGAGAAGGGGATGAACGTACAAAATGTTACAGAAAAGGCATCTGGAAAGCATATAGATGGGGCGGCATGGGGGGATGGGAAGAAAGATCTCCAGTCTGAAGATTGAGATGGTGGGAGCCAGGAGTTGGAACAGGAGATGAGTAGGGAGGAGCCTTGAAGCAGGATAAAGAGGAGTTCTGGTGGGAATAGAAAGGTAATTTTATAAATTTTTGTCGTGCAGAAGCAAAGCATAACAGAACAATTCATCCAGCGGGAGCCCAGCACAGTGCATTCTACAGCCTCATTATCAAACACAGCGGGGAGGCAGGCTGCCTCCCGCTCCATAAGCCACAGGTCTGGTTTTTTACAGATAGAAACTTGGCTCATTTTAGAGATTTTGGATGGAAGTGTTCCAAGGTGTATTATAGACTCTGAAGCATTGTGCAACTTCGTTTAATACAAGTGTTTTGTTCATCTGCATCTTTCCCATTTCTTTCCTAGGGCTTTGCATACAGAAGTGCCCAGATAGAATGAATCTTTTTCATGCCAACTCAGGGCCTTTTATAGGCACATGGATGGTGGGGATTTGCCTCAAAATGTGGCCATGTGCACAGTCTACTTACACAGTTGTCTGCTTGCTGTCTCTGCTGCACCTGTATCTGCCCTCCTGCAGTCACTTTTGACTTCTGGAAACTTCCTATGGTAATATTCAAATCTGTACCTTCACATGTCAGAACTAAACAAGCAAAAATGATTGAGAATCCACTATTAGGGATTCAGAGGCTCCGTGGAAAAAGGGCAAGCTGTGTTTTGAGGAAAGCCATACATTTTAGGGTAGCCGTTCACTTCCTACCCAGAGACTGGCACCTCCCTTGTCTGGCTGCCACCTCGGAGTGCCAGCTGCCCATTGTGCTCAAGGCCATGTAGGGACCCTGCTATGGTGCTCATTCTGCACAAGAGGAATTGGAGGTTCAGTGAAGTACCCTAGGTAATGATGACATGCTCAGGACTGAAACCTACCTAATGATCTAATCACATAGCTTTTGACTGTCTCTCCTCTATCCTGTTCTGTTCCTGTCCCTCTTCTCATTTGTTTTTAGTGTTTTTAAGTTTTATTACAAAGGGAAAAGCCAGACTTTAGATATTTTTGTGATTATTTATTTATTTATTGCAGTGCTGGAGTTTGAACTCAGGGCATCTCATTTGCTGGGCAGAGTCTCTTACCACTTGAATCACATCCCCAACACTTGAGCTACACTCTCAGCCCTGTGATTTTATGTTTACCTTCAAGGAGTGAATTTTTTTTTTTCCAAATTACAGACAGGGCACTTTGTTGGATGTTCCTTTGAGAATACATTTGCAGTAAATAATGGCATGGTTTTACACTTAAATCTGTTTTAAAGGCAACACATAACACTTTGAGTTGAGAATTATACAAGCATTCCAATGCCCATCCTAACAAAGTTGCAAACAGATGACTCTCAAAATGGACCACTCATCTAAAACTATACAACTCTTAGAAGAAAACACTGGTGAAATCTTGATGACATTAGTTTAGGGGATAGTTTCTTAGATATAACATCTAAAAGTGAAATAAGGTTACTGGGTCTAACTGGCACCATTTTGGCTGATTGATAGATATAGGTTTTGGGCTTAACTGGAGTCTCTGGTCTTCATGGTAGAGCAGGAAGTTCCACTCCCAAGTGATGGGCCATGCCTGAATTCCTAGAGGCAGGGGCGGGGACTTGGCCTATAGGTTACTGAACCTCTCAGTCCTGTGCTTTGAAGTCTTGAGACTCTGAAGTTTCCTTTAACCCTGGCCCCTGTTTCTGGCCCTGTTTCTGTTCTGTTTCTGGACCAGCTCAGGCATCTTACACCATGCCTCCTGTCTTGCGTCTTGTGTCTCCTGGCTCGACTCTTGTCACCATGGTGTCCCACGTCAGCTCTCCACTGGAGTTGAGATGGTTTGTTGGTATTGTTTTCCTGCTCTTTCTTTCCTCTCTTGATCTCAGGCTCAGTTTTCTAACAGTTTTAAGTATATTCGAGGGGCTGCATGTCTTTGAGATAGGGGTTCACCTGCAGCCACCAGCTCTCCAATAAAGACTCCCAGTTCAACCTCTCAAACTGTGACTTCTCTATTTTCTCATGACAGAATACTCATACAACTACAATATGAAAAACAAAAACAACAAAAATCCCAGGTAAGTTTGACATCATTAAAACTAAAACTTTTGTGTTTCTGGGAACACTATAAACAAAATACAAAGAAAAAACCTTATAGAATATGGAAACATTTGCGAATTACATATCTAATCCAAATATATGATATAACCAAACAAATAAAAGACACACAATGAAGAAACCAACCCTGAGAGGTAGGCAAAACGTTAAATTTGATGTTTCTCCAAAAGAGACTTACAAATGTCCAATAAGCATCTGGAAAGATACTTGACACATTGTTAACTATCAGGAAAATGCAAATCAAAGCCACAATGAGATACTACTTTATACCACAGCACTGGCTTAATGAAAAGCTAGGTAATAGATAAGCACTAATGGCTCACACCTATAATCATAGCTTGTCAGGAGGCTGAGATCTCAGGACCATGGTTCTAACCCAGCCCAGGCAGGAAAGTCAGTGAAACTCTTATCTCCAATAAACTATTCAGATAAAAGCTGGAAATGGAGTTGTGGCTCAGATGGTAGAGCACAAGCCCTGAGCAAAAGATGTTCAGGGACAAATCCAGGCCCTAAGTTTAAGCTCAGCCCTAGCAAATGCACACAGACAGATAGATGGACAATAACAAATGTTGGTGAGAAGTTGGGGGTACTCAAATGTATTACTGGTAAGATAGAAAAGTGCAGATACTTGGGAAAAGGATCTGGCAGTTCCTTACAAAGCTAAAGTTATCACATAATGCAATAATTCTACTCCTCTGTATATGTCCGGGAAAATGAAAATACACAAAAACTTGTACATAAATGTTCTTAGAAACATCATTCAAAATAGTCAATACATAGAAACAATCTAATGTCCTTTAATTGATAGGAAGATAAAAAATAGAATAGTATTTGACCCTAACAAAGAATGAAGGAATGATTCTTAGAACATGAATCAACCTTATAAACACCATGCCAAATGAATAAAACGACACACAAAGGCCAAATTCCAGTCCTGTAAAATATCCAGAATAGGCAAACCTCTGGAGATGTACAAGTTAGTAATTTCCAAGGGAAGTAATCATTTGCTTTTGAAGGCAAGACAAATATTCCAAAATTGAATGATGGCCACACAATTTTGTAAGTATTAAAACCAATGGATTGTACTTAGGAGGTGAAGTGTGTAGTATGGGATTTAGATCTCAACAGCACAGTGTTGAGCACATCTATAGATGGGAGGGATGATGGATTTGTCTGAAGACACCAGAGAAGCTCATTTGAGTAATTTCTTTGCAGATGTAGAAAAAAAATACCTCCCTCAAACTATATTGAAAAAACAATTTAAGAAGGAGAAGGAAAAGCTAGGTGCTGGTAATGCACACTGTAATCCTAGTTATTCAGGAGGCTGAGATTTGATGATTGAGATTGAAGCCAGCCTGAACCGACAAATTGGAGAGGCTCTTACCATCACTTGACCACCAAAGAGCCAGAAAGAAATATATTTAGAATTCACGGGCTCTAACCAACATGCAGCTGGATAACAGGAGGCAAGAGCATCCACCAGCTGTGAGCAAGGAAGTTGAGTGAGACCTTGAAATCCTGAGTTCAATTCCCAGGTCTGATACATACACACAAAGAAAAAGGAGAAACGTGTTGATTGACAGAGGAGAACTTGAAAGATACTGTGTGTTTCTAGTTCTCAGTAGAGGAGACAAAGTGGCACCTAAGCAACAACAGACTTCCTTCCATGCTTTTCAAGTCTCACAAAGAACAGCTGGTCTTTTCCAATATCCCTGTTGCCATTAAAGGGAAGAATATGATTGAAGTACAAACTCCTGAACCAAACACTGGATACAAGAAGGCTGATGTTCTGATAGGTTCTCCTAGTTCATGTCCCATCCCTGTAGGAAGGATAACTTTAATCCTCAAAGCAACTAGATCTCCAGGTAGGAGTGCATTTCCATATGCATAGAAAATAGAAAACAATGGAGGAGAATTGATAGAGGAATTGCTATGTTCCCCTCCCCTTGTCCTGTGATTTTTCCATGTCACCTCCCTCTACCACCAGGATTCCTTTTTATGGGATTAATGTTAAAAAACAGGCCTTACTCTAACAGTGCCATAGTAATTTTATGTCCCCCACGAAGGATTTAGCAATTACATTGAATAGGCAGGTTTTTAAAAATGGTTATAATAGAGTCCAATTTAGGACCTAAATTTCACCCATAGTTTCCTTACTTCTGGATATTTTAATCTACACCAGATCTTTTTGCTACCTTGATTCTTAGAGCTCCGCTGTTAGCTCAACCTTGTCTACACAAATCTACTTGGATGTGTCTCAGGGGGTAGAATTAAATTTCTTCCAATCACCTGAGTCAACAATCATTATCTCTCCTTGTATCTCCAGCCTCATCAACTTAGCCCAATCAATTCCTAGAAACACTATTCCTCTTTAACTTTCTCAAACATTGACCTGTCAGGCCCACTGCCAAAGCCAATGGTAAAGCTCACTTTTTTTTTTGATGGTATCTTAGTTAGATTACTCTAATTGCCCTTGAATCGTTCCCAACCTCCATCCTTCCAGTCTACCCTTCACACAGGAACCAGAGTGAATGTTTAAAAATGCAAATACTATTCTTCACAGTGTGGATTTGTGGCTTCATCCAGGCTTAAAGTTCTGGTCTGAAGATCAAACCCAGTGTTCCCTAAAGATCAAACCCAATGTTCCCTGCCTGAAGCAGAGATCTCCAAATCTCCTGAACTAATAAAGCTGCCTTAACCTTTGATATGCAAATTATGAAAAACATCTCAAGCCCCCGTGTCACAGAGATGGAAACTCAGTCTTCATAGGCTTCCTTCTCGTCCCTCCAGGATTTCTCAGAAGGCTGATCTCTTTCCTGGTTATCAATCATCCTAATTTTTTTGTTCCAGCTGAAGCCTGCATCTCATTTGTGTCTCTGATATCTTTTCCCTTCAACTGCCCGCCTATGCTGCATGAGACACATCCTTTCTTTGATTTCTCCAAGTGTTTCTAGCAGATGGCATTTGGGTAAGTTGAACTTTCCCGAAAGCTTAGGTAATGGAAGACTGTGTAGCCGGAAGTGAATGACTTCAAACGATATTAATATGCCTGTTCCTACAAGCCTCTGCCATTATACTACCAGAGTCACTTTATCTGGTGTCTCTCTGTCTCCTGGACTCCAGCTCGCCATGGTTTTATTGGAGCTCTTACCCTTTCCTCTAACACATGACATCTGATAATAAAATCTCTGTATGCAGAGATGTTGTATACGAATACCTTTGGCCTAACTGTGGGAGCTCCAGAACACATCAAGAGGTTTTCTGTGTGGTCATTTTCTTTGGGCCTCTCTACCTTTTAGTGGCACACAAACTCTTAGGAACTATCATCTGTCCACTATGAACATATCCTCTGCCCTAGATGAGATATGTGATCCCAGGCAGGAGCAATAGTCACTGGATCTTTACTTATGGTATGAGTAGATACTTTCTTTTCCAATAAAATGAGCAGTAGAATGGCTTGCAGACAGACTCCCACTTCAAGCTCTAAGACTTTTTCCATTTCCACATGCCTCCTGCCTTCGGGAAGCTAGATCTCAGAAATATTCTTGAATGTGTGGTGTTCTTTCCTGATTTCAAATCTCTTTTCTTTTTTCTAGAATCCTTCTTTCCTTGGCTAGGGATTCCTTCCTTTCTGTATTTGACTAAGGAATACTTCTCTTTTGTGACCCAGCTTCCTTTAGAGAATTGTTTTTCTATTCACATTGATTTCCACGTAGGCAGATAAGTGTGGTACCTGGTCATGGTCGGTGCCTGGTCATGGTCACACCTCTATGCATCATGCTTTGGCAACCAAGACCTTCCAAGCTGGCTCCCCGGAGTTAAGGAGGAAACTCAGTAGGCATCTTACTGGAGGAGGTATGGACTGGCAGACGCGGAATGAATTTTCTTTGGATGGTGTCTGTTTACACAGAACTGGTTCCAAAAAGCAAATTTCCTTTACCTATAAACCTCCCAGAAATCATCAATTTCTGATTTTCAACTCCAGATCTCTTGCTTCTTGTCTCCCTTCTCTGTCCTTTCCTCTCCTCCTCATTATTCTTCTTTATCTTAGAAACATAAGTCAGACCTGGAGCCAAACTTACACTAATTTATCTTTGATTTGAACCAATGCCGCCAGTCTAATTGTACACCCTGTTAAGCTCTGGAACTTGTAACAGAGGTACCAAGATGCAATAAATACCTTCCAAGTAAAATAAACAATGGATCCCTGCAGGACTTGTAAAATGAATTAACCAAACTGATTACAGGACTCCCAAGGCTTTTTGTTGCACTGAGGCTATAAAATAAGTAAAAAAAATGGATTTGAAGAGGAAGGACTGGTGAGAAGGATTTCCTTGGAGAGAGCTGTGTTAGGATCCATTCTCCCCAAGGCACCGGAGGTGGGGATGTGGCTTCTAACTCTTCCGGCAGAGGGTCGGTGGCTTCAGGGACTTTCTTTGGATTTAGGGGTGGGAGAAACAGTAAGCTAGATGAGTTTTTGACTCCACTGGGAAATCTCACTGGAACTACCTGGCAAGCTGCCCATGGAGAAGAGCACATAAGAACAGAGGCAGAGGCTCTGAGATGTAGCTCGTGTGTGTGTGTGTGTGTGTGTGTGTGTGTGTGTGTGTGTGTTGTGTGCACACATGCATGTGCATGGACTGGGGCTTGAACTCAAGGGTGAGATCTCATTTGACTGTTTTGCTCAAGGTTGGTGCTATACCATTTGAGCCACACCTCCACTTCCTCTGGGATCAATCTGAATGTGAAGCTGGTCAAATGAGACTTCTCATGGACTTCTATGGCCAGCCATAGTGAACACTGAAATCTTGTATGATGGGTTAGAGTATCTTGGGGAAGGAATATAGTTTAAGCAGTTGCAGGAGTAAATAACCAGCTAAGCCAGAAACCTCCAGCCAGGTGAGACACCTCTGTAATCGAGGGGACAGAGGGCCCAGAACATTCAAATAACTCACAAAAGTATCTCACAGCACCAGAAATTTATAAACAACTGCCCAGATTCAGAAACCACAAGAACATATTATGACAGCGTGAGTTAGGTAACAACTTCCTTATTCCTGTGACTTGTTCTCCACTACACCACAGCCTCAGAATGACAACAACCAGGGGATGAGAGCAAAGAAACCATTTTGTAAGCTAACAGTAGGCCTTGCCATGCCACGAGAAAGTAACAAATAAAAAAAGTATCGAATAGTTTTGGTGGTAGTGGGATCTGAACTCAAGGTATTGGACTTACCATCCAGGCAAGTCTCCAAACTTTTTTGGTTAATTTTCAAACAAGGTCTTTTTTTTTTTTTTGGCCTAGGCTTGCTTGGAACACAATCCTCCTATTTAGGCCCCTGTGCATTCCAGATGGCTCCTAGCTGAGTAGCACTGCACAGCATTTTATTGGTTGAGATGGGAGGGTCTTGTAAACATTTTGCTGAGGCTGGCTTTGAACTGTGATCCTTGTGGACTGCACCTCTCAAGGAGCTGGAATTACACATGTGAGACATCACATTCAGCAGAAAGTTACAATTCTTAAATGTAATTTTGGATCAAATTTTAAGTGTTTGACTCCACTGGGAAATCTCATTGGAACTACTTGGTGTTGGATGTCTAGATCACAGACCATATTTTCCAATGTAAAATGTCTATAGGAATTTCATGATTTGGGAATACATTTTTAGAAAGTCATAGGATACTTCAAGTTTTAATCTACCGACAAGATAATAACTTCTCAGGAGACTAAATCTTAGCATTAGGTAGTAGTCATAGTAGCTCAGTGGTAGAACACTTGCTTAACATGTGTGAGGCCTTGGGTTCCATTCCCAGCACTACAAAAAATGTATAGTGGCTAGATGTCATAAATTTATCCATATATTAATATATTTCATTAGTATATTAAACATTTTCAGCTGCATAATTTTTCTCAAAGGATCTTCCCCCCATCTCCTACCTCCCCTAGGATGGATAAATATTTTCCTGAAAAGAACCAAATAGGAAATAGTTCTTTGTTGCAATGATTCAACTCTGTTGTTTTAGCATTAACCCAGCCCCAGGCAATACTTCAATGAATGGATATAGCTGTGTTCTAATAAAGCTTTATTTATAAAAGCAGTTGGAGGGCTGGGTTCAGCTCATGTACTGTACAGCTTGCTGATGATTCCTTCCCTAGACTGAAGGCCACTTGGTTGGCTTATTATTGATTTACGATGCCTCGTCTTTATTATAATAATAAAGGGTAAATTAGAGCATTTTCTCTATCATCCACATTACACATTCAGCTCAACTACATGAATCCTTTATGCTGTTTATTTTTCTTTTTCATAAAATTCTAAGAGAGAAAAGCTGATACACCTTTGAGGAGAAGAGTGTGAACTAAGATAGATTGCAATCAAATGGGTTTATTTCTGTATGGGTGAGCTATGGGGTATATAGTAGTGATGCCCCATGTATATGTTTATATATTGGAAAAAGGTACATTCTAGCACATAAACTTATTAATATGTGTTTTATCTGGGTCATTAAAATGTAAGGTTTAATGTGATAGGAAACTTTTTTGTGTGCCAGTACTGAGCCTTGAACTCACACTTTTGCTTAGCCTTTTTTGCTCAAAACTGACATTCATCACTTAGCCACATTTCCACATTTTGTTTTTTGTTTTTTTGGGTTTTTTGCTAGTTAATTGGAGATAAGAGTCTTAGACTTTTATCATCAGAAGGCTTATGGTGAGTTTAGTTTAGCCCAGATGTGACAGGATGGCATTATGTAAGTGATTCTGACTTTCTATTGAGTTTTTCCATGGACCATGTGAACAGCACAGATAAAACTGGCTTGGAGCTTCAAAGACTTGGGACTTATATACAGATTTCTTTTAAATCAATAGACCTGATGTCAGCTTCCCATTCATTTATTTTTAAAATTTACATATATATGTTTTTTATTGTAAAAATACTGTACAGAGGGGTTACAGTTACATGAGTAAGGTAATGAGTACATTTCATATTGTGCATTGTTACCTCCTCCTTTGTTTTTCCCCTACCATCCTTTCCCAGCTCCTCCTCCCCAACTCCTCCTTCCCCGCCCAAAGTTGTAAAGTTCATTTTCAACATCATGTCTTGTACATCTCATTGTTACAATGGGTCAACCTGTATCCTTATTTCAGCATTTTGTTATTTCCTTTCCCCTCCCCAAATTAGAAAAATGTATATACAAGATGCAGGGCACCAGAAAGAAATACAGTGAAAACAGGAGTTATACCATGGGGGAAGAACATACAGAAGAAACAAAAAATCACATAGTATATTAGACCAACCCAGATGCCCCTCAGTAGATGAATGGATCAAGAAAATGTGATATATATATATATATACAATGTCTCCATCAGAAAGAATGACATCACCCCATTTGTGAGGAAATGAAAAGATGTGGAAAAAATTATATTAAGTGAAGTAAGCCAGGCACAAGGAAACATAGGTCCCATGGTTTCCCTTATTTGCAATGTCTAAGACAAGCAGAAAAGGTCAAAAGCTATGTACATATGACCAGATAAGATGATGTTAAGTGAAATGAACCCTAAGATAAGGACACAAGCCGTTTTTTCTTTCTTGCTATTGTTTTTAACATATTTACATAGAGATTTTAAGTGTGTGGTTGAATTGTGTGGATCTCATGAGAACCATGTGGATACCTACTACATGTCAGGCGTTAGGTTAAATGCTTTCACGTGTATTCTCTGGAGGGGAATATGGATAGCACTTGAGGAAGTAACTCTGCCTCCCCACACCTCAGTTTCTCTATCTCTAGGAGAGTGAAGAAATATAGTTCCTACTTTAGTGGTTTTTGAGGGATAAACTGAAAATACATTGTAAGTCCTCAACACAGTAGCAGGCTGATGGTAAGTTCTACAAAACTCTTAGGTGTTACTGTCATCCCGTTAAGTTCATGGTGATGACCTGAGATGGAAGAGGAAGCTTCCCAGGGTCACTCTGGACCAGTATTCAAGTGAGTCAAGCCTCAATTCTTCCTTGGGGCTCAGTACATTGCTCCCAAGTCTCCCTCAGTAGGCCTGGGCAGGATGCCTTCCCACATATAATCTAGCTTTGGTTCCAATTTTGCTTTTAAAAAACAATCGAATCCATGCACTTTTCCACTCTTTTCTCCTTTAAAAGTTAAAAAAAATATGAGTACGAGAACCTCCAAGTAGAGTTTGCTTGAGTATTAATTACAATTTTCTCCAAGTGAATAAGTTTTTCAAAAATAACTTTGCTTTGCTAGGAAGTCTAATAATACTTGTCTTTTTATGCCGTGTCCCTGGCTACTTTTCAAATCTAAGCCCATCATCCTTTCATTGTTTTTGCTTTGTTTTTGTTTGGTTTAAGTTGTTTCGTTTTTCTTGGTCAGGAAAGACCTAAAGTTTGGCTCTGATAATTAATTCGTAAGAAGAAATAATTCCCTTAAAATTCAGTCATTATGACCAAAGAGGAAAAACAAGGCTCTAACAATGACAGCAACAAAAAAATGACCAGCCTTGAAACTACGGGCTTTTCACAATTAAATTGTTGAGTTCCTGTCACATCCTTTTCTGGCCATTCTCTAGACGGAGCTGCCAAAATACCCAAACCTTGTTGCTGTGGGCAAAGATCTTGGCAGGCAAGACTGTGATAATGCCTCTTGGTAATAAGACATGTCATTGCAGATCCTGGGGAAGCACCTGGCCAGAGCTTCAGGGCAGGGATGTATTGACTCACTGCCTTGGGAAGGGGAATTTCTTTAAAGTGATTTCAGACAGGAGAACAGAAGCCCTCTGAACATCTTTCCCTGGTAATTTCCAGGATATTTGCTTCCAGAAAAAATTCCCAGCTACTTGGAAAGTAGAAATAGGAAGATTGTGATTCAAGGCTAACCCAGGCTAAAAAGCTCTTGAGACTCCATTTCAACCAATGGGTATTATCCCAGCTACAGAGGGAAAACAGGTAGGAGGATCAAAGATCAGGCTTAGATATTAAGCAAAAATAACTGAGACACAAAGGGGCTGGGACATGACTAAAGTAATTGTTCAGAGAGCCTAATCCAGTAAAACCTGTTTGTTACTAGATGTATCACAGGAGTTGGGGTACAGTGGGTGCTCAGCTGGTGTGGGGGAGGAGCTTCTAAACAGTTTTTCTGAGTCTTTATCTTGTCAAAAGATCAGCACGTTTAAAGTGTTGGCAATTGGGTTTCTTTATTTTCTAGAATTTCAGGGAATATGCGGTATAAGTCATTCGTTTCTATAAATTCATCAGAATAGGAGTACTTTAAAGGGATTCACAATTGAATTTATGAAATCTGGAAATTTTTTGGAAGTGATAAAGATTGCTCTCAATTGTGGACTCACAAACCCACTGTGAGCTTAAAGTTGTAATCTTTCAGTCTACAGCTGAAAAAGAAACAAAAAGTATCAAAATTCATTTCCTCTAGATTTCAAAGAGCTTTTTTTTTCCTTTCCAGTGTGCAGGATATTTTGTTGTTGTTGTTTCTCTGTTTGTAGTGCCAGTTCTGGGGCTTGAACTCAAGGCCTCACATTCTTGTTTCATTTTTTGGCTCAAGGTTGGTTCTCAACCACTTGAGCTACACCTCCACTTCTGGCTCTTTGCTGGTTGATTGGAACGAAGAGCCTCCAGGACTTTTCTGCCCAGGCTCACTTTGAACTTTGATCCTCAGATCTCAGCTTCCCAAGAAGCCAAAATTACAGGCATGAGACACTAGAGACTGGCTAGGAAATATTGTCTTAATTAACTTGACTCCAAACAAGTTAAGTAGAAAGAAAGACTTAGGACCAGCCCACCAATGTTGAATTCTGGCTTCTCACTTGCCAGGAGTGTGGATTGGAGCAATGCCAGTCTTGTTATCCTACCCATAAGGTGAAAAATACATCTCTAGAAATCTTCCAAGGATGGAACGCTAGCTCAATAAATTTGCAATAGGACCTCAGATAAATGTGAAAATTCATTCTTAATATGAACAAGGTAATGATGAAGGGCTAGGTGTGCTTTTAACACACCTAATTATAAAAATACCTGTCAGAATCCTCTATCATAATAACACAGTTTTCAGCTCCTATAAGACCAACTTTTCTTAACCTTCTAAATGGGCTACTGTTTTCTCATTTCTCTGGAAGGTTTTGTACCTTCTCTTTCCCACCTCCTCTCCATGTTTTCTCTACAGACCTTGAACCATAGGGCAGAGTGGTATGCAATGGAAGCCTGCTTCCTCCACAGGAAGGAGGTCCCTCTTGCTTCTATCCATCAGAGCACGGCAAGCTAGGCCATCCCCCAATTAATCCCCCTGGCCAGATGAGCTCTGACTGTTCTTTACACCCTGTGGCACATTTGGTGGCAAACAGAATCATAGCTCTGTGACCTTCAGGATATGCTTATGAAAGCTAACATTGTCTTGGCTTGCTTTTTCAAGGGTGAGCTTTTTTTCAGACATTTCTCTCTGTCTCTCTCTCTCTCTGTCTGTCTGTCTCTCTCTCTCTCTCTCTCTCTCTCTCTCTCTCTCTCTCTCTCTCTCTCTCTCTCTCTCTCTCTGTCTCTCTCTGCAGAGCTAAGGACTGCACCCTGGGCCTTGTATGTGACAGGTAAGCCCTTTTCCACTGAACTAAATCCTCAACCCTTTTTTAGATTTTGATACATAATAGATATTCTAAATTTCTGAGTAGAGGATGTACTATGCTATTTCCCAAATGTTCTTGGTTTCTTTTTTCCTGCATGTCATCTCCTTAGCTGAGTGTCTTGAGGACCATGTGATCCTCACCTGGAATTTGGGACCAACACATAAAGATCCCCCGTCAAGGCAACCTAGACAGTACAGTGAGAGATTCATCTGCAAAAATCTTCTACCCACAGCTCTTTCACTCCTTTGGTCATGTTCCTTCCCCTGAGCTGAAATTGCTTCTCTTCTACCAGACAAGAATTAAGTCCAGAAGGAGGTTTGTTTTCCCACACCCATTTCCTGGAACTTCTGGGCTTTGCAGTTCTATTAGCCTCCAGATGAAGGTATTGTTCATTCTCTTTCTACCTGTCATGGAAAGTACTTGGTCCAACAGAAGAGTGAGGAGTCGATGTCTTCCTTTGACATTCTCAGCTAAAAAGCCAAGGCTATGTGGCGAGAACCAATGAATGCAACCAGGATAATTCCACAACATCTCTAGATGTCTAGAAGAATCCAAACTGCAAGGGGTCCAGGCCCAAGGCTTCCTTAGTAACATTGGAGGCTGCTACAGAGGAGTCCTAGGCAAATGAGGGAAGATGTATCATTACATTCCAGGCATGGGAAGGGCACGAAAAGGGGATTTGACCTTTGAGTCAATCAGAGACTATTAGATTCCCTTGAGAATCTTTTTTTTTTAAACTTCTTCACTTCATCCTCTATGAAACCACACGCTGGCTGTGTGTGCTAGGCACATTGCTAGAACCTGGGGGAGACAAGAAAAATGTCACCAGGACTGTATACATGACGGTGTCTTCCTGGTCAACACAGGGCATTTGCCTTCCTCTTTTCTGCCCTCTGCAGCTGTGACATTAGGAGAAGCCTCACCTGTTGGGAGACCCAAAGCTTTTCAGTCTACCAAGAGCTGGTGTTCTTGCCTGAAGCATGCCATGCTGTGACTCCCTTCTCCAAGTGCAAGCTTGTTGGGAATAACCTGGCTGCTCTCTGTGGATAACCTACAGTAAGGCAGAAATTACTGACCCTGTGAACTTCATAGAGGTGAAGTTTGAGCCTCTACTCTGCACAAGTGCAACATAGCACGCTGTCTTTGACTTCCCATTTGTGTTCTACAGTAGTATCATCCTGATTCTCAAACTAAGTAAGCTTTCCCCTACACGCTTGTGCAATTAGGTCCCATTCCATGTTACAGAATCAGAAATTGATCCTGAGGTTGATACCATGATAGAAACTCAGAGGACCAGCTTGCAGACTTGAAACAATCGCAGAGAAAATGGTTCCTTAGGCAGACACTGACGTTACTGGAAGTGAATCCCTGGGACAGTCTCTTAGAGAAACTATCCTGACTTGATAATGTCTAGAACCTACTGGGTGGCCCATCAGTAGAGCAAATTGAGAAATGATCCAGTCTTCTTACTCAAGTTAATTTTTGAGGAAACTCCAGGAATTCTTTTTTCTTTTTGGTATTGATCCTGGGGCTTAACTAAGGTCATGGTCACTGTCCCTCAGGTTTTATGCTCAAGGGTAGTGCTCTACCACCTGAGTCACAGCTCTTTTTCTGGCTTTTAGGGTGTTTAATTGGAGATAAGATTCTCACAGGCTTTCCTGCCCAGGCTGGCTATGAACTGAGATCTTCAGATCTCAGTCTCCAGACTCGCTCAGATTACAGATGTGAGCCAACGGCAACTTCATTTCTTATTAATAATACTTACGTTGACTCTCCCCCTTCTAAGCACCTTACAGATATTTTTTTTTCCCTGGAAATCAGTGCTGTTGGAGTTGCCTCATACAGTCGACTCATATGTGTGAGTTATGAACATTATTTTCAGTAAAAGGACTTGCCGATCAGAAACAACAGTATGTGATTGGCTTGGAGGTGCATGCCCTTTGGCTCAAACTTTCCCACCAGAGTCTGCTCCCTGGGAAACAGCTCAATTTGTGTCCCGAAACTTCAAAGACAAAGGCTGCTTTTTAGCTGGAATGTGGAACTCATGGGGCTTACTTTAATGTTCTGTAGAATTCCACCCCCCGACTTACTGCTTCTAAGATAAAACAGAGTACTCCATCCTTTTCCTGCAGAGCATGCTGGACAAGAATGTCCCACTGAAGGCTTCATGGCTATAATTTATGTATGTGTTCCCATGCCCTTGGGAATAAAACACCACATACTATTGTCCGACAGCAAACACAGCATCTGCAACAGGGAGATGCATTTCACAATCTGCGCCCAGGAGAAAGACCATGCACAGATAAGCTGAGCAGCCTGTCTATAAAATAAGAAGGATCCCTAATAAAAATGTAGGCGTAGGAGAGAAAAATGAATCCGGGCTGAAGTGGTGAGAAACAGATGTGCCTGGGACCACAGGAGATTTGTGGGTCTGTCTCTGTTCCAGGGGTCCTAGGCACCATCCTGGCCACTGTCAGGGGGAGTCCAGTTTGGTGGAGCCAGGCTGATGGAGCCTCGCTGGGCATAGCAGTCTGTCATTGCTCACAGACAGAATCTGCAAGGACACTCATGCACCAGCAACATGAAAAGGAAAGAGATGGAGTGATCTCAAGAAACAGGATAAACTGTCGACAAATGTGTTTTGGGAAAAATGGAATGGATAACTTTCTTGTTTCCCATGAAAGTCTTCCATCCACTGAAAAGCCAAAGGGTCTTCTGCAGGACTTCTTCCCACCACAGTTGTCCTCCTTTCTGTGCCCTAATTAAGAACAGGTCCCTCTTGTCCCTCATTCAGTTTAGGCAACGGAGAGGTAGGGTGCACAAGTGTTTGGCCTTCCTTACAGCCATATCAACACTGGAAAAGGGTGATGCTGGCTCATGTTGTCTCCACGACAGATAGTATTTTGGTAAGGATGTGGATGGACATCCTCTTGATTCTTTCCTAGTACGTGAATATTGCACGGGGCATGGGGGAGCATGTCCCCTTCCTATCACCCCTCCACTAGACAACTATCAAGGGTGACATGTGTGTAGTTCTGATTGGTCTAGCTCCACTCCCCTTTCCTCCTCCTATCCACCTCAACTTTTCATTCACTTTAGGCTAATCTATTGTGAATGCTCATTCTGAACCATGCTCTGGGTTAAGGTCAAGTGCTCTGAAGCATTCATATCCAACCTCCACCGGGAATAGAGGCCCTTAAGTTCAGTAAAGGGTTGGAAGTATAAGACCCACTAACCAGGTAGATCCAATGCCAGAGACAAAGAAGTAAGCACGCCTGCCAGTCACTCAGCCACTGTCCCTTCATCCAAGAAGCCAGAAGGGAATGGAGTTTGTGTGAAGCAACACAAAATATTAGGAAAGGCCACTGGGCCATCCTCACTGGGCACTAGAGGATATGCCCCATTTGCTGATGGCTCCAGGCAAAGATTGTATAGCAAAGATTTTGGATTGCAAAATGGATGGATTGCACCTTTCCATGTTACTCTCTTTCCCAAATGGTGGAAAACAAAACAGATGACGATGTGAGAAAACAGGGGATTACTCTATCAAGGGTAAATAGAAGAACATTTCCTAGAGCGAAAGTCAATGTGGAAAGAGTCTTCCAGTGAAAGACAGTGGATCATTCTGGGTTCTTTCTCTGGCATCTTCTGACATTCCTCTGTTTAATGAGCCTACAACAGGCTTATGTGTTGATGGACAGCTCTCTGCCCACTCCTTAAAGATACCATGGAGTTACAACACTCCTTGAGTCACTGTCAAAATCTTGGTATTGTTCTGAGTTCAACTCTAGCCTCCTCTTCTCGTGCCTAGCCTGGGGTTGATCATTTCTTAAGGCCTTACTCACCTCTTTCCTTTCCTCCCCCCTGGATCTCTGCTGATGAGCCAGTCATGTGGACTGGGTAGGCCCCGCCCCTTCCCCCTTACGTTGCCCCTCTGCTTGGCTTGTGCTGGCATTTATCCTGACCCAACTGGAGACAGCACTTGCTACTTTTATTTTCATCTTTTTATTTTGTTTTATTTTATTTCAGCTCCTATCACCCTCACCTATATTTGGAACTTCCGGAGGACCTGGGCCTGACACACCCAATACTTAGCCCAGCTGATAAAGGTCGTTGGGGACCATGTGCGGATGAGAACAGAGCCAGCTGTACTGTGGTTTCTGTGTCTCCAAAGAGGAAGCCAGGGATGAGTTTTATGAAACTACAGGTGAAGTGGTCTCAGGAGGAAGTACCATGCTTTGGTGACGCTGCCTTTGGGGGGTTGGCAAGGAGGGGCTAGGTGAAATGTGGAACAGGAAAACCTTTTATTTCCATATTAGCCCAGCCTGGGGGTTGCCTGCTGGCTTAGAATGCCCCTTGCGGTGTACAGAAATGGTGGAACACTGGGTAAATGCAGCAGTGATACTCACTAGACATTATGTGAAAAGTGAACTATGCAATTTGTGGGGGCGGGGAGGGGAGGGGGATTGGGAGGGAAAAACTGTGAGAAAATGAGGGAAGAATGATATTTTTCAAAAAGACATGTACTCACTACCTGATGTAAGTAACTGTAACCCCTCTGTACACCACCTTTACAGTAACAATTAAAAAAGAAAAGAAGAACTCACTTGTTCCTAGTGGCCTCCAGTGAACAGATTTCTTCTAGGAAACTGAGCTTAATGCTCAGGGTTATAAGAGCAATGTTTGTATGAATCTCAGTCCTGCGATCTTTGTCAAGAAAACATTTCGTAAAACATCCTCTGGAGAAAGAATGCTGACTGGACTGGCGGCACTTCACAAAATCCCCATGTGTCCTTTAAAAAGATGTCCCCGAGCTGAGCTGGAAAGTCCAGTGCTGAGGACCAGGGGGTAGTCAGGTTGCTGATGGCCTCTGGCCTTGAAGTATGGCTTTAGATGACGTGCCTCTTTGGAAGTGAGGGCATTTGAGCTATTCCAGTAGCAGCTCGTTTCCAATTATTTGGTGTGTAATTAGCCTAGTACTACTATGAGAGACACTTGCAACTGAAAATAGACGGTCACTTCCTGGAGACTTAAGTGGCTCTTTGAAGCATTCATTTGGAAAGAGAGAACCAAACGTGAGGAGAGGGGCCAGGCTAGTTAGGTCTCAATGAAGTCTACTAGGATTATGCAGTAGTTGGGAGGGAGGGTAGGGCTCTGAGAGCTAGGGGATAATTGTGAAATGGGAGGAAGTACACATACTTGGTTGAGGAAACTGGGTCCTGTAATCAGGTTCATCCGGCTGGGGACAGTTGTGATAGAACAGCAGATAGGATCAGAAAAACCGTGCCAAGTTCAGGAGGGAGCTGAAGTTCACGTGGCCAGTAGGTATATTCTGTTATCTCACAACCAAGGGAAGACACGTGAAAGCTTTGGCTTGTGCAATGGAATGACCAAGACGAGCTGGTCCCGATGGCAGAGAGCAGAGACTCTAAATACAGAGTTAGGTGGCTACCATTTTGGTTCAGCCGGGATGTCAGGAGAGCCAGGCCATGCTGCCAATGGAATATTCTGCAAGGGACAGAGTAGGTATAATCAGTCTTGTAATGGCTTCCACTTGGTCCTCTTTTGCAGCCAACCAACCACACACACACACAAATGAATTGTAAGAATGGTATCTCAGCTTTCTTGTTGCTGTCAGAAGAAAACCCCTAGTCTTGCCTTCCAGGCTTGATTAAGGTAAGCCCATGCCTGTTTGAAGTAGCAGGGGACTCTTACCTTCAAAAGTGATCTCACCCAGAGACCAAGAAGCCAACAGGTCCAAGAAGAGCTGCTCTGATCAGAGCTCAGCAGATCTTGCACAAACTCCCACTCCACACTGCATCCTTCTGTAATCCTCCTATTGGAGTTACTTCTTGAGACACCTCCGGAAACCCCAGAGCTGAGGAACCTCATCGGAACCTATTTTCCTAGGGAGTCCATTTCAACCAGCCTTTCCTACTACTCTTCATGCTTGTCAGACTCAGGGTCCTCTGCTCTGGACATACATTGGTTCTTGGCCTGCTTAGTCTGATTCCCTGATATCCTTATGGCCTCTCATTGGCCCAGCTCACCTCTCCTCTGCCATTAGCACATACACGGTTGGGATTATTATTTTTCCACTCCCATTTACTCACCAAGACTTTGAGTACAAAGAGCCTGAAGAATATTTAGGCCCAATCATTCACTTGCAAGTTCCCTTTGTGGCCTCCCCAAATATACCCATGTATAGGATGGCTGATGGATGAATTAGATCGATGACTGGGAATACAGGCAACAAAGGAGAAAGTTCTCTGTCACTCAGCAAGTAAGTGTGGAGCTTTTAGTATGTACCAAGGACTGGGCTAAAATCCAGGGAGGTGGTGATGAAAAGATTGACCATCGCCCCTGTTTCTCAGAGCTTACAGTCCACAAAAAAGAGTGCTCAGGAAGGCTCTGACTTTTCTAGTGCCCATGATTGAGTGGGCGATGAGGTGGTAGTGCCAGGGGGAGACTCGTCAGCAGAGGGACTGAACTCGAGAGTTAGGAAATGTTTTTGGCAGGTGGGTCTACTGAAGTTCAGGTGCCAGAGTAAAGAAAATCAACAAACATAATTGCTCAGACAGTGATGGAAACACTGGCTGGGAGATCAGAGAAAAATAGTTGTGGGAGATGGAGACTTGGGAATTACATAAACAACATTGACAGCGAGAGATAGGAGAAGAAGCCAAGATTAATATGGAGAGAATGAAGGCTAAGGACAAAAGCCAAGCCTTGGAGAACACCCTAGAGGAAGGATTAGCACTGGAGAGAGAATCAACCACCACCAGGAATTGAAGACAAGGGACAAAGATAGGTTGGAAGAGATGGGAGGTACTGAGCCAAAGGTCTGAGGGTTTGGGGAAGGCTATAGAAAAGAACATTGGAGATTTATTAGCGGGCCTTTGGGAAGTTGGGATTTCAAAGGCCATAGTTTTAGTAAGGGGATGGGGACAAATGACAAATTACTAGAGGTTTAGGTAGAAAATTGTTGAGGGACAAGAGCTGTGTTTTAAATGCACCTCACCTTGAGACTTTAACATCAAAAGAGAATAATTAAATGGGATGACATACCACACAAAATCAGACTTAGTGATTATGTGACCTGTTCCAAATACAAATATATTTAAAGATGACAGCTCTGGGATTTAAAATAGAACAATTTGTCTGGGTTGTGGGGCTTGAACTCTGGGCCTAGGCACTGTCCCTCAGCTCTTTAGCTCAAGGCTAGCGCTCTACCACTTGAACCACAGTGCTCCTTCTGCTTTTCTGGTGGTTTATTGGAGGTAAGAGTTTCATAGACTTTCCTTCCCAGGCTGCCTTTGAACTTTAATCCTGAGATCTCAGCCTCCTGAATAGCTAGGATTACAGGCATGAGCCACCATCTCCCAGCTTCCCACCTATAATTCTATCTACCTCAGGACACTGAAATGTGAGGATTGAGATTTAAAGCCAGCCCAGTCAGGATCGTCTATGAGACTCTTATCTCCAAGAAACCACTAATAAAGTAGAAAGTGGAGTTGTGGCTCAAGTAGAGTGCTAGCCTTGAGCAGAAAAACTCAGGGGCAGTGCCCAGACCCTAAGTTCAAGCCCCAGAACTGGCATGAAAACAAAAATAAAATAGAACAATTTAAAGCTAAGTCAACTAAAACGAGGTCTACAGAGTTGACCCATCAGAATCACAGAAGATCAAAACCCAGTTGTTTAGGGTTCTCTGCTCTCTATTTCCTGATTGGCTTAATTGAGCTTAGCAGATTCTTTCTTCTTTTTATAAGTAAAAAAGTTTTAAATAAGAGAAATGATCTTAGTTGATCCCCCAAATGTATTTTTCCTGGGGGAAACATTTACATTCTTATGACCCCAAACACTAAGCCAATAAAAGCAACAGCAGAAACCATTATTCATTGTTATCAGCAAAAAAGCCAGAGAGAATGAAAGCCTCAAAGAATTTTGATGTTTGGGGGGAAGAAAAATGACTTTATTTTGCTTTTATAGCTTTTATCTTCTCTACCACTGTAATTTAGATAGACAGACAGACAACAGGCCTGGCAGTCAGGCTAAACTCTATAAGGCCAAACAGCTGACTTCCTAGAGGGCTTAAAGAGAGGGAGACCATTAAGGGTGTCTTTGCCAGAGTGGAACAGGGCCAGATCTGGGTGTTATTTGTTGAAAGAAGCTGTTAAATTCAGTACCAGAATGTGTTAATTTGAGACTCATAGAGGCACAAGCTTCCTAGAATATTTATTGCATGCCTTGCTCCAATTCAAGCCCAGAAATGAAAACAAAGGGGCCGATCGGAAACAGTGAAGAAGAGAAAAAGCTTCAAGTCATAACCAGTTTGAGGAGAGGCTCAAATCCATTGAGGTCATTTTGGCTTCAAAAAGAGGAAATGAAGAAAAGATAAGGATCATGTGTGGAATGATTTGGCTCTTTCTGTTAAGAACTAAATAAGAAGCAACGGTTTAAACAGCCATACCAAGGGTTTAATTTGAGAAAAGAGCAGAATTTCGAATCAACTGCTTTGTAAACCGTTATTCTGCCCCTTGCATGTTTCCCAGGCTCTCAGTCCAGCTACGGGGCATCTCCTCAATGGGTTTCCCTTCCACTGTGACCAGCCACTGAGGCTGTTTCCTTCCAAATATTCCTCTCCTCATACTCCTCAGTCTCCTCAAGGACCCAGAGTTTCATATCTATGTTGTTGCCGTGTAAGGCAGGAATAAAACCCATCCCTGCCCACATGGGTCTTCATTGATGAGACAAAACAATAAATAAGTAAATACAGTCTTCTCAACATGCTTTGAGAGATGTGGAAAACTGATTGGTAACCACAAAATGACTCCTGGAAGTCACCACTTTTACAGCAATTAAACCAATATCATTTGAAGTTGAATACTAATGACAGCTATCCTGCCTCTTCTCCTCCACTTATTGACAAAGAGGAGCAAACAACCAAAGAAATAGACCCTTTCACTCTTGATTTAGATAGCTGGTACCTATTCTCATCGTTTTGGGGATTGAATTGTTTCCATCATCCTTCTCAGCATTTGTTGTTGGTTTTCTTAATGGCTGCCATACCGACTGGGATGAGATGGAATCTTAGTGTAATTCTGATCTGCATTTCCTTTATAAATAAGGATGTTGAACATTTCTTTATGTACCTATTAGCCATTCTTCTTTCTTTTTTTTATTTTTATTTTTGTTGGTCATAGGGCTTATACTCGTGGCCTCGTACGGTTCCTGAGCTTTTCCACTTAAGGCTAGTGCTGTACCACTTTGAGCCACAGTGCCATTTCTGGTTTTCTGGTGGTTAATTGGAAATAATAGTCTCATAGACTTTCCTGTTTGGGCTGACTTCAAACAGTAATCCTCAGAACTCAGCCTCCTGTGTAGCTAGGATGACAGGTGTGAGCCACTGGAGCCCAGCCATTCTTATTTCTTCCTCTGAGAACAGTCTGCTATGTTTGCTTGCTTAATGATTAATTGGATTATTGGATCTTTTGTTGCTTTTTTTGTAGCT
This sequence comes from Dipodomys spectabilis, assembly GCF_019054845.1. Lineage (NCBI taxonomy): Eukaryota > Metazoa > Chordata > Mammalia > Rodentia > Heteromyidae > Dipodomys > Dipodomys spectabilis. The sequence continues at coordinate 5,076,042 of NW_024870773.1, forward strand.
CTTTGTATTTCTAGATAATAACCTTTTTAAAAAAAGCTTTAAAAATTATTATTTTTTTCTGTCAGTAGTGGGGCCTGAACTCTGGGCCTGCTTGCTGTCTCTGAGCTCTTCAGTTCAAAGCTAGCACTCTACCACTTGAGCCACAGTGCCACTTCTGGCTTTTTCTGCTGAGGAATCAAACCCAGGGCCTCATGTATGCAAGGCAATCACTCTACCACTGAGCTGCCTTCCCAGCCCCAATAACCTTTTGTCTATTGAAAACTAATGAAGATTGTCTCCCATTCCATGGGTTGTCTCTGACTTCTGGTGATTGTTTTTTTATGTGTGCAGAAACTCTTTAATTTGATATAGTCTCATTTGCTAACGTATTCTGGGCAACTGTGGCCTACTCAGAAATTATTTTCCTGTGCCTGTAATTTGCAGGGTTTTCCTTACATTTTTCTGTAGTAGATTTAAAGTTTCAGGTCCTACTTTGAGCTCTTTGATCCAATTGAAATTTATTTTGTACAGGGTGAGAGATAGAGGTCCAGTTTCAGTCTCCTGCAAGGGATATACCTAGTTCTCCTAGCACCTTGTTGAAGAGACTACTTTTTTTTCTTATACTCATTTAAATGATGTCAAATAGAAGTGAAGAAGTTATGCTTAATATTTATCATAGCTCTTTGAGAATACTGGGGAAAAATCGCTCTTTTGGAGCCAAGATTAACATATATCTTTTATAAAAGTGAAAAGAATATTTCTAGTTACCCGCCCCCTCCCCCAATAGATTACTATATCCAATCAACAAGAACATCAGGACACAAGTGGTTTTTTCTTTCTTGCTATTGCTTCTAACATATTTATAAGGTGATTGTTTTGTTGCTTTGTATGTCCCTTCCCCATGGTATAACCCTTGTTTTTGCTGTATTTGATGTTGGTATAATTTGGGGAGTGGAAGGGAAACAAAACAAATTGTTTAAATAGGGATACAGGTGGACCCATTGCAACAATGAGATATACAAAATGCTATGTTGAAAAATGAACTTTACAACTTTGGTGTGTGGGGGAGAATGTAGACATGGAGATGGGAGGGCAGGGATGGTAGGGGAAAAACAAAGGAGCATGCAACAATGCTTGATAAGAAATGTACTCATTACCTTGCTCATGTAATTGTAACCACTCTGAATGGTATTTTCACAATAAAAAACATTAAAAAAAGAAAAAAGAATTAGACAAACTGTCTCTAAATTTACTCTTTAGTTGTGACATCACAAATATCTGTGACTTTGACCTAGTATACTCCAGCCCCAAGCCTGCTTGGCATCTTTATGATATTGACCTTTGATATCTTCCTTAGTAAATCATTTTGTGTCCCTCTTAGCAGGCACTTTTCTCTTAGCGAAGGAAAGAAAGAAAACTCTAGAGAATTCTATACATTCTAAGACAGTTTTTAATTAATAAATTTTTTTATTGTGAAAATACCGTACAGAGGGGTTACAATTACATGGGCAAGATAATGAGTACATTTCTTATCAAGCATTGTTGCCTCTTCCTTTGTTTCCCCTTCCCATCCCTGCCCTCCCATCTCCCCGCCCCCCCCCAAGCCAAAGTTGTAAAGTTAGTTTTTCGACATAACGTCTTATACATCTCATTGTTGCAATGGGTCCACCTGTATCCCTATTTAAACAATTTGTTTTATATATTACATATATTTTATATACTACATATATTACATATATATTACATATAATATATATATATTAAAAATTTACTCTTGATAAGATTTTTCAAAAATGTATAGATTTTGTAGGGGTTTTTGCCCTTGATTTTGTTTAGGAGATAATTTTCATTTTCCTTTCAATTGCTAAATTGAGAGGTATAATTAATGCCATCAGTATTTCCATTTGGTCTGAAATTCAAATGTGTCTACCTGTTTTTATTTTTATTATTAATTAATTAATTTATTTTGGTGATGGTTTTGGGGCTTGAACTCAGGACCTGGGTACTGTTGCTGAGCTTTTGTGCTCCAGACTGGCATTTTTCCACTTGAGTCACAGCTCCACTTCCAGATTTTTTGGTAGTTAATTAGAGGTAAGGATCTCATAGACTTTCCTGCCTGGTCTGGCTTGGAACCACGATTCTCATATCTCAGCCTCCTATCAGATGCAGCCTCTGGCTCCCGGCTGAATTTAATTCTTATGCCTGTATGTTGTTTTGCCTTCATTCTAAGAAATTGTACCAAGTGGGCTGGGAAGTTGGCTCAGTGGTAGAGTGCTTGCCTTGCATGCCTGAGGCCCTGGGTTCGATTCCTCAGCACCACATAAGCAAAAAGAAAAAAGCCAGAAGTAGCACTGTGGCTCAAGTGGTAGGACAGTAGCCTTGAACTGAAGAGCTGAGGAACAGTGCTCAGGCCCAGAGTTCAGGCTCCACAACCGGACCAAAAAAAAAAAAAAAGAATTTGTGCCAAGTGAACAGCACTGAACAGAAGATGCACCGAGGTTTTTAGGCTGAACATACTTCTATTAAGCATGTGGATGGAGCCACCATGGCGATACTGGGTGGACTGGACTTCGGTCTGGTGCCCTTGGTGGGCTTTACAAATTATAGGGAAAAATGAATTTATGAAGTTGAAGGGACTGGGATTTGTGCCCGTCATTTTCATGAGTATTTAGTGTCACAATCCTTAGGTGTAACCTCATCCATCCCTTTCTCCCTGTAAGTCACTTCTCTCCAGAGATGACTACTACAGTATGTTTTTAAAGTGATTTGATTTGCTTCCTGGGTACTTTTTCCAGATATGGAAGTCTGACCTTTTAAAGACTATCCTGAGTGATCAAAGCACTATTTAGGGGCTCAAATACCAGCCAGATGAACCCTGACCCCAGAGACATTCTTAAACTTTAAAGACTCTTTGTCCACATCTTAATAGCCAGAGGACATACAGATACCCCTCTTTCACAGCCTCTTGCCACTGTATTTATTAATAACAGCTCCAGTAAACCCTGAGTGGCTTCAGTCCATTAGTTTCCACTTTCTCTTGCTACAACTAAGACAATGAAGGGTTTAGGGTTTAGGACTTCCCTTATCTTAAAGTGTAAGACAAAGAAATCTTAGTGGAACAAGACAGATTTTAAAGATGAGCTATTCCTATAAAAGAGAAACCAGGTTTCATTACTCACAAATTCGTATTTGTGAGTAGAAATTAAGACGTCACTTTTGGAAGCTCCGTGAAAGGCACATTCCTGACTTGTTATTAGGAAAAACAATTTGGTTAGCTCTAGAATGAGCTGCTTGTTGTGATCACGAGTTCCCCATTAGTCATTGTGCAAGCGGGGGCACTTGGACCTATAAAGAGCCTTATGTTGCTTTGGATGGAAGCTTTATCAAAGGGTTAAACTCATGAATTCCAAGTTTATCAATGAGTTTTCTCAGATCTGAAAATTGCTTGTCCCTTCTCAGGCCCTAACTACCGCCTTTACTTTTTGCAGAAAGCCTGAAGTAAGAATGCTTCAGATTCCTTAGCCATCCTTCCAGATGAAAAGGTGACTTTGACATATCTCAACCACAGAGGCTGAATGCTTCTTGCTTTCCCCTCAGGGTAAAAGTTTCTGAAACCAGAAAAACCTGACTTTCACATTCTCTTCTTTACTTAGAAGCCTCTCATCCTTACACAGCTTTCTTTTTTCTCTTAACCATTTTCAGATCTATCTGTTAGGTAGAGCGTGAACCTCCTAATGGCACCTTGTTCTTGAATTGTTCTGAGGATTACAGCATGTAATGAATGTAATGCAGAGTATCTGGCAAATGCACAAGGATATGTATATATATAATGTATATATACTTATATATATGCTAGCAGTCTTCACTGCTATGACAATGGTTATTAATTATTATTCATTTGTGTAATGTGAGCTGGGCAGGCAGGGTAGACAGAGATGTTGAAGATCTGAACAAAACTTTGGTCTCATTTCTCCTTATGTCCCATTGCATCTCATCACATCATCCCTCACATCACACAGTGCTAAAGCCATTGCATACTGAGCTTAGAGAAGGATAAGCCATTTGTTGGTTAAAGAATGTCTTTTTGTATTTCAGATTCCTGAGATCTGGGGAATAATAGTACTTGGCAATTATAGAATCCCCCCAGACTGGAAATGCTAGAATTACTGTTGTGAAAGAATCTGGGGCTTCAAAAAGGTCTAAGGATAGTGTGAGAAGCTTTTATAAAGTTGTTCTACAGTATGGATGAAGCATTCCTTCCAGAAATCCCATGGTTCTTCGAAGTCTGCAGATGTTCAAATCCTTTTCATGTGATGCCTGAGTATTTGTATAACGATGACACTACTGTGGACTTTAAATCATTTCTAGGTTATTAATAATGCCAAATGTAAAGTGAATGTTATGTAAATAGTTATTGCACTACATTGTTTAGGGAATAATGAGAAGCAAAAGCATTCAGTATCTGCAATATTGTTTTCCAAATATTTTCCATCTATCTTCAACTGAATGCACAGGTGCAGAACCCGTGACTCAGAGGGCTGAATATATGGTGACCACCTACTGTGAACTTGGCACTTAAATAATCAAAAGTCCTTACCTACAGTTGGGAGACTTTGTAAAAAAAATACACGCTATTTAAAACCTGGTTAATTCAAGTCTGCCACTCATTTGAGGTGGGGCTTTTCCCACTGAGACTGTCTCTCTTGTAGTCAGAGCTGCAGAGGGAGGTGCCATTTTTGTGGGACACAGAGTGATAGGGAGAGAAGGAACATGACGGAAGGCAGAAGATTTCCCCAGTGAGAAATCTGTGAGAGCATCTTTCTTCTGTCCTCATTGTTCAAATGAAGAACCTCTTCTCTTTTTATCCAGTAGAGCAACCAAGTTCTCTGCTAGGTGAGAGGCCAAGGCAGGGATAAGAAATTGATTATTATCCTACTATTATATATTACTATATTATTCATTATATTATTATACTTTATTATTATATACTTATTATGGTTACTTTTTAGTTATATAATATATTATTAATTTATTATTATATAGTCTCTCTCTCTCTATATATATATATCCTATATTGTTCCAAAGACCCAAAGAGATTCTGATAATTTTCAGTTAGCCATAAATGATTTAGTCACTAAGCAGAGTGAAGAGCCTGGATAATAATCCAGGTGCTGGGCTGGGAAGATGGCTCAGTGGTGGAGCGCTTGCCTTGCATGCTTGAGGCCCTGGGTTCGATTCCTTAGCACCACATAAGCAAAAAGAAAAAAGCCGGAAATGGCGCAGTGGCTCAAGTGGTAGAGCGCTAGCCTTGAGCTGAAGAGCTTAGGGACAGTGCCCAGGCCCAGAGTTCAGGCCCCACGACCAGACCCCCCCTCCCCCCAAAAAAATCCAGGTGCTAATTACCCATGAAATCAAATGTCCTGGTAAGTTAATTTCATATCAATGAGTGCAAGCACAGATAAAATTACTTGGTGTAAGCTTCAAGACTGTACTAAAATGCCTTATTAGCAAATTATGGCTCAGGCTCTTCACAAACAGGCAAAAAAACCCCAGCAGGTAAATGTTTTTATAATGTGACTGACTCCACCAGTTCACTGTCTCCCAGTAGGTGACAAGCAGTCTCCCCCACTACATTCACTGCATAGGCCTTTTCTTATGATTTCAAGGTGGGGCAATGGCTGCAATTAAAAGAATATTCTAGAAAGGTACATCATATTGTCATTATACTTCAAATAGAAAATTGAAGCATGACTATAAGTAATTTACTTATTTCCAGAGTCTGTTACATAATTAAAATCACATCCTAGGCAGATCTTACATAGTTATTCTTTTATGAACTATAGGTCATCAGAACATTATGCTGTTAGAAAAAGAATGTGCTTGCTTGTTTGTTTTTTGTCGGTTATGGGGCTTGAACTATGCACTTGGGTGCTGTCCCTGTGCTCTTCAGCTCAAGGCGATGGCTCTACTGCTTGAGCCATAGCACCACTTCCCGATTCCTACTGGTTTATTGAAGATAAAGTCTCACGGACTTTCTTCCCTGGGCTGGCTTTGAACCTGGATTCTCAGATCTCAGCCTCTTGAATAGCTAGGATTACAGGCATGAGCCACTGGAACTGGGCTGTTGTCTTTCTTTTTAACGTAAAAATTTTCTAAAGAATATTTGTCAAAAAGAGCTGCATCAATTAACCTCCATTGAGGTTCATAGATCATTTAATCTAAATCTATGATGAAATCCATTGCAATTTGTAATAAACCTTTGGGATCTTGCTCACCTAAGACAATTGCCATGAGATAATCTTATTGCGATCTTTAGGGATGTTGACTTTAATGCCAGCCATTGTTCAAACAAGACGTGCATCTTATATGTGAGTTTATTGGCTGGCTGTCATCAGAATCATATTATAGAAAATTCCAATCACGATCTAAACAATTATTAATTAAATGCAGTATGATAGAATACTTAAAGTGACCCTGCGGTTAAACTCTAATTTGGGATTTGTTTGATGACTAATAGTCAATACCACCAATTTGGAGATATTACAACCAAATGCTGTTGTTGACAAAATTATTAACTATAATTGATGAAAAATTTTCAGCTGAGACCAGAGGAACATCTGGAGGCCATTAAAAATGGAGAATTTTCCCTCTCAGTCTTTATTGCCAAAGTTTGAACCAACCACCCAGAAACTGTGGTCCTCATGCTAATTCAATGTTTATGTTTCATTAAAAATGATCTCAAGGATTTGCATCTTGTTCTGTCTGGCTCAGTGCCCATACTTACAACAGTTCATTTCACTGGGCATGCCCAGGAGCCTAGCTCTAGTTAGAGTCTGGATCCCTGTTCTTCATTGCTCACCCCAAGGGTTTAAAGGAAGGAGCTTTTAGAGAGCAATTTCAGAATTCTTTTTCATATCTACAGACCATCAAGAATCTATAGGGCATGTCATCATGAGAGAAATGAGAAGAAAGCTAAATCTAATATTAAACAGTGAAAATAGTAAAATAAATTATGTTAGGATTTGTTTTTAAATATTGCATAAATCTCTATGTCTTGAACATGACTAATGGAAAGATACATAATTTTTTTTTGATTTTTTAATTTTATTTTATTTGTGAACATACTGTACAGAGGGGTTACAATTACATGGGCAGGATAATGCATACATTGAAAGATACATAATTTGAGCTGTGTAGTTTTCTATTTCTCCTATTTAAAAAACCCACTAGAAATGTAGTGAGTTAAAATAATATAAACGTATTATCTTAAAATTTTGTAAGTTAGAAAGTTCTCAATGGTATAAAAATCAAGGTGTCAACAGACCTGAATTCCTTTCTGCAGGTTTCAGTAAAATTGTTTCAGTCCTGGGAATTGTGGATTTGTTCAGGGTTCTCATAAGCTGGAGCCTATCTGGATCCCAGTTCAAAATTGGCTATATAATATCAGTATCCAGAAATGACTTGAGGGCCTTTAATGCTTTTTCAGGATATGGTTTTTATTGGCAGGCACATATCTTGTTTCCTTCTCATTTCCAATTTCTAGATGCTTCCCCAATCCATGGTTTATGGCTATTTCTGTCATCATCAAAGCCAGCAAAGTTAGGGCTCTAACTTTTCCACAATTCTATTTTCCCAATTACTACTGGGTCTCTTCTATTTGAGATACCCATGTGACCCCCATTGGGCTCAAGAAGATAACACAAGATGATCTCTCCATCTCAAGATCCTTAACAATATCTGCAAAGAATTGAGGTTGTGCAATCCCATGCAAAGATCTTGCATTCATGGGTTCTGGTTATCAGGATATGGTCACCCAAGATGGAACACATATTTTGACTATCACAAACTATTTCCAGAATCCAAAGAAGTTTGAAACTTAAGCGTTTATCATTCACTTTTCTTAATGTCATTTTTTGGCATTGAATTTTGCAGAGGAAATTAAACCCTTTTTTTAAAATTCATAAAGCCCTAAACAAGTCTATAAAGTTTCCAAACCCAGAATGGATCTCTTGGATGAGAGTGAGTTGTTTTCTTTTTCCTTATTTTCTAAGTAATTATTTCAAATTTTATTAGCAAATAGGAAATCTGTCCAGCTTCACTGTGGTATATTTATATGAGACATTAGACAATGATGCTTTTGAAACAGAAAAATGTTAATAAAAACACAAGCTGTCATCTTTTTCCAGAATGTGTGCAAGGGAGGATGTGGTTGCTATCACATAGTTTTTTTAAAACAGTTTTTCACTCTGAATTCATTCATTGGCTGTTGGAGTGTACTGCAGGGCATCCTTGGCCAGGGCAGGCATTCGCAAGGAGGATATTCTAGCTCTGAAGACCACAGTGCCTACTGGGGCCTGGCAGACCCCTCAGCTGAAGCCAGCTCATCCAAGATGTAAGTGCTCACTGCTCCTTTCCAAAGTTCACCATATTTTGGCAGATCCTTCACAAAAGACATTTTCTCACCCTGGGAACTAGGTTTGGTTATGGTTTTTCACATCCTGGAGCCCAGCTCAAGTTATAATTTGGATTGGTGTTCAAAATAGGCCATGTAATATAAGCCAGAGCCCAGAAATGGCTGGATTCTGGCTCTTTTTCTGCTGTTCATGGAGAGTTTCTCATTGGCAGGAATATGCTCTCTTGGGCTTCAAGACCATCATTCTTTCAGGATGTGCATAGAGTACCAAAGTCTACTGAGTATGAAAAGCCATATTTACTATAGCACAGCTTAACAAAGGTAGACACAGAACCATCTCTATGCCAGGTCTGTGCTGCCAGACTTATAGATATCATCCCATGAAACTTTCCCAAACCCTATAAAATGGGCTCTACTGGTCACCCTATTTTCAGTTGATTGAAGACTTAGAGGACATTCTCCAACCTCATATAGCTGGTAAATGATTGGTCTGAGCTAAGTTGAGACTGGAAGAAGCAAGTGAGCCCTCAGGTCAGCTGTCAAAAGGGAGGGTGCTGGTGACTCATAAATGAACTCTACCTACTCAGGAAGTTGAGATCTGAGGAATGAAGTTCAAAGCCAAATCAGGTAGTAAAGTCTGTCAGAGTCTTATCCCCAACCAATCAGTAAAAACCCAGAAGTGGAGCTGTGACTCAAATGGTAGAATATCAGCCTTGAATGAAAAGCCAAGGGAGACCATGAGGTTCTGGGTGCAAACCCCAGTACTGGCACCAAAGACAAAGAAAAGGGGAGAAAGGGAGGGAGGGAGAAAGTGAGAAAGAAAGAAGGAAAGGAAGGAAGGAAGAAAGGAAGGAAGGAAGAAAGGAAGGAAGGAAGGAGAGAGAAAGAAAAGGAGGGAGAGAGAAAGAGAAGGAGAAGAAAGAGAGAAAGAGAAGGAGAAGAAAGAAAGAAAGAAAGAAAGAAAGAAAGAAAGAAAGAAAAGAAAGAAAGAAAGAAAGAAAGAAAGAAAGAAAGAAAGAAAGAAAGAAAGAAAGAAAGAAAGAAAGAAAGAAAGGAAGGAAGGAAGGAAGGAAGGAAGGAAGGAAGGAAGGAAATGTAAAAGGGAGCCAAAACTCAGTAATTAGGATAAAACAGTATTTAGTACAATATGAAATAAAATTAATTTAAAAGTACTAAAATACACTAAATATCAACATTTTAAAATAAACAGGTTTTGACTTTTTACTTATTGGATTCAAGCTCACTCACCTGACCCCAGTTTCAGCCCTGTTGTATCCTGTGACTGCCTTGGCTGAGATTTGAACCTGAGTCAGGTGGAGACCATGGCCCATGCTGGTACACACTTCTCAGCAGGACTCAGCTACCTCCTCTCCTAGTGAGTACATGCAATGCACATCAGTTATTTTTCAGCAATGAAGTGATTCATTTACTCTACTTGCTGTAAAGGGCATATCCTGGCTGGCTGGAGCAAGTATGCCGGTGAGAAATCACATGAAGTGCCCTCTGATCCTTGTCGTTGGGCAAAGAAACTTCTGCTAGAATGAATCCTAGTGTCCCTGTGAAAATAAAGCATTTTTGCTTTCCTGAAAATACTGTGACTCAATGCAGATGGATCACAGATCCCCTGACACTGACTGTTCCCTCTCTACTTCTGTCATCACAAATCCATCTCTGATTCCTGTGATCTAGCCCTTGTGCCTCTCTCTTACAATGATTCGTATGATTACACTGCGCTTATAAATCCAAGAAACCTCTACTTCAAGATCCTTAACCCAATCCCATCTGCAAAGTCCTCTTTGCCATATAAGGTGCCATATAAGGTGACAGTTTGGGAACAGCCATCTTTGGAAGACCATTATTATGCCTATTGTACCTTTGTTGTGTATTAATTTGAAGGAAGGTTATTGCCTTTCAATATATTTTTAGGTGACCCTGCTTGGTAAGGCTTTGAATCCATTACCTACAAATGATGTGAGGTTTTTTTCTGTGTTTCCTAGACTAACTTGCTGAGTCTCCAACATTACCCATCATTACAAATCACCGAGTGGTGTGTGTGTTGGGGGGGAGTGGGAGAAAAAATGAGGGAGGGGGTAACAATGTTCAACAAGGAATGTACTCATTACTTTATGTAACTGTAACCCCTCTGTACAACACCTTTACAATAAAATTGTTTTTAAAAAAACGGACAAAAAAAAATCACCCCAGGAGCTTGTGAGAACAAATAGATGAACACATATACAGAGTTTCTGATTCAATTTATCTGCACTGGGGCCTACAGATTTATATTTCTAGATGCAATATTTTAAAAATGTGTTCCCCAAATCTTTGGCACTCCAAAGTAAAAGTTTAGTTTAGTTCAGTTTAGTTTCCTCCCCTTGAGTGTGGGCTAGATTCAATGACTTGTTCCTAACTGTAACCGTTCCAGAAGACTTGGAAGATCCTGTGCTCTGTCCTTCAGGTCATGGTCTTTGGGGAAGGCAGCCTTCATATCTAGGGGAAATGACACTTCCTACCAACAACATCCAGTAAAAATTTTCCATCCCTGAGAATGAGTTTCACTGGAAGTTGATCCTTCAACCTCAATCAAGCCTTCAGATGACTACAGCCCTATGTCAGGGAGACATCTTGATTTCAGGCCTCTGAGTCCCAAGTCATGATCTCCCACCAAAGTTCTACATTCCTGACCCATAGAAATTGTGAGAAGTGTTTATTGATGTCTACAGCCACTGAGTTTGGGCAGTAATAGATAACCAAAGTGCCAGGTAAAGCAAATGCCGTTGGTCCAGGGACATACTTTGAGAACCTCTGCTCTGAGATGAATGCTATGGGAGACCCGGATTTCTCCTTGCTTGCTGAACTGCATTAGGGAACTGGAGGAGGGTAGATATTCTCTGACTATCATGTACTCCATATTCATTTTCTATTTTCTGCAGACATATTCAGTTACAGCCAGTTGCTCTTCCGTGGAAGTGTTTTTACTGGGAAGAATAACAATAATATGTCAAATGATAGCTGGAATCCAGAAGCCTGTTTCTGTTGACTTGGTTATAAAAAAATGTTCTTCAAATGGGTGAAGATCCAGACAGGTTTAGGATGTAGAGGAAATGATTAAAAATGATTCCATCTTTCTCTTTCACACACTTTTAAATCTGGACATGAATGAGATGAGGAAAGAAAGAAAATAAAATGCTTGACAAGGAGGGGAAAGTTAGCACTGGAGGCCAGGGGAGCTCGAGGGTGTCCAGCTGTGAGATAATTAGAACCTGAAGCTGTCTTCAATGTGTCAGAGGGACCGTTGCTGAGCCAGCAGTAGAGGAAATGGGAGTTTACAAAAATTCTTTGAGACGTTCACATGAACCAAATGGACGTACTTCCTGTCTGGTTCTCCCCAAAGATTAGCAGATTCTTTGACAAAGATGATTTTCGAGGAGATTCAGCTTTTGTTTACCATTCAAATTGGCAAACAGGTGCCAAGAAAGGCAATGGGGCTTCAAGAGTTGTGGGAAGGAAAATGGTAGAGAAGGCAGAGTGCCACAGGGAGAGCATGAGATCATGAGAAATGGAGCAGCAAGATGCTGGGTCTGCAAGATGTGCTGTCTCCAATTTGGGCAGTGCCAAGAAAAGCTGGCTAAGCAAACCCATGTTCATGAGCCCCATTATGGCTGATGGGGCTTTTCTGGCTTTTCCATTTATTTTATAGAAACAACATCTGACATGTGATTCCATTTATATGAAATTCTCAAATATGTAAGCTAATCTGCAGAGACAGAAAGGAGAAAAGTGATGGGCTCCGGCCAGTGTTGGTGGGAGAGATGACTGCAAAAGGATATGTGGGAATATGGGTGATGGAAATGATCCACATTTAGATTGTGGTAGTGGTTATGAATGTCTATGCATTTGAACCATACATTTACAATGGGTATCTTTCATTGAATATAAGTTATGCCTTAATACTTTTGATCTTCAAATAATATGACATATGAGAAGGCCTCAAGTGAGTTTTCAGTGTTGGTCTGGCAAAATAAGAGTCATGTGGTAAGAGAAGAATTGGACTTGGTCATTGAAGCACAAGGAATGAAGCAGAACAGATGTATTCACACTATAGGAAGCAGATTTAGTCTACGTAGTTACTTAAGAACAGTCTTGCTCTTTCCTGAAACTATACTGAAGCTTTAATCTGAGTTATTTTCCTTGATGTTTAGGAAACTTCCCAAAGGTAGCTGAGATCTGAGAATCATGGTTCAAAGCCAGTCAAGGCAGGAAAATCAGTGACACTCTTATCTCCAATTAACTACCAAAAAAAGGCTGGAAGTGAAGCTGTGACTCAAGTGGTAGAGTGCTATCCTTGAGCAAAAGAGCTCAGGGACAATGTTCAGGCCCTAAGTTCAAGCCCCAGGACCAGCACACACAAGACTGATAGTTTTAACTCTTCTTGAAAAGTAGATGGGACATATTAGTTATTGAACAGAATGGTTTATATTTAAAGTAATAGAAATTTTAACTTACAATTGCCTAGAAAGCAAACAATTCATCATGGCTTTATGTCTGGCTGGATCAAAGTGCTAGCTCTGTTTTTCTTTGATTTCCTAGTTGGCTTAGCTCTTAAGGTTCAATCCTAAGCAAAGACTATAATTAATGTAGGCTTTGCATCAACATATTTACAAAGCATGCAGAAGAAGGGCATTCTTTTCCTTCCCTATTCAAGCCACATGTCTTTCTCTGAGCCAACAAGTAGTATTCTGACTGACATCAGAGCAATAAGGCCCACTCTGGATCATGGATATATCAATCCACCAAATCAAAGGTGGCTCCACCCAGTGGGAGAGAGAGAGGATGGGTGTTTGCCAAGGGGAAGGGAGCACCCTACCACTGTCCCTCCACCATAAACAACCAGCTTTCCCGCTTTCCTTTCTCTAAGTGTTCATGAACAATTTTCGGATGTTCACTTAAGACACGAACATGAAAATTACACGAATATTTATTGCTATGGTTAAAAGATACCTGATCCAATAACCTGTGTTCCTTTCAAAATTAAATTCCTCTTGTCTGTGGCAAAGAAAATTATGACACCAAAGTTCTGTTTACACTGATGCTTTTAGTCAGTGTGAATTTTGCTCTTAAGAATAAATACCTTGCTTAAGTGACCTTTAAGAAATAATAAGATAAGAGAACATTACTAGGTAACAAAAATCAACCCACTGAGGAAACCGAGGTTCAGAGAAATGAGCAAATTTCCTGCTGCTGATGTCCATGTAAATCATGGCATCAAAATTTAAGTCTATCTTGAATTCTGGTTTTCTCCCCAGAAAACATATATCTCTGTTAAGGGAAAACCAAAGAACATCCATTTTAGCTGGGTGTAGTGGCTCACACCTGTCATACCAGTTACACAGAAGGCTGAGATTGAGAGAGTATAGTTCTAGGTTGGTTAGCCCAGAGCTGCACTCCCCACCAAAAATCTTGTAAGGCACCATCATGATGGAAAGCTAGTGTAGTAGCATTCATTTGTCATCTTCAATATAGCAAGAAGCATAAAATAGGAGAAGCATGGTCTAGGCACTGGTTAGGAAATATAGCAAGACTATTTCCAAATAACTACCAAACAAAAAGAGCTAGAAGGGGCATGGCTCTGCTGAGCAACTGCCTAGCAACTACAAGGCCCTTAGTGTGAACCCCAATACAAATAGCAATGACAACAAAACAAAAAGAACGGAAAAAACTCATTTTATGCTCTTCAGCATACAATGATATAATGTTTACCTTAATGGGTAAACTTGATTGGGCCATGATATCAAGATATGTGCCGTCAAACTCTACTCTGGAAGTTTCTGTGAGGGTTTGGATGAGATTATTTATAGGTGAACTCTGGGTAAAGCAGATTTCCCTCTATAATGACATAATGGGCCTCATCCTGTCACTTGAAAGCTTGAATAGAATTAAAGGTTGACCTCCCCTGAGCAAGGAAAATTAGCTGGTAGATTGCTTTTAGAATTTATCTGAAAGCACTGTTCAAAAGAAATATACTCAATATCTGACTTATGTAACTGCAACCCCTCAGAATATCATCTTTATAATTTAAAAAAAGAATTTTTCCGAAAGATCAGTTCTTTTTGTTGACTAGAAGTTTGTATCTGGACTTGAGTGTAACTCTCCTAAGTGTCTAGCCTACTGACATTCTCCTGCCTGGTTTTGAACTTTCCAGGACTCCACAATCGTGAGTCTGTTGTCTGTCTCTCCTACTGTTTCTCTTTCTTTGTAGATTCTGGCTAATCTAGATGGAATCGAGACCCCACAGAGATGAACATTGTAACATTTAAGAACTGGATTGTTTGGCTTGTTATTATTATATATGTATAATGACCTACACTAATACTTGTGACTTGAAACAACAACCTTGGTATTGTTTGTCATGGTTCTTCAGCTAGGACTTGGCTCAGCTGAATGCCTCTTCTGCTGGTCCTCTTAGAGATTACTTGTATGGGTGCTTTCTGCTGGTCAGTCTTCTGGTGCTAGGCTCAGTTGACAAGATGTAATGGCTGGACTGCCCTCTTTCCACATAGTCTCAGGATCTCTCCCCTTGATTGACTTCTGTGAGTACCTTCCAGTGCCTCTGCACAGTCTCACAGAGTAGATCGATTTCTTACAGAGAAGCCATGGCACCCAAAGGTGCAAAAGCAGTAGCTGCAAGGCTTTCTTAAGAGTAAAGCATAGAATTAAGGTAAATGCCATCATAGTATTGATGAAAACAAATGAAGTCCAGATACAGAAGGAAGGCACTTCCCAAGAGCATGATTAATGCAAGATCTGGTTGATTGAGCACTATGACCTTATTTTATTTTTAACACCATAGTTGGGCTACCATTATAACAATTTATCCATCAGCTCTGTCATCACATAAAAGAAGGTGAGGTCCACCAACTTAAAAAACAATCTTTTGGGGCTGGGAAGGTGGCTCAGTGGTAGAGCGCTTGCCTTGCATGCCTGAGCCCTGGGTTTGATTCCTTAGCACCACATAAGCAAAAAGAAAAAAGCTGGAAGTGGTGCTGTGGCTCAAGTGGTAGAGTGCTAGCCTTGAGCTGAAGAGCTGAGGGACAGCGCCCAGGCCCAGAGTTCAGGCCCCTTTCACCCCCAGAAAAATCTTTTGCTAGGTGCTGGTGGCTCACACCTGTAATCCTAGCTACTTGGGAGGCTGAGATCTAAGGATCACAGTTCAAAGCAGCCAGGGCAAGAAAGTCTGTGAGACTCTCCAATTAACTACCAGAAAACTGGCAGTGGCACTGTGACTCAAGTGGTAGACTGCTAGTCTTGAACAGAAGAGCTGAGGGACAGCGCCCAGTCCCAGATTTCAAGCTCCACAACTGACAACAAAAGAAAAAAATTACAACAACAACAACAAAAACAATGACTTGGAGAGGCTAATGGAAAGCCAGCTTGAGGAGACAGATTTCCCGACTGGCCTACAGACTCAATCTCATTAATTCTTAGTGGAATTGGTTCTTTCTACTTTCTCATTAGCCCACATTATCATCATCATCTCTATATATATCATTTTCCTTTCCCAGCTCAGAGTAAGTTGGTGATTCTATGCCATAATTGATTATAGTCAGATCCTCACTAAAAATAGGAATAAAGGATTGATGAAGTTAACCTGACCCTTCAGACAGGCCATATCCTATATTAGATATGAACATCTTCATCTTATCACTCTAGTAATCAGGTGGAAGCTGGAGGTTGGGGAAGTTTATCCTAAGGTAGCCTTAGCTTTCTGTTTGGCTTTGGTGTCCAGGCTCACCTGTCTGCTGCTGGCAGTGGAACTAGGGATAGTTTGTAATTCCCAGATGAGTCACACAATTATGTAGAAACAAATATCCTCGTAGAACCCCCTTTGAAGGTCACCAGGAACCTCAAGAGACTGCTGATGGCCAAGACAGAGTAGGACAGATGGACGATGCGGTGTTCACTGGGGTAGATTATGGGAAATCACTGTGGGGGAAGAATGTGACATTCCAGGCAGCCCAGGTGGTCAAGTAACTTGCCCAATCAAGCTTTCTCTACACCTACAGCTGCCCCAGACTCAGCTGGACCTCTTGAGCACTCAAGCCTTGAGGTATACAATGCAACAGCACCAAGTGGTGTCAACAACCTCCTGACCAGCCTGAAGTTGCAATGCCACCAAACCTTATGGGTTTCTGGAGCAACACATTACTGGTAGTTCTGTTCATATCTTCCACCCACATGTGTTTTACCTTTCCCATCTTGTTTCCTCATGGTGTGGGGACTGAACCCAGGGCCTTGTGCATGCTTGGCAACCACTTTACCATAAACTATATCCCCAGCCTTCGCCTCTCCATCACACAAAGCACTTGCACTGTTGTCTGTGTTTTCTGTTTCTTTTTTTTTTTTTTTCAGTGTGAGGTGTGACAGCAAAACTGGCATTTTTTTCTTTATTCACAGTTTCACAGGTTAAAAAAGATTTGTTCTCACATCTTAGCAACCTCAATGTACTTATTTTTCTTATGAAACAGAATTTTTACCTTTTTTTTTTTTGCTTAAAGAAAACCACGACTACCTTCTCTGGTGTATCTGCTTTGCAGCACCACTAATTTTTCAGTAGGGGAACATTACTAAATAAATCAAGGGTTTGCTGAATAGAACAAGCATCGCAACACTGCCGCATGTAATCTAGTAAGTGAGGCAGTTACTTAGTGAAGGGAAGGCAGGTAGTATATACTAGACAAAAGGAAAAGATTCACAGCCTGGAGAGGATGGAGAAGCAGAGAGCTCAAGATTTTACCATGCTACTCAGAACAGCATGTGTTCTAAATCATACAAATTATTTATTTGCAGAACTTTCTATTTAATATTTTCATGCTATGGTTTCTTTTTGGAACATTAAACCTCAGAGAAAAAAGGGGTTATTGGTACAGATTTCAAACCATTCCTTGGCTGTTAGGGGAAGAAGATGTAGGTTTTTCTCTTTACGCCAGTTTCAGCAACAAGGTCTAACATGACATGAAATGAACAGGCCTTCAAAAGAAGAGACCAGGTGCCAGTTTGCCTATACATCCATCCACACAGGAATAAATACGTCCACCCAGCACTCTTCCCTCTGTGTGCTGTAGAGGGGAAGACGCAGAAAGGAATCAAGCAGAACATTTTCCCGAGAAGCTTCCAGGCCAAGTGTGGATATGACATGGGCTACCAGAGTCCAGCCTGGTTTCAGGACCGTGAAAGAGGCAGAAAAGTCTAGAAGGAGTACTGGAAAAGGTAAAAATTGATACTAAGACCTGAATGCTCATGTCTCCCCAAATCATACACTGAAACCTAAGTGCCAACCTGCTGGTTCTAAGGGAGGACCTTAGAGAGGTGGTTAGCTTATAGGGGAGAGGCCCCCAAGAATGAGGTTCGTGTCCTTATAAAAGAAGGCCCAGAGAGGTACCTTTGCTTCTTTACCACAGGAAGGCAAAGAGGTGGCGCCATCCACGCTTCTTCAAACAGGCTCCCAGGCACTAAATCTGCCAGCCCATCGAGCTTAGACTACCCAGATTCCAGGATGTGAAGAAATAATTTCCTGTTGTTTATAAGCCACCTAGTTTATGACAGTTTGTTGCAGCAGCACAAATGGACTAAAACAGTTGGGAAGATCAGCTGTGGTTGTCAGGTGAAGGTATGGGCAGGCTAAAACCATGCTGTGTGGCTCGAATGAGAGAAACAAGCACATGCCTTATACTTCTACTGTCCTCCACCTTTCTGTCTCACCCGACCCTCACACCATTCTCAGCAGTGAGTAGTCTTCTGATTATGACCCTCAAGGCCTGGAGAGGTTAAGTGATCAGTCTTGGGTCACACAGCCAGTTCAAGGCAGTACTGTTTCTTGTCACATCATCAGGGCTACAGAGAGCCCAGAGCAGGAGATTAGAAGGGGGTGTGTAGCATGACACCCAGAACGGGCATCCAGACAAATCCAGAAAGCCAAAGGGCCTTGAATGTTGAAGACAGTCCACTGGGCAGGTAGCCGAGAGTGGCTAAGACCTCCATCATTAGCTTCAAGGCAGCTGGCCCTTCCCCTCCCCAGACTGCAGCACCTGCTTAGCAGAGCAACAGGCAAAGGAAATGCAAGGGTCTCTCAGCATCACCTCATACAGGAAGCTCTGCCAAATCCAGCACCCTGGTCACCATGGTGACAAACAGAGGGCAAACAGCACTGAACAGGACAAAGACTGAACATACACAGTACCAGGCCGCCCACAAGCCAGGCCAGGCACCACACCAAGCATTCCAGCAGGACCTCTGTCAGTCAGGTATAAAGATCATGAGCACAGTATTTCACATTCACGTCTGAGCTATGGCCTCCACTCTGTAATTTCCCCCAGAGATACCCAAGCAACACAACCCTTCTGACAGCAGGAACATGGAATAAGGGCCAAGCTCACAGCTGCACAGAATCTAAGCTGTCCTGAGGCAGGATTTTCATCTGTGCTGCTCAGCCATGTAATTCAAGCCTGCTGCACAGTGCCAGGCGCGTGGTGGACATGTAATAAATATTTGTTGAATGAAGTAGGGAACCATACAGCCACCATGAGATGCAAATACTGCACTGGCCAAACAGCTCACTCCCACACACTGTTCTTGTGGTTTGAAACTCAGTTTTCCTTACTAAAGCATAATTAGTAAAGCCTCTTAATCATGTCAGTTTAAATATCAGGTGATTGGTCAGTGAGCCCCATCTTGGCACTGTCTGTTTTGACACTGAAGGTGAGGGAGGAAGGCGACATATTTATTGGTCCTAGAAAGCAGCTGGCCCCAGGGAGACCTGGTCCAGCTGGCTGGTCCCCATCACTTACCTCTAAACAGCTGCACAGGCTCACCCTGGCCTTCCCGTTTAACCTTACATAATGTACTGCCCCTCCCCTTCGTGACACTGACGGATGGATCCTGACGGGGGTTTTCCTCCTCTCCATGTCATATAATTAACATTAAGAAATACAAGCCGGAAGTGGCACTGTGGCTCAAGCAGTAGAGTACTCGCCTTGAGCTGAAGAGCACAGGGACAGCGCCCAAGCCCATGGTTCAAGCCCCACGACTGACCAAAAAAAGAAAAAGAAAAGAAAAAGAAAAGAAATACAAGCCAAGTGCTGGTGGCTCATTCCTGTAATCCTAGCTACTCAGGAGGCTCAGATCTAAGGATCGAGGTTCAAAGCCAGTCCAGCCAACAATTGCTTGAGACTCTTATCTCTAACTAAACAAAGAAAAAGCCAGACATGGAGGTATGGTTCAAGTGGTAGAGTATGAGCCTTTAGTGGAAGGAAGGAAGGAAGGAAGGAAGGAAGGAAGGAAGGAAGGAAGGAAGGGAGGAAGGGAGGGAGGGAGGGAGGGGAGGGAGGAAGGAAGGAAGGAAAAAACAGAGTGTGAGAGGGAGGGAGGGAGGAAAGGATGGAGGGAAGGAAGAAGGGAAGGAGGGAGGAGAAAGGAAAGGAAAGAAAAAGAAGACAAGAGAAATACAAATATTGTATGTCCAAGTAACCATGAGCCTAGGCTCAACTTGAAATGAGAAATACTCATGAGCATTAGAGAGAATTTCTCCCACCTTGGTGTTTTCTTAGACTTGTACCATCTGTTCAACGAGTTTGTTTTGCTCTCTAGATAAATGAGGAGCCAAGAGGTGTTTTTCTGATTGTGAATTCTTGACATTTTTCTTCAGGCTTCTAAGTAAGCAATGTTAACACTGCCTGTCTCCTCTGGCACTGCTCAGGACTGTTTAATGAGTAATAGAATACCAGATCAGGGGGTCAGAGGGGCCCCAGAACTCACCTGATACGTGAGTTCACATTTTTTTTTTTAGACAATGGAGCCCTTCACTTTCCAGTATGAGCTTGCCCTGAATATAATCGATCATATTGCACGAACAAACTGGCCAGGTTATGGATGAAGTCCTCTGCCTCTGCACCCTCCTACCTTCCTTCTGGCTCTCAGTCCACATGTCTCAGGAATATTCTCTCAAGCTTCAGAGGTTCAGAAACATTGGTCTAAATTAACCCCTAGATCTTTACTCTTTAGCAAAGGCCCAGGTTGGCAAAGGAACTCATTCAAGGTCACACCTAAGGTCACAGAGAGAGAGAGAGAGGTAATAACCAAGCTGGGGTCAGGACTGTGAGCTTTGACTCTTGAGTTTCACTCCTTGGGATCTGTTGCCAGCCTCAGCCTCCTTTCTAATGAATTCTAATGAACTAAAAACACACCTGCCTGGGACAAGTGCTTGAACAGAATGTTCCTCACCTGGCCCGAGGGCTCCGGGCAGTGATTAGGCAAGTATATACATGCTAATGATCACATCTGTGTTGCTCTGTAGTTTTGAGGAAGACAACTTTATGATCTACAGTTTGAGGATCAGGTGCCCTTTGCCCATCCTAGTTGAGACATGAAGACAGGAACCCATAGTCATCAAAATGTGCTCTTCAACTGCATAAAACCAAACAAAATGAAATAAAAACAAACCAATCTTCTTGTCCGGATCAGAGACACAGCTCAAAAATAACACCCTACTTGGGCACCGGTGGCTCACACCTATAATCCTAGCTACTCAAGAGGCTGAGATCTGAGGATCACAGTTGGAAGCCAGCCCTGGCAAGAAAGTCCATGAGATTTTTTTTAACATATTTTTTTAATTGTAAAGATGCTGTAAAGAGGGGTTACAGTTAAATGAGTAAGGTAATGAGAACATTTCCTATTAAGCATTGTTACCCTCTCCTTTGTTTTCCCCCTACTATCCCTTCCCTCCCACCTTCCCAACTCCTCTCCCTACCCCTACCTGAAGTTGTAAAGTTCATTTTCAACACAGATTCTTGTACATCTCATTTTTACAATGGGTCATCCTATATACTTGTTTCAGCATTTTGTTATTTCCCTTTCCCTGTCTAAATTAGAAAAAAATGTATATACAAGATGCAGGAACTTGGAATCAAATATAGTGACAACAGGGGTTATACCATAGGGTGAAGAACATACAAAAGAAAAAAAATCACATAGTACATTTAAAACAACAACAACAAAGAAAGACCTCTGTGTCCATATCTTGGAATTTGTTTTGTTTAGCATCATCTTATATGGTCATACGTACATAGCTTTTGACCTTTTCTGCTTGTCTGGTAAGATTATCTTAGATGTATACTAGTTGTTGCAAATAAGGGAAACCATGGGACCTATGTTTCTTTGGGTCTGGCTTACTTCATTTAATAGATTTTTTCAAAGTCTTTTCATTTCCTAACAAATGGGGTGATGTCATGTCTTATCTCCAATTAATTACCAAAAAAGATGGAAGTGGAGCTGTGGCTCAAGGAGTAGAGTGCTAGTCTTGAGCCAAAGATGCTCAGGGACAGTGTTCAAACCCATGCCTGGCACAAAAAATAAATCTATCTATCTATCTATCTATCTATCTATCTATCTATCTATCTATCTATCTATCTATCTATCTATCTATCTATCCATCCATCCATCCCCCTAGAGGTCAAGTTTGAGACAAGAGCTTAGACAGACCAAAGGATTGGGCTGGTTCTATGAGCCACTCCCCATACTCCAATTACATTGCCCATAAAGGAGAGAGCCTGTCCATGTTGAGCTAGAAGCTTCCTTCCAGCCCCAGCATGCTAACAGCCTAAAAGGCAGGGAAAAACAAATCTGTGCTCCTCTGCCTGGTGAAGAAGTCCTGTTTATCACAGTATAATGGATGAGGTTTGCCCTACAGCCAATCTGTAAAGCCCGGAAAGAATAAATGCTTTGCCATGCACTGGTAGCTCATACCTGTAATCCTAGCTACTCAGGAAGCTAAGATCTGAGGATCTCAGTTCAGAGCCAGCCTGGGCAGACAAATCTATGAGATTCTTATCTCTACTTCCCAAAAGAGCTTGAAGTGGAGCTGTGGCTCAAGTGTTAGAATGCCAGCCTTGAGCAAGAAGACTAAGGGACAGCACCCATGCTCTGAATTCAACCCCAGGAGTAGCACCTAAAGAAGAGGAATAAATACTTTGAAAAACATTAAAAAAAAACCACTAAAGAAGTATATCCAATCTCCAAATAGCCCTGTTTCAAAAGCTTATGACATTCTCCTTTCTCTATTGTGTTTCTCCTGCATTTTAACTGCTTGAGAGAGGTTGACCATATAGAGCTGGAGCCCAGTATTTTTTTTTTCTGATCCCTTTTCCTGTCTGCGTTATTTCAGCTGATAGCCTGGTGCCAGGGACTGAAATGGGAAGCTTATTCTCAGTGCCCCCCCCTCCTTACCCTTCTCCCCATTTTGCTCCCCCCTCCTTCACCCTCTCCCTGGGGAAGGTCACATGGAGTCTTTGGCTGGAACACTCAGTGGTGCTCCGAATTTCTAAACACTTGTGGGCTTTATAGTGGCTGCCGGGGAGAACAGGGAGTCCTGGCTCAGGCCAGGTTCTGAGCGACAAGATGGGAGCCTTATTAGGTCATCCAGCCTGCAAAGAGTGTTGGCCTCTTTCTTCTGCTTGCTTGGTCCAGGAGAATGCAACTCCTGACTTGACCATCTGAGAGGACTTTGCCTTCCTCTGAAGAAAAACCAGGGCATCTAACTCCTCACCAAATCCAGACAGAAAGCCCCATGAGTCTCCTCGCACCCATCCTCCTCAGCTCCTGGCGTCTTGATTTTTTTTTTCACCCACGGTTCAAATATTCTTTTTCATTCCGTTTGTTGGGTTTTTTGTTTGTCTCCATTCTTTGCTAAAATACAAACTCCTGGAGGAGTTTGGCTCATGTGAATATCTCAAGTGCAGTTTTAATAAATATTTAGCAAATGATCTTGTTACACACTAAGACAATCCTGGAGCATATAGTCCCCTTTCCTGTGCTCCATGCTTTTCCTTCTCAGCCATTTCTTTTACTTTTTTAAAATATATATATACTTTTATTGTAAAAATACTGTACAAAGGGGTTACAGTTTTATGAGTAAGGTAATGAGTACACTTCCTATTGAGCATTGTTACCCTCTCCTTTGTTTTTCTCCTACCATCCTTTCCTTCCCCCTCCTCAATTTCTCTCCTTCCCCCCCTGCAAAGATGTAAAATTCGTTTTCAACATAGTGTCTTGTACAAAACACTGTTACAATGGGCCAACCTGTATCCTTAGTTCAGCATTTTGTTATTTTCCTTCCCCTCCCCAAATTAGAAAAATGTATATATAAGATGCAAGGCACCGGAATCAAATACAATAAAAACAGGGGTTATACCATGGGGGAAGAACATATAAAAGAAACAAAAAAAAATCACACAGTGTACTAAAAGTACATTAAAAACAACAGCAACAAAGATAAAACCTTTTGTGTACCTATCTTGGGGTTTATTTCACTGAGCATCATCTTATATGGTCATATGAACATAGCTTTTGACCTTTTCTGCTTGTCCTAGACATATACTAGTTCTTGCAAATAAGGGAAACCAGGGAACCAGGGACCTACTTTTCTTTGAGTCTGGCTTACTGAATATAATTTTTTCCAAGCCTTTCCGTTTCCTAACAAATGGGGCGGTGTCATTCTTTGTGATAGAGGTGTAGAATTATATTGTATATATATATATATATATAATTTTCTTGATCCATTCATCTACTGAGGGGCATCTGGGTTGGTTCCATATCTTAGCTATGGTAAATAAACATAGTTGTGCTGGGAGCTTTAGTATGGTCTTGTTTGTGATCTTTTGGATAAATGCCCAGGAGGAGTGAGATTGCTGAGTCATAGGGGAGCTCTATGTGGAGTCATTGGAGGAACCTCCATACTGCTTTCCAGAGTGGCTGAACAAGTCTACACTCCTACCAACAATGCAGTAGGGTTCTCTTTTCCCAGCCATGTCTACAGAATCACTTATGTTCATGCAGACAGGAAGAGAGCCACCCATTCTCTATTGTATCTGGCAGGGGATAGTCTGCCATCATTTTCTTGGGCTAAGAAAATCCTTCACCCATCTACCTCATGCCATGAGAAAATGAATTCCCAGCATCTATGCATGATTGTTACAACTTAAGCAGACTCAGAATGTATTAGCAAGGCAGCCATGAGCAAACAGGCCCAACTCAGAGAGCCCCATTTTGATCCATCCCTGGCCTCCCACCTGAACCCCAAGTTCTTCAGAGAATCATCAAGCCTTAGAGCCTCTGCCAAACTGAGGCACAAGTGCTTAATAATGCTTGAGGTATTGCCTTTGCTTTCAACAAACAAGGTCAAGTCCAAGGAGTGAATTCTTGGTGCTCAAATGTTTGTTCGCATCTAAGAGGGAAATAGAGGCTAGTCCACCAGACAGCCTGAATCTTTCAACTAAGAGCCCACCAACTTCTAGCACTGGACCTGCGATTAAAAAAATAATAATTTGTTTTCTTATAAAAATAATATGTCTTATCAAAAATGTTAAGTTATAAGATTCTAATTTAAAAATTAAAGCATTTAAACAATGCTTTAATTTAATCCCTGTTCATGGACACAGAATAGACACTAAATAGATGCTGTGGGCCAAACACACTTCTGGGCCAGTACCTGTTAATGTTGTGACACAGATAACTGAGTTTGGCTTTGGTACTACATAAGCTGTGTTCTTCACCCTCCAGCCAATACCTACCATTTTGCTGTGGGAACTATAGTCTCCAACACCGCATTTACTTAACCATGGAAAAGGCTGAAATTTAGGAAGATGAAGCTATTTTACAGCTTTGAAATATTTTCAGAGATGTGTTTATACCTGGAAGAGAAATAATTGGAGCCAGAATTAGAACCAATTTCTGTGGAGAAGTTTTTCCTAGTCAATAATGGATAGTAGAAAGGAGAGGATTTGAGGCATAGATTAGAGTACGAGTAGAAACCAAACAAAAGAAGTAAAGAGGGAAGAGAGACACCAAAAATTAACCTCATTGTTTTTCCCTCCTGGATTATTTGTTTAGGTTGAGCATTCCTGATCTGAAATCCAAATTTCTCCAAACTCTGATATAGTTTAAGTGTTAATACAAGAGACCCAGAGTAGAAAAATCCATACCTGACCTAAGGTGATGGGGTATGGCTAAAATGAACGTGCACGAAAATATTGATTAGAATTACCTTTAGGCTACATATAGATTAAGTATGTATGAAACAAATTGGAATTTATGCTCAGATCTATCCCAGAGATAGCCCTTTGTATGTAAATATTCCAAAACCCAGGAAAGCACATCCTAAATCTCAAAAACTCCTGGCCCCAAGAATAGTTTGGCATTGTGATTTAGGTGTATTTACAAAGAATATACCTGGTGAATCTACCAGTCATTATGGTCCTTGTTAGCTGTGTGACCAGTGTATTTAAGATGTAGGAACTGGACTAGGTTCAATGGTTCTTCAGTGTTAATGTGTATCATTATTGGTCTGGAATGTGGCTTAGCGGTAGAGTGCTTGCCTAGCATTCATGAAGCCCTAGATTTGATTCCTCAGTACCATATAAATAGAAAAGGCCAGAAATGGCACTGTGGCTCCAGTGGTAGCCTTGAGCAAAAGAAGATCAGGGACAGCACCCAGGCCCTGAGTTCAAGCTCCAGGATCAGAAAAAAAAATTCAGGGTGAGATCATCCTTTGCCATACTTTTGCAAATCACCTCTAAGCATCTGGCAATATGACACATAGAAAGACACACAAGAAAAAGTAGTCACATTCTCAAGAAAGTTAGCCTCGTAAGTACTGGGGAATTATTTTTTATTTAGCTGTCCCTGCAGGCCCCCAAATACTCGAGATTTTTCTTAAGTTTATACAAATATATAAATTCTCCCGTTGTCTCTGAAAGCATTCACCTCACAATTAGTAGTGTCTTCATCCAAGGACCTGTGTATCTATTGTGAATTTTCCCCCCATTACTTTAGTAGAAATCTATTGGCAAGCTACCATTTATGACCTCAAAAGCCATCTGATTTTGATCAAATGTACTCTAGGGATGAAGAAAAGCCAAGGCAAACTTTTACAAGGTCAGCACAGATGGATCTTCGCAGGTGTCACATTGTATTTATGAAAAATAATAGAGGCACCAGTTCTAGAAAATGGCTAGTTTTTATAGCTGCCATGAGTTTTATGGAGAATGGGTATAAGAAGACAGCCCTTGGGCGATACCACCATCATCTGCTATGAATAGGGGAGTTTGCATGGTGCAGATGTTGGAAACATATAAAGAAGCACAGTCTAGGGAAAGCGAATAAGGATGTGGGCTCTCTGCACACCTGACCATGTGGAAAGTGAGTTAATTTTATTCCAGTTTCATTACAGTCAAATGAGGGCCTGTTGTTGCCAGTGTGAAAAACCAGAACCTCAGCCCAGGCACAACAAAGCTACTGATTTATTACAGACCTTTAAAACTAAAGGGGGAAAGTAATCTGATCCTAGGACCAGAGCCATCCCCTAGTTACTGTTAGGGCAGTAAACAGCTGTCTTCATGGTCTAATTTGATGAGCAAAACAGCTTGCCACACTGTCTAGAATTTTACATCACTAGGGAATCCGCCATTGTGGTTAGATATTACATCTCCTTGGATTCCAAAAACCTTCTCTGAAATATCCCTGAGTGGCCATTTCCAGGGATGAGAATTAGCTACCATATACGGCATAAATTCCAGAAAATTCTGCCCTGAGTTGAAGCCCTTTCCAGAATTTCCATTTATGCCCACTAACCTTACTCTCACAACAGAATATCTTAGTACCTTTTCCTCATGATGACCCTCAAATTTTAGAGAACAGCCAGCCAGTTCCTTTAAGTCTTTTTTCAGACTCAAGATCCTATATGTCTTCAGCTCATCATGAATGATGTAATGTCAAAGTCATCATTGTCATTGTGTGACCGATCTGATTGTTAAAACATAAAGACGCACACTAGGCACAATCCTCAAGAAGTGGTCTGGCAGGAAAGAACCAGCTATGGTTTGGATGTGGATGGCTCCACAAAGATTCACATGCTGGAATTAGACTCCCCAGCACAATAATGATGAAGGTGGAAGGACTTTTCAGAGATGAGTGAGTCATGACCATGGCTTTCCTTGTGAAGGACTCAAGGCTACTGTCTTAGAGTAGGTTAGGCTTCTTAGGTGTGGATTAGTTTCCACAACAGCACATTTTATAAAAGAATGGCCTCTCCCTGACATCTCTTTCTGCCATACTGTGATCCAGCCAGGGAACCCTTGACAAATCCCCTACCATTATGTCCCTTCTTTATAGACATCAGAATTGTTAGCCACATAAATCTCTTTTCTTTATCTATTGCCTAACATCAGGCATCCTGATATAGCAATATGAATTAGATGGGCAATGCTGGAACTGCTACTTCCTTCATGAATTTATTCACTTTACTTTTCTCGTGCATTCTAAGGCCTTACTTCTAGCTTGAGTTAACAATGCTATGCCATCATACAAACTTTGTATTTAACTAAAACCCCCAGGAAGTAGAGGTATGGTTCAAATCGTAAGGCACTAGTCCTGAGAGAAAATGTCAAGCAAAGCAAGAGCACAAGGTCCTGAGTTCAAGTCCCAGTAGGACAACAACAACAACAAAAATCCTTGAATTATTGTCACATAAATCCCCAATAAACCAGGTCTATACTAGTTGTATATACATTGTGAGTATGTGTGTGTGTGTGTGTGTGTGTGTGTGTGTGTGTGTGTGTGTGTGTAAAATTAATCTCCACTTCTTTTGTCCTTATGGTCTGTCAAGATTCCTTTGAATTATTTTTTGTGTGTGCTGATACTGGGGCTTGGACTCAAGAACTAGATTGCTTCCTTAGCTTTTTCTCTCAAGGCTGGCACAGTACCACTTAAGCCACAGCTCCACTTCTGGCTTTGTGGTGATTAATTGTAGGTCAGAGTCTCACACTTTCCTGCCCAGGCTGGCTTCAAACGGCAATCCTCAGATCTCAGCCTCCTGAGTAGCTAGGATTACAGGCGTGAGCCACCACTCCTTTTGAAAGTTGAGTCCTCTACTTAGCAGTCTTTCCTAGAGTCCTGTCATGTGTAAGGTGATAAAGGTTCCTTTCATCACCTGATTCTAGCTGATCATAAAATAACGAACCTAAACACATCATCAGAGATGACTGCCAGATAGAAATCCAGAGGAGCCATTCACACAGAACTCCAATCAGCGTGTGACCCTAAGAGCTGGCCCTCGGCCGGTCTCTTTCCCTGTATTACTCTCAAAAGAGATAGATTTTTTTTCCAAATTCCTAATAAAATTCAAGTAACTGAGCCTTATGCTCTCTGTTCTCTGCTTTATTGCTTTTCTAGCTGGCCAAGTGACCAGATTCTCCTACTCCATGGGACTTGTTATTGCAGGGCAGACCCTCTACCAGGCTGCCCATCACACCATTACCCACAGCAAGCCATTTTGTGACATTTTGTGGCTTATGAGGCCATCATTGGCTCATGCTTTTCACAAGCCACAGCTCAATGGCTCTGGCATTTTTGCATGCTTCCTTGTGCTGGGAAGTTCTTTCTCTTTTCCACCTTCTAAATGCAGGCTTCTTAGAGCGATCGCTCTGCAGTCATATAGCTCCCTTTTTTGCCTTGCTCCCTTTGCAATTATGCAACTCATTGAGATTATTTCTGACCAGTTCTACCCTCAATCCGAGCAGAAAGGAGCCCCTGGGTAGTAAAGAATTATCCTTAAGCAGCCTGGCCTTTACCCTCAACTCTTGAGAGATGATTTGTTTGTCTCAGGGTTGTAGCCTCAGGAGGGGGACTTTGGGACACAGAATGGCAGTTCCAACCTCCCCCACTCCTGTGTATGAGACCAGAGACTAAAGGTCAACCACATGGACCCTATGTGGTAGAGACCCAACAAAAAAGCTGTGGACACCAAGGTTCATATGAGCCTCCCTGGGTCGCAGGACTCCACTGTCCCAGCTAGAAAGAGGCAACTGTATAGACAAAGAAAGACTGGATACTTCGCATTTGGATACCCCCAAACCACTCCCTCCCCCCAAGAAAGCCCCCTAAAACCTGTACCCTATGCAGATCTTCCCACGATTGATTTATTTTCTAAAGTTAAATTACAAAAAGAAAAGTCCACAATTATAGACATGGTGTTTCCTTGGGTTCCAAGAGCCCTGCTAAAGTATTACTGAAACAAACAATAGTCCGGGGAATGGCTAGACTTGTCTGTAGCTGTTACTTGAACTAAGGAATATTCTGGGCACGTCCCCCAGACCTCGCAGTTTTCCCAACTCCTCTGAAGCCCTTATGGTAGGGAGATAAATGTTAGTGTCTCTTTCCTAAAACCAGAAGTCTGCAAAGCTGAGTGATTATAGCTCCTCTTCTCCCAGATTGTATTCCTGGCAGGATGGATGAATGCATTCTGGGGTGAGCATGGCTGAACCTCCCAGAAGTGCACAGTCATTCAGGAACAAGAAGGGCAAATGTTGGGAAGCAAACTAAGGGACAAAGTCTAGAAGCCAGAGAAAACTCTGATACTTCTGTATTCCAGTACAGAATTCCAAAGGCTTAAAAATTCTTCATTTGGATCTGGAGTTCAAGGCCATAACAAAGGCATGGTATTTTTTTTCTTCTTTTTCCAAAGCAGCAAGAGCAAACATATTTTCTTGCTTTTAATAGGTTGTGAACCTGATTTATAGCCTATACATATCCAGACATATGGCATATGTGTTTCTATTTGAACACTTGCCTCAAGGCCCTGAAATGTCAAGTGCTTGCCTGTTGCTGATTGCAGGAATTCTGTTTTTAGAGGCTGCTATCTGCTGATAGCATCTTTTAAAGGCTGCTAAAGGTTAACAAAGCATCACACCTACATTTTCTCAGACTAGCTTCTACTTTGTGTAATAAGCTGTTAAGATGGAATTTTATTTGTCTTGTTTTCTGCTGAAGCTCTAAGAGACAAAGAAGAAAATAATAACCACTATTCTCATATCCCAAAGTGAGGTGCTAGACTATGGCTTCAGGTTATCTACTGCTGCATACTAAACCAGATCAAATAGCATAGAACAACTCATTTGCTCAAACTTTCTTTGGCTTAGATATTGGTACATCATACAGAAAGAATTGCTGGCCTCTACCACTGATGTCAAATATCTTAGCTGGGGGCTGGCTGAGATGGCTCTCCCAGGTCCTATGACAAGGGTCTTCATTATTTCAGTATTGGTTCCTCTGCTCCCTTTGGTGCCCTTTCCACGGGGCTAACTTGGGCTTCCTCACAGTATGGTGGTCTGGGTTGTTAGCTTTCTTATGTCTTGGAGAAAGAGACGAAGATATCAGGGTGCTTCAGGGCACTGGTATAGCAATAATTCCACCAAGTCTGGCTGGTCAAAGTGAACCACAGGGTTAGCCAATGTTCAATGGGCCATGGCAGGAACAGACCCCACTTCTGCATGAGCAGAGCAGGGTTCAGGGATAGAGAAAATGATGGTGATGATGGTGACTACCTTTGGAGATGATTGAAAACTACTTGAGAAGAATTTGTCAAGAAACTGATGACTTTTTACAACCCTTACCTGTAAATCAACTAAAGTTTAAAGAAGTATTGGTTTAGAAATGAGAATCCTTGGAACTAGTTACTGGAGAACTAAGGTTCTTTTTCCTCCTACTCTTCTCCTTCACCTCAAACCTAGTAAGAGAGACATTGTAGTTTGCTCCATTTCTCAGCTTGGACTTCAGTGCTGTTTTAAAACACAGCCAGTGCCATTTGCTCACCAGCTGCACACACCATGGCTAAGAAGTGACAGTCTTTGGACACCGCAGCATTATTCACCATAACTCAAAGTGGAAGCAACCCAAGACTCCATGGGTGGACGAACAAAACAAGATGTGAGGAAAGTTTGAGCAGCTGAGTAGAGTTACCCAGCCAGTCAGAGGAGTCTTGAGCTTGATGCTTGGAGCCTTCAATGCTAGTGTGCAATATAAATTTCCTGCTGGGCTTCCTTCTTTGCTTATGGTTTGATTTCCTATTACACAACTGGGCCTGTGAGACATGCTAGTACAGTAAGATGAGCCTTTCATGAAAATCCAGCTCATCCTATGCCAGGAGCTGGCTCTGGGAATAGTCACATAGCCCAGGCTTACTGGACCACCAGCACCCAACACTCTCCAAATAGAAGAGACCCCCGAGAAGTGGCCAGGTCTTTCTGGCTTCAAGGAGTCCTTCTCATGAGGATGGGGTGAGCAGACAGTAATCATATGTTTCTCTCATGGAGCCTTCTTCAGTGGCAATGATGTATCCCACCTTTTAACCCAATCAAGTCTTTGGAACTTCATTTTTAGAAGCAGAAGTTTTCATTGTTTTGAGCGGTGTGTGTGTGTGTGTGTGTGTGTGTGTGTGTGTGTGTACGTGCGTGTGCACATGAGCATATGTATGTGTGTGTTGAACCCAGGGCTTCTCCCTCTCATTCAACTTTTTTCTGCTCATGGCTGGTGCTCTGCCACTTGAGCCATGCCTCCAGTTCATGTGTTTTGCCTGCCCAGGTTGGCTGTGAATCATGATCCTCCTATGTCAATCTCCTGAGTATCTAGGATCATAAGTGGGAGCCACCACACACAGAGAGGGTGCTCTGTGTCACCAAGTCTGTCTTCTGCAAGAGTGGAGGATGCTGCCTGATCATTCTGGGGCTGCCTACTCAGTGATAGGTTATATGTCCAGATTGTATAGATTGAGTACTAGGGATGGAAGACCACTGAGAATGTAGATTCCAAATATAGACTCTATGTATGTAGACTCTGCAGGCAAGAGGCTACTAGGATTCCACGTTCCAGGGTACTCTATGAGACTATTCAATCAGAGTCAAACAGCCATGGAGGGTGAAGGCAGGGCTCAGGAACGAAAGTTAAAGGCTGGTCTTTCCCATCTCAGTCTTGGTCTAGGTGGAGCCCTGGCTATATGCCTCTTTGTGCGGCTTCCCTGGTACTGAAAATCACAGGTCAGAATCCTTTGTAGGCTAGGCAAGGTATAGCTGACCAGACAATTCCATTCCACTATAGTGTAATTACTGGGAATAGAAAGTCCTTGGGGTTTGGGTTTAGCGCTCAGATGAAGGCTGACTCTTATGGAGTTGTCAGGAAATGAATAGATGGAGAACAAGAGACTTCCTTCTACTCGTAAATGGACCACAGAAGGCACGCAGAAACATATTCTCTGTGAATGTTTATAATCACTGAATCATTGTTTCTTTAATAAGATTCTCCTGCCTTCACTCATAATTCTTTCAGAAACTCATTCTCTGTCTCCTAACAATTTCAACTATGGCCCCAAATCTTTGATTCTGCGTCTTTAGGGTGGGGCCTATATCCTTCCTTTGAATATGAGCCAGCCTGAGACTATGCCTACAATGATTATATGGTAGAACTGAAGCAAGGTGGCTGCAATTGTAGATCAGGAAGGCAGCAGAGGGATACCAGCCTCTTCACCTGACTGGCTGAATGTGGCCATCCAGCTGTTCTTACTCTGAATAAACATACCACGAGCAGGAATGAGCTATCTGGAGCATTCTCATGCCCTAGTCCTTAGATTCACCCCATAAGTATAGAGTAGGAATAAGCCACTTCTGGGCATGTCCAGTCTGGGATTCCTTCCAATCAGCCCACGTCCTAACATAGCAATGTTTCCCCCTTACCTTCCGAGGTCTTTATGTAGTATCAGTAACTGAGACATCGTCTCAACATGTATCCCCAAACTAGAATTAACACAGACTGCATGTTAGGGAATGGGAACGAGAACTTGCCCTAGTGAAGGGCCTGGTGCACTGCAGAGCCACTGAAACTGCTGGTTCTATAACACACAGGGGTTTGTTTTCATGGGAACACTCACTTCCTCCGTCTCTGCACAGCATCTCTGAGGGCAGGTTGGCCCTGGAGAATGTCCTGAGCCAGATTCAGAAGGGGTAGTGATAGCAGATGCTTTTCCTTTTGGTTGCATCCTGGAGCTGCCAGTGAATGAAAAGGATGAGAAACAAGGGCTTTCCTGATACTACTATGTGGTCCACCGACCAGGCTTGCTCAGAGGAAGGAGAAGGAAAGGAGGACAACAATGGTAGGAAGTTTAAGCCACCCCAGTTCTCTAGGAATTGCTCTGCAGGAAGGAAGGAGCAAGCATACTACTGATTGTGTGTTGTTTTCCAATGTGAGGTGGAATACACACCACCTAGAAGCTTGTGGCATGGTAGCAGCCAGTCTTCATTTTGAATTTGGATTTGATTCTATATAACAGACAGCTTTGAGAAGTTGGGGAATGGGTATTAGGTATGGAAACTACATCTGGGTCTCTCCTCACATGGGAGATTTTACCTTTACCAGTTCATGTGACGGATTCCCTGTACCACAAGTTGTATCCTACATGTTTTAGAGGTGATGGAAAGAAATGAGTTGTTCATGGTCCCACAGCTATGGAATCTACATGGTTCCAGAGTTTGGGGTTGAGGTTCTTTGATGACAAGCAATGTATACACAGACTCACTAGGGCAGTTAACTCTAAAGGGAATTCATTGGAAGAGTTTGTAGGAATGCCTGGAATTTTAACACCAACAGGAACCAGGCACTTTGGGGGGAGCAGGGGTGGGGGGGGGAAGGAGGAAGGGGTGAGGGTTAGAACTTAGTGACAAGCTTGCCCAAGTACTACCGCTCAGATGATAAACTCCAGTGGCTCTCTGCCTTTTCACCACCCTGCTCCTTGTCTTCCCCCACACAAGGAGCGATTATGGTTCAAATCCCTGGAAGGGTCCTGGCTTATGAAACCAGGTTATAGTTGGTGTACCTTGTGTCTAATGGATACCTCTTAGAGAGGGACCTCAAGAGGACTTTGAATGACTACCTTAGAGGAGATGAGAAACCACTCCAAGGCAATGTGTGAGTACTTGGCCCCTAGTGTGGCAATGGTAAGAGATTCTGGGACTTTAAGAGATGGGGCCTACCGGGAAGTATGTAGGCCAATGAGGGGGGAGGTCTTCCCTCAGAAGGAACTGATGTAATTCTTACGGGACTTGGTTGGCTCTTGCAAGAGGTTTGCAATAGATCCTTCTCTCTACCTTCCTATCTCATTATGTGATCTCCCCAGGTCATATGTGTTCCCACTTTTGTGATTCTATCACCATGAAGACCTCACCAGAGGCAGGCCTGTGTGCTATGTAAGTATCTTTTCTTTTATATAGTGCCCAACCTTGTGTTTTTTATTATAGTAATAGAAAACAAACTAACACAAGTGACTTTGTACTCAAACATAGCTCTTTGTCTACGGCCATACTACCTCATTCCTCTGTGGTTGACACGTTGACCAAGAGGGAAGAATGCCTAAGGAATGGCCAGAGGGGACTTTTCCCCTGAGCCAAGAGTAGCTCCACTGGGAAACCCTTCAAAATCAGAGCAGATTGGAATTTCATGTGGTTTCGTTTTGTTTTGTTTTACCTTTTCTGCTGCTCTTTATAGGATATTTTTGCCTGAGCTACAGGCTTGATAACAAATGCAGTAAATGTGGGGCAGAGGCTGATTTAGTATAACGATATGTGATGTTGATGTAATGTTTGTAGTAAAGAAGAGTAGCTATTGAGTTATAAATAATCCTTTTATAGCAATCTTGAATAAGTCTGATACCAGATGTATAGTAAACATACTTTATGGAAATTCCTTTCCTTTGAAACGATGAGGAAATGATCTATAATATAAAGTTACATGTGTGCTGCTCATGTGGGCTTTATTTTGTGCTTTTTAATGTGATTTATTTAATATTTCTTTGGTCATCTAAATAAAATAGTCCTCTCTAAGCATTCTTTGGCTTAGTGTACCAAAACCAGGAAAAAAATATTGAATCATTTCACCACATTAATTTCTAAGGTTGACCTCTTATTTTAATGATACTAGATGAAGTGTGACACCCCTAAGAAATACAATGTCCTTTTTTCAATCTGTGATTTTGAAGATCTAGAATTTTCTTTCGTTTAGGAAAAGTCTTTATGGAAATTTGGAAGCAGATTTTTTTATTTTTTGGGTAGATTTTGGTTCATGACTCCCAAGAAGGCAAAGACTCTGACAATCTCTAGCTTGGTGGCCAGCACTGTTCTGTTCCTTTGCCTTCTCTTCACAAGGTAAGCCCCTACCCTCCAGCCTGTGGTCACTAGCCTCTTGCTTTCTTTTCAATACATTATCCCATCTGTATATCTACTCTCTTTTTTTGCCTTCTTATTCTTTTTAAAATATTTTAGTGTAAAAATACTGGACACAAAAGGGTGACAGTTACATGAGTAATGCTCCTATCAAGCATTGTTATCTCCTCCTTTGTTTTTCCCCTACCATCCCTTTCCTCCTCACTTCCCCAAATCCCTCTCTCCCCCCAAGTTGTAAAGTTTGTTTTCAACATAATGTCTTGTACATCTCATTGTTCCAATGGGTCAACCTGTATCCTTGTTTAAGCATTTTGTTATTTCCCTTCCCCTCCCCAAATTAGAAAAATGTATATACAAGATGTGGGGCACCAGAATCAAATACAGTGAAAACAGGGGTTATACCATGGGGGAAGAATATATAAGAGAAACAAAAAATCACATAGTACATTTTAGATATGTTAAAAACAATAGAGAGAAAGAAAAAACAAGCTGTGTCCCTATCTTGGGGTTCATTTCACATCATCTTTTTTTTTTTTTTTGGTGGTCGTGGGGCTTGAACTCTGGGCATGAATGCTGTCCCTCAGCTCTTCAGCTCAAGGTGAGTGCTCTACCACTTGAACTACAGCGTCACTTCCAGTTTTCTGGTGGTTTATTGGAGATAAGAGTTTCAAGGGCTTTCCTGCCTGGGCTGACTTTGAACTGCGATCCTCAGATCTCAGCCTCCTGAGTAGCTAGGATTACAGGTGTGAGCCACCAGTGCCCAGCTTCACTTAACATCATCTTATATGGTCATTATGCACATAGCTTTTGACCTTTCTGCTTGTCCTCAACTTACTAGTTATTGCAAATAAGGGAAACCATGGGACCTATGTTTCTTTGGGCCTGGCTTACTTCACTTAATATTATTTTTTCCAAGTCTTTCCATTTCTTAACAAATGGGCAATGTCATTCTTTCTGATGGAGGCATAGAATTCCAATATATATATATATATATATATCCATTCATCCACTGAGGGACATCTGGGTTGGTTTCATTCTTATTTTTGTATTTATTAGTTTTTATTCTGTGTTGGTCATCTTTGCTTCACTATAACCAGATATCTAAGATAACTCACTTATGAAGAGAGAAGGTTTATTTTGACACATAGTTTTGGAGTTTCCAGTCTCTGGTGGCTTGTACCCATTGCTTTGAGCCTATGGAAAGTCAGCATATATAGCAAGAATATACAACAGAGCAAAAACTGCTTACCACATGGCCAAGAAGACAGGAGTGGGAAGGGGAAAAGCTCTCATGATCCCCTTGGAGGGAAAACCCCCAATTGCCTAAAGATCTCCTACACAAGGCTAATCTTCTGAAGGTCCAGTAACATCATTAATGTCTCCCCATTAGCAGGGTCCAGGCTTTAACACATAGATATTTGGGGACATTCAAAATCCAAACCACAGTAGATTCTACAAAATCAAACTAGTTCATGGCTAGATGAGTATATTTGTTGTATTACACTTCATTAAATTTTGAATATCTTAAATACTTAATACTACTCTTGGTAGTAGTTGAACATGGTGCCTTGTGATAACTAGGTAGACACTCTACCAGTTGAACCATTCCCCCGACCTTTTCTACTTTAGTTACTTTTTAGATAAGATCTTCTACTTTTGCTCAGAATTGGCCTCAGATCTCAATCTTTCTATCTATGGCTGAGACTGTAGGGGAGCACCACTATCCCAGACTTACTGATTGAAATGGAGTCAAACTTTCTGCCTAGATGGTGTGTAAGCTATGATTCTCCCAATCTCTACTTCCCACATAGCAGGAATTATAAGCATGAGCCATGATTTCATAATTTTTTAAGATAACAGACAATTTAGATTCTTTTCAAGCTTCTAAGGAGTTATTTCATTATAAAAAAATCTTAGTGTTGCTATGATCATTGAGAAAGAAGTGGTGACTTTGAAATTTAATGTCCAGAAATACCTGTGGATAGATGTTTTCCAAAATAAATCGTGTAGTGAAAATATGACTTCTTGAACTGGGATTTCTACTGAGTTCATTTGAATAATCTTTACGAAATGTGAGGCAAAGTGTAGTTTGTAGTTCATACTTGTAATCCCAGCTAGGCTAGAGGTAGAAGTAGGAGGATCAGGGCCTAAGGCTGTCACTGGGAAAAAGTACAAGACCTTATTTGAATAAGTAAAAAGGGCTTGAAGTTTAGCGTAAGTGGTAGGGCACTTGTCTAGTCAATGTAAGGACCTGAGTTCAAAATAATATATAAGCAATTACATATGTACATAGACATATTTTATATAAATATATAAAACATTAATGTAACTATATAATAGTTATATTTATAATACATAGTTATATATTTATATAATGGCTATATGTTATATTTATAATAGATATTATAAATTCAATGGCCACCATGGGAAAAGATTCCACTAGAAGATCATCAGGTCTATTATCATCCAACAAATGTTTTGGCACCAGACAGAGAGAGAGAGCCTATGCCAACTTTCTCAAGCCTCTACTTCCTTTTGCTGATCACTCTCTCATCCTCCCTACCCTTACACAAGCTTTTCCAGAAGCCAGGGACTGATACAGTACAACCAAGGCATGCATCCCTTCTGTGATTTTGGGAGCTCAGCACACTCCCTCCAGGGGGAGTTCATACTTCATAAAAAGTCAGACTCCTGTTAAGAAGTTGGGCCATAGTTTTCGAGGATGTGGATGGGGGAGAGAGTCAGATCTGAATGACTGGCTGACACAGTTGGGAAGATGAGAGGAGACAGTTCAGTAGGGGTTTTGTTGTTTGTTTTGTGCTAATTCTCAGGTTTGAACTCAGGGCCTCATGCACTTGCATAGCTTTTTTGCTCTAGCTTACACTCTACCACTTGAGCCATATCTCCACTTCTGGGTTTTTGCTGTCTGGATAACTTGAAATAACTGTTTCATGTATTTTTCTGCCCTGGGTGGCTTCAAACTGCAATCCTCAGACTTCAGCCTCCTAAGTATTTAGGGTTACAGATGTGAGCACCTTGCATAGTAGGTTACTGGGTTTTGGTTGGTTGGTTGGTTTTTGTTGTTATTTTAATCACTGTGATACCTCCTTCCTTTCTTGTACATCTCCATGGAGAATGCCACATAAGTGAACTAACATTTTCTGGGATTAACAGTGAGGCATACACAGAATTAGGGGCAGTATAGATTTCGTTACTTAGCTAACAAACTTCAGCAATGAGGATGGTGCTCTACTTTGAATCTGGAGTGTTTTCCCAGAGCCCAGAGTCCAAGTGATGAAAGCTTGGGCATAGACTATGGCATTGTTTGGATCTGGAGGGGCCTTTAAAAGGTGAGGCAAAGTGGAAGGAAGGTTAAGTCACTGAGGGGCGGCATGCACTTGAAAGGGATCCTGGATCCTTGGCTCCTTCCCCTGTCTTCCTTTCACTTCCAGGTACCACAAGGTAGACATTCTCCTCCTCCCCCCCACACATGCTCTTACCATAATGGTCTGTGTTGCCACAGCCCCAATGCAACAAGTAACCCTCAACTGAAACCTCTAGAACATTCTCGTCTTACTAGTTGCATTGAGATGTTGTTGCTGTTGTTTTTCCACAGTAATGGAAACTTGGTAAGACACATAGTTATTCTCATTTTACACTTAGACAAGCAGAGTTAAAAATGCCATCTCTTGTCCATGCTGTATCTCACAGGTTGTGAGTAGCAGCACTACAATGTCTCTGTCCCCTAAACTCAGTTCCCTTTCAGAGTTAGCTGAACCAGGTGACTCTTTGTTGTCATCCAGAGATCATCTGGAAATATTTTTCCTTCTTTATTCCAAAATAGAGAAAGGGAATGTTGACTGCTTCTGACTAGAAGGGGCAGTGTAACCTTGGCTCTGCACTGTAGAAAACCACTGAATTCAGTCTTTGCTAATTATCAAGATTCAGCTGACTAATGAAAAAATGACAGGCCACCAGATTGGAGTCTTAGCAGCTCACTTCAAGGCCTGCTGGAACCCCCCTGAGTCTACAGAGCAATGTCATATACCATTTGTAGCATTTTCTGTTCAAAGACACGCCTAGATTTGCATAGGATGCATTTACAATATACCCTTCATCTTTCAGACAATTTTTTCCCTATGTTGCAACAGTATCTTACCTCCTTATCAAATTCCAACTTTATCCAATGACCTTGAATATCGTCAAAATGGGATGATACTTCTCTGTGTTATTCTGGACAAATTCAGGATGGTATGGAACTCATTTCTTTAGATCCACATCTAGGCAGCCCTATCCATCCCAGTTACTAAATAGAATAATCATAGTTTGGCTCATCTTTATTTCAGGCTGAAAGGTAGGAGAATAACAGAACGTGAGGACAGGGCCAGAGGAGGAGAGAAAAGGGGAGTTGAGATACTTTCTGAACTTCAGTTGAAGGGACACAATATCCTTATAATGTCCATAATGTGGCTTAATTAATTAATTAATTTGTACCAATACTGAAGTTTAAACACAAAGCTTAGCACAAGCTAAGTGCTCAAGGCTAGCTTTCTACCACTTTGAGCATAGCTCCACTTGCAGCTTTTTGCTGGCCAATTGGAAATAGGAGTCTCATGGAATTTTCTGCCAAGACTAGCAGGCTTTGAATCAGGATCCTCAGATCTCAGCCTCCTGAGTGGCTAGGATTACAAGTGTGAGCCAGCCATTAAATCCCGACATTTCTTATGAACCTTATTATGAACCTTCCCTTTAGCCAGATCATCCTGCTTCTCTGTGGGGCTTAGGGTGCCACCCCATCCAGCAGGGACTGCTCTGAGCCTTGCTGGGAGGGATGGGAAAGCAGGCTCAGAACTGTGTCTGAAGATAGCAAGTAGTCTCACTCCTCTGGAAAGCAGCAAGAGGCTCCCAACCATGACTTGGAATTGGAATTGGGATCTTGTTTTCCACTCTTCAGTGCCAGGGCCTTTCAATCACAGTCCCTGACAGCCCTGCAGAGGCTGCTCTGGCCTGTCTGTTCATAGAGGCTGATTTCATGGGGCTTTAGTAGCATGAGTCAGAAGAGTAGATGGGCAGACTGCAGCCTTTTTTTTTTTGTCACTGGCAGTGAATCTGGGCTCTAAACTACTTCCCAGATGGACTCTACTCCCTCCCTCCAGTGGCATCTATGGCTACCCTGCCTTGTTCCAGGCACAGACAGTAAAAGGTGAACAGCCAGCACGAAGAGTTCGTTTAACAAGAGGCCTTCTTGCCTAAATCCTGACCATGCCAGGAAGGTTGGAACCAGGCATAGCAAAAGGCCAAGTAGAGGACCAAACGTGAGAACTCAAGACAGTTCACATTGATCTTTAAGACAATCCCTCTGAAAAATCTTTCCTGGAAGACAAAGTATGCAGGTGCTCAACATGTCCTTTTTCCTGAGTCTGAAGCAACATGTTGAAATCCCATAATCAGATACCAAAGAACTAAACCCAGAAGTTAAAAAGCAGGTGTCAGTGTGCATAGAAGATACTGCAGATCTGTGCACATGATCTGGCTGGCCCCATAGGTTGCCAGACTCACATTTCTTTTTGTATGTTTTTGTTGTTGTTATTGTTGGTGGTGGTCAGGGCACTTGAACTTGAGGCCTGGGAGCTCGCTAAGCTCTTTTGCTCAAGGTGAGCACTCTACCACTTTGAGCCATACCACCATTTCCTGTTTTCTGGTGGTTCATTGGAGGTAAGAGTCGCATGGACTTTCCTGCCTGGATTGGCTTTGAACCAGGATCCTTAGATCTTAGCCTCCTGCGTAGACAGGATTATAAGTATGAGCCACCAGCTCCTGGCTTCTTTTCTTTTTCAGGTCTGAGACCAGTACTTGCACTTAGCACCTAACACTTTCACTCAGTAGCTAGCATTCTACTAACTGAGCCATGCTCCCTAACCTCTCTTTTCTTTTCTATTTTATTATTTATTGATTTTTGTGCTGCTACCAGAGCTTAAACTCAGAAACTTGAGTTTTCTTGTTCACTGATGGTGCTCTAACACTTGAGCCACACATCCAGTTGACTATTTTGCTGGTTAATTGGAGATAGAGTCTCAAGAACTTTCTTGAGATCATCAGTGGGTCAAATCTGTAATTTTAGCTACTTGGGAGATTGAGACCTTAGGATTATAATTCAAAGCCTTCCCTTCCTAGTCCATCCCTCACTGCCTGTTCCACTCTGGTACTTACACAGGTGCAGGTGACTAGAGACATTGATTGGTACTGACACACAAATCTGAATCTTCCTAACAATGCCTGGATACCCCCATTGCCTGGCATCTAGCTCCAGTCCCTCTCTCTGTCTCTGTCCCTGTGTGATTTCTGTTGGTGACACTCTCTCTCTCTCTCCCTCTCAGGACAGTGATTTGAACTCTAGACCTGGGCATTCTCCTTTAGCTTTTTCATTCATGGAGGCACTCTACCATTTGAGCCACACCTCCACTTCTGCCTTTTTGGTGGGTAATTGGAGACAAGTCTCAGACTTTTTCTGCCTGGGCTGGCTTCCAACTGCGATCCTCATCTCAGCCTCTGGAATAGCTAGGATTACAGGCTTGAGCCCCTGGTGCCCAGTAATATCTCTACTTGTTACTTTCTCTTCTGTCTAACACTGAAAATTCCCTCCTTGGTATCAAATAAAACCTCATTCTGGCAGCCAGTGACATAGAGTCCCACAACCCCTGTCAATCCACCTGCCCTGGACATGTCATACTCAAGCCCTGACTGCTACATTCCCCTTCTCTTCTGCCACTGTCTTTGTTTCTGAGACTTATTCTTTGTCCTGATGGGTCAGTTTCTCCCTCATTCCTCCATCATTAAAGATCATTCATCTTTAGAGAACCTGGACAGGCCTACCTCTCCTTACCTCTCCTATCTTAATAAGAATCCTCAATTGGGTTCCTCTGTTTTCCTTCTTTCTCCCCAGCCATTCTACTTAGCCTTCCACTTCCTCACCAGATCCTTTACTCCAGAACCTCCAAACATCTTGCCAAATGCCCTGCTTACCCCCACTAAACTCAGACTCTCAGGTGATATCCAAGAGACCATCTGCTTCCTTGGGTGTCTTGTCTGGGTAATTCCTACCCAGGTTATCTTCTAGTATCACTAACAGCTCTTTCTAGAACTCTGCTATGAGGTATCCCAGGCTGAAGCCCCATTTTCTTTCTTTAGCCATATATTCTGTGGCACTGGTTCAATCTTCTGGCCTTAAATACGTTACTGTAACTCCTCCACCATATATCTCTAACTGTTCTCTGAAATCCATACTTACATATTAGTTATCTGATAGACAACTCCATTCCAGTTGCCCAACACTTATCTCAGAATTAATATGGCCCAGAGAAGAATCACATTGCACTTTTGTCCAAGCTGCACATTGCCTCAAGGCAGCTGGCCAAAGGGACATGAAGAGCTGAAATCCAGCCCATGTTAGGTTAGCTAAGCCATGAGCTCTGGGCTAGGGCTTCGCCCATGCTGTGGAAATGGTACCATTTTCGACAGGATGTATCTTTTCTAATTTTTACCAAATGGTCGAAGGGGTTTGCTGATGCTTCCAAGCATCCAATTTCGGATTTTTTTCCTTTTTCTTATACTTAAGACTCTCAGTATGTTGCACTATTCTATTAAGAAGGAAAAGAAATGAAGGAGGAAAGGGAAGTGGGGATAAGAAGGGAGAAAGAAGAGGAGAAAATGGGGGAAGAAAAGGAAAGGTGAGAAGAGGAGAAGAAAAAAATAAGAGAGTCTAGTTTGTGACTTGTCATATCCAACATAAATGCCAAATGTATCCTGAATCTGCCAACACTTCAGCCTCATCTACAGAAGTGGTCTGAGTCCCTGTGGCTTCTGGCCCCTTGAAAAATCTCTGGCATATCTCCTGATTATCCTTTCTTCCTCTAGGCCCCGCTCTTCCTCTACTGAATGAATAAAAGCTTTCCAAAAACACATGCCAAGTCTCAGCATTCACCTGCAGAAGACCCTCTATATAGTCTTCAACTTTGCTGTCCAAAAAGTCACCTTGAATTTTGCCTACAGATGACAACTTTTCTTGTTTTTTCTACTTCCATGCCCTAAGCTTACTGATCTCCAATGAAACCAGCCTCCTTCCTGCCACACTTTACATTTTGCATTTGCCACACTTTCTTCCAACTCTTCATTCAGCTACTTCCTTTCCAACGTTCAGGTTTAATGTGTGCAATTACCTTTCAGAAAAGGAAAAGTCCTT
This sequence comes from Dipodomys spectabilis, assembly GCF_019054845.1. Taxonomy (NCBI): domain Eukaryota; kingdom Metazoa; phylum Chordata; class Mammalia; order Rodentia; family Heteromyidae; genus Dipodomys; species Dipodomys spectabilis. The sequence goes on from NW_024870773.1 coordinate 5,119,759, forward strand.
CCTTGACCAAACTGGCCAAACCCATCACTTTCTTTTTTTATGGTTTTTTTAAATTGTAAAAGTACTGTACAGAGGGGTTATGTTACATGAGTAAGGTAATGAGTATATTTCCTATCCAGCATTGTTGCCTCATTTGTTTGTCTCCTACCATCCTTTCCCTTCCACCTCCCCAATTCCCTCCCCCTCCCCCACCCTGCCACACCCAAAGTTGTAAAGTTCATTTTCAACATAGTGTCTTGTACATCACATTGTTACAATGGGTCAACCTGTATCCTTATTTAAGCATTTTGTTATTTTCCTTCCCCTCCCCAAATTAGAAAAATGTATATATAAGATGCAGAACACCAGAATCAAATACAGTGAAAACAGGGGGTATAATGTGGGGGAAGAACATACAAGAGAAACAAAAAAATCACATAGTACATTATAAATACATTAAAAACAACAGCAAGAAAGAAAAAACAAGTTGTGTCCCTATCTTGGGGTTCATTTCCCTTAACATCATCTTATATGGTCATATGTACATAGCTTTTGACCTTTTCTGCTTGTCCCAGACATATACTAGTTATTGCAAATAAGGGAAACCATGGGACCTATTTTTTTTGGGCATGGCTTACTTCACTTAATATTATTTTTTCCAAGTCTTTCCATTTCCTAACAAATGAGATGATGTCATTTGTTTTGATGGAGGCATAGAATTCCATTATATATATATATATATATATATATATATATATATATATATATATATATACATATATATGTATATATATACACATACGTACACACACACACACACACACACACACACACACACACACATATATATATACCACATTTTCATGATCCATTCATCTACTGAGGGGCATCTGGATTGGTTCCACATCTTAGCTATGGTAAATGATGCTGCAATAAACATAGTTGTGCTGCTAGCTTTGGTATGACCTTGTTTGTGATTGTTTGGGTAAATGCCCAAAAGTGGGATTGCTGGGTCATAGGGGAGCAGTATGTGGATTCTTTTGAGGAACCTCCATATTGCTTTCCAAAGTAAACCTCTCACTTTCTGTCTCATTTTCATTTTAGCTTTTTTGTTGTTGTTGGTTGTGGGGTCTGAACTCTGGGCCTGGGCACTGTCCCTGTGCTCTTCAGCTCAAGGCAAGCACTCTTCTGCTGGAGCCACAGCACCACTTCTAGTTTTGTAGTGGTTTATTGGAGATAAGAGTCTCACAGACTTTCCTTCCTGGGCTGGCTTTGAACCATGATCCTCAGATCTCAGCTTCCTGAATAGCTAGGATTATAGGTGTGAACCACTGGTGCCCAGCCATTTTAGCTTTAAAAAAAATTAGATCAACCATTTCTGAAATGATCACATCTATCTTTTGGTTTTTTATTGGCAAGCTGTCTTGTTCCTTTCTGTCCTTCAAGAGTTAGAAACAGTGCCTTGTATATAGAAGTTTCTCAGCAAGATGACTGATCAAATAGCCTAGGAAGTAAAGATGATATGTAGACAGAGGAAAGAAAAAAAGAGCAGGGATAGAGGGAAGGTGAAGGCAACAATCAGGAAATGAAAACAGGAGGAGATTGGGAGACAGCAAATCCCAGCAGAGGAAATCTGGGCAAACCAGAGCATTAGGGCATTCTGAGGGCAGACCATGCCTCTCATATTTACCAGCCTTGGTGGTACCACACAGGACTACAGCCTTGAAGTCATGGGATACAAATTATTAGATGATCTGCCTGATGGCCACTAGTTCTTCGTTTTGTTCCCACTCAGATGAGGGTCTGACCACAAGTTACTGAAGTCAGAATATAGTAAGTTGTTAAGAGCTGTTTGTTCAGACTCTGGTGGTTCACATCTGTAATCCTAACTACTGAGTAGGCTGAGATTGTGAAGATCACAGTTCAAAACCAGGCAACACAGAAAAGTTTGAAAGACTCCATATCTCCCTGGAGAGAAGTTGTGGCAAATTCCTGTGATCCCAACAACAATTGGGAAGCCTAAAGTATGTAGATCACAGTCCATGTACATGCCCAAGTAGAAAGTAAGGCATCTTAAAAATAACCAGCAAAAATCATGCCTGGAGGCATGACTCACTGGTAAAGCATCACCTAACAAGCACAAGTCCTGAATTCAAGTCCTAATACCAACAAAAGGAAAAAAAAAAGGAGCTGACTTTTTATGTGTATGCTAGTTCTGGGGCTTGAAATCAAGGCCCTGTGTTCTCTCCTGACTTTTTTGTTCAAGGCTAGTGCTCTACCTCTTGAGGTCTACTTCTGTTTTTTTGGTAGATATTAGAGACAAAAGTCTCATAGACTTTACTAACCAGGCTGGCTTGGAACCAGGATTCTCAGATCTCAGCCTCTTGAGTACCTAGGATTACAGGCATGAGCCACCAGTACCTGACAAGAGCTTACTGGGCCTCATGTCAGCCTGACACCCCATGGTGACTGCAGTAGACCTAGTCTTTGCTTTTTTTGTATACTTGCCTGGGTAAAGAATGGTACTAGGAGCTTTGAGGCAGAAGCCAAGTTTGAGGGACACTCACAGCTGGAACTTGCCTCTTGCAAGAGGACAAAGGAAGGGCCAAAATGTCTGGTCCTAAAAGCATTCTTACAGTTCTTTCTCATTTTATTCTTTCAGTTTTTCCCTCCAGGGAGTGAAGGTCTTTGGCAAGCTGCATGTACATCCTATACTTAAACACTAAAAATTCCCACTATTTTTTTTCCTGTTGGTTGTGGGGCTTGAACTCTGGGCCTGGTCACTTTCCCTCAGCTCTTCAGCTCAAGGTGTGCGCTCTGTCACTTGAGCTACAGCACCACTTCCAGTTTTCTGATGGTTGGAGATAAGAGACTCACAGACTTTCCTGCCCAGGCTGTCTTTGAACTGCGATCATCAGATCTCAGGCTTCTGAGTAGTTAGGATTACAGGTGTAAGCTACCAGTGCCTGACTTTTTTTGTGTGTGTGCTGGTCCTGGGGCTTGAACTCTGGGCCTAGGCACTGTCCCTGAGCTCCTTTTGCTCAAGGCTAGTGCTCTACCACTTAAGCCACAGATCCACTTCTGGCTTTTTTTTTTTTTTTTTTGAGATGTTTATTGGTGATAAGAGTCTCATGGGGTTTCCTGCCTGGGCTGGCTTTTAACCTTGACCCTCAGATCTCTGCCTCCTGAGTAGCTAAGATTGCAGGCATGAGACACTGGTGCTTGGCAAAGACTCCAGGTATTGGACAAAGAAGATATTGAAACCCCTCCCTAAATAGAACCCAAGAGGAAACTTGTGTTGTCAGATGTACTCACTTTTGCTCTGACATTCATCCTACAGTGATCAACTCCATACTTCCAGGTGATTATTGTGGTAGGAGAAGAATTAAGAAGTAAGGAAGAGAGACAGACACTGATACTAGAAACAAAAATATTCTAAATTAACCCCCATACCCATCACGAACACTCCTAAGTAGCATCATGCTCCCAAACACCTTGCTTTTAAGCCAGGATGTTTTTGAGTCTTGAACGTGCTCAATTCTGACTTGTTTTTAGGTTTTAAGGAGATAGATTGTTATGGCAGGCATAACCTGACATCGACAGGTCATTCATAGACATTCTCTGCCAGCTTTCTGTCTGTTTGATTTATCAGGGCTTTGCCTGAACAAGGGCCATGGGAGCAAAGTATGTTGTAAAGCACACCTGCACAAAATCTCCCAGTGAACCTGGAGGGTCCCCCTGTTAGTCTTTCTCACGTGTCAAGCATGAGTTTTATTTCTCCACATATTTCTCTTCTTGGTTCCTTTGAATTGCATGTGAAATCCTGCAGGACCGAGTTAGCTGAACCTTGCAAAAGATGTAGACACAAACCTTAACCTTGTATGGTCTTAAGCAAGGGAAATGACTTGCAGAACTCTGAGTGGTGACTGCCCAAATAAAAATTATTTGGATGGCAGGAACTCAAACAAACTGTGCCGTAGACCACATGGTTTACAAAGGAGAAATCTGCTAATTGCAAAACATTGCTCAGGGATGGATCAGAGCCCAAGACATAACTTTAGCTGGTGTCTCAGCCCTTTCTCTTGTTCTAGAAACCAAGACACGGAGGAAACTTCTTTCTGTCCCATGCGAAGGCAAAGAGATGTTCAAGACTATATGTTTCTGAACAGTGAAATCAACCCTTTTTCTTGTCCTACCCATTGTTATGGTTTGCAGGTTCCTGAAAGGCTCGTGTGTTAAAGAACTGGTGGTCAGATCAAGGAACATCTGGGAAGTGACTGGAGCAAAAGGGTACTGAGTTCATCAATGGATCAGTCCATTGATAGAGTCATAATTTGATGGTGTTATTGAGCAATGTAGCAACTAGTGAGGCCAGACTGGAGGCAGCGGGGCACTGGAGGATGCCTTTCAAGAGGTGCCACTCTCTTTCTCTCTGCTTCCTGGCTGCCATGAGTGAGTGGCACTGCTCCACCATGTTCTCCATGACACCCTCTCCACTGCCACATTAGAAGCCCAGAGCAACATGGCCAGTAAACCATGGATGGAAACTTCTGAAGCTATGAGCCCAAATAAACCTTTCTTCCTTTTTCTCAGTATTTTGTCACAGTGACATACAAACTGACAACCACAACCCATCAAAAAAAGTCAATATGACATGTGAGAACTCCAAATGCCCAGTAATTAAAAAAAATAATTAGCTAATTTTACCCAAATTTCCCCTACTACAGCTGTACTCAAGGGAACTTTGTATGAGTCTTTCCAAATATAATGGAGTTCTCTAGGTCATAGGCGTTCAGGGATCTTTCTTTGCTCATTCATGGCTTGGAGGACTTTAGTCGACCATGGTCATGGTTCTTTTCCTTACTCTGCACTCCCTAAGAATGTTTCTGGAAGCCCTGTTCTCCTAAAAGGGGGAAGTCTCGGAATTGTATGTAGTCAAGGCTGGAACTCCTGACACCCATATTCTGACCTTTTCCAATGAGTCTCATTGACTGCACTCTATAGTTTATATTCTCACTTTCTCTCCTTGATTAAGTATATGTCTCTATGATGTCTCAGACTCACAGCTGAACTTGAGAAATACCAAAACAAAATTATTTACACATTTGGAATGCAGGAGTGTTTCTTAGGAGACCACAAGACATCATCCATTCCAGACCTTTGGAATACATGCAGCCATTGTGTGGGAGGCTTTAGGGGTGGAGTAGAGAAGAGATGTTATCTTTCCTGTACAGGCTGATGGATACAAAGAGCCATGTGGTTTTTTTGTGTGTGTTTTAAAATCAAACAAATAGACCCTGTAGATGGAAGTAGGGTATTGGTCCTTTAAGGGCAGGAAATATAACAAAGAGGAGCTGAGACATCTTAGTTGACTCTAAAACAAGGAAACCATCAAAGACAAAGGTTCATGGGAAAAATATTCTGGATCAACATGAAAGGACACAAGGGGTCAAAGGTGAAAGCATGAAAAAGGATCAGTTGAATACAGTTGACTGAAGCACATTGAATATATAAAAATCCATGAGTTTATCATCACCTTCACTATAACCACTACCACCACCACCACCACCATCATCATCATTATCATGATTTTAAAGTCTCATTCTCCACCAAAAAAAGCAAAGCAAGTGAATTTAAACCAAATGAAACCTCTCTATTTTAAGGTCTACACATAGGAGGACAGGGCTAAAGGAGAAAAACAGATGATGCCAGCAGAAAGGAAACAGACCAATCCTAAATTTGGAATAGCCTGCAGGATAAATGATCCATCAATAAATGGCACAAGGCAGAAACAGGAGCATCGGAGCTAAAAGAAAATTAAGAGATACAATAACCAAAAGCAATTTGCATGTAAACCTTGTTTCATTCCCACATTTACCAAACCAACTTCAAAGAGAGATGTTGAACATGACTCAACATTTCAACAAACTGGGTTTAAGATGGCAATAGCTTGCAGAAATTATTTAGCTCTATCTATCTATCTATCTATCTATCTATCTATCTATCTATCTATCTATCTATCTATCTATCATACCTAAAATCATGTAGCTAATGAGTGGCAATGCAGGGATTCAAACTCTGACAGTTTGAATTTGAACCTTTTACAACAACTATTTCCTATCTCCTTTTGGCCTATAAAATGGGAAGAATACATTAGCTACCAGGTGAGGCTTCTATAAGGATTGAATTATTTCTATTGGTCCTTAGGAGTAGGAAAGATTACTTTCTGACCAATAAGCCAGCGAAGAGCACACATTTGTTTCCAATTAAGTTCCAAGAATGAATTTTAAGTGGAAATAAGCATTTCTATTTATTTTGATAATTCCAAAGTGAGGTTCTTCATAAACACAGCACCATCTTAACACATTTAAATGGGAAGAAGCTCTCTTAATGTGTTTATATTTAATGGAATCCAGGAAAGGCATTTGGACATCATTTCCACTATAGACTTTTTTTTGGTGCCAGGACTGGGGCTTGAACTCAAGGCCTCGAGCTCTCACAAGGCTGACACTTTACCAATTAAACCCCATATACTTCTACCTCTAGCTCTTGGCTGTTTAATTGGAGCTAAGTGTCATCTCACAGATTTTTCTTCTCTGATTAGCTTCAAGTTGAGATCCTTAGATTTCAGCTTCTTGAGTACCCAAGATTCATAGTCATGCACAACTGACTTCTGACCAGGATTTGAAAAATTCACAGAAAGCTTTCTCAAGCCAACTAACTTTTGGAATGGGCTTATACACCTGAATGTGTGTACACCTGTTGTGAATACCACTTGCCCCAGATTTGAGTATTAATAAACATAGCCTGTGGCTATTTGTCCCCTATGACATGCTCACCCTCAAAGACATGTACTACAGCTCAGTAAGTGCCATGTGGAGAAAAACCTAGCATTTTCTGTATTTTCTGTAATGAGCAGTATTGCTGGCAATGCTACTTTGGGTTCCTGCCACCTCATTTTATGGTGATATCCAAATAAATGCTATCCTTAAAGGGAAGAAAACCCAGCAGTACAATCTCTTGGGCAGTGGAATGCAAGGTTTCATGCATGCTAGGGAAGTGTCACACCAATGAGTTACACCCTCAGCCTCTGACAGGAGAAATAATTGTGACAATAGCAAGGAGGTAAAGTAAGAAAATATCCATGTTTGTTTTTGAGAGAAGTACAAAGGGCACAGTGGAAAAATGTTATCAGATCTTCCTGTAAAGGGGTTTCACTGTACTATCATTTCTGCTTTTAAGGTATGTTTGATATTTTTGTAAAATATTTTAATACTGGCCTCTCAATTACTTGGGAGGCAGCGTTAGGAGGATCAAGACCCAAGGCTGGCTCTCAGAAAAATGAATCTTATCTGAAACAAACAAAAAACAAAAAACTGAAAGCAAAAGGATTGGAATATGGTTCAAGTGGTAGCAAGCACAAAGCCCTGAGTTTAAACCCCAGTACTGCAAAATGGAAATTTAATAACTGAGAGCACTTAAGATGAATCTTTAAATTCTAAAAAAAAATGTTAATGAACTGATTATTAGAGTACCTGGCTTTTTGCTTTAAGTTAGGTATTGTTGGACTAGCTGGACACAGTGGTGCCTACCTGTAGTCTCATCTATTAGGAGCTAGAGTTAGGAGAGCTAGAGTTAGGAAGCTCACTATCTGAGACCACTCCAGGCAAAGCACAAGACCCTATATTTAGAACAAGCAAAAGAACTGGTTTCGGGAAAGTTCCTGAGTTCAAATCCTACTACAGGAAAAAAAAGTTAAGTTCTCAGCACTTCTTTTCTAAATTCTAATAGAGAAACTCACATAGCAATTAAAATTACAGTAAAATGTAGAATTCAAGAATATCAGTTCAGCAAGCTACAGTGGTTCACATCTATCATCCTAGCAACTCAGGTGATAGAGATCAAGAGGATTGTGGTAGGAGGCCAACCAGCCTTGGTGGTGAAATCCAATCTAAACAGAAAAAGCAGATGTGATAAATAGTAGGACCTTGGTCCAGGCAGGCTTAAGGCAAAAATCAAGTCACTGTCTCAAAAATAACCAGAGCAAAATGGGCTGAAGTTGTGGCTCAAGTGGGAACATGCCTGCAAACTAATCAAGAAGCCCTGAGTTCAAACACCAGGATTACAAAAAAGCAAAGAGAAGAATACATAAACCACACATTGAACAGGATAAAAGGCATCTTTATTTTTTTGTAGTCATCAGAGACAGTTGAAAAGCTCTTTCAGGGCCACACAGAAACGGGGCGGGACTAGAAAGGACAGCATGGCTGGGAGCTGGAAGGAGCCCGTCCCTAGATCCAGCACCCCTCACCCCAGTGCACCCTGCCTCATCCCCTGCTCATGTTTCTAAGGACCCATCAGAAGAGAGGGGTGACTGCAGGATGCCACATGAGTTCTTTTCTGAAGCCAAATATGGAAGCCCTGTGGGAGTTTCCCAGCACAAGGGATTCAAAGCAAACATGAGCAATGAGGTTTGGCGTGTAATCAGGATGTCCCTGTGAATCTGGACCAGGGAAGACTTTCCATAAAGAATGCCCCAGGCGAGCAGAGCAGTACACCAGCAGACTCCCTCCTGCTCTAGGAGTCTCCACATATTTCTTTGCCATTATGTTCATTATGAGATCAGAATGAGAATAGAAGAGATAAATCCAGCCCCCTCTCATTGTCCAGCAAGGCCCTTCTAAGGGGGTCCAAAGCATAATGTTCTTGGCAGCAGAGTGATTTTTTTTAATTTAATTTATTTTGTGAACATACTGTACAGAGGGGTTACAATTACATGGGCAGGATAATGCGTACATTTCTTATCAAGCATTGCAGCCTCCTCCTTTGTTTACCCTTCACCTCCCTTCCCTACCTCCTCCTTACCCCCCTCCACCCAATCCTCCCCCCTCCCCACCCCCCCCACCCTCGCACCAACGTTGTAAAGCTCGTTTTCGACATGACCTTGTACTTCTCATTGTTGCAACAGGTCCACCTGTATCCTTAAACGACTTGTTTTTCCCCATCTCCTCCACAAGTTATACTGACATCAAATATAGTGAAAGCAGGGGTTATACTGTGGGGGAGGGACATACAAAGCAACAAAGAGATAATCTTATAAATGCATTAGAAACAAATGCATGAAATAAAAAAGCATTAAAATACATATCTAAGGGTTCATTTTCCTAACATCACATTATCTGACCTTTTCTGCTTGACTCATACATATACTAGATATTGCAAATAAAGGAAACCATGGGACCTATGTTTCTTTGGGCCTGGCTTACTTCACTTAATATAATTTTTTCCAAGTTTTTCCATTTCCTAACAAATGGGGCAGTGTCATTCTTTCTGATGGAGGCATAGAATTCCATTGTGTATATATACCACGTTTTCTTGATCCATTCATCTACTGAGGGGCATCTGGGTTGGTTCCATATCTTAGCTATGGTAAATAATGCTGCAATAAACATAGTTGTGCTGGTAGCTTTAGTGTGGTCTTGTTTGTAAACATTTGGGTAAATGCCCAAAAGTGGGATTGCTGGGTCATAGGGGGAGCTCTATGTGAAGGCTTTTCAGGAACCTCCATACTGCTTTCCAAAGTGGTTGAACAAGTTTACACTCACACCAACAATGAAGTAAGGTTCCCTTCTGTCCACATCCCCTCCAGCATCTGTTGTTGTTAGAGTTCTTGATTATAGCCATTCTAACTGGGGTGAGGTGGTATCTCAATGTTGTTTTGACTTGCATTTCTTTTATGGCTAGGGAGGTTGAACATTTCTTCATGTGTCTATTGGCCATCTTTCTTTCTTCTTCAGAGAAGTTTCTCTTCAAGTCTTTAGCCCACTTATTTATTGGGCAGTTGTTTCTTTGAGGATTTGTTGTTGGGGGATTTAATTTTTTGAGTTCCAAGTATATTTTAGATATGAGACCCTTGTCCGTTGTATGGCTAGTGAAGATCTTCTCCCAGTCTGTGGGCTTTCTATTGATCTTGCTAGCTATGTCCTTTGCCATGCAGAAGCTCTGCAACTTCATGCAATCCCATTTGTCCAACCTTTCTTTGATTTGTTGTGTTTCCGGGTCTCTATTCAGAAAATTTCGGCCTGAGCCAAGGAGACCTAGGGTTTTTCCTATTCCATCCTGTAATGTTTTCAGAGTGTCTGCTTTGACTTCGAGGTCTTTGATCCATTTGGAGTTGATTCTGGTGCAGGGTGATATATAAGGATCTAGCTTTAGTTTTCTACATGTAGTTAACCAATTTTGCCAGCACCATTTACTGAAGAGGCTGTCTGTCTTCCATTCTATTGTTTTAGCTCCCTTATCGAAGATTAGATGGCTATAGGTCTGTAGGTTCATTTCTGGGTTTTCAATTCTATTCCATTGGTCCTGAGGTCTGTTCTTATGCCAATACAAAGCTGTTTTGATTACTATGGCTTTATAGTGGAGTTTGAAATTTGGTATTGATATTCCTCCAGCAGTGTTCTTTCCGTTGAGGAGCGTTTTTGCTATTTGGGGTCTTTTATTGTTCCATATGAATTTTTGGATTGCCTCTTCTATTTCCTTGAAGAATGAGGTTGGAATTTGGATAGGTATCGCGTTGAATTTGTAGATAGCCTTGGGAAGTATTGCCATTTTCACGATGTTAATCTTTCCAATCCAGGAGCATGGGAGGTTTTGCCATTTTCTAAGTTCTGTTTTGATTTCCTTTTTCAAGATTTTAAAGTTTTCATCATAGAGGTCCTTCACTTCTTTGGTTAAGTTAATTCCTAGGTATTTTATTTTTTGTGGGGCTATTACAAATGGAGTTGCTTTCCTAATTTCAGCCACACTTTTCTCATTGTTGGCATACAGAATTGATTTTGGGGGGTTAATTTTATACCCTGCTAAGCAGAGTGATTTTTTTTCTTGCTCTCCAAATATTTGTATACCATAGGAACATGGATGATACTTAAACCAAGAAAGAAAGTTTTCATAAAGGAAATCTAAACTGTCAAATGCCAGCCTTGAGGTGGTATGATGTGAACTGCCTTCTTGGTTTCCTTCCCTAACAGGCTTGTTGTCTCATTCCTGGGAGTGCTAGTGTCAAGCATCAGCCTGTCAGCCTCAGGGATCACCTGGGCTACAAAGAGAGCAGCCTTACCATCACCTGCATCCTTCCTGGGGCAGTTCACATCTAGGGACTGACCCGTGTGTGTGGACATCTGGTCAGCTCTGTGTGTGTGTGTGTGTGTGTGTGTTTGTGCACACGCGCGTGTGCACACACAGTTCTAGGAACTCAGGGCCTGAACTCAGGCCTAGGGTGCTGTCCCTGACCTTTATTACTCAAGATTAGCACTCTATCACTTGAGCCATGGCTCTACTTCTGGGTTTGGGGTGATTAATCGGAGATCAGGATCTCATGGACTTCCCTTCTCTGAGCTGGTTTTTCCTTAGATTCAGCCTACTATATAGCTAGCGTGACAGACATGAGCCATCAGTGTCTAACTCCTCCTGCTTTATTCTGACATCAGCTGATTTATCAAACTCACGACTTTTTTACACCTAAAGTGTGCAGAGATCTCTTTTGATGTCAACTCCAAGAACCATTGCTTGGCAAGGGAAGGGGAAATATTTCTACAGCATTGCAAGGAAAAAAAAAACAACAGATGTTTATGGCTATTAAAAATGTGATTAAGAGTCAAGAGTAAATTAAATGAGGGAAGTACAGTAAAGTTTTAAATGTTTTGCAGCTGGATGGAATCAGTAAATCTTTCATCAAGACAGAAAGTTGCAATCAAAGAAATGGATTGCAGCCTGCAGGGTGTGAGCTCTATCTATCTACATATGTATTTTTCAGGATACCTCAGAAAGTGGTTTGTTGTAAGAAAATGGAGAAGCCAAATTTTGAAGGATCAAATCCTGAGTCTTCATTAAAAGACTGGCGACTGCATGGTGGACTCCTGTCTCAAAGACCAGTGGCCAGCAAGTACACTTAACACTGTTAGGAAAATGATACCAACAAACCAATTCAGCTCCAATGGAGAGCTGAAGTGGAATGCCATGGCGACTGGAGAAGAGACAGGAGCCAGGGGACAGGACCTGAGCACAGAAGCACATGGCATGGTGCATGGTGCAATGACACCTGAGCTGGTCAGGGCCTAAATAGCATCAGGTCAGGGAGCAAGGTCACAGGAAACTCGCAGTCCCAGACACTGGACTGACAGGTTTAGTAACCTGTCAGCCAAGTCCCTGCCCCTATCCCCAGGGATTCAGGCATGCCCATCACCTGGGAGGCAGGGGCTTTACCTTCCCCCCCATGAAGATGTCAGACCCCACCATTCACCATGTGGCCAAGGTGGCACTGGCCAGACCCGATTGCCCTATTTCAGTTTAGTCACTGACTCCTCCTACAGCGGAGGTGAAATTCCTTCCTCTTCTTCTACTTTCTCATGTCTTTTCCATTTTCTTTCCTTATCCTACCAAATGAAGACTGGACAGAGGTTTGCTTCCGCATCAACACACAGTCCTATTCTAAAAAGGCTTCATAAAGAAGTTTATGAAACAAACAAGGTTGTGGAGTGAAAAGTAGGTCAAAAGGAAAAGGATCTCTTCTCCTCCGGAGCACCACTGAAGACTCTGGTGTGGCAGTGGGTGGCCGCCCAGCCCAGTGTTACCAGTATTGTAAGAACAAGCCGTACCCAAAGTCTCGCTTTTGTCGAGGTGTCCCTGATGCCAAGATCTGCATCTTTGACCTTGGGTGGAAGAAGGCAAAAGTGGAGGAGTTCCCACTTTATGGGCCCATGGTGTCAGATGAATATGAGCAGCTCTCTTCTGAAGCCCTAGAGGCTGCCCGTATTTGTGCCAACAAGTATATGGTAAAATGTTGTGGCAAAGATGGCTTTCATATTCGAGTACAACTGCATCCTTTCCATGTCATTCGCATCAACAAGATGTTGTCCTGCGCTGGGGCTGACAGGCTCCAGACAGGTATGCGGGGTGCCTTTGGGCAGCCACAGGGCACTGTGGCCAGGGTTCACATTGGCCAGGTAATCACGTCCACCCACACCAAGCTGCAGAATAAAGAACATGCGATGGAGGCCTTACGCAGGGCCAAGTTCAAGTTCCCTGGTCGTCAGAAGATCCACATCTCCAAGAAGGGGGGCTTTACCAAGCTCAACTCGGATGAGCTTGAAGACATGGTAGCTGAGAAGCGCCTCATTCCTGATGGCTGTGGAGTCAAATACATCCCGAATCGTGGTCCTCTGGATAAGTGGAGAGCCCTGTACTCATGAAGGCCTCCACCCACTGAGCTCTATCACTCGCCCCCACTTTAATCATGTTCCCCAATAAAACTTGCATTATGTCTAAAAAATTAAAAAAAAAAAAAAGGAAAAGGAAAACGGGTGAGTGTGAAAAAGCCAGGCCAAGTCCTTGTTCTCCATGTGTTTATGTTCCAGAGAGGTTTCACCATTGGTGATGCATGTATCTCTCCCTTGATTGGTCCTCCTCTCTCTGACCCCACCCTTCTTCAACACCATGGCCATAGGTATCATTTATGCACTGGTAGATCTTCATTGTGGAGGCTGTCTCATTGTCTGGAAATCTAATGATAGATGTTATTAAAAGGTGATATGCCATGTGGGAAGGTTACAATATCCTTCTTCTTTTGTGTTTTATGTCCAAGACTGTCTTGAATTCTAAAGAGAAGAAAGAATGAGAAACTGTCTAGTCATTCTCCCTTCAGTCTTTCTGTCTTTTCCTTCCTCTCCAAAATCATCTTCTCTTTTATTTATCTTAGCTTAACTTAGCTTAGCTTAGGTGGTGGGAAAATCTGTGCTAGAGACAGAACTCAAACTAGGTAAAAGAGCTAGGTAAGCACTCTACTACTGAACTATACTCCCAGCTCTAATTCTCTTTTTGAATAGTCTTTATAATATATATGACAACTGAAAACCTCCAAATAGTCTCAACAAAAATTATATAAAAGAAAATTTTATAGCATGATATTTAATAACATAGGCTGCAGTCAAACTATCTAGATTCAAATTCAGCTTTTCCGCTTGCTACCCCACTGGTCCCAGACAAGTTATTTCAACTCTATTTGCCTCAGTTTCTTTGTCTATGATGTGGAGATCATAATAGTCACCTTAGAGAACTAGTGTGAAGATGAAATTTGTTTATTTTGGTAAATGATATAGGCTAGTGTCAACACACAGTACTTCCACAAAAATATATTATTATAATTATTACTATTATTTTCATTGCTCTTTGTTTCCTTCTGCTACCCTAGACTCTGAGATCAGCATTAAGTTTTTGTGTATACTACTAGAAAATGCTTTTGCACATAAAAGATATCTCCCTGTTTTCATAAACAAGATAACATGCACATTCTTCTGGTTATCAATTCATATCTATTACCATCCCATTTTATTCATACAAATTTTTATTTTAGTAGTCCCTATAGATAGGTACTCAAGTCACTGCTAGTTTATAATTACAAATAACATAATAATGTCCTTTATACAGGTTAAGTAGCCCTTGCCTAAAATACTCTGAACCAAAAGTGTCCAGATTCTAGGGTTCTTTTAGATTTTGGAAATTTGCATATATATAATGTGATATAGTAGGGATGAGACATAAATTTAGACATGAAATTCAGGCTGAGGATGTAGCTCAGTGAAAGGGAAAAATGCTTACTTAGCATGCACAAGTCCTAGATTCTATCCTTAGCACTTTCCCGCCTGATCAGCCCCCCCCCCCCAGAAATATCAAACAATATTTTAGTAACTGTGTGCATAAACAAAGTTTCATGATGTGGAATTTTCCACTTGTGGCTTTATATCAGCATTCAAAAATTCTGGATCTTAGAACATGTTAGATACCTAATTTTCAAATTAGGTATGCGCTTCCACATAGATTTAGTGCACATTATACTAGATCAGCTCAACAGATTCCTGAGAGCTGAGCTTCTGCATCCAGGTTATATCCACTTGTATGACTGAATTACCCTTTTAAGCCATTTTTCATGAGATCACCTCTGGAATGGGTATGACATTCTAGTGGCAGCCCATGGCAGAGCAGAACTGTGAACTCATTAGCCAAGAAATAAGAAAGCAAGAAGAAAACTGGACATGATAGTTTATAACTACAATCCCAGCTGGAAGATTTCTAGTTTAAGGCCAGCTTGAGCTACATGATAAGACCATGTCTCAAAAAGAAGGAAGGAAGAAAGAAAAGAAAGAATGGAGGGAAGAATGAAGAAAAGAAAGGAGGGAGAGCAGAAAGGAGGAAAGGAAAGAACAAAGGGAGGGAAGGAGGAAAGAAGGAAGAAAAGCAGGCAGGCAGGCAGGGAACGGAGAGTAGAGAGTAGAGCTGCACAACCTCCTCTGAGGGCACCGATCTCCAATGACCTTAAGTCCTCTTCCAAGGCCCCGCCTCCTGAAGGTTCCACCATTTTCCAACAGCACCAAGCCTTTAGTACGTGGACCTTTGTGGGACATTCAAACCATAGCAGTGCTCCAGAGAGTCCCTGGAAAGGTCATTTTGAACTCTAGTGCTCTCCATTACTGGCCTCCTTTCTGTGCCAGTCACTCTCCATTTCCTGCTGTTAAGCAAGACATATTCTTGTAAAATCAATATTTTAATATAAGATAGTTTCTGACAAAGAATGTTCTCTGTGGTTTTTCCTAAACCAATGATTTCCTTCAGAATCATGTTGGACAAATGGAGCTTTTGTGCCATGGTGTGTGTGTGTGTGTGTGTGTGTGTGTGTGTGTGTGTGTGTGTGTGTGTGTGTGTGTGTGTGTGAACACCCACTACACTGGCTACACTGGCTAGCCAGTATCTCCTCTAAAGGGTCCCTAAGAGGCCCGCTTTCCTCATCTGAAAAAGTATAACCAGATCATCAATCCCCATCAGAGCTGAAATTCTGTCAAATTATACGCTTTTCCAGATGGATTCTATCTGCCAGTAATGTTCGTGACTATTCTTTCTCAACAAAAAAAAATGGCCCACTTTCCAGAAAGGCATACAGAAACAATTAAGAAAATGTTTAAAACACACATTGGATTTGTTCATCTATTCCCCTCCAGGCCTGTATCTCCTGAAGTAAAGGAGAAAGGAAAAGGAGTCACGGGGGCATTTTCCACCTAAACATAGCAACAACAAACTTGCACACCAATTTTGAGACCATCTGCCAGGGAGAGGTGTTTCTAAAGAAGGATGAGATTAACCTAGAGCCTGTAAAAGAAAATTTGACTCCCAGCCTCCTTTTAAATGACATTAAGTGAGAAATAAGAATGATTTCTGAAGGCATAGTTTAAGTCCTTTATGAGAAAAGGGGGATTCTGTCATTGTTTAAACATTTCCTGTGTGGTTTAGAAGAGCTTTCCAAGATTTAGATCTGTAGATCATGAAAACTTTTTTCTCATAGTCAGAAATCTCCTCACCTTTCATTCTGTACAACCCCAACGTACTTAGCAAGTAAATAGAGAAAACAACAACAACAAAATAATAATGAAGAAAATTAGTTGGTCTCTAGAGACTGTTGGAACTGTTTTTTCTTGGCAAGAAGTAGGAAGATTCATCAATGTGTGAATGCATTAAAGTTCTTTGGGTTTTCATGCAGATAGTATAATCTCAACAGGAAAATGAAATTTGGTGACAGGCTTTTCATTGAACATAAGAGAATTAATTAATCCTAGATTGACAGGACTCTTCTAAAAGCTACATTCCTGACCTGACTTTTGTAGTTGCGTCTCAATCCTGAAACAACTTTTTCATTTCTTAGTGCCTAATATTTCAGTTCCATTGGCAATCACTAGGAATACTTGTGTTAGCCAGCTTTTTTCTATGGTGGCAACTAATACCTGAGACAATCCATGACATTGATCAAGATGCGTTGTACTCATAATCTGACATGTTGAACTGAAACCCCTTTGTACAACCACTTAAAGATAATAGAACAGAGTTAGGTTTTCTTGTGTTCATGTGTGCCAGTCCTTGGACTTGAAGTCAGAGCCTGAGTGCTGTCTTTAGTAAGCTTCTTTTGCTCAGGCTAGTATTCTACTGCTTGAGCCACAGCTCCACTTCTGTCTTTTTTGGTAGTTTAGTGGAGATAAAGAATCTTATGTACTTTCCTGCCCTGGCTGGCTTTGAACCAAGATCCTCAGATTTCAGCCTCCTGATTAGCCACTGGCACCCAACTAAGAAGTAAGATTTTTAGCTGTAAGTTTTGGAAGTTTCAGTGCATGGTTAGCTGACCCCACACTTTAACGGTTCCATCACCTCCCAGTGGCACCAAGGGCTGGGCCATATGGGCCTGAGCTTTTCACATCTGAGATATTCCAGGTCAACATTGGAATAGTACTATCCACAAAGTGTCTCTTGAACACTGGATCAGGATTTCCATTTTGTTTATTTCACGTCCAAGCATTCCCAGAAAATGTTTATTCAACTTATTCAATCATCTGAGAAACATTGACCTACCACCACCATGCTCCAAGTGTGGATATGCGTGCTACAGAAATCCAGGCCTTCTAAGGATTTCTGATTTGAAATTTTCCTCATGAAGGTATCCATATCCAGAGGTTAAGTAGACATATGATTCAATCTAGCATACTTTTTAACGCTTAAGCGCTAAGGACTGGTAATATAACAATAAGTAACTGTTAGTAAAGGCCCCAGCCTAGTGGAGAAATGGACAGGATAAGCAGTGAGCTCAGACCCATAACCAAGAGATAGCCAAGTTACTGAGAAAATGTGGAAGAACATGGAAGGAAGTGTTTGTTGTACCTAGAAGAGTCTGAATGTCTTCTTAGAGAGGTTCACCTTACACCAGATTGAAGGCTGAACAGAAACTTGCAAAATGAACATACATGGAGGCTGGGGGCCTGGGCCACTCAGAGGACCTGAAGATTCCACATGTGTGCAGTGTCAGCTGCAGGTGGTCAGTGGAGTGAAAGCAGGCCGAAGGCCAAGGGTGGACTAAGTAGGGCTTGATGCTCTTTGTCCAGAAGATTGTTTTCCTTTTTTGGGATATGGAGTCACTTATCATGGAGTAATATATGACAATAGAAAGCAATAAATATCGAAAATAAACTCCAAAAAATGCAAACGAGATTTTTTCATTGTTGTTTTTCTTTTCTTTCCTTTTTGTCTTGTTTGCTTATCTGTTTTGGCAATGGGTAGGGTGGGGCACCGACTATGGAGGGACAAAGCATGAACAAATGCAGCAGTGGTACTCACTAGATACTATGTGGAAAATGAACTATACAACTTGTGGGTAGGGATGGGAAGGAAAAACTGGGAGAAGGAGGGAAGGGGTGACACTGTCCAAAAAGAAATATACTATTTACCTGACTTATGCAACCATAACCCCCTGTACATCATCTTTATAACAACAACAAACAATTTTTAAAGATAAAAGACAATGATATACAGCATAATATAAACGGGGTAGAGTAGGAACAGTATTGATAGCAATTGCTTGTTAGGGTTCAAATTGCAGCCCTGAGGCTTCCTAGTTACTGTACAATCTGACTCAAGTTATCCAAGCTTTCTTGTGCCTGGATTTCTTCATGTGTGAAGGTAAAGACAAAGATTGTAGAGGATAAGTCAATATGTGTGCAGTGTTTAGAAAGAGCTTCAGCACATTGTGGTGTTCATTAAGTGTCACCTGTTATTACTAGTAACATTATCATCATTATCATGACTCCAGGGTGACATCATAAAGTAAGTGGGATTAGAGCTAAAGCTCATACTGGGGAAGACAAGCCATCTAGGCTTTTTGTGGTGATGATAAAAAACAGGACTGATATAAATCTTGACCTAACATTGACTGGGTTTCATCAGGTTTGCAAGACCCGCCCTTTCCTCTGTTTACCACAGTCAGGTGTGGTCCTGGAGGAACAGCATCTGCCTTGTGCTGTGCTCAGTCACAAAGTATAGATCCCAGAAGAAGCCTAGACATGACTGGATGCAACTATCCCCTTTTATAGGTGGGGAAATTGAGTGGGAGTGTCCTCAAACACCTTTTGTGATCACACAGCTGGTTTACCTCAAAACTGCAGCTAAAGCTCAGGGGTCTTGGTGCCCTCAGCTTTATTTGTAGTGTCCATGTTGCCTAAGATCACAGAGACATTTTCCTCTTGATTTTACTTCCTTTTCAGTTCTCTTACCTGATCTAGTGAGTGAATAGTGAATTCTCTTTTTACAACACAGTATTACACTACCTGGGCCTGTTCCTTAGTTTTTTCACACAAGACTTGTGCTTTACCACTTGTACCTTAGCTCCATTTCTGGATCTTTGGTATTTTTTGGTTAAGTGAAGACAAGAGTCTCATAAACTCTCCAGCTTAGTCTGGCTTCAAGCCTCGATCTTCAGATCTCAGCCTCCTGAGTAGCTAGGATTGCAGGTGTGAACCACCAGCACCAGGTACCAGTTTTTTTTTTTTTCAAGGAAAGCAAACCACTTGTTTTCAACTAAAATCTTTGAACTGACAGAAACTCAAATGTTTCCAGGAACCTCTGAGAAAAGCATTCCCAACCCTTCCCTACCTGTTGGCTTCCTATGCCTCATCTCTTTGCTTTTCATCTCTCTTTCTACCCCAACCATGTCCCTGAGTTTTCCCTGAGATTTGTCCCTTGTAAATTTGTTGAACACCTTCACCATTAGCCACTTCTAGAAGAAATGCAGAGCCAGGTATGTAAGACAGGATTCTGGATTCATGACCTTGAGCTAACCTTGTTTTTCTTTTTGACACATGTCAACAAGAACTGTCTTTTCTTTCTTCAGAAAGATCATTGACTGTAGTACTCCACTCTATTGCCAGCAGGCTTGGGCTTGCTTTTTAAATTTTGTTTTTATTTTATTTTATTTTTATTGTCAAGCAGGGTTCTGTTTGTATGAGAATGCATTCCATTCTCAATTTAGTTTGGGACAAACCAGAGCTGGAATGTGTACCTCAAACATAATAAAATTCCAGTCCACAAAGAAAAGAGACTTGGTTCCAGGCATCTGGCCAAATTCAGCTTGCTCTCCAGCTCCTGCCACCTCCAGATTGCCTCACTGCTTAACTAGTTGTGGTCTTCAACTTGACAATGACAGAAGTCGGCAAGTTTGCAAAGTGTGCTGTGACTTCAGACATCTTTCTCAGAGATTGTTGACTTGTCTGTGTTTGGTTGGGAAGGATATGAGCCAAGATTGTCACCAAAAGCCTAACCTTTTTTTATGCAGTACGAGCAATGATTAAATAATAAACATTATTATCACTAAACATATAAATAGATGTTTGTCTTGCTGTGGGCTGTTCTAGGCTTAGGGAACTGGAATTGTATGAGGGAGCTGATTCTGCCTGAGACTGTGGACAGCCTTATTAGGAAAAGATAGAAGAAGAAAAATGTCAAAGGAACACAGGTCTCTCTCTATAAAAAGACATTGTATAGTAAGTTGTCTTAAGCACAGTAGTGTGGGGGTGAGGGTGCCACTTACTTTGTGATTTCTGAACCAGGCCTTGGCTTGAAAAAAATTTCTTGGTAACTTCAACAGTGTGGGGTTTAAAACACCTTTTTCCTAGCAGACACACACACACACACACACACACACATTCTGAACAATATTAATCCTACAGAAAAGTCATGAATACAGTGAAAATGTCATATTTTTTTCTAGCCTATTTAAGAATAAGTACCGATGGTGACTTACTCCTGTAATCCTAACTACTCAGGAGGCTGAGATCTGAGGATCACAGTTAGAGGTTTGTAGCCAGCCTGGGCAGGAAAGTCTGTGAGACTCTCATCTCCAATTAATCACTAAAAAGCCAGAAGTGGAGCTGTGGCTCAAGTGGTACAAATGGGAGAGCAGTGCTCTTGAGCAAAAAAGCTCAGGGACAGCACAAAGACCCTGAGTTCAAGCCCCAGAACTGGCACTTACTCACAATATCCCCCACAGTATAACCCCTGTTTGCACTGTATTTGATGCTGGTATAAGTTGGGGAGGGGAAGGGAAAAAACAAATTGTTTAAATAGGGATACAGGTGAACCCATTGCAACAATGAGATATACAAAATGCTATGTTGAAAAACGAACTTTACAATTTAGGTGGGGGAGGGGTATAGTTGAGGAGGTGGGAGGGAAGGGATGGTAGGGGAAAAACAAAGGAGGAGCCAACAATGCTGGATAAGTGAAGTAAGCCAGGGGCAAAGAAACATAGGTTCCATGGTTTTCCTTATTTGCAATAACTAGTGTATGTCTTAGACAAGCAGAAAAGGTCAGATCAGCTGACATTAAGCGAAATGAACACAAGTGGTTTTTTTTCTTTCTTGCTATTGTTTCTAATGCATTTATAAGGGACCATGTGATTTTTTTTATGACTTTGTATGTCTCTCCCCCACGGTATAACCCCTGTTTTCACTGTATTTCATGTTGGTATAATTTGGGGAGGGGAAGGGAAAAAACAAATTATTTAAATAGAGATACAGGTTGATCCATTGTAACAATGAGATGTACAAGACACTATGTAGAAAATGAACTTTACAGCTTGGGCAGGGGGAGAGCGTGAGGGGGGAGTTTGAGAGGTGGGGAGGGAAGGGATGGTAGGGGAAAAACAAAGGAGGAGGCAACAATGCTTGATAGGAAATGTACTCATTATCTTGCTCATGTGATTGTAACAGCCACTGTACAGTATTTTCACAATAAACAACTAATTTACAAAAAAAAGAAAGAAAAGAAAAAGAACAAAAGCACTGAGCACCAGTAACTCATTCCTGTAACCCTAGCTACTCAGGAGGCTGAGCTCCAGAGTACAAAGGTTCAAGTTGAGTTCTGGCAGAAATCATGTCTGTGAGACTCCATCCTCAAAATAACCAGCAAAAAGCAACCAGGCTAGAGGTGTGGCTCAAGTGATAGAACCTAAGCTTTGACAAGCCAAGCTGAGCAAGTACAAGAAATTTAGTTGAAACCCAATATCAGAACAAAAAAATTTCAAATTTGATGTCCTGACTCCCCTGAGTAAGGACAAGGACAAAGACATTTGCCTACTAACTCCTCTAGAGCCATCCAGATTTCAATGGTTTGTTAGTACTTCTCATTCTCAGACACATTAAAATGCTAACAATTGTCCCCATGACAATTTTTTTTTTTTGGTCGGTCATGGGGCCAGAACTCTGGGCCTGGGCGCTGTCCCTCAGCTCTTCAGCTCAAGGCTAGCGCTCTACCACTTGAGCCACAGCACCACTTGCAGCTTTTTCTGCTTATGTGGTGCTAAGGAATCGAGCCCAAGGCCTCAAGCATGGGAGGCAAGCGCTTCTACCACTGACCCACCTTCTCAGCCCTGTCCCCATGCTTTTTAAATATTTTTTAAAAATAAGATTCTGTCTTAAGAGGATGAGCTCAGTATTAAACTGAGCAAGCAGATATGAAATATTCTCCCATGTAGAAATTATGATTTGGTTCTGAAATACTCTGATGAAATTCTCTCATTTCCAACTAGGGTTTAGTTAAGAAACCACAGAGTAGGTAGGGCCCTCATTCCCAGAGAAGAGTTCAGAACAGCGCCTTGCTTTCAGTTCCAGGTCTTTTCTTCTTCAGGCTGAGGCCTTCTTCAGTCTGTCTTGTCTTTACTGATCTTGACATCCATGAGTTTATAGAATATCCCTCAAGCAGGGTTTGCAGGATGTCTTCATGGGATTGGATTCTGTTTCTGCATCTTAGGCAAGAACCTCACACCGTAATGATGAGATCTGAGAATTCTCTCAGTGGCCCTTCACTTCAAGGTGTCCCATGATTTTTCATGAGTCTGAGTCCTTTGATGAAGGTTTCTTCCCCTCTTGGAAATCAGGAAGTATTTTTTTTTTTTTTTTTGTCAATCGTGTGGCTTGAACTCTGGTCTTGGGTGCTCCCTCAGCTCTTCAACTCAAGGCAAGTGCTCTACCGCTTGAGCCACAGTGCCACTTCCATTTTTTGGTAGTTAATTGTAGATAAGAGTCTCATGGCCTTTCCTGCTTGGCTGGCTTTGAACCACGATTCTTAGCTCTGAACCTCCTGAGTAGCTAAGATTACAGGCATGAGCCACCAGCACCCACTTCAAGATATTTCTATTGACTTGTATCTACTCTGTCATCCTGTTCCATTGCCTCTCCCCCCACCCAAACACACACACACACACACACACACACACACACACACACACACACACACACACATACACACACAATCTTTTTTTTCTTTTTATAGCATAACATTTATTTACCCAATAAATAAATAGTAAAAGAGTATTATTTTGAAATTATAAGACCAGTAGTTGTGCACACACATAATCTTAAAAAGTATTTGCAAAATAATATATCCCCTGAATGAGAGAACATTTCTTTCTTTAATCTTTTTTTTTCCTGTTGGTTGTGGGGCTTGAATTTGACCTAGGCACTAACACTGAGCTTTTTTTTTCTCATAGCTAGTGCTCTAACACTTTGAGCCACAGCACTATTTCCAGTGTAAGAAGCCTGGGTTGGCTTTGAACTGCGATCCTCAGATCTCAGTCTCCTAAGTAGTTAGGATTAGAGGCCTGAGCCTCTCTAATCTGACTAGGCAACAAGTCACTCAAACTCCAGTCTCAAGAGAGACACAAATAACAGAGCCATTTTAGAGATGTGGGTAATTATCACTACAAACAGCTATCACTCTGCAAGAGAATGAACCATGGAAGTGACATAACTCAAGCAAATGGAAAGCACTGGCTTTGGCTACTCCTCACAAAAAAAGGGTGAATCTGGAAGTAACCTTGAATGCAGTTAGTAATGAAGGTGATCAAAGTCAGATAGGAATGGGAGGGACGTTAGGGTATGGCTGCTAGTATGGCTTTGGTGCTTTTTAGAGGGTTTCAAGAAGAATCTTGGTATTCTTTGTTTTGGCCTTGAGTAATAGCTACAAATAATCCAATCATGCTAGCCCAATGCTTCTGGAGGGAGCAAAAGTTTGTTTAGGCAACTAAAACTTGGAAAGCAAAGCCA
Source organism: Dipodomys spectabilis (assembly GCF_019054845.1). NCBI lineage: Eukaryota > Metazoa > Chordata > Mammalia > Rodentia > Heteromyidae > Dipodomys > Dipodomys spectabilis. The sequence goes on from NW_024870773.1 coordinate 5,143,701, forward strand.
TTAAACACTTCTAAACAGAACATCTATTAAGAACTTGGCAGGGGGCTGGGAAGGTGGTTCAGTGGTAGAGCACTTGCCTTGCAAGCATGAGGCCCTGGGTTCGATTCCTCAGCACCACATAAGCAAAAAGAAAAAAGCTGGAAGTGGCACTGTGGCTCAAGTGGTAGAGTGCTAGCCTTGAGCTGAAGAGCTGAGGGACAGCGCCCAAGCCCAGAGTTCAGGCCCCACTACCGGACCCCCCCCACCTCAAAAAAAAAAAAAAAAAAAGAACTTGGCAGTATAGTAAGCCAATGGGCCAATGGATTGTAAACTTGACCATATATCATAATCACCTGAGAGTAAGACACCCCACCACAACCTTGAGAAGCCAAATTCTGCAGGTCTGGAGTTCAAGGATTTCTCATGTAATATTAAAGTTGTGGTCTGGGGAACAATCTTTATGAAAGCAGTAACTGGTCTGGTCTTGTAGGAGAAACAGACTGATGGATGGTAACTGCCCTGTAACACATAAAGCAACCAGGGGAAAATTCTGCTCTAGTGGTAGCAAAGATGGAGGGAGGAATTGCCTGTACACAGAAAACCAAAATATGGTTTCATAGAGAAGAAAGCAATTGAGTTGAACCTGGAAGAAACATGAGTTTGCCAATAGTTCTAAGAAGAGATGTAGCATGTGAAAAAAAATGGAAGAGGTAAGGAATTAATGAACCTGAAACCTCAGAAGGGTCATCTGAAGCCAATGGCTCATATCTGTAATCCTACTCAGGTAGCTGAAATCTGAAGATCATGACTTAAAGCCCGCATGGGCAGAAAAGCCCATGGGATTCTTCTTTCCACATAAGCAGCAAAAAGCCAGAAGTGGAACTGTGGCTCAAGTGGTAGAATTCCAGCCTTGACTGAAAAAGCTAAGGGACAGTGGCCAGGTTCTGAGTTGAAGCCCAAGTATCAGCACAAAAAGAAAAAGAAAGGAAGAAAAATAAAAGGCCTATTTGAAAGAAGTGGTGCTCTGGAAGAGAGTCCTAGGCCAGGAGAATGGATACCAAGTCCTGGAGGAGCCAGTGGAGACTTGCTAAAGAGATAGATTCTGTCCTGTGGGCTATGGTAGGTCATTGGCCACCAATACTCAGTAGTAACTTTGCTTAACATGTCTAAGTACTCAAAAAAAATTTTGGAGGAACAGTGCTAGGGATTTATTTTGGAAAATCGTGATTCATCCACCAGGAGCCACATTCATTTCTTTCCTTGATGTTTCCCAAATGCTCCATCCAAACAATAAGCATGCGCACATAATAAATATGTGTTGGGTAAATGGATGAGTGAACAAATGAATGAATGAAAGCACGGCATTCATTTCTTAAGAGCATAGCACACTGGGGAAAATCACCTACTTGTGAATTAATTGTATCCATTCAATAGCTAAGGCAGAAAGGAAATCTCTCAATCTCTCCAATCTCTGTTGGCAGGGCTTTAACACGTGAAGGCATGGATCAGACCTCCGCGTGTCCCCCTTGGCTGCATATCAGAATCACATGAGGAGCTTAGAAGATGTCACTGCTGGGGAATAAGTTAAGCATCCACATGGAAGCAATCAGGCAAGCTCAGAAGATGGAAAATTCAATAAACAACCCAATTTCTTCCATAAATGAATGAGAAAAATAAAATGAGAGATGGCTACAGATTAAAAGAGTCTTAACACTTATACCCAGGTATAATATGTAGGTCTTGTTTGGATCCTGATTTGAAATCAGTTAATCAACCCATTTAATTGTAAAAAGGCATTTTTGAACATATGGAAGATATTTGAACCTGCAGTTGTGCAATGATATGATCATCTAAATAGTAATTGATTTTGTTAGATGTAGTGTATACACACATAAATATACAAGTATTGTCTAACTAATAGAAATACATACTAAACTACTAGCCAAAATTACATAACTGCTAGGAAAGATTTGCTTCAAAACACAGTTAACATCAATACCAAAAGGAGATGGAGAAATGACTGTTCTTAAGCTAGGATGATGACTACTAAGGGGTTTGTTACACATTTCTCTCTACTTCTGTGCATGTTTTTGAAAGTTGATTTTAAATGATCTTCAAGAATCCAAATGTTGGTGGTTCACATACTCAAGTGGCTGAGATTCAGAGAATCACCTTTTGAAGGCAGCCCAGGCAGAAAAGTTTTTGAGACTCCATCTCCAAAATAACCAGTAAAAAGCAGGACTGCAATCAGAATCACAGGAGTCATGGCTCAAATGGTACAGCATCAGCCAACCAAGAAAAAGTGAACAAGCTTGAGGCCAGGAGTTCAAACACTTACATCAACAAAAAAGAAAAAAAGTCTCTAAGCTACTTGTTCTCCACAGCTAAGTAAATGTGTGAGAATCCGGGTTGTGTGAGGAAAGGAGGGGTATATGCCAATTCTGTTGGCTTGTATCTCCTGACATATTTAGGATATTTTCAGGTATCATTACTTTAGTACATGTTCAACCCTTCCACTTGAGTCAATGTATTAGACCTCCATTATCATCATCACCATCAAACCACCATCATCTTCATCATCATGCTAATCATCATCATTATCATTCTTAGTTTAGGTCTAGATTCTACATATGAGTAAAAATATGCAATATGTGACTTTAAACTTGGGTTTATTTTGCTCAATGGTTATATCTGTTCTCCTGTATACAAAACAACTACACTCATCTTTGTGGTTGAATACTATTCAATGACACACACACACACACACACACACACACACACACACACACACACACACACACACAGATCTCTATATATACCATATTTTCTTTTTTCATTATATATTATATATATAATATCACTCCTTTATTGGTCATTGGACAATTAGGCTGATTAAATCACTTTGCTATGGTAAACAATGCGATGATAAGAATGTATGTATAGGCAATTCTCTTGTTTATTGATTTACTCACCTTCAGATATATGTTCAAGTATGCAGAAAGGTCATGAGGTAGACGTGTGTTTTGTTTTGTTTTGTTTTTTTGATTAACCTCCAGTGGTTATGACATGTATTTTTTTTTTCTGTTATTAGGGAGTGTGAATGTGAAGAACTTTCCTCAAAAGAACAATATCTTGCTCAGAGATCACTGCTTCTCTGTCTGTCGCTATCCTCAGGTAGCTGAGTCTAGATATTTTTATGCTCTGTCCTATGCTCTGGTTGGTTGCCCCTATTTTAATTAGGAGTTTTAGAGAGTGGTTTTTAAGCCGATGCCAATGGCTCAAGCCTGTAATCTTAGCTACTCAGGAGGCTGAGATCTGAGGATCAGGGTTCAACGCCAGCCCAGGCAGAAAAGTCCATGAAACTCTAGCCTTGAGCACAAAGAGGCTCAGGAATAGCACTCAGGCTCTGAATTCAAGCCCCTGGATAGTCAAAAAAAAAAAAAAAAGAAAGAAAGAAAGAAAAGAAAAGAAAAGTGGCCTTTTATTGGCCAGTCCCACAGTATTCTGACTGGTTGTCAATTGCTAATCAGATACCCATCCCTTTGGCAAACCCCTGGGAAGAAGATCAAAACTAGTAGGGAGGGAGTGAGGGAGGCAAGATGATGTGTGTAACAATGTGTCTTTTGCCTCTGTCCTCAATTTACAAATGTGCTATCAACTAGTTTACATTCCCACCAACAGGAATGAGGTTTCCTTTTCCCCCTGCATGCTTGCCAGCATGGGTTGCTGTCCAAGCCTCAGGGTGAATCCTGAATGGGGGGCTGGGATGGTGTTTGGCAGAGTGTGGAGTTCTGCCTTGGCTGGGAAAGAAGTGAAGGATCTAGTCTCTCCCCTTGCTGGTTTCAATGTTTACACATCCTATCCAGCAGTTCACCTCCTTTTGTGGGAATTTTGTGATTCAGAGGGTCTGGACTTGATCTACTGGTCCTGACTCAGCAAACATATGCCAGGATGCAGTTTCCAGAGGCAGCTCACATTGCTTTTAGACTGTGGTAGACAATTCACCTTCCTGTGGGGGATGGGCTGTGGTTATCACGTAGTTAAAAGGGTCTGGGTGTAGGGCTCTGACCATGCCTGCTATCCACATGGGCTGCCAGCAGGCAAGCCTAGAGGCTAACCACTAAATCCTGCAAGGCCTCAGGGCTGTTTCCACCCTAGGCAACGTGACTTACAGGGCTGGCCTCTGAGCACAGCAATGCCCTGTTCCCGACAGAACTCTTCTGCAGGAATGGGTTACACAAGACTCTCAGCCTCTCCTTTGTAAGGTATATGAAATAGGTAGGTTTCATTAGGTAGCCAATGAAGAGAATACCATGCAATATTCAGGCAGCCAGGACTTATCTAGGCCAGGGACAGGAAGAGGTGTGGCCATGTGGGGGAAAGGTATGGCCACACTGGGATCTGGATGTGACCTCAGGGCTGGGACCCTCCTAGGGTCAGATGGGAGGCATGTGACCAGAGAAGGCCCTGGATGTGACCTAGCAGGAGGGGGAGGTGACTGCTTCCTGGTGTGCTGGTTACGTTGGTAACACAGATACTGGGTGGAAACTTAGCCAAGAGGTATGGCGGTGTCTGCACGTGGCCTGCATGGCCCTAAGCAGATCTTACATCCTTGACCACCTCTCCTAGCCATCTTTCACTCAGACCTTGGGGCAGGCAGGCCCAGGAATCCCCCGGCATGAGCGTTCTGTGTTTTCTAGCCACCATAGTATCTCAGTCTCAAAGCGATAGGCTTTCTCTCAAGATGAGACCTGAGTATCACCCTCAGAGATAAAAAAAAAAAAAAAAAGAGACACTGAAGTTAACCTTCCGCTAGAGCAATCCCCACACTGCTTAAGGCTTGCAGAAGTGTGAGTTTATCTGGTCACCAGGGACTTCTTACTAGGTTTTGGTTCTTCTTCTATTTGTTTTTCATGTAACAAGCAAGGTTTGAGGTTGGATTTACTGGAATGAGTAAGGCAAAGTATGACTTCCTGGTAGTGTATGATTTATTTTATTGCAAAGATGCTGTACAGAGGGGTGACAGCTACATGAGCAAGGCAGTGAGTCCATGACTTATCACTGTCACCCCTTCCCTTGTTGTTTTCCCACTACCCCTTCCCTCCCCCACCTCCTATGCTCTCCCCCCTCCTCCTGCCTGAAGTTGCAAAGTTCGTTTCAATATACTGTCCTGTGGATATCATTGGTACAATGGGTCATCCTGTGTCCTTGTTTCACCATTTTGTTATACCCCTTCCCCTCCCTAGACTAGACAAATGTATATACAAGATGCAGGGTACCAAAATCAAGTAAAGTGACAACAAGGGATATACCATAAGGGGAAGAATATACAAAAGAAAATTTAAAAAAATCACATAGTACATTAAAAACAACAACAACAAAGACAGACCTCTTGTGTCCATATCTTGGGATTCCTTAGCATCATCTTATATGGTCCTATGTACATAGCTTTTGAGCTTTTCAGCTCATCTGATAAGGTTATCCTACACATATACTAATTGTTGCAAATAAGGAAACCATGGGACCTAAATTTCTTTGGGACTGGCTTACTTCACTTAATATGATTTTTTTTCAAGTCTTTCCATTTCCTAACAAATGGGATGATATTCTTTCTGATGGAAGCACAGAATTCCATTGGGTATATATTTTAATATAGTATTTGACTCATAAAAGAACGTAGATAAGTATATGAATGTATACACATGCGTTATAAAGGATAATGGTATGACCATTGAAGCTTTGTTGTTAGGTTATGCAGGGGATCATAAGCAAGGACTTCTACCACTGAGCTGTGCCCCCCCTGCCACCCCCCCCCCCCCCGGCTCCTAACTCTAAAATGGTCAATATATAACAGTGAGTCATTTGGTCCCTGCCGCCCCCCCTCCCCCCGCCCCCCCGGCTCCTAACTCTAAAATGGTCAATATATAACAGTGAGTCATTTGGTCTCTCCTCCTCAGGGAATACTGAGTTATAGTTAGACAGGAGTACGAAGTTTGAGTGCACTATTGAACAGTAGGGTGACTATAAATGACAATAATGTTCCATGAATGTTCTATGTATTTCAAAAAGGTAAAATAAAAAAGATTGACTATTTTCATCAGGAAAAAATGATAAATCTTGTTTTCTTATTTTGGCTTTTCGGGATTGAGTCTCACAGTTTAGCCTAGGCTGGCCTTGAACTGGACATGCTTTAACCTCAGCTTCACCAGTACTGGGCTTACAGATATATACCACCATACCTGGCAGAAATGGTGACTGTTTAAGGAGATAAGTAAGTTTACATTTATTTAAACATTATACAATATGCACTTGTATCAAAATATTACAATGCACAGCATTAATATGTCACATGAATCAATTAAAATAAATTTAAATTAAGCCAAGCACTAGTGGCTCATACCTGTGGGGTGCTGAGATTGGGGGAGTTATGATTCTAGGCCAGCCTGGGCAGAGAAGTCTAAAAGACTCCATATCAACAAAAAGAAGCTGGGTGTGGTGACACACAACTATCCTTCCAGCTATGTGGAATGGCCTAAATGAGTCAAATCACAATCCAGATGTATACTAGGGCATGAAGAGAGGCCCTATCTCAAACCAACAACAGCAGCAGCTAGTCTATGCTGAGTTTGCATGTGTATAACAACACACTTAAACTTAATATGTTTCACTTAATTTATTTAAACACTTCAAATACAGTCCATACTAATAGCTAACTCCTATGCCTAATTCTAATAAGCATGTCCCACCAGACCCAGGGGAGCTCATGTGCACATCTCTTAGTCCAGAGGTCAAGGGGAGTCCTTCCAGGGTGTCCTCCAGGCTGCTCTGAGTCACTGAAGGGAGAAGCAGATGCTTTGCTGGGGCAGCTCCAGCAGAGAGTCAGACCAACATGGAGCCATCTCATTCGGGGAGGCCATCTCGCTGGGTCTCTGCTGCCCTGGGCTTTTATGTTTTAGGCTGGGCCTTTCATTTCTGGCTATGTAAGATTATCAGAGTTGCCTCGAGGAAGCTTTGCTTCTGGTCACATTTGTCTTGTCTCTGGCTGGGTCTGGCTATCTGGTGGGCTGGTTGTCTTGGTGATGGTCCTGTAGGCTCCCTGGGTGTGTTCTTATCTCTATCTTCCACAGTTCTAACTGCTAACTGCTAACTCCTAATGTTACAGCTTAACAGTCCATATTATTTCACAGCACACATAGATTTAATATATTCCTATTCAATAGTCTACCATATCAATATTCAATAACATTATGTCAGTATTTAGTAACACAGTATGTGAGTATTTGATAACACACTGTTAATATTTAATAACATACTATGTCAGTACACACTATGTCAATATTCCCTAAGATTCATTACACAGCCCTGGCAGAAAAGTCCCTTGAGGCTCTTATCTCCAATGAACCACACTAAAACTAGAAGTAGCACTGTGGTCAAGTGGTAGAGCGCTAGCCTTGAGCACAAAGAGGCTCAAGGACTGCATCCAGAACCTGAGTTCAAGCCCTGTAACCGACAAAAACAAAAAACAAAAACAGCACAAAAAGGACCTGGCTCAGCAGCAGAGTATCTACCTACCCTGCAAGAGTCAGGCCCAGAGTTCAAAACCAAGTACTTAATTAACAACTAATTAATGTTAAAAGAAAAAGGTGAGTTGGATTTTTTTTGTCCTAGGGAAAACTAAAACCGCACTACTCAATTATAAATTAACCTCCTTTTGGGGAACAATCTTAGTTTCTCTCTCCAGAACTTTGAAATGTTGTTTGGTTCTAGAACTTTCAGTGACATAGGTGAACCGAGGTTCTCCAGGACGTGGTTAGCATCCCACTGTTGGTGGTGGTTGTTGCTTAAAAGCCACCTTTCCCCTACAGGGATGCTTCCTGCTTTGTTGATCTATGTCAACGTGAGGGGTGACACAGCCTTGCAGCTGCAAGTCTCCAGGGTTGATGACTCAGGATGTTTAAAATAAACCCTTCAGAGCCCAGGATTCCCACAGCCACAGGCTGATCTGACCCACTGTCCCCTATCCCATGCCTTCATTTCCTTTGTCTTTTTCCCAGATGCTTCTTCATTCTCTGGTGCTGCCTATCTGTCTACTGCCTCATTTTTTGCTCTGTTAATGAACACCATCTGTCTGGGAGAAACTTCTCCACAGAAGTCTTGCACAAAAAGAGACACAGCAGGTACACAGAAAGCTGACCATACGAGGAAGGTTGGGGGCCCTGACCAGCCTCTGATGTCTTGATCTTCTTGGCTTCCATGTCTTGATCCTCCCCAGGGAGATGTTTGGAAGTCCTTCACCTCTTCTAGACATTGTCCCATCCTTTGGCAGTACTCCAGCAGGCTTATGGGAAGAAAGGGGTACAGGATGTGGACTTGACACTATTATTGAACAGACAAGGGTCCCTGAGGTGTAGCAGACACCACACTGAGCTATTTCCAACCTCACAAGCACTGTGGGCCTCCTCCATTCCTCCGGGAGCCTCAGCTGGTTTTATAGAGGCCAAGCAAGACAAGTTGTGTGTTCTGTCTGCAATGCACTCCTTGATTGATTCTAGGAAAAGATCTAAACAAATCTGACATAGAACAAAGAGTCGCAGCTGCAGTGTCCTACTTGCTGAGAAGCACACCAGCTGGATGTTGCCTCCCAGGCACTGTGACTTGATGCCCCACTTCTCCAGCATGGGAGCAATGGACTTCTGAGGAATTGGAGCCCAGCTCAGCTGCAATCCCCGTCCAGCCACATGACCTTGAGCACATCCCTCTTTCCTTTGAGCCTCAAGTTTCTTGTGAGTCAAAAAAAAAAAATGAAGCAATGATAGCAATTTTGTAATACACCATTAAATGAGATGAAAGATTTATTCAGTGTATTGTTGATGGGTATGGTAATGTGGTTAGGGAAATAATATATGATTTGGAATTTGCTTTAGAGTATTCTAGTAGAGAGGGGGAAAAAGAAGGAGAGGGATGAAGCAAGACTGGCACCATGCTGATAACTAATGTAGGAAGATACCATGTTGATAACGAATGGAGGAAGATGCTGGGCCTGGGATCTGTACAGCATTTTCTCTACATTTTTTGTCTTTGTGTATGTTTGAAATTTTCCATAATTAAAAATGAAAAGAGGTGTTGGGGGCAAAGCCTGGTGGTAGAGTGCTTGCCTCATGAGCACAAGGTCTTGGATGCCATCCCTATAACAAATTTCCATACTTAATATACATTAGTTGTGTGTGTGTGTGTGTGTGTGTGTGTGTGTGTGTGTGTGTGTGTGTGTGTGATCCTAGTTACTAAAGAGGCTGAGATCTGACAAATGAGGTCCACACACAGCCTGGACAGACAAATCCACAGACATTTATTTCCAAACAACCAGAACAGAAACAGAAGTGGAGGCATGGCTCAAGTGGTACAACACCAGCCATAAGTGAAAAAAGCTAAGCAAGGGCACAAGGTCCTGGGTTCAAGCCTGAGTGCCAGAAAAATAAAATAAACAGAAAGAATAATGCATACTTTACATTCCTACAGGAATGTAAAATATGTAGAAATATTCTCAGAAAACAATGTATCCCTAATAGAAATGGTTGTCACACCATTTTTGTAACTAGATTAGCAGGATACATCTCTCTCTTTGATGACTGAATGTGACCATTAAGAACTATAATGATCTGGCAACAAACTCACAGAGAATCCCTTGCTTACCACACATCACCAGCCCAGCAAGTGGTGGGAAGCTCAAGAGCCTCTGCTGGGGCGGAAGTGAGGCGGAGTGACTGACTCCGCCTCCAATCAGGTTTGAATTGTCGGACTTTCTTCTTCCTGTGTGTGGCGTTCTCTGCCACAGATTGATAGCTAAATCCACTTCCCCTGGGTTTTCTTGTCAGTTTCTTCCTCCCTTGGATTCTCCTTGCTCTTGCTTTCAGACTCTCTGATTCATGAGGTATAATGTAGGTAGATGAGAAAGAGACCAGATCACAGACAGCTGTGTCTGGCCAGTGTCTGAAATTCAGATGACCTCACTGTTGAGGGTGGAGGAGGTCAGCATCACTATGGTTGACACTTGGGAGGGCATTTTGCTGGGTGCTGGTTTTGCAAAGTGATAGAGATAACCCCTGCTCCAAGAAATTCACCTCTTGTACAAAAAGGCAAATAAACAATTCAGAAATTAAAAAAAAATCCCAGAGAAAAACATGTAGAGAAAATGAACAGAATCTCAGAGTCTGGTTAGATACAGGAGAAGGAGGAGCAGTGTTATCTACTGGTCAGAGAATATGGGTCCTGGAACTCATTGTTCTAACACAAAGATGACAAAAATGAGTAGGTGGCATGAAAAAGACACTGTCACCAGCTTGCGTCACAGCACAGACAGGTTGGGGGATAGGGTGGCTGTTTAGCACTGTTCCTCCTCTCCTCTTTGTAACTCTCCTCTTGGATAAGGTCTATAAGTCACAAAACCTCACTTGGATAGCAACAGGACCAACTTGCTTCTCTAATACTCAAATCTTAAAAAAACACATTAGGTTATATTAATTGTACAAAATCAAGGATTTCATTGTGACATTTTCCTACATATATAGTATATACTCTAGATAATTTTCACCCCCATTACCTTTATTGTTCCCCCTCCTCCCTCTTGGCTCTTCCTCCTGGTCTTCTTCCTTATTCCAAATACTCCTTTTCCTAAGAAATATTTAATAGAGGTTGTTAACGAGAGACAAATGGTTGTAGAACCATGAGGAGAGGAGGGGTTTCTGTTCAAACCACATAGAAGCTAATATTCTGGCACTGATTTTTAAAAGAGAAAAAGATTCATTATAGGTGGATTACAAGGAGACAAGAAGTAAACTCAAGCCTGCCTCTCAAATGGACCAATAGGGAAGGAGTATAAAAGGCCCAGGAAAATAGAGGTCTGGCCTTGGGTAGATTCTGACCATCTGGCAATTACTGTCAGTATCCCATTTCTAGTCTAGGTCCAGGAGGTCTTGCTCTCTCTCAGGTCCTGATCTTCATGGGATACATTGGTTTTTACCAGGTTCTCAGGCATCTGCAAGTCTAGTTTTGCATCAGTGCCTGAAAAGCAGTTTTTAGAAACAGCTCATTTAGCTGGGGCTTAGGATCTCATGTCTACAATCTTAGGTTAGGATCTGAGGATCGCTGTTAAAACTAGTTTGGGCAAGAAAGTCTGTGAGACTCTTACATTCAGTTAACTAGAAAAAGCCAAAAGCTGAGCTACGGCTCAATTGGTTGAACACTATAAGCTAAGTGATAGTGCTCAGACCCTGAATTCAAGCCTTAGTATCAACATACACACACACACACACACACACACACACACACACACACACACACACACAATTAAACAGCTGAATTGTCATTTTATGACCCAGTTTCAGAACCACCAAATGTCCTAGGTAGGTTTACAGAAAGAGAATAGGATGAATTTTTCCCACAGTGATCAGAACCAAGTAGCCCTTGATATCCTAGTCATCATCCAGAATGAAAGATATTTTTAAACATTTAGAAGAGTCTTTTTTATGCTTCCTTTTACTAACAGGAAACCCTGCTTGTTTTCTAGATCTAATTTAGTGCCTATCACCCTATTTCCTGTGTTTATTTTGGATGGTTGAGTCTCTTGTTTCTCCTTGGAGTGATCTATTTTATGCTCGTAGAGTCTGTTTTGTCCACATTAGTAATGTTGGTGTCTCTTTAGATGCTTTATAAAAGACAAACAGTACAAGCTCATTAGCAATATTAACATTTAATGCCAAAAGATAGCCCTGCTTTAAAGCACTGTAACGCATTTGGGGGCTGGCTTGTTATCATGAAATGAAATACAATGTGCTCACACTATGTATCTTTACTTCCTGTTTCTCAGAGCTCAGTCCTTGGGCCTCCTTTCTTCCTATGTGGGCTCCAGGGGGGTGGTCCCAGGCACACTCCATCATCATCTTTGTCGGTATCTCCCTATGATGGTCCTTAGTTTTTACCTCTTTCTACCCCAGGCCTTTCTGACCAGCTGATATGGGCAACTCTATAGGAATTGTTCTCTGGAAACCCAAACTTACATTTGCCACCTCCAACTTGCTCTATTCTTTACTTTTTCCAGTACCAGGTACCCAACCTCTATTTGAGATACCTGAGATCCTCTCATCAGCCAGCTCCTTGACAGCTTCCTTCCTTCCTTCCTTCCTTCCTTCCTTCCTTCCTTCCTTCCTTCCTTCCTTCCTTCCTTCCTTCCTTCCTTCCTTCCTTCCTTCCTCTCTCTCTCTCTCTTTCTCCTCTCTCTCTCTCTCTTTCTCCTCTCTCTCTCCCAATCAGCTTTCTGTTATTTTGACAAATACCTGAGGTAAATCAGCTTATAAGTTGGAAAAGATTTGTTTTGGTTCATGGTTTCAGTTTATGGTCAGGTCCCTTGGGCCTGTTGTCTTTTGGGCTGTGGGAAGGTAGGTTATCATGGCTGGGAGTGCATAACTGAGAAAGTTGCTCACATCATGGTGATCAGACAAAAGAAGGGAGGACATTAAGCCAGAGTCCCACAATGCTCTAACTTCCTTATGCTGAGCCCCAGCTCTGAAAGGTTCCACACATCCCAGGATTGCCACAGGCTGGGGACCATGCCCTCAACACATCTTTCCCATGGTCCTTGTCTCTCACCCTTCTCTCTATTACTGTGCCCCTGGCATTTGTCTACTCCCCCAAAATATGATTCAACTTCCCAATATTTTCTTGATACTTCCAGCTCCTGGTAGCCGCACATGACCTTCATTTGTAGTTCCCATTTGATGTTATTTTCTTTCCTTTGGGAATCTCTGTGTCTCTTCTTAGAAGGGCACCAGACTTTGGACTTATGATTTCATTGTGAGATGTAATTACATTTGCAAGGACCTTCTTTACAAATAAGGCCACATTCCAAAGCTCCAGAAGAACATGAACTTTGGGGCCGGAGGATGCACTGTTCAACTCAGCCACAAACAGCTAATGGCTTACTTTTACCTCTCTAAAAAGGGAAGGTCAATTTTAAAACCACATAAAGCATAAACATGAAATCAAAGTGAAACTCTTTCTGTTTCTGAACACCTTTCCTTTTGGTCCTTTCTTTTTTTTTTTTTTTAAATTTAATTTTATTTTATTTGTGAACATACTGTACAGAGGGGTTACAATTACATGGGCAGGATAATGCGTACATTTCTTACCAAGCATTGCAGCCTCCTCCTTTGTTTACCCTTCACCTCCCTTCCCAGCCTCCCCCCTCCCCCCCCAATCCCAATCCTTCTCCTTCCCCCCCTTCTCCCCCCCCCTCCCCCCCCCCCCCCCCCCCGCACCGACGTTGTAAAGCTCATTTTGGACATGACAACTTGTACTTCTCATTGTTGCAACAGGTCCACCTGTATCCTTAAACAACTGGTTTTTCCCCATCTCCTCCACAAGTTATACTGACATCAAATATAGTGAAAGCAGGGGTTATACTGTGGGGGAGGGAGGGACATACAAAGCAACAAAGAGATAATCTTATAAATGCGTTAGAAACACATGCACGAAAGAAAAAAACATTAAAATACATATCTAAGGGTTCATTTTCCTGACATCACATTATCTGACCTTTTCTGCTTGACTCATACATATACTAGATATTGCAAATAAGGGAAACCATGGGACCTATGTTTCTTTGGGCCTGGCTTACTTCACTTAATATAATTTTTTCCAAGTTTTTCCTTTCTTTAGTTAGGCTATGAAGTATCTCCCAAAAGTCTCATGGGCTGAAGGCTTGGTTCCCATCTAGGAAGTGCTCTAACCCTGAATTGCACCTCAAGTCCAAATCATTTCATTCATTCATATATATATATATATATGAAATATATATATGAAAAATATATATTTGTTGGTCACAGGGATTGAACTCAGGGTTTGAACTCAGGCCTTGAACCCAGAGCCTCTTTGTGCGCAAGGCTAGCACTCTACCACTTGAGCCACAGAGCCACTTCCAGTTTTTCAGTGGTTAATTTGAGGTAAGAGTCTCACAGGGACTTTTCTGCCTGGGCTGGCTTTGAACTGCAACCCTTAGATCTCAGCCTTCTGAGTAGCTAGAATTACAGGTATGAGACACTGCTCACACTGGCTCAATTTCTTACTTTTTAAATCATTTTCACTTTTATTTCATTTACAAAACATGCTATGAAATAAAAGGAAATTTGAAGTAATAGTATCTCATTATTGTATTATAACAAGAGCAATAATCACCTAAATTCCAGCTCCTGGTCTTGTTCTTGTTCTGACAATGAGCTGCTAGAAACCCCTTGCTGAGTATTGGCATCTCACTTACCAGGGACTATTTCTTCTTTCATTTCTCTGTAGAAATGGGAACTTTCCTTGGGATGGACATTTCCCTAGGATGGCAATTTCCAAGCCAGACATTGTGTTTGCCAGATACCACAGATAAGTCCCAAGCCCTTGCAATGGTATAAATGCTGGAATAATTGAGAGCAACCATCCACCTGAGATTAAGAGCATTTCAGTAATAGCTCTAGTATGAAGTTCTTCTAGTATATGCTTCCAGCCCCAAGCCTCCTGGAGAACAAACATTTGGATGAATTAAAAACAAGATTTCAAAACCTCTGGATGCTTTCCAGATCTCCTTTGCAAGCCATGATCCTCCACAAATCCCTTCAAAACTTGCTGACATTTACCAGCTTCAGGGCTATGTTAATTATTTGGGCCAAGATGAGAAGTCTCCTTGTGATAAAGCCATTTTGGAAAAGAGCATAAGGACCAAGAGACACTTGAAAAGGGAACTGAGTGAAGGAATCTTCTTGAAGACACTACTATGCTGGTGGAAGACATTTGCCTTATCCACATTTTTAACTCACTGACATCTTCACCAATCTACAGTTGACACAACAATCCAAGACAAAGATATAGACTGCAATGCAGGAAAACTCACGTGTACTAGTGTACTGGTACTACTGTTCAAGTGGAAAAGATCAAGCATGAAGCCTTTCAGATTATTCATGAAGTTTCTAAGACCCAGAGTCCAGCACCAGAGCACAGAGTGCCTGTTGGCAAAACACGTGTTGGTCTATACTGACCCAGTCAGTGAGAGGGCTCCTGTGAACACAGCCAAGTGTTCTGCCAACAAACCTCCAATAGCAAAACTAAGACCATGGGCAGTAAAAGACATCAGAGAAAAATATCTCAAGAATGGTAGACCAAAGAAACAGCCTGGGAACAAAGCAAAAACAGAAGAGAAACAAGTACTACCAAAGAAAAGTGCAAGAGAAAACCTAACCAAGAGGCCTTGAGAAGGCCTGGAAGCAATCCAGCCATGTGTATGATGGAATCATGAGCTGGGAATGAAGAGTGAGAAGAAAACTGGGCTGCCTTCCTGCAGGACCTTGGGAAATGCAAGCCGCTCCATAGACACCAAGTTTTCTCCAGCTATCCAACAAAGACTGAATTCTACTACTGACTGTAAATGTCCTAAGGAAGTTCTGATAAAAAAAACAAAGAGGAGTACTGAAAACCAGTTTCCCTTGGCCAGCCAGAGTGAGCTGCCTCCACCTTGTGAGGTCAAGTTGGTATCTTTGCTTTTTCTCTCACCAGAGAAGCCTCGAGCTCAACCTGTTTTCCACAGGCCACAGTCTCTGGCCTCCCGGAGACCCACTGTAGCTGAGACCCACTGTAGCTGACCCTGCCTGGCCTCCTCCTAACACAGCCCGGCCTACTTAAGTCAGTGCATCCCAACCAGCTACTGACAACTGAGGGCTGATGGCTCCCACCAAACCACCTCAGCCTATTTCTACCAATGCCACTCTGTGGGGGAATGACTAACCCTCCCCAGTCTAGTGAATTTGAGTTTGCTGTTGCTAGGCTTGCACCCTGTAAAACTTCATCTTTCACTTCTCTGCAGCACAATCCTATTTCTACTGCTGCCAACAAGCTCAGCCCACCACCTAAGTCTCAAAACCAATATTTCCTGCAAGACTTCAGCTTGCAACCCATTCCATGGAGGAAACCCCATATTCCTGGGCCAGTAGTGTCAGATCCCATCAGCAAGGAACAGAGGCCAGAAAAGGAACCATGAAAAGGCGGGCTCAGCAAGAGTGTGAGATGGCTGCCAAATAGACCTCTTTGGGGAAATTGCAGTTTCATATGGAGAAAAAAAATACAGAAATTGCTATACAGTGTAATATGGATACTGCTTTACTAGATGTTTTTCCACTTATGTGTGAGGATAGCTATAAACAATAAATATATACAAAAAGAATAGATTGTTATATTAATCTAAATAGAGACATAATGACAGAAAAACCTCTATTGTTATATATTTTAAATCTTAAAACTAAACTACAGAATGTAATGAAATTGATTGATAAATGGTTAATAAAGATTTGGGATTTTCAGACATTGGTAAAGTTTGAGTTGTTTGGGAGTAGAAGTTGGGATCAAAGGCTGAATTGGAAAGAAGAAATTGAATTTGGGGTGGGAGAACAGAGTAGGAAAAGAAGTATTAAGGACAAGGGAAGGAATATGGTCCAGGTGTATGAATGGCAAAAGAGCAGAGACTACATGGGCTTAAAAGATGAATTTGGGTGGGCAAAACAAAATAAGATATGAAGTCTGAGGTTAAAGTTCAAAGGACAAAACTTAAAAATATTAAAAATGGCAGAAGATAGGAGTAGGTTGACTTTTGAAATGTAAAACAACCAGTCACCAGTGGCTCACTCCTGTAATCCTAGCTACTCATAAGCCAACCTAGGCAGCAAAGTCTGTGATACTCTTATCTCCAATAAACCATTCAGAAAAAGCTGGAAGTGGCACTGTGGCTCAAGTAGTAGAGTGCTACCTTGAGCACAGTTCAGTTCAAGCCCCAGAACTGGCATATACACACAAGCACTTTAAAAAAGTAAGATTCATATATAATTCTAAGAAGTTTGAATTATCTAGGATTAGAAGTGGGAAAAGAGAACACAAAATGTGGGGAAAAAGAGGTAAGAGCTCACACTTACTTTGAGACAGTGGCTGACCTGTGGCCTAGCCAAATGGACTTCATCAGCATGAGGTCAACCCAGAACATAGCCTGAACATAAACCACCATTTATTCAACACCCAGGCACAGGGCAGCAATATGTATCACTTCAGCTAACCTTCAAACACACAGGCCAGTGGCACTGTTTCTTTTGACTAGTGCGGTTAAGTAGTGGGCTGGATGACAGTACATGGCAAAGATTCAAGAACTCCATTGGAGTCTCTTGATCCTAGCTGCCCAACCTTACTTTCAGAGTACAACATCCAGAGATTATAGGTGGACCAAACCAAATATCTGAAGTGTACTAAATACTAAACGAAGGGCTGTGCCCTCCTCCCAAAATCCTGATGCATGTTGCCTTCTTCAATCGTTGCCATTAACTGAAGAGCTAGAGATAAATTAACTTCTGGAATCCATTCCCAGCAGGGAGATCAGCATTCACACCTGTAGAATCAACCTTCTTCCTAGTTACAAAAGCCAAAGCTCAACTGCTGGATTTACCCAGCTGGAGGGGGAGCGAACGGTGGGTACTGAGGGAGGACAGGAAAGGGATAGAGGGGAAAAGAAACAGAATGGAGGGTTGTCATCATTGGAAAATCATTAAATTGCATTAAAAATACATTTTGAGATGTAATTCATTAAATTGAACATTTCAAATTGTGCAATTCAGTGACATAATATTAGATTCCCTAAAAGAAAACACCTTTCTTTCTTCTTTCTTTCTTTTGTCTTTCTTTCTTTTCTCTTTCTTTCTTTCCTTTCTTTCTCTTTCTTTCTTTCCTTCCTTCCTTCCTTCCTTCCTTCCTTCCTTCCTTCCTTCCTTCCTTCCTTCCTTCCTTTCTCTCTCTCTCTCTCTCTCTATTTTTTTCTGTGCTGGTATGGGGGCATGAACTCAAGTCTTGGGTGTTGTTCCTTAGCTTCCTGTTCAAGGAGAACATCCAACCACTTGAGCCACTTGCCAAAACTGATCATTGGAGACAAGAATCTCTGAGACTTCTCCTGCTCCAGCTTGCTTTGATCCTCCGTCCTCAGATCTCAGCCTTCTGAGTAGCTATGTAACAAGCTGACTAGTTTGTGACTTTTGAATGTTTCTTATATTTTTTCCCATTAGTAATCTTCACAAAGATTTTAAATTGACAGAAAAAGTCAGAGTGATTAGAGAAATGAATAAATGAAGGAGTGCAAAGATCACTAGTTTTAACAACTTCAGGATAGTCATATTCCAACCAATCTTATATCCACAAACTTTTACAGGTCAACATGGTTAAGTGCTAGTGACTTATGCCTAGAAGTAACCCAGCTCCTCAGTGGGCTAAGATCTAAGGACCATGGTTCAAAGCCAGCCTGAGCAGTTATGTCTGTGAGACCCTTGTTTCCAATAAACTATCAAAACAAACAAACAAACAAATAAATAAAAGCTAAAAGTGGAGCTGTGGCTCACACAGTACGGTGTTATCTTTAGTCAAAAATAAAAAGCTGAGGGGCAGTGCCCAGGCCTTGAGTCCAAGTCCTAAAGGCTAAAAAGAAAAAAAAAATCAATATGAAAAAGAAAAGAGGAAGTTAGCATAAAAAAGTTTGACAACTTATTGATAGGCACATCCAAAGTTTCACATAAATTATGAATTAATCTTTGGGAACTTATAAAATATTTATAGTCACACAATGGTCAAAAAGTACAAAGGGCCTGAATGTTTATAAACGACTGAATGTGAAATATGACATAAATATATCAGCAACTAAAAAAGCTAAATTGCTCTTGCACAAACTTAAGAGTAAGAACAAACTCAGTTATGGTTGACACCAGAAAATTGAGACCTTAGCAGAATCGAGATTTTAAGAGTCTGGCTTTTTATGAGAACAGGGTTAATGAGAGGTAGAATGCCTTCACAAGTCTATAATACTGTACTGAAGTAAAAATAGAGGAGCAAAGGATTTGGGAAGTAACAAACAGTTAAATAGTTTACATGAACAAGATCAGTCCATCTCTGGTAGAGTACTCCATACCATATAGGGGTATGAAGGTATACAGTCTTGAATTAAAACCTAGAGTCCCAGTTGTCCTGATGGCTACAAAATGCAGGAGTAACTCCATAGGACAAAACAATCTCCTAACTATAAAACGGAGGGTCTGGGTAAGGGGAACATGATGTTTAGTTTCAGGGTGTTGTACTAAAAGGCTTTAAGTTACTCTTTCCACATTTAAGGTTTATGTTAGTAGCTGGGGCTGGTGACTCACATCTCTAATCCTACTAGTGAAGAGGCTGAGATGTGAGAATCAGGTTTGAAGCTAGTTAGGCAGAAAAACCTCCAATTAACCACCGAAAGCCAGAAGTAAAGCTGTGGATCAAGTGATAGAGCACTACCTTAGGGAAAAGGCTAAAGCAGAATGCTCAAGTCCTGAGTCTAAACCCGTATAAGGCACAAAAAAAGCAACATGTCTTAACAGTGTTGAATTCCGTAATAAGATGACAAGGAAAAATGGGTGCAAAGCAGAACCTTTAAAAATCATCTATAGAAAACAAATATACCAATGAAAGAAAGAAATGTAAGATATAACATAAAACAAAATGAAAAATCTTAAATATTTAATATTTTCCCTCAAGATGAAGAATCCACCTAAGTGTTAGACCAAAATTACTGGATTATTTGAACTGTTAATACCAAATAGGGCCCAACTGTGTTCAGTTGTTTCTCACAAACAAAACAAAACCCACAGGAGTCTCTTTTCTCCAGTCCTCTCACTTTCCCTGTGTTCCACTCATGTGTACTTTCTCTATTTTGCTTTCTAGTTTCCATGACATTACACCCAGACATGGCAGACAAAATACAAGAGGCACAAGATTCTAAGGTAGCTGTTTGTAAGGGGGAGGAAACTACAGTAACTTCCTCACAGGTTTCATATAGATAAGGAGAGAGAGGGGAAAAATTCTCAATGCTTCTTGCATATGAAAGAACCGGAGGATAGGATGGCCCATGGGTCAATGAGCCAGGAGTAGTAAAAAACAGGCAAAATAATGTTGCCCAAAGATAGTCTGTAGTGTATACTTCTTTTCCCTCTCTGGTGTTTGCTTCTAATGGGCAGAGACCATTTTTAAATATGTCAGAACACTGAAAAAAAGACCTGATTATGGGAGTTGAAAGGAAGAAACATCTATGATTACAAGAAAGGAAAATCCAATATTCTAAAAGAAACAATTCCTACAAAGAAAGAAAGAAAGAAAAAGGCCAGGGGAGATGAAAGTCTAGTGTGGCTCAGACCAGTCCAGAAAAGGAAAAAATAATCTAGAAAAAAAAAAAGACGTACGTGCCTTGGGCCACATCTTTGCCTACAAGGTGCCCTCAATGAACTCTGCCCTACTCTTCAACGAAGCAACAAAGAGCTCTTTAATTCTTTCTTGGGAGTTGAAAGTTCTAGTAAGTCAACTAGACGGGGCAAAGAAAAAATTGTTTCAGAACAAGTACAATTTTCAACCTCAATGTCTCTTTCCTTCTTCCTGAAGCATATTAACTCTACATGCAATATGTAATTATAGTATTAACTATTAGCATGTGAAAACAGTGGACAAATTATAAATCAACTTTACCATGACCATGTAAGAAACACTGAGGTGATGTCCTCCTCATAAGAACTTACAGGGGGCTGGGAAGGTGGCTCAGTGGTAGAGCGCTTGCCTTGCATGCCTGAGGCCCTGGGTTCGATTCCTCAGCACCACATAAGCAAAAAGGAAAAAGCCAGAAGTGGCGCTGTGGCTCAAGTGGTATAGCACTAGCCTTAAGCTAAAGAGCTGAGGGACAGCACCCAGGCTCAGAGTTCAGGCCCCACGACAGTACCGTCCCCCACCAAAAAAAAGAACTTACAGGACAGGTAGGACCTCACCTCTCTAGAACTCAACAATTCAGGAGCTGTTAGAATCCTGCCATTCTCTAACAAATCACATTTTCTTGTCCAGAATCGGATCTTGTAATTGGATACTTCATACTGTTAAACCGCCCTAATAGATGACATTATTCTCTCACTTAACCAGTGCACATCTTGTAGAATCTTGGGGTTTCCATGGAGTTGTCTGTAAATAAACTTGGTTCATCACAAGTAACCAGCGGACAGTGAGCTTCATACTAGACATGTGCACTTTTTAGCTTCAGTTACCCACACAGCCTCTCATATCAACCCCTTATCCCTTATATCTCCATTTGATGTGACCTCTTCTCTTACCATGTCAGGTAAAAGGATTTTCCTGTCTCCTAAATTTAGTTGTAGAATCAAAACAACTTGCAGTAACGGGGAGAAGTATTGAATTAGAAATCTGGACATGTAAGTTCAGTTTTGGCTGTGATATATACTAGGTAGGTGGCTTAATCAGATGGTTTAACCTCTCACAAAATCTGTTGCTTTATCTGCCACATGAGAAGAAAGGACTGTCCCTCCTCTGATCTCTTCGTTCTCTAATACTGAGTCTTAAAAGGTTATATGTGTGTAGAGAAGGCAGGCAGACATCTTCAGAATGACATCAACCAAAATAACTGAGAAAGAAATGTAGGTGGGGGAGAAAACAACATACCAGCGTACTTCATCTGTAACAGTCTACACCAACTAACATTTCCACTTGAGGATTTCAGATATAGTGCTGTTTAAAGAATGATACAGGTTTCAATTTTCTGTCAGACAAAGGAAGAAGAGAAACTGGGAGAAAGGAGAGATGGCAGGGAAAACAGTAGGCAGATATTCTAGAAGGAGAAAGTTCAACAAGACTGAGAGGGCTGAAGAAAAAAAGAGGAAAAATTAAGAAAAAAGAGATTAAGAGATTGGAGTCATTTCAGTAAAGAGAGGTGGTTTGGAATGGAAGGTTGACGAGAACCAGAGATTTTTTAAATCAATACACAGAACGCATAGAGTGAAATCATAGTTTTAGCCAAAGTTTAGATTAATGGACTAGATAGGAATTAATGATAGAAAGAATATATTAAAAGCAGTTTCAGAGAAGTGACCTTTAGTTTTTTTATGTTTGCTTTGTTATGCTTTTTGTTTTTTCAGTTGACTCGGGACACAGGTGCTACTGAAAGTTTCATTTTTCATAGAGCATTAAAGTTGGAGCCAAGCCTCTAGCCTTTTCTGTGTCAGTTATTTTTTCAGGTATGTTTAGGAGTTTTCTCACAGGCCATAATCCTTTTACCGATGCCTCGCTTGTATCTGGGATCACAGCTGTGATCAACTACATGGGGTTTATTTGATTGAGATAAGGTCTCACTGACATTGTCTACAGTGGCCCCTAACTACCATCCTGCACTGTTTCTTGAGTATTACAGAAGTGAGCTACAAAGCCTTGCCTTCACGATTTTGACTAAGAACCTGTTTATATGTGTGTGTGTGTGTGTGTGTGTGTGTGTGTGTGTGTGTGTGTGTGTGATGATACTTCATATAAACATACTAAGAAAGAGGATTATATAGAAGGCTGGGAAATGGGGTTTTCAGTGTTCTATTTCATTACTATTTTTAGACATTATAGATTGTTTTGTGTGCCAATCCTGGGCTTTAATTAAGGGCCTGGGTTCTGTTCCCGACCTTTTTGCTCAAGGCTAGAATTTTACACTTGAGAAATAGCTCTACTTCCAGCTTTTCCATGGTTAGCTGGAAATAAGTATTTCTGGGACGCTCTTAACCTGACTGGATTTGAATTGCAATCTGGAGATTTCAGCCTCTTGAATACCTAGGCTTACATGTGTGAAACAGCTATTTCTCCTTTTTCTTAATGAAGTAGTCTAACTTTCCTCAAAAGTAGATTTCAACTAAAAGCTGCTTTTCATCGTTATACAAATTTCTGTCTAAAACAACATAATCTCACAGTGAGTCACTGAAAAATAAAAACTTCTCTAAGAATGAAAAGTGAAAGGTATCCTCCATATATCTATTTCTACCTTTATCTAAATCAATTTTGAAGTCAGTTTGAGTTTTCTGTATGTAAAAGAATTGTTTGGGATTGGGATATGGCTCAGTGTCACAGTGCATGCTTAATATATACAAGGCCTTAGTCCCTCCCCTAGTCTAGAATAATATTAATAACAACAACAATAATAAAGCTGATTAAATGGGATTGTAATGGTGACTGTTTTTAAAACCTTCAGGATAATCTTTTCTAAATATTGAAGATGATTATGAGCTAGAGTTTGAGAATGAATAAGGAAACTTTGAAAATCTTTTTAAGGACTTCTTTGCTTCTTCTGGTTTTTAATTAAATTAAATTATTTTTATTAATTAAAATATCTATGCAGTATGCTTAATATCTGTAACTTGGTTTGTAATATTAAGAAAAATATAAAAGGTACAAAAATAGCGTTTATTGTTTTGCTGTCCACTGTGCCATTTTGTTTTGCTTTGCTTGTTTTTGTTTTTATTCTGTTTTGCCCAAACTGGTCTCAAACATCATGAAATAATTGATTCCCCAACCTCAGCATCCCAGGTGCTTAGCGTACAGGTGTACCCAGCTTCTTACCCATTTTTGTTGAAATGTTCTACATATATTATGTTGCCAAATTGATTACACTATTGCTGCTTCAATCTCAGCATCCCACATGCTAGGATTACAGAATGCTCAGCTTCCTATACAGTTTTATTAAAATATTGCTCTACATAAATTATGATGACTTAAAAATGGCATTTACTGCATTTTTGGATTTTACACATACTTTTTACAGATATAGTTTTCCTGTCAGTATATACTGGCAGGAAATTCATTCAAAAATAAGTGAGTGGCTTATAATTCCAAAACACTAGAAAATTCAGCTATTCAAAAGATTGAGGGCAAAGGAAACTAGTTCCATGCCTGTTTTCGCATCTTACTGACAAATTTTCTCCAAAAAATAAAAAACAACAACATCTCAACAAGGCTCTGATGACTCACATAAATAATGCAAATAGATCTGTTATCTAAAGGTCACAGTCCGAAGCCAGCTTGGGCATGAGACACTATTCCCAATTAACCACCAAAAAGCTAGAAGTAGAACTGGGGCTCAAATGGTAGAGCACTAGCTTTGATAAATTTTCAGGGACAACTTTTAGGCTCTGAGCATAAGTCCTAGGACCAGCACAAACACACACACACACACACACACACACACACACACACACACACACACACACACACACACACACAAATTCTTAATTTACAATCACCTTCTACTTGTGTGCTTGATTTAGGTAAAACAAAGTAGATAATGCTTGTTTTTCATAATATGGCATGTATGATAATCTAACTTTGTAAGTATATAATACTTGAAAGCTTGGCATGTATTCACATTTTCATTCATATTGTTATATTTTTAGTTCTATAAGTCATATTTTTAATTTGCAGTATATATATTATACCTTCCTCAGTCCTGTAAAATATGGTACTTCTATTCAATATCAGCCATTATTACTATCACTATTACTATGATTATTTTTACTATATTACTGATGGGTAACTAGAACTCAGGAAGTTTTTTTTTCTTTTTTGTGCTTTTTTTTTTTTTTTTTGCAAAAAGCACTTTAATGTTCTTTTATTGTAAAGATACTGTACAGTTATAATTCCAAAATACTAGAAAATTCAGCTATTCAAAAGATTGAGGGCAAAGGAAACTAGTTCCATGCCTGTTTTCGCATCTTACTGACAAATTTTCTCCAAAAAATAAAAAACAACAACATCTCAACAAGGCTCTGATGACTCACATAAATAATGCAAATAGGGTTACAGTTACATGAGTAAGGTAATGAGTACATTTCCTATCCAGCATTGTTACCTCCTCCTTTGTTTGTCCCCTACCATTCCTTCCCTCCCCACCTCCCCAACTCCTCAAGTTGTAAAGTTCATTTTCAACGTAGTGTCTTGTACATCACATTGTTACAATGGATCAACCTGTATCTTTATTTCAGTATTCTGTTATTTCTCTTCCCCTCCCCAAATTAGAAAAGTGTATATACAGGATGCAGGGCACGAGAACGTAATACAGTGAAAATAGGGGTTATACCGTGGGGGAAGATTATAAAACCAAAAAATCACATAGTACATTAAAAACAGCGACAAAGATAAAACCTTTGTCCCTATCTTGGGTTCATTTCACTTAGCATCATCTTATATGGCCATATGTACATAGCTTTTGACCTTTTCTGCTTGTCTGGTAAAAGTATCCTAGATGTGTACTAGTTATTGCAAATAAGGGAAACCATGGGACCTATGTTTCTTTGAGTCTGGCTTACTTCACTTAATATGTTTTCCAAGTCTTTCCAATTCCTAGCAAATGAGATGGTGTCATTCTTTCTGATGGAGGCATAGAATTGTACTATATATATATATATATATATATATATATATATATGATATATGTATCATATATATCCACTATATATATATATATATATATATATATATATATATCACATTTTTGATCCATTCATCTACTGAGGGGCATCCAGGTTGGTTCCATATTTTAGCTATGGTAAATAATGCTGCAATAAACATAGTTGTGCTGGTAGCTTTAGTATGGCCTTGTTTGTGATCGTTTGGGTAAATGCCCAGGAGTGGGATTGCTGGGTCATAGGGGAGCTCTATGTGCAATCTTCTGAGGAACCTTCATACTGCTTTCCAAAGTGGTTGAACCAGTTTACACTCCCACTACCATTAATGCATTGGGGTTCCCTTTTGGCCACTTCCTCTCCAACATCTGTTGTTATCAGATTTCTGGATTATAGCCATTCTAATAGGGGTGAAGTAGAATCTCAATGTTGTTTTGATTTGCATTTATTTTATGACTAGAGGAGTTGAGTATTTCTTCAGGTGTCTGCTGGCCATTCTTATTTCCTCTTCAGAGAAGTCTCTTTAAGACTTTAGCCCAGTTATTAATCAGGTGGTGGTTTCTTTGAGGATTTGTTGTTGTGGGATTTAATTTTTTTGAGTTCCAGGGATATTTTAGCTTTTAGACTGTGATATTCAGGTATCTGTCCACTGAGTAGCTAGGATTCCAGGTGTAAACCACCAACACCCAGGAAGCACAATTTTCTCATGAAAAATATTAAGTGGACTGTAGGAAAAGTTGCATTTTTCCTGGTTTTCAGTGTTTGCTACAAACACAGAAGCCTGGCAAAAGAGTGAGGCTTTAAAATCTGGTGCTGATGCTAACACCAGGGAAGTACTTGAATGAACCAGATTCCTTACTGATTCGTACAAATTTCCCACTCCTGAAATGGTGATGTTAAAGGTTCTCTAAGGACATCCTAGTTCCTAACTGCTTCCATGCTAGGACATTGGCATGAGTTAGTCCTAGTGCAGACTCAAGGGAAGATAGAGCAGGAAGGGAGACACCCACTTCCAGCCTAGGATACAATATGTGAACTAGACTACTTGGTGTATGCAGTTGCCCAGCTTTCAAAAGCTCATCAGAAGAATACTAAATGGCTCCCACTACTTATCAGTGCTACACTGAACCTTGATATGTCAGTGATGATTGGTTATTAGAGGGTTACTGATCATAGAAACCATAAAGTACTCTGTAATGTAAACAAAGTGAGAGTCTATGACGCTCATCAATTTTTCCATCACCCTCTTGATTCTTAGAATTTGCACAATCTGTCTTTACTTGGAGCTGTAAACTCTATTCAGCTCTTTCTTCCTATGGGGAGCTATGCCACTTAAATAACAGCAAGTACCTACAACTTCTCCAGACACCAGGCTCCAGCCTTCACTTCAGCCTGGCCATTGCCATCATCCTCGGCCACCTCTTTCCACACACTCATGAGGAGTGCCTATTTGTGCCAATATTCTACCACAACCACGTGGGCAGGGCAGGCTGCACACAGCCATATCTCCAGCTCAGCTGCCTCCTATTCCAGGATTTGGGAATGGGACATGCTAGGCCACAGCACT
This sequence comes from Dipodomys spectabilis, assembly GCF_019054845.1. Taxonomy (NCBI): domain Eukaryota; kingdom Metazoa; phylum Chordata; class Mammalia; order Rodentia; family Heteromyidae; genus Dipodomys; species Dipodomys spectabilis. The sequence goes on from NW_024870773.1 coordinate 5,170,584, forward strand.
GTGACTCTCACTCAGCAGAGCACAGTGATCTCTTCCTCCACTTTGACCGGCCAGTACACAACATGTGCACATGCCAGAGCCATAGTCTCTCCTTATCCATCACTGTCTCCCAGCCTGGTTCAGGGAACCCGGGCTCCTCCCATGGGAAATGAAGAGGATAGCCTGTCCCCTCCCAAATGGGAAGTTAGACAGGGCTGTTGCTGTCACCCACCCTTATTGGAGCCCCAGTTCTCTGGAGAACTTGGTCCCTGCCTACAGCCTCATGGCTCTGTGTCCAACATGGGGAGTAGGCCCTCTACTCCTCAATCAGACATAGGGATGGAACTCAAATTCATTCCATAAGTGTTTTACCATCTGTGTCCACTTCCATATTGTGTTACCCTGAATCTGCTCAACTCATTGCAGAAACAAATGTTCAAGGTGAGTAAAAAGGCCAAGAGGAATAAAATTAGAAACACCAAAGGAGGGTGTATTCTGCAGCTGAGCATTTGTTAGTCCACACTCCATGCACTCCACCTTTAGATTCTACGTGAGGTAGAGAGGGCTAAGAACATAGCTCAAGTGGTAGAGCACTGGCCTAGCAAGCACAAAGTCCTAGGTTCAAACCTCAGAGGAAATATGGAACACTCTCATGGCCATTTGAGCTATATTAGGAGACCTCTACAGTCATATTAAGTGAGGACATGATTTTAAGTGTCCTTGAAAAACCACCACACTATCATTTCTCCTGTTCCTTTCTGTTACTGTGGGTTCTTTTCAAGATACTTCAACATTTTTAAGGGGAATGACAGCTTAGTTTTCAAGTTTACAGATCCTGTACAAAGCAAGGAGGCTTCATGTCCATAAACTCTTCTCTTGAGTTGGTCACCACTGGCTAATGCATGTAATTCTACCTATTCTGGAGGTTGAGATCTAAGGATTGATATTCAAAGTCAACCCAAGCGAACATATACTTGCGATTCTTGTTGCCAGTTAACCAGCCAAACCCTAAAAGCAAAGGCATAGCTCAGGTGCTTAGAGCACCAACAACAGAAAAAAAGGCCAAGCCAGAGCACAAGGCTCTGAAATCAATCCCTAATATCTGCTTTCAGGAGCACACACTGAGAAATCACACACAAAGAGAAAACACAAACCCTTCTTGGTTTCTTAGCTTATGATACGTGTTATATTCACAGGAAAGTGGAAAAAACTGAGTATCTAGTTTGCAAATTCTAGGCTTTATAATACTTTTTTTCTTAAGTTTTGGGGGAATGCTTGAGACTGAATTCTTGAACTCAGAGTTAAGAGAATAAGAAACAAGTGCTCAACCACTGAGTCACACCTGAAACTCCAAAACCTTTCATGTATTTAAAATCACTTTCACTTGCATTTTCCTTAAAAGAATAGCCTGAAATACAAAGATATAAACAAATAATAGCATCTCATTGTCACCAGTGACAGCTAGAGCACACACCGTCAATCTGGTTTTGACTAGGCTCCCAAGATGAATTCATAGAAATGCAGTGCTCAGCGCTGGCAGACACTTGCTTGATTTCTTGATGGAAAGGTAGAGCATCTCACTTAGTGAGATTGTTATTCTAAGGTCGGACATTCACTTCAATTGTTAATTTACTTCAACTTTAACTAATTTTATTTAATTATTTTTAGCCAGTCCTAGAGCTCGAACTCAGTGTCTGGTTGCTGACTTTCTGCTCTTGGGCTAAAGGCTAGTACTCTTACCATTTTGAGCCTTAGTCTCAGGTCCATTTCTAGCATTTGATAGTTGGAGATAGGACTTTCCTGTTAGAGCTGGCATTGAACTGTAGTCCTCATAACTCAGTATGCTGAGTAGCTAGAATTACATAAGTAAGCCAATAGTGGCCACCAATTTTCATTTTCATTTTAATTCACTGTAGTTTTCACCTCATTAACAGATCTTAACCTATCAATAGTTGACACAAAACCCCAAGGCAAAAATATAGGAAGCATCAGTGTGACTTTGCTACAGGAGAACTCTAGTATCAACAATGATCCCACTGTCCTAGTGGGAAAGAATGCATGAATCCTTCAAGGTTGGTGATGAAGCACCCATGGCCAAAAGTCCAGTGCCAGAACCCAGAGTATCTGTTGGAAGAACAAGCATTTGAGTACACTGTCTTAGCCAGTGACAGGGCTCCTCTGAACACAACCAAGCATTCAATAAGCAAACCTCCAAATGTTGCATCTACCAGAAAAACTAAGAGCCATGGTCACGAAAAGACAAAAAATCATGAGAAAAATCAACCCCAACAGTGGTGGAGCAAGGAAACATCTGGGGAACAAAGTAAAATCAGAAGATAGAACAAGCACTGGAAAGGAAAAGTACAAGAGAACTCACCTTTCGTCTTACCAACAGATCTTGAAAAAGCCTCAACAGCAACCTAGCCATGCATATGATAGACTCAGTGCAGGTTTTCATGCACTGGGGGACAGGAGTGAGAAGAAATCTGGGCTACCTTCCTCCAGGGCCTGGGGTAATGAATGCCAGCCATTCCAAAGACATCAAGTTTTGTGCAGTTAACAAATCAAGGCTGGATTCTACTCCTGACTGTAAAAGTCTTAAGAATGTTCTGGTAAACAAAACAAAGAGCAGTGTTGAAAACCAGTGTCCCTCCCCAAGCCAGAGTGAGCTGCTGCCTCCACCTGGGAAGGTCAAGGTTTCTTTCGCCAAAGAAGCCTTGAGCTCGACTTTTTTCTCCCAATCCACAGTCTCAGAGGCCTACTGTAGCTGATGGTGCCTAGCCTCCTTCTAACACAGCTCAGCTTACTTAAGTAAATGCAGCCCAACCAGCTACTGACAACTCATATATGATGGCTCCCATCAAACCATCTTGGCCTATTTCCACCAATGCATCCCTGGACAGGGAATGACCAACCCTCCCCAATCTAGTAATTCTCAGTCTGCTCTTGCTAGGAGGCCTGCACCCTACAAAACCTCATCCTTCACATCTCTGCAGCACAAGCCTGTTCCCACTACTACCACCAAGCTCAGCTCAATACCTAAGCCTCCACACCAATATCTCCTGCAAGACTTCAGCTTGAAACCCATTCCATGGAGGAAATCCCATGTTCCTGGGCCAGTAGAGTCAGATTCCATCAGCAAAGAGTAGAGGCCAGAGCGTGAAGCCATGCAAAAGCAGGCTCAGCAAGAGCATGACAAGGCTGCCAAAAACACCTTTGTGGGGAATATCCCATTTTTCCACCAGAGCAAAACAGACATGGATATTGCTCAATACTATGGTATGCAGTATAAGATCTGCAAAGATTGTGGGCCCCACTTAAAATGCCACCTTTTCCCACACATATATGAAGAAAAATAGACATAAATACAGACATACTAGGATGTAGAAATATATTTATTTGGATACATAATGATAGAAAAGGACTTATCTATGCCAGTATATTGTTTAAAGAATAAAACAGAATGTAAGATAATTGATTAGAAAATGATTAATAGAAGTGTCATATTTAGGGGCTGGGAAGGTGGCTCAGTAGTAGAATGCTTGCCTCACATGCATGAGGCCCTGGGTTCAATTCCTCAGCACTGCATAAACAGAAAAAGCCAGAAGTTCTGTGGGTCCAGTGGTAGAGGGCTAGCATTAGCTGAATAGCTGAGGGACAGCGCCCAGGCCCAGACTTCAGGCCCCAAGACTGACAAAAAAAATGTGTTATATTTTTAATAATAGTTAAAGTTTATGTTGTTCTGGGGATACAGATTGGCATTAAAAGTTGTATTAGAAAGATGAAACTAAACTGGGTGTCAGAAGAGAGTAGAGAAATAGAACCATTAAGGACAGAGGAAAGAATTTCCTCTTATAGTAGTAAGGCCAAAGGGAATGATTATATATGATAGATGCACAGAATGCGCAGAATTAAGAGGTTGGAGTTCAAAGGACAAAATTTTGATAAGGTTAAAAATCACAATGATGGGTCTAGCTTGACCTGAGAATGTATTTTCTCATAGAGAATAACCTTATGTCTCAGGACTCACCTGGAAATGGATGTGATCCCAGCTAGCTATGCAGAGGCTGAGATCTGAGGTTGGAATCTCTAAGCCAACATGGGTAGACAAATATGTATGACTCAGTGCAAATAAACCAGCAAAGAGCCAGAAAGAGAGCTGTTATTCAAGTGGTAGAGCATCAATAGTAAGTGAAAAAGGTGAGAGTATGAGAGTGCCCTGGGCTTGAGTTCAAGCCCCATTACCAACTGTCTCTTGACTATTGATCAACACTCTTCATTAGTGAGGTTCAGCCATCAGCTGGGATCATATTATACACAAATGCTCATGGCCCCCATTGAAGGCCCGAGTCTCTGAAGACCTCAGAGATTGCAAGTGCCACTAGTTTTCCAGCCTGGCATTCAGTGCAGAGAATCTGGAGCTTATGTGTGGACACGACCAAACATCTGAAATACAAAATAAGGAGCTGCCTCCTCTTCCACTCATCCTGGGTTGATGCTGCCTCACCAACCATTCCCAGCAATGGAACAGAAGAAGAAAAATCTGCTTCCAGTGTCCATTACCACCCAGAGAGGGAAGCATTCACATATGCACCATGCATCTCCCTCAATCTGCCAAGGCCTGAGCCCTTCTTCAGACTCTGCTCAAGGTACAGGTGGAGGAGATTGGGTGGTGGGTACTGAAGAAGACCAGAAAAAGATTATCGAGTAAGAGAAGGAGAGAAGAGGATAAGGTGGAGGAACATCATGGGTAAATTAGAGTTTTAAAGATTATTTCCTGAGATACATCATATTCATCATTTTAAGTTACAACTCAGCATTCTCATAGAATAGTCCCTGAAAGGAAACCCCTCTATTCTTTATTTCTTGTGCTTGTGTGGGGCCTGAACTCAGTACCCGGTTGCTGTCCTTTAACTTTTTCACTCAAGGCCAGCGCCCTTCCACTGAAGACACAGCTTTAATACTGGCATTCTGCTCATTAATTGGTGATAAGAGTCTCAGTGATTTGTCTGTGTTACCTGGCATGGAAGCTAATCCTCAGATCCCAGTCTCTTGAGAAGCTAGGATCACTGGTTTGAGCTGCCAGCACCTGTTTAGCTTCTATTCACTGTTCATAATTTTCACAAACATTTTACCACTTGACAAACTGATAGAAGAATTTAGTTATTAAAGAAATGAACAAAGAAATAAATGAAAGGGTAAAAAGACCACTAGATTCAACCATTTTAGGATAGTTGTATTCCAGTCAATCTTCTATAAACAAACACAATTCTAAAAATTTTCCTCCAAGGCCAATATTAATAAATTGCTAATTAGAAAAAGGAGAGACAGCATTAGCATAATATAGCTTGGCAACTTATTATAAGGCTGATTTAAAGTTTGACTTTATATTACAAATTGAACTTTTGGAATGTCTGAGAATATTTGGTAGTCACATGGTGGCTCAGAAGGACAGAGTCAAATGTTTATAAACCTAACTGAAGTACATGGAATGGGCCATAAATACTTGAGAAACTAAAAAATCTAAATTGGTCTTGCACCTCAAATTTGCTCAAAAGCCACAAATTTATGGTAACGATAAACTCAGCTATGAATGAAAGAAAAAAAAATTCAGATGAGAGCAGAAGAAAATTTCTCAAAGGTATGGCAAAGATTAGGACTGGATAGGAGAGCAGGTCTAATTAGAGGCAAAAAACATGACTTCACAACTAGGCGCTGATAGGCTATACCTGTAATCCTACCTACTTGGAAGGCCAAGATCTGAGGATATGGGTTAAAAGCCAGCCTGGGTAGCAGAGGCCATGAGATTATCTCCAATAAAGCACCAAAACATCTAGAAGTAGAGAAATGACTCAAGTGGTAGAGTGCCACGTTTATACGGAAAAGCTCAGGGACAGCACCCAGCACTGTGTTCAAGTTCCAGCACTATCACCAATAGTAATAATAATAATAATAATAATAATGCCTTCATAGTTTACTGAATAGAAAATAAAGGACCAAGGGATATGTGGAGTAACAAACAGCTAACTAATTTACCTAACTAAATCTGTCCATCCCTCATACCATACCAAGAACTGAAGGTTTCTAAAGTTGAACTGAAATGTAAGGCAACAAGAGTTTTAGGGGGGTGGCCATGACTCACACATGGAATTCCAGCTATTCAGAAGGCTAAGATCTGAGGAGCTGGTTTCTAAGAGAGCCTGGGAAGGAAAATCCATGAGAAACTAATCTCCAATTGACCACCAAAAAGTGCCCCAAGTGGCACAGGGACAATGCACAGGCCTTGAATTCAAGCCCAATTATTAGCACAAAACAAACAGACAACTAACTTAAAGGAATAAAGAAGGGCCTTAGGAGTAGGTCTGGGAATGTTGCAATGAAAGTCCCACTTGTTCTGATGGATACAAAATACCAAAGTACACCCCTAATAAATTGAGGTGTGGCACTAGTGGTGGAGCAGGAACCTTGAACAACATAGCTCAAGGACAACAGCCATGTTCTGAGTATAATCTCCAACAATTGGGTGCACACAAACAAATAAAGATGAATGTTAGTAGCTAAGATGACGGTGAGACTTATGCTAGAAAAGATTTAATGTGGTGTTTGGCCCTTATACTTTAGAATACCTAGGTCCAACCTGTGTATGCACATTCTATATGCTCAAATATAGTACACAAGAAGCTCTGCTATGTTATCCACTGGAACCATTAAACCTAAGAGAAGGGACAGCTTATTGGGGGCTAACTATCTTGTCACTCTGGGGATGAGCCAGCTTTTTCATACTATGTTAGGACACGCTGGCCTTCCTAACTTGGGCACTGTTCATTCTGTTGCACTGTGGTCTTTTTTTTATTTATTTTTTTTATGTCGGTCATGGGGCCTGAACTCTGGGCCTGGGCGCTGTCCCTCAGCTCTTCAGCTCAAAGCTAGGACTCTACCACTTGAGCCAAAGCACCACTTCTGGCTTTTTCTGCTTATGTGGTGCTGAGGAATCGAACCCAGGGCCTCATGCATGCAAGGCAAGCGCTCTTACCACTGAGCCACCTTCTCAGTCCCTGCACTGTGGTCTTATAGTCATGGCGAAAGAAAATACTTGAGGCATCAGTGTTGACCTCCTGTCTTATGTGTTCTTTTACCATTAGTTTTAGAAATCACTCATAGATTCCCATCTTGTTAGTCAACATCTGTGGAATGTTTCATGTGCTCAGCTATTGCCCCAATGGTATTAAACAGAAAAGATGTCTTCCACACAATGTTGCTAGATGGTGCAGACTGACCTTGAATAGACCCCAGTAGTCATTTCTCTTCTCACCCATCCCATGGAACATTTACTACTTTCAAGATAAAGTGCTGTATGTTACATCTGGGATTCCACACAGCTCATATTCTACAGAAGCATCCAACATAAGGCCTTGTATTACTCTGTCACCCAATAACAGAGTCTAAGTCATTGGTTTGCTTCTTTGGACTCCTGGTGGGAAAAAAGATGGTTGTTACTCTCTTTGTAAAACAGTTCTCTCGCTTGTACCTGTGCCTGTTGCTGTGCAATCTGTTTACAGTGGGAACAAATGTCTTCCTGGTATACTGTCTACCCTTGACTAAAACCCTTCACAGGCTCAGGGAATATTAGAGAAGTCAGGGTGGGGAGTCGGCTTGCAAAGTTGAGCTTGAGCCAGTTATTGCAATGGAGTCTATTGATCAGGTTTAACACGAAAACACATCTTGAACTAGAGCAGCCATAGTTGTTCAAGGGTAATGCTAGTTGTTTTTTTTCTGCATAGTTTCCCAGCAAACTATATCTAGACAAATCAATGAACTGGTATATGGAACTTAATTGTATTCTGAACCATTGCTCCAGAATATGCTTGATACTTTGGTGTTAGAATAAACCAATTATCTTCAAAAGAATGACATCCTTTGGTCTTGACTTTATATTTACTCATTTCCTTCTAACCCAAACTGTAGATTCTTAACTGGTCTGGCTGCCACTGCAGCAAACTTTTGTCTGTATGTCCTCTATAAATTCTCCCCTGATCAATTCTGAAAAATAAAAGAAATCAGTTATAGAATTTGGGAACAAGGACAAGTCAAGAAGAATATACCTATATGGAACTGAAATTGGAATTCCAGGATTTGTTATCAGAGTTTGTACAATTAACAGAAAGCCGAATAGCACCTCACAGTCCTCTGAATCTTCTTACATTAGCTATAGATTCCCTTGATTCATATGGATCAAATTGAGATTAATTTGGCCTACATAGATGAAGTGTATGTTATTAGTTTTGAGTTATATACCATCACTATTCCAGTCACCTACTGGAAGTATGAAACTGAGCTCAAAGGAAAATGAAAATTTGAAAACTTTATATACTTTGAGCCATGTGTCCACATTGTCAAGTCCTCCACAAATTCTCCTCAAATAAGCTTCACCTGGCACAGAATTCATATCTCAAAATATTTGAAAGCAATATAAAAAGAGAAGAAGAAAAGCATCAGAGTGTTAAGTTTTGTGCTTTTTTTCCCTGCCAGTCTTAGGGATTTAACTTAAGTCCTGGGCTTTTTTTGTTCAAGCCTACTGTTCTAGCACATGAGCCACAGGCCACAGTTTTCTGGTAGTTAACTGCAGATGAGAGCCTCAGGGACATTCCTGCCCAGACTCGTCTTGAACCTCCATATGCAGATCTCAGCCTTTTGATTAGCTATAATTATAGGTGAGAGCCATAGTACCCACTGAGAAAAATTTTCTTTCAAGGGTCTACATTTGTCCCTATCTTCTCAGGCTCTTGGCATTATGTATAATGAGTGAATACATCAGCACTAAAACAGTTCTCAGCTGGAATGATCTAAGAATCCCTTCAAGCTTACCACAAAGGAAAATTACTCGGTCCATAGATTTCCTACTCCAAGCAAGCTCTTGTTCGTGTAATTTATCAGAAACTCGGCCTCACTCATTTTGTCACAGCCAAGGGCGGTTAGTGAAAAGTAAAAAGGGAAATAACAGGAGAGGCAGTAACCAGGGGATGGAAAGCAAAGACAATCTAGATCAAGGTAGCCTGGCCGCAAAATTTGTTCCTTACACTTGCATGCACAGCATAAACCATAACCGTGCCTTTTCTTTAAACCTTGATTTTTTTTCAACAACATGCAACTTGCTAAGGTTGTTCACAGCAATTCAAAATAAATAATGACATGTAATTGGAAATGCTACTATGGCTCAAATAGTAGAAGTCAGCCTTGAGCCATAATCTTAGCTACTCAGGAGGCTGAGATCTGAGGATCATGGTTCTAAGACAGCCTGGGCAAGAAAGTCCATGAGACTCTTATCTCTAGTGAACCACCTGAAAACCAGAAGTAGAATTGTGGCTCAAAGTGGTAGAGTTCTATACTTGAGCAAAAGAGCTTAGGGATAATACCCAAACCATGAGTTCAAGCCCCATGAGTGACCAAAACAAAACAGAAACAGTAATGGGATGTCAGTTCAAACCTCAGTATGAACATGCTACAAAAAATGAGTTCTCCAGACATCTCTGACCCAGCCCTATAATGATAGCCACACAGAAGGGTAACAATTCAGTATCACAGTTCAAAGCCAATCTAACAACAAAGTCCATGGCACTCTTATCAACAATTGACCACCAATTACTAGAACTTTTTTGCAACCTCAATGTCTATAGCTGTCCTTCCTAAGAATGTTATCGGTACCTACAATATGTAATGTGAGAGACTAACAAGAGAGAGAGAGAGAGTTAATAGTGTTGGATTCCTTAAAACTAACAAGAAAATGCACAGATAAAACAGAACCTTTAAATGTCATCAATAGACTACAAACATAATTATCAGTGGCATAAATATTTGGCACAAACAAATATTAAATACTTTGAGGTTTTTCCTTGTGCACTGAGTTTATAGAAGTTTCTGAACAAAAATACTGAATTATGCAATCTGTTAATACAAAATAAGGTTAAGTTGTATTGAGTTATTTTTAAAAACTCAAAACCAACCTCCACATGAATCTCTCTTTTCTCCTATCCTCTCACTTCCCCTGTGCTTCTCCAGTGTGTACTTTCTCTAGTTTGCTTTTCATTTTTCCTGACCTTGTACCCAGACCTGGCAGACAGAGAATGCAAGAGGCCTAAGTTTTTGTTTATAAGGTGAAGGAAGCTACAGTAACTGCCACACTAGATTTACACATAGAGAAAGAGAGAAAAGGTTCTCAAAACTTCTGGCATATGAAAGTCCCGGAGGCTCAAGAGCCAAGGATACAAAATAATAAGCAAAAGGAATGTGTTCAAAGTCAGGAAGAACAAAAGTCCTAGGGAACCTGGGCCTTCAACCTCTCGACTGTTTTCTTTAATGAACAGAGACCATTAAAGCATCAAAGCACTACAAAGAAGGCCTTGCTTCTGGGAGTTGACCTCCATGAGTAGAAGGGTTCAGCAAGAGGCGGAGATCAGAGGATCGTGGTTTGACGCCAGACCCGCTAGGAATGTTTATGAAACTTTTTCTTCTTTTTATTACCCTTCTGTAGTTGTACAAAGAAGTTGACATTTAACAAGACAGTTTCTGAATACAGTGAATCTTGATCAATGGTCTTGCTTCCAAAATGACACTCTGTACTCCAATTAACCAAAGAAATTGAGGTGGTATTATTGTTCAAGTAGCAGAGCACTTGCTTCAAGAAAAAAAGATCTAGGACAGAATCTAGGCCCTGATTCAAGCCCCTGGAACAGCAAAAAGAGAAGGAAAAAGTAATATGAATGCAAATCAATCTTTTCCCAAGAAACTTCTTTAAATGTAGGAGAGAAAATGACCGGAAGAAAGGTGCAAATCCAACCAGGCACAATCAAAGCCAGGCCAGGTAAGTAAAGTAGAAGGAACTAGAGAAGAGCTGTGCAGCCCAACATTCCCTACAAGGTTCCCTCCAGCAACTTCACCCTACTCTTCAACTAAGGCACAAAGAGCTCTGTAATTCTGCTTTGGACTTTGAACATTCTAGCAATTTTACTAATTGGGTGAAATTACTAGAACTTTTTTTCAACCTCAGTGTCTGCATTTTTCTTTTCCAAGAACATTAACTGTATATATAATATGTAATGATAGTATTCATTATCATTCACAATGGACAAATTATAAACAGCTTTATTCATGAACTTGTAAGAAACACTGAGATGAAGTCCTCCACAAAAAGCTTATATGAAAGATGACACATCTATTTTGCAGGGCCTCACCTCCTCAGAGATCAACCATTTAGAAGCTGTTAGAAATCTGCCATCCTCTACCCTATTCGGCTTTCTTGTCTCTAATCGAATCTTGTCATTGGCTACTTCATACCCTTAAACTGCCTTTAATGTATGACATCATTCTCCCACCTAGCTTATCACCATCTTGGGGTTTCCATGGAGTTGCCTGTAAACAAACTTGGACCATAGCAAGTGACCCGTGGACTGGGAGTAGTATACAGTGAGCTTCTTACTGGACATGGGCTCTCTTAGCTTCAGCTACCCACATTTCCACTCCTGATATCTCCTCATCCCTTCTATCTCCATTTGATGTGATCTTTTCTCTCACAATGTCAGGTAAGAAAAGAAACTTCTTAGGATTTTTCATTAGATGTTCCAGTTCCCAAAGTTAGTAGGATATAAAAGCTTTGAGTAATGGAAGGAGCATTGATTTAGAAATCCAGAGACTTAAGTTTAGTTTTGGTTGTGATAGTCGCTAAGTATGTTTCACTTCCTCACAAAATCTATTGCTTTGTCTGCCACAGGAGGATAAAAGGACTTCCCATTCTCTAATTCCTACATTTTCTTTCTTTTTTATGAAGCCTTTAGTTTTTTATTTTAATAAGTTTTTTATTGTGAAAATACCATACAGAAGGGTTACAATTACACGAGCAAGGTAATGAGTACATTTCTTATCAAACATTGTTGCCTCCTCCTTTGTTTTTTCCCCTACCATCCCTGCCCTCCCATCTCTACCACTACACTACACCCCCCCAACAAAGCTGTAAAGTTCATTTTTTAACATAGCATCTTGTACATCTCATTATTGCAATGGGTTTACCTGTATACCTATTTAAACAATTTGTTTTTTCCCTTCCCCTCCCAAATTATACCAACATCAAATACAGTGAATGGGGCTTGAACTCTGTGTTTTGGCACTATTCCTGTGCTCTTCAGATCAAGGCTATTGCTTGAGCCACAGTGCCACTTCTGGTTTTCTAGTGGTTTATTGGAGATAAGAGTCTCATGGACTTTCCTGCCCAGGCTGGCTTTGAACTGTGATCCTCAGATCTCAGCCTGTTGAATAGCTAGGCATGAGCCTGGCTAATTCCTACATTTTCTAATACTGAATCTTAAACGGTATGTTGGTATAGAGAAAGCAGCCACAGATTTCTTCTAAGTATCAATATTAACCAATTAATTGAGAAAGAAAACCTAGAAGGGGTAGAAAACATTGTGATAACCTTCATCTGAAACTATCTGGTAAAATAAATCAAGTGGTGTTCAATGAATAATTCTCAGAGATTTCAATTTTTCCAATCCAAATTATGTAAAAAGAGAAATTGGGAGAGGAAAGGAGTGACCAGGCTAACAATAGGTAGATATTCTAGAAGAAGGTTTAACCGGAATGGGAGGGAAGGAGAAAAGTTAAAGATGAGGGAGGACACACAGGAAAGAACTGAAAAGATGAAGAATATGGAGGTATTTCAGAAAAAGAGAGGTGGTTTGAAATGGAATGTTGAAGAGAACCAAAGATTTTTAAATCAATACACAGAAAACATCCAGGGAAATCTACTCAGAGCATGACAATATGAAGTTAGTTTTAGCAAAGTTTAGATTCATGTGCTAGAAAGGAAACTAATGGTGGAACACAGAATCATTAAAAGCAGTTTCAGAGAAGATATTTAGTTATTATATATTTGCTTTGTTATGATTTTTTTGTCAGTTGACTCTGAATACAGATGATGCTGACAATTTCTTTTTTAATAACCTAGTTCATGCTGGGATAAGGACAGGGCATGGCACAAGTTGGAGCCAAGCTCCTCGCCTTTCCTGTTTCAGTCATGTTTTTCATGTATACTCAGGAATTTTTGCTCAGGCCATACTTGGTCCCTACCTGCAGCCTCATGGCACTGTGTCCTACATGGGGACACAATCAGAAATGGTGATGGAGCTCAAGGATGGTCAACCCAAAAAGGATTTACCACCAACCTCTACTTCTGGAATGTACTACTCTACGTCTGCTGAGCCCACTGCAGTAACAATTGTTCAAGTAAGTAAAGAGAGTCTAGAGCAGTAGAACTGGAAGAATTCAAAAAGGAGTCTGTATTTGGCAGTTGAGCATTGATGAGTCAATAGTTAAGAAGAGTAGAAGTCCTGAGCCGCAATCACTCTCCTCCATGCTCTCCATTTGCAGTCTTCACACAAGGTAGAGAGGGCTGAAAATATGGCTCAAATGGTATTCCACTGATCTAGCAAGCACAAAGTCCTGTGTTCAAACCTCATTGCTGCCGTAATTTAATTTAATTAAGTGAGGAAACACGGGACAATGTCAAGGCCATTTGAGCTGCATATAGGAGATCGCTGGAAGCTGGCAGGGATGCACATGATTCCAACTATACTGAAAATCCCACCCACTATAATGACTCCATTCTTTAACTGGTACTTCAAATTCTTTGGAAAATACTTCAGAATTGAAGGTAATGACAGTTACATTGTTTTGTGTGTTCAGAGATCCTGGTTAATGGAGGGAAGCTTAGCATATATTCTTTACAGAAATTCTTCTCTTGATTTGGGCGCCAGAAGTTAACGCCTGTAATCCTAACTAGATCTGAGGACTGATTATAGAAGCCAAATGGGGCTTCACATATCCCTATGCCCCTTGTTGCCAGATCACTACCTAAAGTCTGAAGTAGAGGCATGGCTTGAGTAGTAGAGCACCAACAATTGAGCAAAAAAGCAAGAAAGACCACAAGGTTTTAAAATCAATCCCTGATATCAGCCTATAGGCACACATACAAAAAACAAGTGAGAATACACAAAACTATCATCTTTCTTTCTGTTTTTCTTCATGATGAAATATGAGACAAGGAAGAATTACACACCCTCTATAAGAATGCTAGGCTTTATCATACATTTTTAATTTTAAGGGGAATGCTTGGGTTTGAACCAAGAGCCAAGAGAACAGGAAACAAGTACTCCACTACTGATTCTCACTTCCAAGTCCAAAATGGTTCATGGTTTTCAATAACTTTCACTTTTTTTGGGGGGGGGGTCCGGTCGTGGGGCCTGAACTCTGGGCCTGGGCACTGTTCCTCAGCTCTTCAGCTCAAGGCTAGCGCTCTACCACTTGAGCCATAGTGCCACTTCTGGCTTTTTTCTTTTTGCTTATGTGGTGCTGAGGAATGGAACCCAGGGCCTCAGGCATGCAAGGCAAGTGTTCTACCACTGAGCCACCTTCCCAGCCCCAACTTTCACTTTTTTTTAACTTACAGTAATTGTCTGAAATATTAAGATGTAAAAAATGATATCACATTATCACAGGTGATAACTAGAGCACTAACCACATCTCTCACCGACAAGACCTCGTAATGACCCGAAGATGAGATCACAGAAGCACATTGCCCTGTGCTGGCAGACACCTGTTTAACTAGTATGTGAGGAGGTGGAGGATATCACTTACTGGTTCTTCTTTCATTTCTTGGTAGTGATGGAAACTTTCCTGGACGTGAGCATGTCCCTCAGCCTGTGCCTTCCATGTCCACATATGATGTGTGCCAGACATTCCAGACCTTGCAAGGCCTGCAAGAGCCTAAGTGATGAATCACTTGAGAGCACCAGTCTACCTCGCTAGGTATGGCACATTTCAGAAATAGCTCCCGTTCAATGTGATCTAAATATCTCGGTCTTGTTTCTAGTTCCAAATCAGTAACAAAAGGAAACAAATATTTGAGAGAAATTCAAACTGATCTTCAAAGCTCCAGGATGCCTCTCAGATTATGAGCATCTTCTAGGACTTCCGTTAACCACCCCTGACATTCTCCAGCTTCTGGACTGCCTGAATCTTTTGAACTAAAGGAAACCTCTTCTAGTAATAGAGCCAATTAGGAAAAGAGAAGTCTGAATCTTGATGAAGAGAAACAATTGAAAAGGGAATTGAGTGTGGCAATGTTCTTGTAGATCTTGGTACTCTCAGGTAGAACACTTAATTTTTAAATCACTTTAATATAAAAATAATTTTAATTTTAATTCAGTTTAATGTTTCACTCATTGACAGATCTTGACAAATTGATAGTTTATAAAACACCCCAAGGCAAAAATATAGGAAGCATCAGCCTGAACTTTCATCATGAGATTTCAAGTGTTACTGATTGTTTCACTGTTCAAGTGGGAAAGGACAAGCATGAAGCCTTTGCAGTTAGTGATGAGGCACTTAAGGCCAAAGTCCAGTGCCAGAACCAAGTATGTGTTGCAGGAAGAAGTGGTTGTGTGCACTGTCCAGAGTCAATTGATAGAGTCAATGCACAGACAAGCATTCAACTACCAAACCTCCAAAAGCACATCCAGTAAGGCTAGCAAAACCATAAACCATGGGCATGAAAAGACCAAAAGAATCAGAGAAAATAACCATTAGAATGGTAGAGCAAAGAAATACTTTAAAAAACAAATTGAAATCAGAATAGAAGACAAGCACTAAAAAGGAAAGGCATGAGAGAAAACAACCTGAACCTTATCAAGGGACCTTGAGAAAGCCTCAAAACAACTCCAAAGACACCAAGTTTTCTGAAGCTTACCAGTCAAGACTAGATTCTACTTTTGACTGTCCAAGTCCCAAGAAAGTTCTAGTAAAGAAAACAAAGAAGAGTGCTGAAAATCAGTGTTCTTCCTCATGCCAGAGTGAGCTGCCTCCACCTGGGGAGGTCAAGTTGGTGCTTTGCCTTTTCTCTC
Organism: Dipodomys spectabilis; assembly: GCF_019054845.1. Classification (NCBI taxonomy): domain Eukaryota; kingdom Metazoa; phylum Chordata; class Mammalia; order Rodentia; family Heteromyidae; genus Dipodomys; species Dipodomys spectabilis. The sequence continues at coordinate 5,186,510 of NW_024870773.1, forward strand.
CCAGAGAAACCTTGAGCTCGACCTGTTTCTTACAGGCCACAATCTCTGGCCTCCCAGAGACCCACTATAGCTGACCCTGCCTGGCATCCTTCTGCTCAACCTACTCGAATCAATGCACCCCAACCAGCTACTGACAACTTATCTCTAACAGCTTCCACCAAAGCATCTTAGCCTATTTCCACCAATGCCACTTTGAGGGGAATGACCAACCCTCTCCAGTCTAGTGAGTCTCAGTCTGTTCTTGCTGGGAGGCCTGCACCCCACAAAACCTCATCTTTCACTTCTCTGTGGCACAAGCTTGTTTCTACTGCTGTCACCAAGCTCAGCCCACCACCCAAGTCTCAAAATCAGTATCTCCTGCAAGACTTCAGCTTGCAACTCATTCCATGGAGGAAATCCCATGTTCCTGGGCCAGTAGAGTCAGCTCCCATCAGCAAGGAGCAGAGGCCAGAGCACGAAGCCATGAAAAGGCAGGAGCAACAAGAGCATGACAAGGCTGCCAAAAACCTCTGTGGGGAAAATCCCATTCTTCCAGCACAGGCAAACAGACGTGGATATTTCTCAATACTATGACAATGTAGTATAAAATCTGCAAAGATTGTGGATCCCACTTTGAGTACCAGATTTTATCTTATGTAAATGAAAATACATATTAAACTTACTACATTATGTGTTTATAGGTATATAGAAATATTGATCTAGCTACATAATAAGAATAGACTCAAATTCTGTTATTATAATAGTTCATCAGACTGAGCAATGGAACCTAATAGAACTTCTAGATATTTAATAAAGAAACCATTTTGTGTTTTTACCTATATCAAAAGTTGTGTTCTTGGGGCTGGGAAGGTGGCTCAGTGGTAGAGCGCTTGCTTTGCATGCCTGAGGCCCTTGGTTCGATTCCTCAGCACCACATAAACAAAAAGAAAAAAGCCGGAACTGGCACTGTGGCTCAAGTGGTAGAGCGCTAGCCTTGGGCTGAAGATCTGAGGGACAGCACCCAGGCCCAGAGTTCAAGTCCCACAACCGGACCCCCCCCAAAAAAGTTGTGTTCTTTTGGGGCTTTGTTAGTGATCAGAAACTGAATTGGCAAAATCAGAACAGTGTTAGGTTGGAGAACAAGATAGTTGAAGGAGAAGAATTAATGACAGTGGAAGGGAAATGGTACAAGAGGGGGAAAACCATAAAGAAGAGATTATATAACCTTTTAAAAAATTATGAATGAGCCTAAAATCAGAGGTCAAGAAATGAAGTGTGAGTTCCAAGTTTAGAGAACAAAATGTTACATCAGATAGAAGAAAATAGAGAAGCAGAAAATAGCAGAAGAAATTAGAGAAACAGAAAATAGAATAGCCATGTGTCTCAAAACGCACTGGCTAAAACATATTAAGAGCCAGACATTGAGAACTCACCTATATAATCCTACCTACAGAGGACACTGAAAACTCAGGATTCTGGATCTGTTCCAGGTTGATCAGAGAAATCCTTGTTACTCTTCTGTCAAGTCAACCACCCAAAAGCCTGAAGTAGATCTGTGACTCAAGTATTAAAGCACCAACTTTGAGCAAAACAGGTATGTGAGAGCACATTGGCCCTGTCTTTTGTCCCCACTGCTGGCACACATATGTGTACACACACACAGTATTCAGTATGCAATTCCTACAGATAAGAGATATCTAAGATTAGTCTTGGGACAGGCAAATACAAAATATGTAGAAACCTCCCACAGAGATGCCAGTGATCAAGATTGTCCTGGGGCAGTGGCTAATCTGGGTTCTTAGCCAAATGAACTATCACAGAATGAAGTCTACCTAGAATATGACCTGTACATAAATGACTATGGATTTTCTCAACACCTATGTCTAGGACAGCTTGATGTGCTATTTCAATTAACCTGCAAACACACGAGGCCATATCACATTTCTACTTCACTACTGGGGTACAGCAGTGGGCTGGAGTCACATTGTAAGCAAAGGCTCATGGTCTCCATTAGAAGTCTGTGCCAAAGACCTCAGGGATTGCAAGTGTCCAATCAGTCCTTCTTAGCAGAGTATTTTAAGCTTAAGGGTGGACCAGATAAAATATCATAAAGGGCTTATATACAAAATGGCATGTCCTTCTCCCCTCACCCTGGTGGGTTCTGTCTTCCCCAACCATTCCTAGACATGGAATACAGTTGAAAAGTCTTCTGTCTGTGCTGGGAAGGTGGCTCAATGGTAGAGCGCTTGCCTTGCATGCCTGAGGCCCTGGGTTAGATTCCTCAGCACCACATAAGCAAAAAGACAAAAGCCGGAAGTGACGTTGTGGCTCAAGTGGTAGAGCGCTAGCCTTGAGCTGAAGAGCTGAGGGACAGCACCCAGACCCAGAGTTCAGGTCCCACGACCGGACCCCCCCCCAAAAAAAAAGTCTGCTGTCTATCCCTACCCAGATTGTAGAGAATTGGCATATGTGCTTTTGGTCGCCCACCAAGCTGCAGAGGCCTGTGGGGCAAAGGAGAGTGGAAGATTAGTACCAAAGGTATGGGGAGGTCAGGAAATCAGTACAGAGTCGGATATGGAGATAGGTGGAGGGACACCATGGAAAAAAAACTGTGTTTACACAGTTATTTCTTGAGATACAATTGATCAAATTCATTATTCTAAGTGAAACATTCAGTGTTATCAGCAAATATTCCCTTAAAGAAGACCTCTAGATTTTCCTCTATGTACTTTCTTAAAAATGTTCACTGCCAATTAAAATTAAAGTAAAAGAAAAAAGAAGATGATCCTTCTATTATTTAATTTTTGTGCTTATATGAGGCCTAAGCTTAATGCCTGGGTTCTAGTTTATAGATTTTTTTTCACTCATTGCCAGCATCCTTTCACTCAAGTCATAGTTCCACTCTCTTCATTTTGCTGATAATTGGTCATAAATGTTTCAGGGATTTGTCTGTGAACCTGGCATGGATGACGATATTTAGCTCTCAGCCCCCTGACAGTCCAGACAGCAAAATCCATGAGACATTTATCTAAATGAACCAGCAGAAAGCCTGAGGTGAAGTTGTGGCACAAGTGATAGAGCATTAGTCGTAAGCAAAACAATTCAGGGCTAGAATTCAGTGGCTGCAAGTATACAAAAAATATTTTTTGAGTTTGGCCCCCCTAAACACCGATCACCTAGGTAAAAGCTGTGCATTCGAATCTATATGCTCAAATGTGATAAACAGACAAGGAACACCATTTTATCCACTGGAATCATTAAATTGGAGGTAAGGGAGAAGCCAGTAGGGGTTAAGTAGCCTTTCATTCTGGGGATGGACCAGCTCTTACTTATGTTAGGACACTCTGGTCTTTCTAATTTGGTCACTTTTGTTTTCTTGTACTCTTGTCTTATGTTCATGGCTAAAGAAAATATTTCGGGCATCAGAGTTGGCCTCCTGCCTTGAGTGTCCCTCAGCAATCAGTTTGAGAAGTCACTCATACACTCCTGTTAGCTAATATCTGTGGAATGCTTCATGTGATCAGTTACTGCTGCCAAGGTATAAAACAGAAAATATGTCTTCCATACAGTGTTGTTGGATAGTGCAGACTGACTTTGTATAGTCTCTAGTAATCATTGATTTTCACCATCCACTGCTACAGCATTTCACTATTTTTATGAACCTTGGAACATTTGCTTCTTTCAATCAAGGTATTGCATATTTATCTGGGAGGTAACACAACTCATGGCCCACAGGTATGTATGACTCTAGTTCCCTATGTCTTAGTTTTAGCTTCATAGACTCCTCATGGGAAAAGAGAGTCGTTACTCTATGAGTATAATTATTGTATTTTATGCCTCTGCTGTTGTCATGAACCTTTATGGATGATGATCCTTAGATCTCAGTTTACAATGCAAATGGCTTCTTTTTTAAAAAAAATACTTTTTTATTGTAAAAATGCTGTTCAGCGGGGTTATGGTTATATGAGCAAGGTAATGAGTACATTTCCTATCAAGCATTGTTACCTCCTCCTTTATTTTTTCCTCTACCATCTCTTCCCTTCCACCTCCACAACTACCTTCTCCGCCCCTGCCTAAATTGTGATATGTCATCTACCCAAAACTAAAACCCCTCACAGGCTCAGAGAATATCACAGAAGTTGGGGCATGGAGTAGGCTGGTAAAGTTGAGTCAGGTATTACAGTGGACTCTATAGATCTAGCTAAACATGAAGAATACCAACAATATTGTTCAAAGGTTACATTGACTGTTTTCTCCTATATAGTTTTCCAGCCAGCTATAAGTAGACAATCTACTGAATGGATATGTGAAGCTTCACTGATAAGTTTACTTCAACCAGACATCATATTTACTCATTTCCTTCTGATCTAAATTGTGGGGACTTAACTGGTTTGGCTGTTACAGGAACATTCTTTGGTCTGCATGTCCACCAATAAATTCTCTTCCAGCCAACCTTGCCAAAAAAATATAAGGAAAGAAAGGAGTTATAGAAACTGAAGATCAGGTAAATCTTAACAGAATATGAAAGCTGAAACGTTACTTAGAGTTGGCCGTTAGGCTTTTTATAATAGATAGCTGACTAGCACTGTACATTCCTCTAATTCTTCTGTTTCTTCCTGAGGTAGCTATACATTTCCTTGATTTCAATAATTCAGATTAATCTGCATTGATATATGAAGGATACAATTTTGTTTTTTGGTTTTTTTTTTTGGTCGGTCGTGAGGCTTGAACTCTGGGCTTGGGCACTGTCCCTGCACTCTTCAGCTCAAGGCAAGAGCTCTACTGCTTGAGCCACAGTGCCATTTCCAGTTTTTGCATGGTTTATTGGAGATTAGAGTTTCACGGACTTTCCTGCCCGAGCTGGCTTTGAACCACAATCCTCAGATTTCAGCCTCCTGAGTAGCTAGGATTACAGGTGTGAGCCACCAGTGCCCAGCCGAAGGATACAGTTTTAACTCTGAATTATATACTAGCACTATGGAAGTTTTCTACCTGAAGTGTAAATTTCAATGAAAACAGAAACAACATTTTGACAGTGTTATATACTTTAAGCCACCTGTCCAAATTGTAAAGTCTTAAGTAATCTCTCTTGAAACAAGCATCCCCCAGCTCAGATTCTTTGAAAGAACTTATATCTCAAAATAATAGAATGCAATTTTGGAGGAGAAACAAAAATAATCTTTTTTTTCTCTTCTCATTCCAGGGGTTTTAACTGATGGCCTAGGTGATATACCTAAACTTTAACTCTGGCATAGAATTCTACCAATTGAGCCACAGCTCTATTTCTGGCTTTTTATGATAGTTAATTTTAGATAGAATTCCGTATATATACACAATTGTATACATCTTTTTACAAAGAATGATAGGGTACCATTTGTAAAGATATGGAAAGTATTGGAACAATTGATTCTATGTCAAGTAAGTGAGGCTCAGAGAGATAAAGGATGAATATTTTCCCTTTTACGTGGAAGCTAGATTTTGCTTACAAATTCATAATGTATTGGATGGTATGCAAGTGCATACAAATGTATTAACTGAAAAAAGAAAGATTCAGAGAAGATCTCAGTGTAATTCTTTAGAAAAACAAAGTCAAAGTTGAGCAAAATAGAATACCAGGAAGTGGGCTTTGGAAAGGGATAGATGACTGCAAAGGAGAAGAGAGAGAAAATGCAGTCATGTTTCCAATGTATGTACTACAAAATTAAGTAAAGAAAGAAAAGGAATGGGCTGAAAACAGATGTTAAAAGGGAGGACAGTCATCAAAACATTGTTTTCAAAGTCTTTTATTATTCTGCATGAAATTTTCATTGTCTTTTCTATATCATTGAAGAATGTTATTGGAATTTTGATGGGTATTGCATTGATTTGTAAATAGCTTTGGGCAGTATTGCTATTTTCACCATGCAAATCCTTCCAAACCAGGAGTATCTAGGTTTTTTTTGTCTCCATTTTTCTTGTCTGTTTTAATTCCTTTTTTCAGATTTTAAAGTTTTCATAATAGAACTCCTTGACATCTTTGGTTAAGTTAATTCCTAGGGTTTTGGGGTGGGTGTTTTTTTTTAGGCTATTATAAAGGGATTTGCTTTCCTGATTGTCAGCCTTGATCTTCTCCTTGTTGTCATACAGAAAGGTACTAATTTTCGTGGGCTGATTTTATACACTATTACTTTCTCAAAGTTTGGATCAGTTCAAATAACTTGGGGGAGGAATATATAAGGTTCTCTTCCTTTTTTTTTTTCTTTTTGTCGGTTGTGGGGCTTGACGTCTGGGCCTGAATGCTGTCCTTCAGCTCTTCAGCTCAAGGCAAACGCACTATCACTTGAGCCACAGAGCCACTTCCAGCTTTTTCTGTGTATATGGTACTGAGGAATTGAACCAGGGCTTCATGCATACTAGGCAAGCACTCTACCACTAGGCCACATTCCCAGCCCAATTAAATTAAAAAATAAGTCTCAGGGATGATGCTGTCTGAACAGATTTAGAGTTGGAATACTCCAATCTCAGTTTCCTGATTATCTAGAGTTGCAGGCATGAGCCATGTCACCCAGCAAGAAAATATTCAATAGAGGGCATTACTTATCTATGTACTTATTTCCCATGTACCAGGACTTATGTCTGACAAGTGAGGGTACCAAAACTAAAAAAGTATTCAGCTAGAATAATCTAGGCATCCCTTGAACTTGCCACAAGGGAAAAGATTCTGTCCATAGATTTCCTACCCAAACCCAGATCTGCCTCATATAAATTATCAGAAACTCATTCTCACTTACTTTATAAAAGCCTAAGGGGAGATAGTGAGAAGTAAGGAAAGAATTCATAAGAGAGCCAGGAACCAGAGGATGGAAAGCAAAACAGTCAGGATCAAAGGGGGATGGATGAAAAATGTGTTCCTCACCCTGTATGAACAGCATAAACCACAACCATGCCTTTTCTCAAAACCTTGATATTTTGTAACAAAATCCTACTGGCCAAGTTTGTTCACAGTGCTTCAAAATAAATCATCACATGCAATTGGAAGTGGCACTTCGGCTCAAGTGGTAAAAGTCAGTCAAATATAAAACACTAAGCAACAGCAATAGGATGTAATTTCAATACTAAGACTCCACCAAAAATATGTTTTTCAAATGCCAATAGCTCATGCCTATGATGCTACACAGAAGGTTAAGATTTGAGCACCACAGTTCAGTGCCAGTCTAGCAACAATGTCCATGGTACTTTTATTCAAATTGACCAAAAGCCCCCCCAAAAAACTGAAAATGAAAATGTAGCTGTGTCTCAAGTGGTAGAGCACTAGTCTTAGGAGAAAAAGATAAGAGAATTAGCCAACTCCAGTATTCAAGCCTAAATATAATATAAATATTATATATATATATACATATATGTTAAGAATGTAGGAGTCCTTAAAACTAACAAGAAAAAGCGCAGAAAAAAATAGAAACTTTGAAAATAGTCAGTTGTCTAAAAATATACTACACAATGATATGAAATATTTGACATAAAATAAACTTATTTTAAGATCATTTCCTTAAGTATGCAGAGTTTATAGGAGTTATCAATAAAATTAGTGAATTATATAATCTGTAAATACAAATTAAGGTTGTGTTTAATTATTTTAAAAAATCGCAAAATGAATCCTCACAGGAGCTTCTAATGTCTATCAATTCACTTTCTCTGTTTTCCACCAGTGTGAATTTTCTCTATTTTGCTCTCCATTTTAGTCCCCATTTTGCCAGGCTTAGCATCCAAGCATAGAAGACACAGAATGCAAGAGGCCTAAAATTCCACGGTGGTTGTTTTTAAAGGGAAGGAAGCTATAGTAACTGCCATACTGGATTTCAAAAATAGAGGAAGAGAGAAAATGCCCTCAAGGCTTCTGGCATATGAAAGTGCCCAAGTGTGGGGATCAGGATTCAGAAGTAGTTAGTTATGAGCAAACATAATTTTCCCAAAGACTGGAAGAAGGAAAGACTGAGGTCCCCTGGATTTTCAACTTCTCAGCTGTCTGCTTCTAATGAGCAGAGGCCATTTTTTCAAGGAATTTGGACACTATAAAGAAGTCTCTGCTTCTAGGAGTTGACATCTATGAGCATAAGAAAAAAAATAGCTGTGCATTAATAGCTCACACCTGTACTTAGGAGGCTGAGATCTGAGGACCACAATTCCAACTCAGCCCATAGGTAGAAAAGTCTTTATTCTTTTTAATTTTTCATTATCTTTATCAGTTATAGAAAGGAGTTAACATTCAACAAAACACCTTACAAATATACTGCATTTTCACCAGTGCTACCCCTTTCAACATGATACTTTTACCACAAAGCAAGTGAAGTGAAATTATTTATCAAGTGGTAGAACACTCACTTCAAGCAAACAAAGATCTAGGACAGTACCTACACCCTGAGTTCAAGCCCTAGGATCAGTGAAATAGAGAAAGAAAAACATAATAATGCAAATCAATTTTTTTCCAAGAAACTTCTTAAAATGTAGGAGAAAAAAAGACCAGAAGAAAGGTGCAAATCCAACCTAGCACAGTCAAAACCAGGCCAAGCAAGTCAAGTAGAAGAAACTAGAGGAGAAGAGCTGTGCATCCCAACAGTCCCTACGAGGTACCCTCTATCAACTTCACTCTACACTTCAACGAAGCCACAAAGAGCCCTTCAGTTTTTCTTTAGAGTCTGAAAGTTCTAGTAACTTCACTAATTGAGAATTTAATGGAACTGTTTTCAGCCTCAATATCATTTTCTTTGCAAAAGACTTAACTGTACATGCAATATATAATTATAATATTCACTATTAGGATATGAAAATGATGGGTAATTCATAAATAACTTTATTCATGAACATGTCAAATACACTGAAATACTGACCTCAACATAAGAGCTGAAAGGAAAGGGGACACCATGCCTATCTTGCAGGACCTCATCTTCAATAGCTCACCCATACAGAGCTGTTAGAAATTTCCTGCCATTCTCTAACCAATCCAATTTTCTGCTTGCGAATCTGATCTTTTGATCAGATTTCATATTATTAAACTGGGCTAATGTATGACATCATCCTTTCACCTAACCAATCCACATCTTGGGGTTTCCATGGAGTTGTCTGTAAGTAAACTTGGATCATTGCCAGTGACCAGTGGATGGTAAGCAGTCAAACAGTCAGCAGTGTCTAGTGAGCTTCTTACTGGACACGTGGGCTCTTTAACTTCAGCTACCCACACATCCTCCTGTGTATCTCCATCTGATGTGACCTCTTCTCTCACTATGTCAGGTAAGAAGAGAAATGACTTAAGATGAATTTGTCCTCTAAATATAGTAGTAGAACCAAAAGATCTTTAAGTAATGGGGGGAAAGTATGGAATTGGAAATCTGGACACATGAGTTCAGTTTGGGCTGGGGTATTTACTAGGCATTTGACTTAACCATATACTTTCCACTCTCACAAAATTTGTTGCTTCATCTGCTACATGTTGAGAAAGGACTGTCCATCCTCTGATCCTTTCATTTGCTAACAATCTTAAAAGGTAAGGAAGTAATAGGAAAGAAAGCCACACACTTCTTCAGAATGTTAATTTTAGCCAATTAATTGAGAAAGAAAGCTATGTAGGGTAAAAAAATGATATACCAGCGTACTTCATCTGCAACAGTCTCCCTCTGTAATTATTTCCACTTTAGGATTATAAACTTAGTGCTGTACAAAGAGTAATGCTCATTAGTTTCCACTTTTCTGTCCAAATTATGTCAAAAAAAGAACTTGCCAGAGAAGAGGAAGGACTGGATTAACAGTAGGAGATATTATAGAAGAAGAAAGTCCACCAGGAAAGAACATCCAGAAAGAGAGTTAAGGAGGGGGGAGGGCAACATAGGAAAGATTCAAAGAATTGAAGAGTATGAAGATAATTCCAAAAAAGAGAGGTGATTTGGGTCGGAATGTTGAAGAGAACCAAAGATTTTTAAATCAACACACAGGAAGCATAAAGGGAAACCTCCTCAGAGCAAGGCAATAAGAAGTTAGTACAGCGAAAGCAAAGATGAACTAGAAAGAAAACTAAGGGTGTAAAAGCAGTTTCAGAGAAGTGGTCTTTAATTGTGGTTGTTTTACATTTGCTTTGTTATTTTTTCCAGTTGAATGAATACAGATGATACTGTTTTGTTTTGTTTTTTTCATAGCTCAGTTTCTACTGGTATATAAACTAAGGTCATGGCAAAAGTGTGAGCCAAGGACATAGCCTTTTAGGTTTCAGTTATGTTTCCAGGTCTGTGTGGAAGTTTGGTTTTGTGTGTGTGTGTGTGTGTGTAAGTTTTGACTCAGGCCAATCTTGAACCATGATCCACCTTCCAATGCCTTCCTTGTATCTGGGATCACAGCCATGATCCACCATATGGGGTTCATGTGATCCAGATGAAGTCAAACTAACATTTGGGCTAGAATGGCATCAAATATATACTTGTTTACCAAGTAGTTAGGTTAACAGTTACTGAGCTGAGCCTTGACATTACTTAATAAGACCTATATGTTAAAAATAATTCATCCTATGAACATACTAAGAAAAAGGATTAAACAGAGAGAACAGAATTTTCAGTGTTCTATTTTATTCTGAATTTCGAACTTCATAGATTTTTTTAAATATGTGACAGTCTTGGAGCTTGAACTCAGGGCCTGGGTTTTGTGCCTGAATTGTGTGTTCAAGGGTAGCATTGCACCCTTTGATCCACAGTTAGTCTTCCAGCTTTTTGGTAGTTACTTTGAAATAAATGTTTCTACGACTCACCTAGATGGCTGGCTTTGAATTTCAATCCTAAGATCTCAGCCTCCTGAATAAAGAGGAATACATATGTAAGCCAGCAGACCTAGCAGGACCAGGCATGGATTTTTTTTAAATGTAGTCCAAGGTTCCTCAGAATTATGTTTCAAGCAAAAGTTGCTTTGTATCTTTAAAATGATTTTCGGGTTAAAACTATACTTTGTTACTAAGTCTTACTGATTTAGACCCAAAGGGTTTAAAAAGCAAAAATTAATATCCATGTCTCTAGTTCTCATTTATCAAAATCCATTTTGAATTCAGGTTGGATTTTCTACCTGTAAAAGAATTGTTTGGGACTGGGTTGTGGGGGGGGGGGGGTAGATGTAGCTAAGTGTCATAGTACATGCTTAATATATAAAAGGCCTTGGTTCCCTTCCCAGTACAGGTAGTAACAATTAACAATAGCAGCAACCACAATAACAATAATAAAGCTGTTTTCATTGGGTTGCAGTGGTGATTATTTTTAGAGTTTATGGTTGATGTTTTCTAGATGTAGAACTGCTTACAAGCTAGAATTGGAGAATAAATATGAAAGCTTTCCAAACCTTTTAAAAAGACTTTTCACTATTTCTGTTTATGAATATATTCATTATATTACCTGTTAAGGATGACTAATATCTATAATTTGGCCTGAAAGGCTAAGGGGAATATAAATGTGTATAATAATAGCATTTGGTTACATTTATTGTACTTATTTTCTATTTTTATGTTTGTTTGCACAAACTGGTCTCAAACATTGTGACACAACTGATTTTCCAACCTCAGTATCCCATGTGTTAGAGATCCAGATGTGTCCAACTTCCTACCCATTTTTGTTGAAATATCGGTATATATAAATTATGACTGTTAAATACTTGAAATTACTGCATATTGCTACTTTTCATATACACTTGACAGGTATCCTTTCCCATCAGCATGTACTGACAAGAAATTCATTCTAAAATAAGATAAATGGGGTGGCCTATAATTCCATGTTTACTGGAATTGAAGCTATTCAAGAGATTGATTCACTTGGAAGATTGATTACAAATTTGAACCTCTGACTCTCAGTCTCCTCACTACAAAAATGATAATGTTTCAGGTTCTCTAAAGATATTCTAATTCTAAATTTCTTCAATTCTAGGACATGGTCATGAGTTAGTCCAAGTGGAGACCCAGGGGAAAACAGCATGAAAGGCGCATGAACGGAGATGCCTGCTTCTAGCCCAGGAAACAACACATGAAACACTTGGTGTCTTCAGTTGTCCTGTGTGTGAAAGCTCCTGAGAAGACAACCAGATGGTTCTGACCACTTATCACCATATCTCAGTGATGACTGGTCATTACAGGGTTCCTGATCATAGCAAACATATTAACTCTGTTCCTCAAATGTAGTTCATCAATCTCATCAAGTTTCCCATCACCTTCTTGCTTTTTTCCAGACAATTTCCATAGTCCGATTTTACTTGGAGCTGCAAACATGATGCAGCTCTCTCTTCCTGCGGTGAGCTACACTTCTCTAACAGGGAGTGTCTGTAACTTCTCCAGAGTCCAGGCTCCAGCCTTCACTTCAGCATGGCCACTGCCATCACCCTTGGCCACCTCTTTCCATCCACTCATGGGGAGTGCCTACCTTTGCCAATATTCTACCACAACCATGTGGGCAGGACAGGCTGCACACAGCCATAAATCTCCAGCTCAGTTGCCTCCAATTCCAGGATTTGGGAATGGGTCATGCTAGGCCACAACACTGTGACTCTCACTCACTGGGGCACAGTGGTCTATCAACTTTGACCAGCCAGTACACGACATGTGCACATGCCAGAGCCATAGTCTCTCCTTATCCATCACTGTCTCCCAGCTTCTCCCATGGGAAATAAAGAGGATAGTCTGTCCCCTTCCTCTTGGGAAAGAAGCCAAGGCTGTTGCTATCACCCCCACACACCGGGGCCCCTGGTCACTGGAGAACTCAGTCCCTGCCTGTAGCCTTATGGCTCTGTGTCCTACATGAGGACACAATCAGAAATGGTGATGCAGCTCAAGGATGCAGCCCAAAAAGGATTTACCACCAGTTTCCACCTCCAGAATGTGTTATTCTGAGACTGGTGAACCTATTGAAGTAATAAACATTCAAGGTGAGTAAGAGAGCCAACAGAAACTGGATTTGCAACATCCAAAAAAAGGGTCTCTTTGTTCTTTACGTAAGCAATGATGAGGCCATAGATAGGTCGAGTGGAAGTCCTGAGCCACAACCAGTACCTTCACTACACCCTCTCCATATGCTGATTTGACATGAGGAAGAGCAGACTAACAGCAAGGCTTAAGCGATAAAGCTTTGACTTAGAAAGCACAATGTTCTGTGTACAATGCGCAGTACTAAGAAATTATCCATTAATTATTAAAGGAGTAACTATGAAAACTTTCATGGCCATGTGAACTTCAGGAGATGACCATAAGCATATAAAAAGGAAGTGATGTTTTTTACTCTCCTTGAAAAACCACAAGACTGGAATTATTCCCAATCATTGATTTGTTAATGTGGATTCTTTGAAAAATACCTCAAAACTTTGGAGGTTGTGACAGTTAAATTTTCCTTATTTGTAGATGCAGTTAAATGCAACGAGGCTCTGGATATGTGCTTTGTGTGTATTTAAAGTCTTCTTACTGGGTGCCAGTGGCTAATGCCTGTGTTCCTAGCTACTTAGGAGGCTGAGGTCAGAGTATATTTAAAGCTAACATTGGCAAACATGTTCTTGTGAATCTTGTTTTCAGTTAACCAGCCAAAACCTGAAAGTTGAGGAATGGCTCAAGTGGTTAGATCAACAATACTGAAGAAAAGGCACAAGCCAGAGCACAAAGCTCTAAAATAAATCCTTAATGTCAATGTTCACGTGGATATATATATACATTCATACGCACACACACATGTAAACTCACATGCACACACATAGAAAAACACAAAAAGAATACATTAAACATTCTTTTTTCTTTCTTGGTCCGTGAAGGAACATGAGACATGTTATAATAACAGGACAGTGACAAGCATACAGAACCCTGCAGTGGAAGTAAGAAATTAAAGATCGAAATGTTAAAACATGTAGAAGGTTGGTCTGTGTTATCTTGAGAAAGGTAAAGCCATCTTCTAAATAAAATAGCCAAATGCCTCATGAGGCATCAACTAAAACACGTTAGGGGCCGGACATCGGTAGCTCATCTCTATAGTCCTAGCTACACAGGAAGTTGAAAATTGACCCTGGGTCAGAGTAATCTTTGTTATACATAAGTCAAGCTAATAAGCCAAATGCCAGAAGTGGATCTGTGACTCAAGCATTAAAGCACCAGTATTGTGTGAAAAATCTAAATGAGAACACATTAGCTCTTCTATCACAACTACTGACATATCATACACACAACACAGAGTACACAACTCCTACAGATATGAGGTATCTAAGATTAGTCTTGGAACAGGAAAATATAAAATATGGGGGAAACTTCCCACAAAGATGTCAGTGCTCAAGATTATCCTGGGGCAGAGGCTAACCTGGGGTCTTAGCCAAGTAAACTTTCACAGCACAAAGTCTACTCAGAACATGGCTGACCATAATTATCATGTATTTTCTCAACATGTATGCTCAGAGCAACAAGATGTACAACTTCAATTAACCTGCAAACACATTAGTCCCTATCACACTTTTACTTCACTAGTGAGGTACAGCAGTGGGCTGGGATCACATTATAGGCAAAGGCTTATGGCCTCCATTTTAGGGCTGAGTATCTGAAGACCTCAGAGATTGCAAGTGCTCCTAGGTGTCCAACTTGGTGTTCTGAGAGCTTAATCAGAGCTTGTAGGTGAATGAGATCAAACATCTGAAGGGGTCTACCTACAGAAGCCACATCCTTCTTCCCTCATGCTGGTGGGTACCTTCCTTTCCTGACCATTCTTACCAAAGAAGCACAGGAGAAAATTCTGCTGCCAATATTCATTTCAACCCATATTACTAAGTGTTTGCACATATGCAGTGGTTCACCCTCCAAGCTGCAGTGGCCTGAGCCCTTCTGCAGACTTGAATCAAGGTGCAGGTAAAGGAAGAGTAGATGGTAATGATGGAAGGTGGGAAAGTAGTACAGAGTAGGAGAAGGAGATTGGATGGAGGGACACCTTGTAAAAAGTAAGTTGTGTTTTTAAAAATTTGAGATGCAATTCCTCAAATTCCTCATTTAAGTGAACAGTTAAGTGCTAAGAGCCATTAGAGAATATTCTCTAAAAGAAAACCGCTCTATTATTCATTTTGTGCTCGGATGGCACCTGAACTCAGGATCTGGGCACTTCCCTTCAGCTTTTGTACAGTAGGCCAGCTCCCTTCCACTCAAGCCACAGTCACACTCTGAATTTTCCTGAATTTTGCTGGTTAATTAGAAATAAGAGTCTCAGGGATTTGTTTGTGAACCTGACATGGATCTTGATCCTTAGATCTCAGCCTCCAGAGGAGCCATGCTTACAGACATGGGCTGCCAGTGCCTAGATACTGTCTCACTTCTGAACTTCTGAATGAGACTCATACTTATCATTAGTAGTATGCACAAAGACTTTGCCACTGAATAAACTGATAGAAAAACCCAGAGTTATTGAATAATGAACAGCATAGATAACTATAACAACAACAATAACAAAACTGTTTTAATTGTAATGTGCATAATTAAAGACCTTTAGGATGGTATTTTCTAGGGTTTGAGAATGAAGATAGAAAATTTCAAAATCCTTTTGAAGACTTTTGTGTTATTTCTGTTTATGCTTATATTAAAATAACTGTAAGGAGCTATTATTATCTATAAATTGGTCTATAATAAGAGAAATATGAGTGTGTATAAAATAGGTTTTGTTTATATTTATAGTACTCTGCTTATTTTTGGGTTTTATGCTATTTTGTCCAAACTGATCTCAAATATTGCCACACAATTGGTGCTCCAACCACTGCATGCCACATGCTAGGAATACAGAAGTTTCTGGCTATCTACCAATTTTTATTAAAATATTGCACTACATTAATTATGACTGTTTAAAATTGAACATTAGAGCATTTTGCTGCTTTTTCACATAGTTTTTACAAATATAATTTTCCTCTCAGTATGTAGTGGTTCAAGTGGTAGAGCACTAGCTTTAAATAAAATGTTCAAGGACATTGCCCATGTTCTGAGTTCAAGCTCTAGGACCAGCATTAAAGAAAAAAAAAAAGAATGCTCTCCGAAGTAGAGCATTTTTTCTACTCAGAAAAAGCCAGAAGTGATGCTGTGGCTTAAGTGGTAGAGTACTAGCTTTGAGCAAAAGAAGCTCAGAACAAAGCTCAGGCCTAGAGATCAAGCCCAGGAACACCTCCCTCACCAAAAAATGCATAGTAATGTACTGAATAAAAAATAAGCTGGGGGGGGGGAAGGGAGGGAGAACGTGGGCAGGTGGGGAGGGAAGGGATGGTAGGGGGAAAACAAAGGAGGAGGTAACAGTGCTTGATTGGAAATGTACTCATTACCTTATTCATGTAACTGTAACCCCCTCTGTACAGTATCTTTACAATAAAATGTATTTTTAAAAAGTATAACCAAAGGGCTGGGAAGGTGGCTCAGTGGTAGAGCACTTGCCTTGCATGCTCGAGGCCCTGGGTTCGATTCCTCAGCACCACATAAGCAAAAAGAAAAACCCCGGAAGTGGTGCTGTGGCTCAAGTGGTAGAGCGCTAGCCTTGAGCTGAAGAGCTGAGGGACAGCGCCCAGGCCCAGAGTTCAGGTCCCACGACCGGATCCAAAAAAAAAAAAAAGTATAACCAAAATTGTATTGGTTCAAAAACTTGGATCTAAATAGAAAAAAAATTTGGCTAGAAAATGATCAGCAATAAATCTTATGAATAATCAAAAAAGAAGTGAGGATATTTAAAACAGCAGATAAATAGTTTATACTAACAAAATGTGTCAATTTCTGGTAGAATGCTTTATACCATATAGGGGTGTGCATATTGCTAGTCTTGAATTCAAATCTGAGAGAGAAGTATAAGGGTGGGGGGTAGGGTGATGACTCACATGTATAATTCCAGTTGCACAGGAAACTAAGATCTGAGAAGCACCATTATAAGACATCCCACACAGCTAAGTCCATGAGACACATCTCTAATTAACCAGTACAGAGCCAGAAGTGAAGCTGTGGCTCAGGAGTTAGAGCACTATCCTTAAGCAAAACGACTCAAGGACAAAGCTTAGGCCAAGAACTGAAGCCACAGTACTGGCACAAATTAAGCAAAAACCTAAAAGAACAATAAACAGACTCAGGAGTAAAAGGTCTGGTTATGTTATACAAATGTAAGTCCCAGGTGTCCTTATGGATATTCAATGAAGAAGTGCATTTCCTAGAAGTACAAGTGAGGCCCCAATGTTGGCCTTGAATAATAGAACTCAAGGACAGCACCATGTTTCCAGTTCAAACTCGAGTACCTGTGGGAACACACACATACACACACACACACCTCACAAACATGTTAGTGGGTTAAGACGATCATTAGACTGTAGGCAAGAATTCAGTAGTTTCGCCAGGTGTTGGTGGTTCATGCCTGTAATCCTAGCTACTCAGGCTGAGATCTAAGGATTGCGGTTCCAGACCAGGCAGGAAAGTCTGTGGGACTCTTATCTCAATAAACCACCAAAAAATTGGAAGTGGCACTGTAGCTCAAGTGGTAGAGCACTAGCCTTGAGCTGAAGAGCTGAGGGACAGTGTCCAGGCCCAACCAAAAAAAAAAAAAAAAAAAGCAGGAGCTTCAAGTATAGGAACAAATAGAAATATCTTGGTGCTTGGCCCTCTAAACCATAGAATACCCAGCTACAAGCTGTGCATTCATATTCTATATACTCAAACGTGATCAACAGACAGGGAACACTGCTCTATTATTCACTATCACCATTAAATGCAAAGTAAGCAATAATGCAATGGGAGTTAATTAGTACATCATTGTGGGGATGGTTAGCCTTTTTTTTTTTTTTTTTTACTATCTTACCACACTCTGGGCTTTCTAATTTGGTCACTTTTGTTCACTAGGGTCTGATTGTCACAGCTAAAGAAAATATTTGGGGCATCAGAGTTGCCCTCCTACCTTGCATGTCCCTCAACAATCAAGTTTGGAAATCATGGACTCAAACCCTTTTAGCCAATATCTTTGAAATGATTCCTGTGGCCAGCCCTTGCTGCCATGGTATTTAAAAGAAAAGATGGCTTCATACAGTGCTGCTTAATGGTAAACAGTGGCCTTGAATATTCTCTAGTCATCACTGATTTTCACCATCCTCTGTTGTAGCATTTCACTCTTTTTGTGCCCCATGGAATATTTGCTTCTTTCAAGACAAAGTGTCCCGTACACACCTGGGATGTTACACAGAGCAGATCCCACCAAAAACATCCAAAACAGCATTACATGACCCTCTGTCCCTATAAAAGGACTCTAAGTCTTTGGTTTGGTTTCATAGATTCATGGGGAAAAGATGGTTGTTTCTCTCTCTTGCTCTCTTTTTTTTTCCTGGTCATGAGGCCTGAACTCTAGGCCTGTCCCTCAGCTCTTCAGCTCAAGGCTAGCACTCTACCACTTGAGCCACAGCACCACTTCTGGCTTTTTCTGCTTATCTGGTGCTGAGGAATCAAACCCAGGCCCTCACGCATACAATGCAAGCACTCTACCACTGAGCCACCTTCCCAGCCCGTTATTCTCTTTATGTAATTGTTCTCTGTCTCTTTTATATCTGTATATCTGTGCTTCTACTGTTGCTGTGGAATCTGCTAGCAGCTTGCATAAATTGCCTGATATACTGTCTACCTAAGACCAAAACCCCAGGTGGGATCAGGGAACATCACAGACATCAGGGCATGAAGTAAGCTAGTGAAGTTGAGCCAGTAATTGCATTGAACTCTATAGATCTACGCAGACATGAACAGAACCACCATGACTATTCAAAGGTAACACTAGTTGTTTTTTTCCTATATACTTTCCCAGCAAAGTATAAGTAGACACTTATACTGGTAAAGTTCCAGTGGACCCTCTTTCTAGAATATTCTTGATAATTTTCTCTTTAAATACAACAGTTAACTTGAACATGACTAACTCTTTTTTGACATAGAGTTCATGATTATACATTTCTTTCTGACCCAAATTGTGGGCACTTAACTGGCCTGGCTGCCACAATAGAAATCATCTGTTTATATGTCCTCCAATAAAATCTCCCCTGGTCAATTCTGAAAAAAAAAAAAAAATGGAAAAAGAGTTATAGAAACTGGGGACCCGGGCATGTTAAACACAATGCAAAAGATAAGGGTAGCCCACCAGGGTTTGTACAACAGATAGCTAACTAGCACCCCGCATTCCTCTGAATCTTGTTTCTTACAATAGTAACTATAGATTTCCATAGGTCAGAGAGAGATTAATCCAATTTGCATACATGAATTATATGTCATTAGCTTTGAATTATATACCAGCACCATGGAAGTAGTCTTCATGAAGTATGAAACTGAGCTATAAGGGGAAAAACTCTGAAAACTTTATGCACTCTAAGCCACATGTCCACATTGTAAAGTTGTCCATATTTTTCCTCAAACAAGCATAATCCAGCTCAGATTCTTTGAAAGAATTCATATCTCAAAATTATGGGATGAAATTTTGGAAGAGAAAGGAAAATTATTTCTCAGTCTGAGAACTTTAGGCCTAGGCAATGTACCTGAGCTTTATTGCTCAGTTCTATCAAGTGAATCACCGGTTTGTTTCTGGCTGTTTTGGGCAGTTAATTAGATGGGAGTCGGTATATATAAATACAATGGAATTCTATACATCTTTTACCAAGAATGATAGTGTATCATTTGTAAAGAAACGTAAAGTCTTGGAAAAATTGATGTTAATGTAGTGAGACAGGCCCAGAAAGACAAAGGATTCATGTTTTTCCTTATATGTGGAAGCTATATTTACTTACTCATAAATAAATACATTGGGTGGTATGTAAGTGCATGCAGTGTATTAACTGAAATACAAAGGACTTGGGAGATATTCCAAAGAGTATATAATTCCCTAGAAAACAAAGTCAAATTTCAGCAAAACAAAACACCAGAAAGTGGGTTCTCAAAAGGGGTATGTTGGGGTGCAGAAGAAAGGAAAGGGATGAATGAAGAAGGGGAAATGCAGTCAGGAATCCAATGTGTATCCTACAAAATTGAGAAAAGTTATATTGTATTTATAAACTACTTTGTTAAATGGCAAAATAAAGATCTTGATTAATTAATTAAAATAAACTATTTTTCTTAAAAGAGTCTCTGGTAAGATCATGACAAGACTGGCACAGAACTACAATATTCAGCTCTCTGTATCCTGATTAGCTAGAATTGCAGGCATGAACCAGGGCACCCAGCGAAAAATTTTCATAGAGGGTCTTATTATGTTTTTACATTTCCCCATGCTCTTGGCCTTGTATATGACAAGTGAGTGTACCACCACTAAAACAGTATTCAGCTAGAATAATCTAGGCATCCCTTCAACTTGCCACAAGGGAAAAAGATTCTGTCCATAGATTTCCTATCCAAAGCCAGATCTTACTCATATAAATTATCAGAAACTCATTCTTACTCATTTTTCACAGCCCAAGGGGAGTTAGTGAGAAGAAGAGAATTCACAGAAGAGGCAGTAACCAGAGGATAGAATGCAAAAACAATCCAGACCAAAGTAGAATGAAAGCAAAATCTGTTCCTTACCCTGTGTGAACAGCATAAACCACAGCCATGCCTTTTCTCAAAAACCTTGATTTTTTTCAACAAATTCCAACTGGTCAAGTTTGGTCACAGTGCTTCAAAATAAATCATCACATGCAATTGGAAGTGGCACTTTGACTCGAGTGATAAAAGTCAGTCTTGAGCATAAAATGTTAAGCAACATTAATATGATGTCAGTTTAAGCCTTAGTACTTAGACTCTACCAAAAAAAAAAAAAAGGAGTTTTTCAGATGTCAATGGCTCAGGCTTATAATACTAGCTACACAGAAGGCTAAGAGCTGAGGACCAGAGTTCAAAGTAATCCTAGCAACAAAGTCCTGGGCATTCTTAAGGAAGTAGACAAAAAAAACCTTAAAAAGCTGAAAATTAAAATATAGCTGTGGCACAAAAAATAAGAGAAGTAGCCAACTCCTTAGTTCAAGCATAAACTAAGAAACACACACACACTCATAATATGAATTAAGAAAATTGAAGACCTTAAAACTAAAAGAAAATGCATAGAAAAAACAGAACTTTTGAAAATTAATAGTCTGCAAACATACTAAACAATGGCATAAACAAGATATTTGATATAAAAAATAATTCTTTTTCAGATCATTTCCCTTAAGTGTGCAGAACTTATGGAAGTTTCTGAATAAAAATAGTGAAATATATAAATACATAATTTGTGAACACAAAATAAGTTTAAATTGTATTTATTTTACAAACACACACACAAAGAAACAAACTCCCAATCGAGTCCCTATATACCTATGTCTTTACCTTCTCTGTGTTCCATGAGTGTATGCTTTCTCTATTTTCCTCTCCGTTTTGCTGGATCTTGAACTGAGGCATGGAAGACAGAGAATGCAAGAGGCCCCAAATTCCACAGTGGTTGTTTCTAAGGGGAAGGCAGGATTAACAGAGCAAGATAGAAAACGTCCTCAAGGATGGAATATGAAAATACCAGAGAGTTGGTATCTATATGGCCCTGGTGCCAGAGGTAGCAAATTATGGGCAGAAGAAATGTGTCTAACAGCTGGAAGAAGGAAAGGCTGAGGTTTCCTGGGCTTTCAACTGTCATATGTCTGCTGCTAATGAGCAGAGATCATTCTTTTCAAATCATCAGGGCACTGGAAAGAAGTCTCCACTTTTCAGGAGTTGATATCATAAGTATAAGAATTAAAAATAACTGTGAGACCAGAGGGGCATGCTGGGAGGCAAGGCATCAAAGGGCAGCCTGGGAGCAGGGCAACCAATATATATATATAGGTTGGGTGTTCCTGAGATGGAGAGATAGAGAAAGAGACACACCACAAGAGATGTGCATCCCCAAGCAGAGCAGTGCCAGGGCTGGCCTCTCCTCTAGGGCTGGCAGAGAGGCCTGGGAAAGCCCAGGCCATCAGAGAGAGCCACACAGAGCCAAGAGATTGCAGAATGGCCTGCACAGAGCCAAGAGGCCTGTGCAGAGTCCTGTGAAGAGTAGAGAGGCTGCACAGAAGCCAGAGGCTTATGGAGAGCAGAGAGGCCTGTAAAGAGTGGAGGGGCCTACAGAAAGCCATGAGGCTTGTGAAGAAGTGGAGAGGCCTGCGGAGATAGGAGAGGCCTGTGGAGATAGGAGAGGAGATAGGAGAGCTGCATGAGGCCGGCGGAGAAGCCTGCAGAGAGCGGAGAGGCCTGGGAGAAGGAGGAAAAAGGAAAAGAACTTGCCTCCTTGGAGGTTGCAGCTGCTTCTAGTTCTGAGGTAACCCAGAGAAGAGTGAGAGAAAATGAGGGGGAGGGGGTAAGACTGTTTTACGAGAAATGTACTCATTACCTTATGTAACTGTAACCCTTCCGTACATCACCATTACAATAAAATAAAATTTTTAAAAATGAAGGAGAGAAAAAAGAAGTCCTGACATAGACAAAGCCAGTATAATCAAGTCAAGTAGAAGAAATTAGAGAAGAGTTTGGACCACAGTATTCCTTACAAGGTGAACACAATCAGTTTCACTCAACTTTTCAACAAAGTTACAAAAAGCTCTTAAATTCTCCTTTGGACTTTGAAAGTTCTAGTATGTTCACTAATCAGGTGAAATTACTAGAACTGTTCTACCTGAATGTGACTTTCCTTCTTTCCAAAGGACATTAACTGCATGCAATATGTAATCCTAATATTCATTATTTAGGTTGTGAAAAATGACAGGCAAATTATAAACTTTATTCATGAACTTGTATACACTGAAAGGATATCTTCAACTTAAGAATTTATAGGAAAGGGGAAACCATGTCTGCCTTACAGGACCTCAACTGCCAGAGCCCAACCATAGGAGCTGTGAGACATCTTATCCAATCCTGTTTTCTAGTTCACAATCTGATCTTGTGATTGGCTACTTAGTGCTGTAAAATTTCCTTAATGTATGACATCATCCCCCACCTAACCTATCTCCACCTGATAGAATCTTGAGGTTTCCATGGAATTATCTGTAAATGAATCATTCCAAATGACCAATGGACAGTAAGCAGCATCTAATGAGCTTCTTATTGGACACATGTGCTCTTTAGCTTCAGCTACCCACACATCCTTTTGTGAATCTCCTTATCCTGTGTCTCTCCATTTGATGTGACCTCTTCTCCCACCATGTCAGATAGGAGAGAAAGCCTTAAGATTTTCCACTAGATGATTTTGTCCCTTATATTTAGTACTAGAATCAAAACAGCTTCAAGTAATGGGGAGAAGTATGGAATTAGAAATCTGGAGATTTGAGTTCAGTTTTGTCCATGATATTTACTAGATGTATGACTTAAATCATATAGTTTAATCTCTTACAATATGTTTGTTTCATCTGTCACATGAAAAGTTTGTCCATCCTCTGATTGCTTCTTTTCTAATACTGAATTTTAAAGGGTGTGTGCATATGAAAAAGAAGCCATAGATTTCTTCAGAATGTGAATTTTAACCAAATTAATTGAGAAAAAGCCTACATGGAATAAAAATGATATGCAAATGTACTTTATCTGTAACAGTTTTGCTCTCCAAATATTTCTACTATAGGATTATAAATTTAGTGTTCTTCAAAGGGTAATGCTCATGAATTTCCATTTTTTTGGGTCTAAACTAGTGCAAAAGAGAATTTGTGAGAAAGGAGGGATGACTGGATTAATTGATAGGCATCTATTCTAGAAGAAAGCTTAATAGGTAAGAAAAATCCAGAAAAAGAGTTAAAAATGAGGGAGGACAAAATAGGAAAGATTCAAAGAATTAAGGAGTATGAAGACAATTTGTGAAAAGAGGTGGTTTGGAATGGAATGTTGAAGAGAACCAAAGATTTTTAAATCAACACAAAAGAAGCTATGGGTTTTTTTTTCTCAGTTGACTCAGAATACAGATGATGCTGGACATTAAAAAGTGTGAGCCAGGGCCTTAGCCTTTTCTGTTTCAGTTATGTTTACTGGTCTGTGTGGGAGTTTTAACTCAGGCCGGCCTTGAACCATGATCTACCTTCTAATGCCTCCCTTGCATCTAGTTCACAGCTATGACTCACCACATGGGGTTCATTTGATCCAGATGAGGTCAAACTAACATTTAAGCTAAAATGGCACCAAACCTATACTTGCTGTTTATCAAGTAGTTAGGTTTACAGTTGCTGAGTCGAGCCTTGACATTACTTAAGAATCTCTAGACATATATGTTAGAAATAACTCATACTATAAACATACCAAGAAAAGGGATTAAACAGAAGGCTGGGAAACAGCATTTTCAGTATTATTTTTTATTCTGATTTTAAACTTCATGGATTTTTGTTTTAGTTTGTAGGTCTTGAGGCCTAAACTCAGGGTCTGGATACTGTAGCTGATCTGTTTGGCTCAAGGCTATTATTCTTCCACTTGATCCTCAGCTCTACTTCCAGCTTTTCCATGATTAATAAATGTCTAGGACTCTCCGACTTGGCTGGCTTTGAATTTCAATCCTGAGATCTCAGCCTCCTGAATAACTAGGATTATAAGTGATAGATAACAGGGCCAGAATAGCCAGGCATAGATTTTTTTGTAGTGAACTACTCCAAGTTTCCTTAGAAGTAGATTCAAGTAAAAGCTGTTTTTTAATTGTTAAAATAATTTCCCACAAAAATCCATTCTTACTAAGACCTACAGCTCAAACTTCTTTAAGGATATAAAGCAAAACAATCCCCATATCTCTAGTTTGACATTTTTCTAAATCAATTTTTATGTCAGTTTGGACATTCTAAATTTAAAAGTGTTATTTGGGGCTGCATGTACCACAGGATTATACTTCAGGCTTAATGCATATTAGGCCTTGATCATCTCTTCAAGATAGAGCATAACAACAATAATAACATTAATAGTAAAGCTAATTCAACTGGATTCTAGAGCTGGTTATTGTTCATACTTGTGGGGTGATATTTTGCTCATGTTGAAGATGAATATAAGGTAGGATTTGAGAATGAACATTCATATTAAACTTCATAATTTTTAGATTAGCAGCTTCTGTTTATATTAATGAAAATACCAATTGAGAAGATTGATATTGATTACATATTGTGAAATATAAAAAGAAATATAGATGGGTACAATAAAAATTCTTTTAAATGTATTAACTTGCTTTCAACTGTACCATTTTATCTTGTTCCACTGCTTTGCTTATTTTTTCTTTGCTATGTCCCCAAACAGGTCCCAAACATTGTGACACAATTGATGCTCTCACCTCATCATCCCCAAACTGCTAGGCAAACAGACGAGCCCAGCTGCCTACCCATCTCTACAAAACTTGTGACAAATTAAGAATTTGTGTATAGAGCATAATACTGCTTTTTACATACTTTTTTTTTCTTTGGTCCGGTCGTGGGGCCTGAACTCTGGGCCTGGGCGCTGTCCCTCAGCTCTTCAGCTCAAGGCTAGCGCTCTATCACTTGAGCCACAGCACCACTTCTGGCTTTTTTTTCTGCTTATGTGGTGCTGAGGAATCGAACCCAGGGTCTCAAGCATGCAAGGCAAGCGCTCTATCACTGAGCCACCTTCCCAGCCCTCACATACTTTTTACAGATATAGATTTCTTGTCCATATATAAGTGCTACAAATTGATTCTAAAACAAGCCAAACGCGCTCAGAATATCCACTACTGAAAAGGTTAAAGTGGAAGATTAAAAACTGTAAGCAAGCTTTGGCAACATACTGACAAATTATCTCAAAAATACATCTTAGCAAGGCACTGATGGCTCAAGCCTGCAATCCTAGTTAGTAAGTAGGCTGAAATCTAAAGATTAGTGTTCAAAGCTAGACTGGGCAAGAATCACCATGAGACTCTAGCTCACTTAACTACCACAAAGTAAGAAATGGAACTGTGGCTCAAGTGGTAGAGCAGTAGCATTGAACATTATAGTGAGGAACAACACTCAGGCCTTGAGTTAACGGTCTAGGACCAGCACACAACCACAAAAATTAATTATTACCTTCCACCTTTGTGCTTGTTTTGGATTAAAATGAAGTCCATGATGCTCATTTTTCATCATATGGCATGTGTGCTAATATAACTTCATTTAATATCTATACAATATTTGGATGCTTTACACATATCCAAATTTTCATATTTTATATTTTTCTATAAGTCATATTTTTCATTTTTGTATACTTTGCACCATATATTGTATCTTCCCACATCAGTCCTGTATAATATGCCACTTTTATTCATTATCAGTTACTAACATCACTATAATTATTATTTTTACTCTATTACTGAGGGGTAAATGGAAGCCGAGAAAGTTTAACATTTTTCTTGCTAAAAGCACTTCTTGAGAACCTACCTCTCAGGATGTATTTGTGACTTTGGATCAAAATCAGTTGCGAAGACCTTAAACAATTCTTCTTTATTTAGCATCTTGTCTGTGCTTACAGTAAACTCTAGAACGTGGCAAGTGAATCGCACAATTTAGAGAGACCCAAATAACAGTAATGGAAATATTAACACTGTTTCATTTGTGTTTGTGTGTGTGTATGTGTGTGTATGTGTGTGTGCCAATGCTGTGTGTTGAACTCAGGGCCTGGTTCCTGAGTTCAAGGCACAGGTCCCTTTGTTTTTGCACAAGGCTAATACTCTATTACTTAAACCAAAGCTCCACTACTGGCTTTCTGCTAGTGAATTGGAGATAAGGGTCTCAGATCTCTCTGACCTGGCTAATACTCAGATCTTAGTCTACAATACAATGACCAACATGTACTGCTTCTCACGAGTAACATCAACTGTTCTATAGGAACATTTGTATTTCTCCCGAGTTGTGGTCTTTGTTCAGAACACAGAGTCTGTCATAGGTGTCAGGCTCAGGAACCTGATACTAATGTTAGCATTATGGAAGAATCTGAACCATCAGGCTCAGCTCTGACCCTCAGTTTGTTCACTCCTCAATTGGTGATGTTGGAAGTTCTCTAAATATATCCTACACCCGAAATGCTTCTATATAAGAACATAATCATGATGTAGTCCAAGTGAAGACTCAGGAGATGAAGAAAAAGGAATGAAGATGCCTGTTTCTCACCTAGGCAATAACACATAAGCCAGATTACTTGTTGTCTTCAGTTACCCAGCTTGCAAGGGTTCATCAAAAGAACACCAAATGGCTCCCACCACTTATCACTATGCTAAACTGAATGTTGATATGTCAGTGATGATTGATATTAGAATGTTCTTGATCAGAGTAAACTTAAAATAACCCTTTTCATCCAAGGAAGTGAGATTCTATCAAGCTCATCAAATTTTCCATTACCTTCTTCCTTTTTCCAGGTAATTTCCACAATCCATTTTTACCTAAGGCTGCAAATGCTCCGAAGCTCTCTCTTCCTGTGATGAGTGACATTTCTCTAACAGGAAGTGTCTGTAACTTCTCCAGAGTCCAGGCTCCAGTCTTCACTTCAGCATGGCCACTGCCATCACCCTCTGCCTCCTCTTTCCACCCACTCATGGGGAGTGCCTACCTGTGCCAATATTCTACCACAACTGGGTGGGCAGGACAGACTGCACACAGCCACATCTCCAACTCAGCTGCCTCCTATTCCAGGATTTGGGAATGGGACATGCTAGGCCACAACATTGTGACTTTCTCTGACCAGGGCATAGTGATCTCTTCATCAACTTTGACTGGCCAGTACACGACATGTGCACATGCCAGAGCCATAGTCTCTCCTCATCCATCACTGTCTCCCAGCCTGGTTCAGGGAACCCCAGCTCCTCACATGGGAAATGAAGAGGATAGCCAGTCCCCTCCCTATTGGGAAGGAAGTCAGGACTGTTGCTGTCACCCCTACACATTGGGGCTCCTGTTCTCTAGAAAACTTGGTCCCTGCCTGCAGCCTCATGAGGACACAATCAGAAATGGTGATGGAGCTCAAGGATGGTCAGCCCACAAATATTTTACCACCGATCTCTACCTCAGTTATCTGCTACTCTGCGTCTGCTGAACCCACTGAAGGAACAAGTGTTCAAGGTAGAGCATCTATAGGAATATAACTGTAAGATTCCAAAAAGGAGGTGTATCGGCAGCTGAACATTGATGAGTCAATAGATAGGTAGAGTGGAAGTCCTAAGCCTTAGTCACTACTGTCACTCTGTGACAGTATTTTTAATAGGGGCACTCTGTGCCCCTATTAAAAGGCAGACAGGGTTGAGGACATCGCTCAAATGGTATAGCACTGGTCTAGTAAGCAAAAGGTCCTGGATTCAAACCTCACTACTATCTTAATTTTAATTAAACGAGAAAAGATGTCAACACCATTTGAGCTGCACTTTGAGCTGAACTTCCACTGAATGCATGATAAGGATATGCATGTTTCCAACTGTGCTCAAAAACCCATCCATTGTAATGACGCCATTCCTTTGCATTCTTGGGAAAATACTTCAGAATTGAGGTAGTGACAGTTACATTTTTTTTATGCTCAGAAATCATGCTCAGCCTATGTCTTTTCTGTGTACTTCATGAACAAAAATTCTTCTCTTGAGTTGGGTGCCAGTGGCTAATGCCTATAGTCATATCTACTTAGGAAACTGAGATCTGAGGATTGATATAAAAGCCAACCTGAGCACACATGTCCTTGTGACTCTTGTTGCCAGTTAGCCAGCCAAAATCTGAAGTAGAGACATGGCTCAAGTAGGCAGAGCATAAATAATCAAGAAAAAGAGCCAAGGTTATACACACACAAACACAAAAAACAAGTGAGAATACACAAAATTATCACCTTTTTTTCTGTTTGTCTTTATGCTAAGAATAAGGTATACCCACAGGAAAATGGCAACAATTGAGTACCATCTGTGGGACAGCAATGTTAGGCTTTATAATACATTTTTTAAGTTTGTGGAGGATACTTGAATTTGAACCTAGTGTCAAGGGAATAGTAAAAAAGTGCTCAACCACTGAGTCTCACCCTAACTCCAAAACATTTCATTTTTTTGTTTTGTTTTGTGTTTTTTGTCGATCATGGGGCTTGAACTCTGGGCTTGGGTGCTATCCCTCATCTCTTCAGCTCAAGGCGAGCGCTCTACCACTTGAGTCACAGTGCCACTTCCACATTTCATGTTTTTAAAATAACTTTCCATTTTCTTTGACTTCCAATAATAGTCTGAAATACAAAGATGTAAAAAATGGCATTATGTTATATCACATGTGGCAACTAGAGGCCTAACCATCCCTATCACAACAAGATTCTTGTTCATCATTCTAATGTGAGCTCACAGAAACACGTTCCTTAGTGTTGGCAGACACCCACTTAATAGGTGAAGAGGTAGAGGAAATCACTAGCCAGGGACTAATTTCTTCCATTCTGGGTTAGTGATGGAAGCTTTCCTGGAGACAGATATGTCCCTAAGAATGTGACCTCCAATCCATACATGATGTTTGCAAGACAGTGTCAAGATCTGCAGGAGCATAAATTTTTAATAAATTGAGAGTATCCACCCATTTAGTTAGGGCACATTTGAATAATAACTGCAATCTAAGAGGCTCCCGATATTTCAAGTACATTCTAGCTCCAAGTGAGTAACAAAAGAAGAAAAAGTATTTGGGAGAAATTAAAAGCAAGCTTCTGAAGCTTCTGGATGCCCTCAAGATCTCTATAGAAAGCCACAAATTTCCATGATTTCCTTTAACAATCCATGACATTCTTCAGCTTCTGGCCTGCATGAATCTTTTGGGCCAAGGGGAAAAGTCTTTCAGTGATAGGACCAATTGGGAAAAGAGAAGCCTGAGTTTGGATGACCAAAAAACAATTGAAAAGGGAATTGAACGTGGCATGATCTTGCAGACATTGCGACCCTGAGGTACAACATTTACTGTAATTTTAAATATATCTTAATTTTAATTTAATTAACTCATTGACAGATTTTGACAAATTGATAGTTGACACAACAAACCAAGTAAAAAGTATGAGAACCATCAATGTCACCCCAGTGTAGGAAAACTCAAGTGTCAGCAATCGTCCCACTGTTCAGGAAAGAACAATCATGAAGGTTATTGAGGTTATTAATGATACTCCTAGGGCCAAAGTCCAGCGCCAGAACCCAGAGCACCTGTTGGAGAAAGAAGTGGTTGTGTGCATCCAACGAGGCAGTGTCAGGACTCCTGTGAACACAGTCAAGCACTCAAGTAGCAAACCTCCTAATGTGGCATCCAGTAGGGCCAGAAAAACTAAGAGCCATGGTCATGAAAACACAAAAGCATGGGAGAAAACCACCCAAAGAACGGTGGAACAAAGAAACATTCTGGGAACAAATTGAAATCAGAAGAGAAGACAAGCAGTACAAAGAAAAGGCACAAGCGAAACCAACCCGAGCCTTACCAAGAGTCCTTGAAAAGGCCTCAAAGCAACCTAGCCATGCATATGATGGAGTCAGTGCAAGTTTTTCACGCACTGGGGAAGAAGAATGAGAGGAAAACTGGGCTGCCTTCCTCCGGGGCCTGGGGTAATGTAAGCAACTCCAAAGACACCAAGTTTTCTCAAGCTAACCAATCAAGACCGGATTCTACTCCTGTGAAAGTCCTAAGAAATTTCTGGTAAAGAAAACAAAGAAGTTTTTGTTCTCAGCCGCCGACCTGCCATCCAGACTGAAGAAGACCCAGAAACTTCAGGGCCATGTGAGCCATGGCCATGGCCACACTGGAAGCACCCAGGAGGACGTGTTAATGCTGGTGGTATGCATCACCACAGTGTCAACTTTGACAAATATCACCCAGGTTACTTTGGGAAAGCTGGGATGTGGCATGACCACTTAAAGAGGAACCAGAGCTTTTGTCCAACTGTTAACCTTGATAAATTGTGGACATTAGTCAGCGAGCAGACACGGGTAAATGCTGTCAAAAACAAGACTGGAGTTGCTCCCATCATTGATGTGGTTCCATGGGGCTACTACACAGTTCTGCGGAAAGGAAAGCTTCCTAAATTTGTCAGCAGAAGAGCTGAGGAAAAGATTAAGGGTGTCAGGGGTACCTGTATCCTGGTGGCTTAAAGCCACACAGAAGTAGTTACATTAAATGCTTAACATTCTTTGATTTGTGGTTTGAGTCCAGGTTGTAAAGTGGCATCTCTACCTTCCTGTCTGTATATTAGGATCCTGTCAGATGGGTCCTAGATATGAGGGGTATAGCCTCTGTTGATACCTGTTGACAATTAACATTTGTTTTAAAAAGAAAAAGAAGAAGAAAACAAAGAGCAGTGCGGAAAACCAGTGTCCCTCCCCATGCCAGAAAAAACTGCTGCCTCTACCTGGGAAGGCCAAGTTGGTGCCTTTGTCTTTTCTCTCCCCAGAGAAGCTCGACCTTTTCTCGCAGGCCACAGTCTCTGGCCTCCCGGAGACCACTGGAGCTGACCCTGCCTGGCCTCTTCCTAACACAGCTCAACCAGCTACTGACAACTCATGTCTGATGGCTTCCATCAAACCATCTTGGCCTACTTTCAGCAATGTCAGTCTGGAGACAATCAACAACCGTCCCCAGTCTGTTCTTTCTAGGAGGCCTGCACCCTACCAAACCTCATCCTTCACATCTCTGTGGTACAATCCCCTTTCCACTACTGCCACCAAGCTCAGCTCAATACCTAAGCCTCCACACCAATATCTCCTACAAGACTTCAGCTTGCAACCCATTCCATGGAGGAAATCCCATGTTCCTGGGCCAGTAGAGTCAGATCCCATCAGCAAGGAGCAGAGGCCAGAGCGTGAAGCCATGAAAAGGTGGGCTCATCAAGAGCGTGACAAGGCTGCCAAAAACACCTTTGTGGGGAAAATCCCATATTTACCACCAGAGACAAATAGACATGGAGATTTCTCAATATTATGGCTATGCAATATGAAATCTGCAAAGACTGTGAGTTCCACATTATTTACTAGGTGTTTTCCCCCATATATATGAAGAAAATATATATATATATGTTAATATATATATATAAATACATTGATACAGACAGTACTGATAACAAAAGTCTTCTCTATCTGATATATTTTCAAACAACAAAACCGAATAAAAGAATATAAAGCAATTGATTTAAAAATGGTTAATAAAGAAGCTACTTACATTTTGAGTAATTCTTAAGGCTTGTAGGGTATTTTTTTAAAGGTAGAAGTTGTCAGTAATGTTTGCACTGGAAAGAAAAATAACTTTGCATGGTAGAACAAGGCAGAGAATGAACATCACTAACTACAGGAGAAGGAATATTAAGGTCCAAGGAAAACATTATATAGGCTTAAAAGTTGAATTATGGATGGGCAAAATATTTGAAACAAGACATAAGTTCATAAGTCAGGGTTCAAAGTACAAAGCTTTGAAAACAGTAGAAATCACAGACCATGGGTCTTTGTTGACCTGAGATAGGAAGGCAATTTTTCATAGAAAATACCCTTTATCAATCATGAGCCAGTAGGAAAAACAGTTTAAAGGAGGCTCAGTCCTGAGGTTGCAGACTGTAAGCCAAAATAGGCAGACAAGCATGGAGCAAAGACAAGGAGCAAAGAACCAGTAGGAGAGCTATGGCTCAAGTGATAGTACATCAGCATTAATTGGAAAAAGCTGTGAGTTCTTCAGTCCTGAGTTCAAGCCCCTTACTAGCACCCTCATACATATATACAAACACATTTTCAAAAGTAAGATTCAGTTTGAATCATCTAGGATTAGAATTGGAAAGATGAATACAAAACATGGGGGAAATCTACCTCAGGAAAATCTTGGGATCATGGTAATCCTGGGGATAGCAGCTAAACTGGAGCCTAGGCAGAATGAAGTCCACTCAGCACCATAATTGACATCCATGCACAGAACAGCAAGATGCACTGTTTCAACTAATCTTCAAACACACAAGGCCACTGTCACTTGATTATTGATCACTTCTCTTCATTAGTGAGGCTCAGCAGTTGACTGGGATCACATGATATACAAAGTTTCATGGACCCCACTGAAGGCCTGAGACTCTGAAATCCTCAGAGATTACAAGTGTCCCTAGGTGTCCAACCTGGCTTTCGGTGATGAGTATCTGGAGCTTATACAGAGGACAAGATCAAACATCTGAAGAGGTCTAAATACAAACGAAGAGCTGCCACTTCCATTTGTGCCACCTCCCCTAGCATTCCCAGTAACGGAACAAAACGAACAAAATCTGTGTCCATTCTCACCCAGAGTAAGGTGGGGGCAGGGAGGAGCATTCACACATGCGCAGTGAGTCGTCCCCCAAGCTGCAGAGGTCTGAATCCTTCTGTAGGCTCAAATCAACGCACAGCCCGAGATGGGTAGAGGGAGGATAGAGTAAGGAATCATGGAAAAACAGCATTTTAAAAATTATTTCTTGAGATACAATTAATCAAATTCAGCATTTTAGGTGTACAATTCGGCGCTATCATAGAATATTACCTACAATTAAACACCACTATTCTTTATTATTTGTGCTTATGGAGGGCTGCACTCAGCTTCTGGTTTCTGTCCTTTAGGTTTTCATTCAATACCAGCACCCT